>NC_091619.1:92401312-93018799 GCF_027580195.1 Bos mutus | reverse complement strand
TAGTTAGTTCAGTCACTCAGGCATATACGACTCTTTGGGAGCCCATGGGCTGCAGCACACCAGGCCTCCCTGTCTATCACCAACTCCCGGAGTTTACTCAAACTCATTGTCCATTGAGTTGGTGATGCCATCCAGCCGTCTCATCCTCTGTCGAACCCTTCTCCTCCTACCCTCAATCTTTCCGAGCATCAGGGTCTTTTCAAATGAGTCCGTTCTTCACATCAGGTACCCAAAGTATTGGAGTTTCAGCTTCATCATCAGTCCTTCCAATGAATATTCAGGACTGATTTCCTTCAGAATGGACTGGTTGGATCTCCTTGCAGTCCAAGGGACTCTCAAGAGTCTTCTCCAACACCATAGTTCAAAAGCATCAATTCTTCGGCACTCAGCTTTCTTAATCATCCAACTCTCACATCCATACATGACTACTAGAAAAACCATAGCTTTGACTAGACAGACCTTTGTTGGTAAAGTAATGTCTCTGCTTTTTAATATGCTGTCTAGGTTGGTCATAACTTTTCTTCCAAGGAGCAAGCGTCTTTTAACTTCATGACTACAGTCACCATCTGTAGTGATTTTGGAGCCAAAAAAACCCTAAAGTCTCTCGCTATTCCCATTATTTTCCCCATCTATTTGCCATGAAGTGATGGGACCAGATGCCATGATCTTAGTTTTCTGGATGTTGAGTTTTAAGCCAACCTTTTCACTCTCCTCTTTCACTTTCATCAAGAGGCTCTTTAGTTCTTCTTCACTTTCTGCCATAAAGGTGGTGTCATCTGCATATCTGGGGTTATTGATATTTCTCCTGGCAATCTTGATTCCAGCTTGTGCTTCATCCAGCCCAGCATTTCTCATGATGTACTCTGCATATAAGCTAAATAAGCAGGGTGATAATATGCAGCCTTGACATACTCCTTTTCCTATTTGGAACCAGTATGTTGTCCCACATCCAGTTTTAATTGTTGCTTCCTGACCTGCGTACAGATTTATCAAGAGACAGGTAAGGTGGTCTGGTTTTCCCATCTCTTTAAGAATTTTCCACCATTTGTTGTGATCCACAATCAAAGGTTTTGGCATAGTCAATAAAGCAGAAATAGATGTTTTTCTGGAACTCTCTTGCTTTTTTGATGATCCAGCAGATGTTGGCAATTTGATCTCTGGTTGCTCTGCCTTTTCTAAAACCAACTTGAACATCTGGAAGTTCATGATTCACATACTATTGAAGCCTGGCTTGGAGAATTTTGAGCATTAGTTTGCTAGCATGTGAGATGAGTGCAATTGTGTGGTAGTTTGAATGATCTTTGGCATTGCCTTTCTGTGGGATTGGCATGAAAGCTGACCTTTTCCAGTCCTGTGGCCACTGCTGAGTTTTCCAAATTTGCTGACATATTGAGTGCAACACTTTCACAGCATCATTTTTTAGGATTTGAAATAGCTCAACTGGAATTCTGTCACCTCCACTAGCTTTGTTCATAGTGATGCTTCCTAATGCCCACTTGACTTCACATTTCAGGATGTCTGGCTCTAGGTG
The DNA here is from genome assembly GCF_027580195.1 of Bos mutus. Lineage (NCBI taxonomy): Eukaryota > Metazoa > Chordata > Mammalia > Artiodactyla > Bovidae > Bos > Bos mutus. The sequence continues at coordinate 93,017,268 of NC_091619.1, read as the reverse complement.
AGTGATCACACCATTGTAATTATCTGGGTCATGAAGATCTTTTTTATATAGCTCTTCTGCGTATTCTTGCCACGTCTTCTTAATATCTTCTGCTTCTGTTAGGTCCATACCATTTCTGTCCTTTATTGAGCCCATCTTTGCATGAAATGTTCCCTTGGTATCTCTAATTTTCTTGAAGAGACCTCTAGTCTGTCCCAATCTATTGTTTTTCTCTATTTCTTTGCACTGATCACTGAGGAAGGCATTCTTATCTCTCCTTGCTGTTCTTTGGAACTCTGCATTCAAATGGGTATATCTTTCCTTTTCTCCTTTGCTTTTTGCTTCTCTTCTTTTCATAGCTATTTGTAATGCCTCCTCAGACAGCCATTTTTGCTTAGATAAAGAAGATAATTGTGACTTCCTTCAAAAGGTCCCATGCTTGCACTACTACATTCAGTGCCCCTAACCCTGCAGCAGGCCACCACCGGCTCACACCTCCACCAGAGACTCCTAGACACTCATGGGCAAGTCTGGGTCAGTCTCTTGTGGGGTCACTGCTCCTTTCTCCTGGGTCCTGGTATGCACAAGGTTCTGTTTGTTCCCTTCAAGAATCTATTTCCCCAGTCCTGTGTAAGTTCTGGCAGCTCTATGGTGGGGTTAATGCTGACCTCCTCCAAGAGGGCTTATGCCATACCCAAGTCTGCTGGACCCAGAGTCCCTGCCTGTGTGGCAGTCTACTGCTGACCCGTACCTCCACAGGAGACACTCAAACACAGTTCTGTCTCAGTCTCTGGAGTCTCTGGATCCTGGTGGGCACAAGGTTTGTTTGAGCCCTCTGAGCATCTCTGGCAGGTATGGGTTTTGACTCTAAATGCAATTTTGCCCCTCCTACCATCTTGCTGGGGCTTCTCCTTTGCCTTGGACATGGGACATCTCCTCAAAGTTGCTCCACTTTTTTTGTTGTTGTTGTTGTTAACCAGTGCCGGCTGTAGGCTTTGCAGTTTTCAGTGCATCTAATTGATCTGTCTCTTGGACTGCAAGGAGATCAAACCAGTCAATCCTAAAGGAAATCAGCCCTGAATGTTCATTGGAAGGACTGATGCTAAAGCTGAAACTCCAATAATTTGGCCACCTGATGACTAGAGATCTCCTAAGAAAATTATAGATATCAAGGGAACATTTCATGCAAAGACGGGCTCGATAAAGGACAGAAATGGTATGGACCTAACAGAAGCAGAAGATATTAAGAAAAGGTGGCAAGAATACACAGAAGAACTGTACAAAAAAGATCTTCATGACCCAGATAATCACGATGGTGTGATCACTCACCTAGAGCCAGACATCCTGGAATGTGAAGTCAAGTGGGCCTTAGGAAGTATCACTATGGACAAAGCTAGTGGAAGTGATGGAATTCCAGTTGAGCTATTTCAAATCCTAAAAGATGATGCTGTGAAAGTGCTGCACTCAATATGCCAGCAAATTTGGAAAACTCAGCAGTGGCCACAGGACTGGAAAAGGTCAGTTTTCATTCCAATCCCAAAGAAAGGCAATGCCAAAGAATGCTCAAACTACCACACAATTGCACTCATCTCACACGCTAGTAAAGTAATGCTCAAAATTCTCCAAGCCAGGCTTAAGCAATATATAAACCATGAACTTCCAGATGTTCAAGCTAGATTTAGAAAAGGCAGAGGAACCAGAGATCAAATTGCCAACATTTGCTGGATCATCAAAAAAGCAAGAGAGTGCCAGAAAAACATCTATTTCTGCTTTATTGTCAGTATAGATTCATGGATTTCTATTTTATTTAGCAGATTATAATCCATCACTATCATTAATTTGTTGCTCAAGTTTTCCTAAATTTAACCAGTGAGCCACTTGTTCAAGATTATTCCTCTGTCTTTTTTATATATCCCCATCATTTTTTGAGTCTTTACTTACTTCTGATCTATCATATCATTTTTGAAAGAATACTCATTTTACTAATATCTATATATCCTTATATATTTAAATATTTCCTTACTCTTAGAATTTTACATTGTAGACTTTAAAAATGCTAAACTGTGTTGTGATGAAAATTCTGGTAACTGGGTATTAATGTAAATCCAAAATTATTTACCTGGCATAATAATTTTCTAGAAGAGGATTTGTTAAATTGCCCTCTAGAAAAATTATACCTATTAATATCAGTCAGTTCAGTCACTCAGTCGTATCTGACTCTTTGCGACCCCATGGACAGCAGTGCACCAGGCTTCCCTGTGCATCACCAACTCCTGGAGCTTGCTCAAACTCTTGTCCATCGAGTCAGTGATGCCATCCAACCATCTCATCCTCTATGGTCCCCTTCTCCTCCTGCTTTCAATCTTTCCCAGCATCAGGGTCTTTTCCAATGAGTCAGTTCTTCGCATCAGGTGCCCAAAGTATTGGAGTTTCGGCTTCATCGTCAGTCCTTCCAATGAATATTCAGGACTGATTTCCTTTAGGATGGACTGGTTGGATCTCCTTGTGGTCCAAGGGACTCTCGAGAGTCTTCTCCAAAACCACAGTTCAAGACCATCAGTTCTTCAGTGCTCAGCTTTCTTTATCATCCAACTCTCGCATCCATACATGACTACTGGAAAAACCATAGCTTTGACTAGACAGACCTTTGTTGGAAAAGTAATGTCTCTGCTTTTGAATATACTGTCTAGGTTGGTCATAACTTTTCTTAAGGAGCAAGCGTCTTTTAATTTCATAGCTGCACTCACCATCAGCAGTGATTTAGGAGCCCCCCAAAATAAAGTCTGCCACTGTTTCCACCTATTCCCCATCTATTTACCATGAAGTGATGGGACCAGATGCCATAATCCTAGTTTTCTGAATGTTGAGCTTTAAGCCAACTTTTTCACTCTTTTCTTTCAGTTTCATCAAGAGGCTCTTTAGTTCTTCACTTTCTGCCATAAGGGTGATGTCATCTGCATATCTGAGCTTATTGATATCTCTCCTGGCAATCTTGATCCCAACTTGTGCTTCATCCAGCCTGGCATGTCTCATGATATACTCTGCATATAAGTTAAATAAGCAGGGTGACAGTATACAGCCCTGATGTACTTCTTTCCCTATTTGGGACCAGTCTGTTGTTCCATGTTCATTTCTAACTGTTGCTTCTTGACCTGCATACAGATTTCTCAAGAGACAGGTAAGGTGGCCTGGTATTCCCATCTCTTTAAGAGTTTTCCACAGTTTATTGTGATCCACACAGTCAAAGGCTTTTGCATAGTCAATAAAGCAGAAGTAGATGTTTTTCTGGAACTCTCTTGCTTTTTTGATGATCCAACAGATGTTAGAAATTTGATCTCTGGTTCCTCTGCCTTTTCTAAATCTAGCTTGAACATCTGGAAATTCACAGTTCACATACTGCTGAAGCCTGGCTTGGAGAATTTTGAGCATTACTTTACTAGCGTGTGAGATGAGTACAATTGTGCAGTAGTTTAAACTTTCTTTAGCATTGTCTTTCTTTGGGATTGAAATGAAAACTGACCTTTTCCAGTCCTGTGGCTACTGCTGAGCTTTCCAAATTTGCTGACATATTGAGTGCAACACTTTCACAGCATCATCTTTTAAGATTTGAAATAGCTCAACTGGAATTCCATCACCTCCACTAGCTTTGTTCATATTGATGCTTCCTAACGCCCACTTGACTGCATTTCAGGATATCTGGCTCTAGGTGAGTGATCACACCATTGTGATTATCTGGGTCATGAAGATCTTTTTTCTACAGTTCTTTTATGTATTCTTGTCAGCTCTTCTTAATGTCTTCTGCTTCTGTTAGGTCCGTACCATTTCTGTCCTTTATGGAGCCCATCTTTGCATGAAATTTTCCCTTGGTATCTCTAATTTTTTAAAAGATATCTCTAGTCTTTCCCATTCTATTGTTTCTTATCTCTCCATGCTATTCTTTGGAACTCTGCATTCAAATGTATGTATTTTTCTTTTTCTCCTTTGCCTTTCACTTCTCTTCTTTTCTCAACTATTTGTAAGGCCCTCTCACACAACAAATTTGCCTTTTTGCATTTCTTTTTCTGGGGGATGATCTTGAGCCCTGCCTCCTGTACAGTGTCACGAACCTTCATCCATAGTTCTTCAGGCACTCTGTCTGTCAGATCTAATTCCTTGAGTCTATTTGTCACTTCCACTGTATAATTGTAAGGGATTTGATTTAAGCCTGCAGTTTATGCAGGCCCGTGTGGGAAAATTGACTTGATCCTAGATCCAGGCAAGGTAAGTCAGGAGCCTATACTGACATTTGTATTAATAAAAGGTAAAAATGATCAAAAAGTAAAGTAGACTCCAAAAAAAGTGCTTATGTGTTATCCCATCTATATGTATATTCCATGTGTGTGTGTGTGTATCTCCTAATCAAGCCTTTTTGGCAAACAGAACACTGAAGATCAGCACAGAGTACCAACACTGTTCCCCTGTAACACGAGACAGTCTTGTCTCTCTGTCTTCACCCACTGCATACCAAACACTCTGTGCATTAGCTCATCATTTATCTAGTAGTCTAAGGAAAAACTGAATCAGATCGCTTATGGAGTGGTTTACAATAGATACTCGTAATCCCTACTGCCCGATAATCTGTTTTAGTGGTCTGATATTATGTCTAAGAAACAGCATTTTTAATAAACACACTGGATGATTCTGATACCCTAAGTTTGAGAACTACTACACCACTACACTTTCCAGAACATATCTGAAATGTGTTGTTTTATCAGATGTTTTATTGGCTTCAAAATAATAGCATTTTTAAAAAGCTTTCAGCCAGAATTTACTTTTTTGTTGTTATTAGTTAATAGGATGAGTAAGTCTAGGAATTGTAATTACTTTTTTTTGTCATCACTAGTTCTAACCAAGCAACTCTAAGTTGGTGAGAATAGAGAGAAATAATCCTGTTGAACTCTATTTCACCCTTCATTCCCTATCCTGGAGACTGCCTTCTTGAGCCAATTCACATTCTTTTCGGATGATACCTCAACACATTTTCTTTCCTGTCAATATAGTTTGGTGAGATAAATTCATATCATGGAAAAAATATGATTTTATCAAAATTTTGTTATGATGTTAACATATATTATCACATAAGTATATATCAAGTAATTATTTAAAAACTATTTTTAAAATACAAATAATATTTTTTATGTAGGAGGAGCAAAGAAAAAAAGAAACAGCTTGTATAAAAGGTACTTTTTCTCAACAGTTTATTAGAATAAGTCATAATCAACTTTTAGCAATTCACATTTTAAAGAATCGAGAGGCTATCTTAAATATATACTAGATATCTAAATATTTTTAAAATCATGAAAACTCAAGGGAAATATCTATTTATTAGTATATGAATGAGCATTTTTTTAGAAAACAAAATTTGCAATGTCCTATCTTAAAATGTGAAATTTTAATTTTTTTTTGTCCCTTATTTATACCCAAAGGTATCAGAGTCAGTGCCATAGAGACATGATGGAGAGTCAAAAGCATGAGCATTTTGTAACCCTTTAGATATTGACTTAGTACCTCAAAGCCTTACTGTCCTACATAAGTTTAGAAATGCAGAATATAGAATGTAATAAGGTATTTAAAACAGCTTTAAAATTAATGTTACATATTCACATCAAAACTATGTAAAATATCATAAAAGATGTTGTTTTAAGATATTTTGTAAATGTGATATTTTCTAAAACTTAACATTTTTATTTGCAACTGTACAGCATAAATAATGTAATGGGAGAAGCATGGGACTTACAGTAACACAGATCTAGAACAAAGTCCGTTTTGTATCTGGTTTTGGTGACTCATTTCTCTAAGTCTCAGTCTCAGTAATATCTTTTGTGAAAAAGGTTGATAACTACCTTGAGTAGTAATTGAAAGATTGAAAGGATAAATGAGATCTGGAAGTATATCAAACTGCTGTGCAAATTCTAAGGCATTATATATGAATGTTAATTTAGTTGTTACTTTAATTAGTATAAAGCCAGTTTGATCCCATGGTGGACAAACATTTTGTAATTTAGCTGCTTTGACCCTATGAACTATAGGCTTCAAGGCTCCTCTGTCCATGGAATTCTCCAGGCAAGAATACTGAAGTGGATAGTCATTCCCTTCTCCAGGGGATCTTCCCCACCCAGGGATCAAACCCGAGTCTCCCATATTGCAGGCGGATTCTTTACCATCTGAGCCACAGGGAAGCCCCAATTTATCTGCTTAAGGAGATATTTTAAAATTTATTATTTTTCTCTTACTTTTCTTTTTTTAATTGAAAGATAATTGCTTTACAGAATTTTGTTGTTTTCTGTCAAACCTCAACATGAATCAGCCATAGCTATACATATATCCCCTCCCTTTTGAACCTCCCTGCCATCTCCCTCCACATCCCACCCCTCTAGTTGATACAAAGCCTCTGTTTGAGTTTCCTGAGCCACAATTTATTTTTTAAATAAGATAATATTTAGCCCTAAATAGTTAAACTATCTGCCATCTCTGATTTTAAGGGACAGTCCAGAACTGAGCTTTCTAGCCTGTTTAGAATCTTCTTCTGTTAAGACAGGTCAATTTTATTTAGAATAGATTTTTCTACTCTGGTCTATCATGAAAATATTGCTGATTCCCCATTAAATATTTAACATTGTGTAGATATTGATAGCAACTTAGAATTTTCACTGTTGCATTATTCTGTTCCTAAAAACCCTAAAAAGAGTTTGAATTTTAGAAAGTAACATTATCCTTATATTAAGATTTGTCTCATGAATATGCAATATTCATAGTAAATCTGTTTTGTTTTGTTTTGTTTTGTTTTACAGCAAATAATGGTTATTCTAAAGATGATTTCTGCCTTGCAACGAAAAAAGTCATTTGTGACCCCTCAGAGTCTAGCTCGGCAACAAATCCCAGCAGTGTTACCTTAAGCTTATCAACATTACCATCTGATTTTTATTACAGCCAAAGTGTAGAAATAGCTGATGACTGGTATTCTGATGATTCTCAAATGAAAAAGAGCCCTTCGATGCCTTTTCTCGGGGAGCCTCTAGTGGAAAAAGTATTTTCATACTTGACAACCATTCCATTAGAACAATGTACTGAAAATGTACTAAATATGACACTTCGTGATGATCAAAAAGATGATAACCTTAAGGAAATATTTACGCGAAGAAATACAGAGGTTGAAATACAAAACCTTCAACATAATACTGAATGACTTTTTTCTTTTGAAACTTTGTGTACCCTGAAATCATGTAAAGTTAAAACTGAATTACCAGCTTCTGAGTCTCTTAACATGTCCATGCTAATATTATTTCTTTTGTTCTTTACCATAGAGTGGTCCTACTTCCCTTTCCAATTATTTGTAGAAACAAAATTACAGGAAGAAGTACAGTGATATCATAAACATTAAGTTTAACTCCTTGTATCTCATCAAAGGATATAATAGATAATACAAATGTATTTTAACACATAGGAGAATACTTTAAGAAATCCTCAGCACAGATACATTTTAAATAAAGCATTTGCAGCGTTTCTTTATACCTCTGACATTTTCAGTTTTATTTCAGTGTGGGTAAGACTGGGCAGAATACTTCCATCAGCTATTCTGATTTTTAAATACATAAATCACCTACCATTTAAATCTTATTATGCCATGATTTTCATAAGCAATATAACTTTGCTCCTCTAGGGGAGCCTGGAACACTGAAAAATACAGAAAATAATTTTCTTTGCCCTATCCTATGTCTGTTTCTCAGAATGACCCTCTGACCCTTACCCCACTATGATGAAGATATAAGCGGTTATGTTCATAAGTACCTGACTCAAGCTAGGATGAACCAGAATTTCTCTCTAGTCTGAGAAATCCTTGGTCAAATTTCAATTTATGGCTCCAAGGAATTTTTGACACCTACCCCATAATTAATCATTTTTTCTTTCTCATAAATACTCTTCATGTAATTAGGCCCTGTTTTTCTTTCTCTTGAGAAAAACAATGAAATATATCATTACTTTTTGTGCTTAAAACACTCATACTGGGACTTGTGCATATCTTCCCAAGAGATAAATCATGTCTATTACAATAAATGAAAGGAAACTTGTCTCAAATATGGTAGTAGCATTATACAGGCCCATCACTTCTCTCTTAGAGAGGATATTAAAAAAGATTAGAACACCTCTCTCTTTTGAAGCATCTGGTCATATTTGTTGATTGGATTGTGAGAATATCTCTCTATATCTCTCTACATCCATTCCTAAATAAAATAAGCTATTTTAGTTAGAGGTTTGTAAAGAATGGTAAAAAAAAATTTGGTCTCTATTTCTTGGTTTTCTACCAACTTCTATCTTATTGCCTATCCCAGAGAAGAAAGTCATCTCTAATTTTGATAAGATTCTAAAGCTTCCCTAGAAATTTGGGGTTAGAGACAACAGATTCTAGCCTTGTTTTGACTAATCTCTGGAATAGAGGAGACATAAATTGGAGAGCTATGGGTTGCCGTGTCCCACTCTGTGGTTTAGGCAGAAAAGGACAGCAAATCTGCAGTAAAAGAGCAGTGAAGTATTTGCAAAGTGAAGAACAGAGAGGAGAGATCAGAAGAATGTGATCCCTGGCTTTCTTAACAGTGCTCCATTCCCTTATTCCAGCCCTTCTTGAATCCTGCCCTTGGCTTAGTAAGGCACCCTCATATCTTAATTCTAAATTCCCCTTTTTGCTTAAGCTAGCAGATTTGATTTCTGTTACTAGCCACGATCACTGAGGCCTGTTTTTAACTGTTTTGTTTTTTTAGCTTTGGTGAAGTATCCTTATAATTCTTTAATAAATTACCCTTTTTGCATTTAGTAGAGTTTTGTTTCTGTTACTGTAACCAAAGCATCCTAACCAAATTCTTGTCATTACAAATGAGAAATAAAAAGAACTATACATTTAAAGCACTTTTCACACTGTAGTGATAGAAAAAACTGAGTATTTCTTCAGAACCTAATACATTTGCTTCTTTATTAAAGTGTTACTTTGTATCATAGGTATATACCTTGTTCTCTTTGAAAAGTCTAATGAGATAAAATTGACAAACCATTAGCCAGACTTATCAAGAAACAAAGGGAGAAAAATTAAATCAATAAAATTAGAAATGAAAATGGAGAGATCACAACAGACAACACAGAAATACAAAGGATCATAAGAGACTACCATCAGCAATTATATGCCAATAAAATGGACAACGAGGAAGAAATGGACAAATTCTTAGAAAAGTACAACTTTCCAAAACTGGACCAGGAAGAAATAGAAAATCTTAACAGACCCATCACAAGCACGGAAATTGAAACTGTAATCAGAAATCTTCCAGCAAACAAAAGCCCAGGTCCAGATGGCTTCACAGCTGAATTCTACCAAAAATTTAGAGAAGAGCTAACACCTATCCTACTCAAACTCTTCCAGAAAATTGCAGAGGAAGGTAAACTTCCAAACTCGTTCTACGAGGCCATCACCCTAATACCAAAACCTGACAAAGATGCCACAAAAAAAGAAAACTACAGGCCAATATCACTGATGAACATAGATGCAAAAATCCTCAACAAAATTCTAGCAAACAGAATCCAACAACACATTACAAAGATCATACACCATCACCAAGTAGGCTTTATCCCAGGGATGCAAGGATTCTTCAATATCCACAAATCAATCAATGTAATACACTACATTAACAAATTGAAAAATAAAAACCATATGATTATGTCAATAGATGCAGAGAAAGCCTTTGACAAAGTTCCACATCCATTTATGATAAAAACTCTCCAGAAAGCAGGAATAGAAGGAACATACCTCAACATAATAAAAGCTATATATGACAAACCCACAGCAAACATTATCCTCAATGGTGAAAAATTGAAAGCATTTCCCCTAAAGTCAGGAACAAGACAAGGGTGCCCACTCTTACCACTACTATTCAACATAGTTTTGGAAGTTTTGGCCACAGCAATCAGAGCAGAAAAAGAAATAAAAGGAATCCAAATTGGAAAAGAAGAAGTAAAACTCTCACTGTTTGCAGATGACATGATCCTCTACATAGAAAACCATAAAGACTCCACCAGAAAATTACTAGAGCTAATCAATGCATATAGTAAAGTTGCAGGATATAAAATCAACACACAGAAATCCCTTGCATTCCTATACACTAGTAATGAGAAAATAGAAAGAGAAATTAAGGAAACAATTCCATTCACCATTGCAACGAAAAGAATAAAATACTTAGGAATATATCTACCTAAAGAAACTAAAGACCTTTATATAGAAAACTATAAAACACTGGTGAAAGAAATCAGAGAGGACACTAATAGATGGAGAAATATACCATATTCATGGATTGGAAGAATCAATATAGTGAAAATGAGTATATTACCCAAAGCAATCTATAGATTCAGTGCAATCCCTATCAAGCTACCAATGGTATTCTTCACAGAGTTAGAACAAATAATTTCACAATTTGTATGGAAATACAAAAAACCTTGAATAGCCAAAGCAATCTCGAGAAAGAAGAATGGAACTGGAGGAATCAATCTGCCTGACTTCAGGCTCTATTACAAAGCCACAGTCATCAAGACGGTATGGTACTGGCACAAAGACAGAAATATAGACCAATGGAACAAAATAGAAAGCCCAGAGATAAATCCACGCACCTATGGACACCTTATCTTTGACAAAGGAGGCAAGAATATACAATGGATTAAAGACAATCTCTTTAACAAGTGGTGCTGGGAAAACTGGTCAACCACTTGTAAAAGAATGAAACTAGAACACTTTCTAACACCATACACAAAAATAAACTCAAAATGGATTAAAGATCTAAATGTAAGACCAGAAACTATAAAACTCCTAGAGGAAAACATAGGCAAAACACTCTCTGACATACATCACAGCAGGATCCTCTAGGACCCACCTCCCAGAATATTGTAAATAAAGGCAAAAATAAACAAATGGGACCTAATTAACCTTAAAAGCTTCTGCACAGCAAAGGAAACTATAAGCAAGGTGAAAAGACAGCCTTCAGAATGGGAGAAAATAATAGCAAATGAAGCAACTGACAAACAACTAATCTCAAAAATATACAAGCAACTCCTACAGCTCAATTCCAGAAAAATAAATGACCCAATCAAAAAATGGGCCAAAGAACTAAATAGACATTTCTCCAAAGAAGACATACTGATGGTTAACAAACACATGAAAAGATGCTCAACATCACGCACTATCAGAGAACTGCAAATCAAAACCACTATGAGGTACCATTTCACACCAGTCAGAATGGCTGTGATCCAAAAGTCTATAAGCAATAAATGCTGGAGAGGGTGTGGAGAAAAGGGAACCCTCTTACACTGTTGGTGGGAATGCAAACTAATACAGCCACTATGGAGAACAGTGTGGAGATTCCTTAAAAAACTGGAAATAGAACTTCTTTATGACCCAGCAATCCCACTGCTGGGCATACACACTGAGGAAACCAGAATTGAAAGAGACACGTGTACCCCAATGTTCATCGCAGTACTGTTTATAATAGCCAGGACATGGAAGCAACCTAGATGTCCATCAGCAGATGAACGGATAAGAAAGCAGTGGTACATATACACAATGGAGTATTACTCAGCCATTAAAAAGAATACATTTGAATCAGTTCTAATGAGGTGGATGAAACTGGAGCCTGTTATACAGAGTGAAGTAAGCCAGAAAGAAAAACACCAATACAGTATACTAAAGTGTATATATGGAATTTAGAAAGATGGTAACAATAACTCTGTATATGAGACAGCAAAAGAGACACTGATGTATAGAACAGTCTTTTGGACTCTGTGGGAGAGGGAGAGGGTGGGATGATTTGGGAGAATGACATTGAAACATGTATAATATATATGAAACGAGTCGCCAGTCCAGGTTCGATGCACAATACTGGATACTTGGGGCTGGTACACTGGGATGACCCAGAGGGATGGTATGGGGAGGGAGGAGGGAGGAGGGTTCGGGATGGGGAACACGTGTATACCTGTGGCAGATTCATGCTGATATATGGCAAAACCAATACAATATTATAAAAGTTAAAAAATAAAGTAAAATATAAAATATAAAAAAAAAAAGTTTAATGAGCAGTACATATGAAGTTACGGCATGTCTTTTAAAGTGAAAGTGAAAGTTCCTCAGTCGTGTTGAACTCTTTGCAACCCTGTGGACTATACAGTCCATAGAATTCTCCAGGCCAGAATACTGGAGTGGGTAGCCATTCCCTTCTCCAGGGGGTCTTCCCAACCCAGGGATGGAACCCAGGTCTCCTACATTACAGGCAGATTCTTTACCATCTGAGCCACCAGGGAAGCCCACATATGTTTTAGGTCAGTGACAAAGGACAGTTTATTATTCATAGCAATAGCCAAAGTATCATAATTTTTGCCTCATTTCTTGAGCCCCAGTTCCCACAAGGCAGTGAAAAGAGGCCCAAATAATGAATGCACAGTGGATTGCATGACAGGAAAGAACACTGAGTTAATGGAAGCAAGTGTTTCATAATGAGCAATAAGCATGCCTGCCCTTTGTACCATAGAAAGGCACAATATATTCTAAGAGTATTTTGCTCCATATACATTGGTGAAAAGAGTTTGGCGTTCTGTGTGTCTGCTCACAGGCATGCAGAAATACATGAGATCTGTAATTAACACTGCCATAGGGTATTGATTACAGTTTATTTTTAAATCACAAATACCTGGAAACCAACACAGATTAGCTTAGGAAAAATATTTTTATTTGTAAATAGAATTCAACTAATGGTTAAGCAACTAAATACAGAAAGCACAAGCACATCTCTTCTTGGGTCTCAAGAACAGATGGAACAGGGTCAAAGTCCATCAAGACTATTTCTGTTTATACCAGTCAAGTTTTGATAAGGGGAAATTGAATCACTATCAAGTATGAGAAAGGGGATTTTTAAGAGCTATATCTTAAATAGTTGTAGAAGAAGCTGGGGAAGTGAAGGTTTAGGAGAGAAGTTGGAGGATCAGAGAAGTCACCAGCTACATAATCTGAGAAGCCACTTTGTCCATCTGCCACAGGGAACCTGGGGAAGGGAAAAGAAAGGTTTGTGAGAATGTCTAGAGGAAGATGTGCCTCTGCGTAGCAACTGCCTTGACAGTATTTTGTCAACCATCTGGTGGTGAAACTGGGGCCATTGTTTGTTAACAGGGTCAACAGTTAGGAAGAAAAGCTGTATGCTGGGGGAATGAACTGGAAACACAGCAGAGGAGAGTGAGGACAATTTGGAGCCCACTGTCCTCTCTGCTGATACCACATGTAAACATGATGGCCTTCACAGAATAATGGCTTCTGCTTAAAGTCTGCCTTCCAAATAGTGCACAGATCACTTTCTTGGCCAACTCTAACCCAGAAGCATACAGGGAAAAGTATACAGGGAAACATAATTCTAGTGTAAGGAGTTAACAGAGTATAAACTATCTCAGTCCACTTACCAATTTGGCATTCATTTACTAGAGTCCCAAAGTGTTGGACACAACTGAAGCAATTTCGCATGTATGCATACATGCACACACTTTAACAATATTTAAAACTTCTGCAAAAAGAAGTAGCAATTGTGTTTTCATGTTCCATGATGAGATGATGCAAGATAACCCCTATAAAAAACAATGCACCTAGCCTCTCCCCAGTGGAGGATACAGAGTCCCACTTGTCACTTTGTCCATTTTTGAGTGATATTTCTCTTTTAGCGAGACAGATCCACATTGAAATTCTGTAACCTAAATAATGAAATATAAGGTTAGTCACTATTCACATGTGTTCTTAGAGGAATAAGATAGAGGAAGAAAAGAAAAAGAACTGGAATATATTCATTTCAAGGTAGGAGTGAAATGCCTGTAACTACTGCCATCGTTTTTGTAATTTGTGACATGGTCATTGCTGAGACAAAATAAAATATTTGCCACTGTATTACCAGGAGTAGTAGAAGAGTCACTCTTTTTTACACCCTTTCTTTCTTGGACCTGAGAATCCTGGCCAAGAGATAGAGAGATCTCACTATATCTTGGTATGGAACACATCTGTCTGGGCCATGAAAAGTGTTGCCATTAAAACTGGGTCTTCAAAATGTCCCCTCCCCAACCCCCATACCATTCTATCAGATTCATGCTTTGGGTAAAAGGGAAAATGGTAAGAAAAGTTAATTCCATGAGCACAACCCTACTGAAACACCTCATTTGAAGTCAAGTAAAATTGTGTTCTGGTCAGAAGCGATCTTTTCAGATACCATAATGGTGAATCAGGTACCCTGAAGTCCAGGGATAATGGTAATGGAAGAAGCTCTGTGGTCTGGAAAGGCAAATCCATATCCAAAGTGAAATTCAAGGGAGAACACAGGTAATAATTTTCTCATGGTAGAAGTAGTCTGATGTCATCAACCTGTTACCAGATGGTGATACATGCTCCTCCCAGGAAATGGGGAACCAGTGTTAATCTCTGCTTTTTGCAAGTGGGGCTCTCAGAAGTGGCTGTAGTCACGTCAGCCTTAGTGACTGGAAGTCTATGTTCCTAAACCCAAGTAACTTTCATCCCTTTCAACATGGTCATTTTCTCCATGAGTCTACTGGGCAAGAACAAGGGTAGCTGTTGGAAGAGTCTGACTGACATCCATGGAACAGATCATCTTGTCCACTTGATTATTAGCATCTTCTGATATTGCCCTTTGGGGAGCATTTACAAGGGCCTCCAATTTATCTTCACATTTTGTGCCCATTCTGAGAAATTTACCTACAAGTATCTTCCTTGACTCCATATTGGTGGTTTTCCAATTGTACTCCTTACAAGTTCCCAGCCATCCCCCCAGATCATTAGCCACTGCCAACAAGTCAGTGAAAATCTATACGTCTGAATGCATACTTCTTCCAGTCTATAAAAATAGGTCAGTGCTCAGAGTTATGCCTACTGAGACTGTCTTTCACTCCTGACCATCAGAGTCATACATGAGCAGGGTTATGGTACTCCAACTCTGAATTTTTAGCTGATGCTGGCACATCATGCAGAAGTATCTGTGAACCAGGGTCAAGTATTTCCCTCCTCAGTCAACTGGTGACCAGTAACTCCACTTGATCTCATAGATACAAGTTGAGAGAAGACCATGTAGCAGGAATCAGAGCCCCAAGAGTATTAATCATTTCCTCATACAATTTCTTTGTGCCTTCAGAATCTACTCAAATTCAGTTTTACATGTCTTAATGCCATTTTAGATCTACCTCAGATCTGTATGCCTAACTTTATCTATTAGTGAACCAGACAACATCCAGTTCATGGTGAGCAGTTCAGTTCACCAGTTCAAGGTAGCTTGGTGGCCATGGTCACATATTAAGTCTCTACTAGTCTAATGGCATTCCATGGACCGTATAGTCCATGGGGTAGCAAAGAGTCAGACACAACTGAGCGACTTTCAAAAATGGAGAAGGAAATGGCAACCCACTCCAGTATTCTTGCTTGGAGAATCCCATGGACAGAGCAGCCTGATAGGCTACAGTCCATGGGGTTGCAAAGAGTCGGACACGACTGAGCGACTTCAGTCAGTTAGTCAGTCTAATGGCAAGCTAGGTGTTGTTTCCAAAAGGTGAATAATTATTGGCAGGTGATAACATAGCTTTGTTTGGAATCCTATAAACTCTGATTAATCTTATTTGCCTGCTGGAGTCTCCATACAGCTTCCTTATCTGATAGATGCTTCAAATAGTATAGATCTGCTGGGCCGTATGGCCCAAGGGGCAGAACGACTAACTTGGTAACGTGGACCTGTTACAGAGCCTTCTATTCTTTTGGGCAATAGTCAGAACTGAAACTCTGTCAAGTTAACTCAGTGAGTCAGAGTAGCACATCCAAATGAGGTTTGTGTTGCCTCCGGTATCCATTGTACCTCTTAGTGCTTGGAGAAGTCAGATGCAGCAACTATTTTTCCAACTTGAAGCATCTTGTTCATTTCCATCTGAACATGCTCCAGACCACTGGATGCTTAGAATTTACTGAGGCAACAAGCCCTTGTATTTTGTGGAATTTATTTCCACCTTCAGACATGCATATATCTTATCAAATTATCTAGAATAGTTACTAATTCTTATTCACCATGGACAATCAGCATGATACCACAAATGTCCTGTGGTGTCCATTCACATGTAACAAAAAAGATGAAGACCAACTTGGACTAGGTTATGACAGAGGGTTAGAAAAACAATATAACCCTTGAGTGGAACAGTGAGGGTATAGTGCTTTTCCTTCCAAATGAAATAAAACTGCATCTTGTGGTTCATACTAACAGGAATAAAGGCGGAGGAGTATTTGCCAGAGGAATAGCAGATACAAGGGAAAGTGTTGATTTTTTTTTCCAGCAATGAAGCAACACATGAACAGCAGCTTTAATTGAGGTCTACCTGAATAAATCATTTGGAACAATCCTCTTTCATCTTCTAGAAGTTATTTGTCTTCTGCACAGGCCAGAGAAGCAAGCTGAAAGAAGATAAGAATCACCATCCCTGCCTCCAAGTAACATTAATCTTTCTCATCTTTCTATGTGGTTTTGCTTTTGGTTTCTTATTTTGGTAGAGAGAAACATGGTGCCTTGCGTTTGGTTTTTGCTACCATAATAACTCTCATTCCATAGGTTAGACAGCCTACATGGAGATTTTGTCATTTGTTAAGTATGTCTATTCCAATTATGCTTTCTGCAACTGGAGAAAAAACCATGGATTGGGTTTGGAATTCACTGGACCTATTGAGATGGACCCAAACCATAACTACATTAGTGACCTGACCTCCGTAAACCCTTACTTGACTAGTGAGCTACTGTGACATTTTAAAACTCCAGTAATTAGTATCAATTCACAACTGCTGTCTCCATTTAAAAACCTGGTTATTTCCCTTAGCCCAGTGCACCATCACACTGGAAAATAGTTGTAAATATTTGGGGGTAAGCCTAGGAGGAACATTTACAGTGTGAATTTTCAGCAGAGCAGTGGGGTCCTTCCTCAAAACCATCTTTTATCCAAAGGGCTCTGGGTCTGAGAAAAAGCTTAAATCTGGGATGTAGTTGAGGAACCACAACTCTATATTGTAGAGATTCAAGCTATTTATCTAGCTAGAGCTTTTTCTCTCATTCAAATCAAGTTAGCTTTCATAGGTTAAATCTGTCTGCACTGTGGTAGACAACAGCTGAAGTGTCTTCTTGGCTTTTTCAGCTCTTGTTTTGCCCCTGGACACCTTGGATTATCACCTGTGTAACAATTCAATAGTAAGCCATGGCAGAAGATCAAAGATACATTTTCCCAAAGACATACAGATGGCCAACAAGCACATGGAAAGCTGCTCAGCATCACTAATCATCAGAGAAATTCAAATCAAAACCACAATGAGATGTTCAGTTCAGTTCAGTTCAGTTGCTCAGTCATGTCTAAGATGTTACATCACACCTATTAGAACGGTTGTCATCAAGACAAACATAATAAGTGTTAGCAAGGATGTAGAGAAAAAGGAACACTTGTGCACTGTTGGAGGGAATGTAAGTTGGTGCAGCCATTATGGAAAACAGTATGGAAATTCCTCAAAGATTTTAAAATAGAACTACCATATGGTCCAGCAATTCTGGATCATATCCAAAGGAAATGAAAACCTATCTCACAGAGGCACGTGTATCTTCATGTTCATTGTAGCATTAATTACAATAGCTAAGACACAGAAACAACTTTCATCAGTAGATGAGTGGATAAGGAAAATGTGGTATATATAGACAATGGAATAGTGTATAGGACTATATAGTGAACATCTTGCCATGTGTGACATTGATGACTTGATGGGCATCATGCCAAGAGAAATCAGAGAAAAACAAATATTGTACAGTCTCACTTATATGTGGAATCGCAAAGAAACAGAGGACAGATGAGTGGTTGCCAGAGGCTTGGGGTAAGGGCTGGAGATGGTCAAAAGGTACAAATTTCCATTTATAAGATAAATAAGTTCTGGGATATAATATACACCATGGTGTTTTTAGTTAACAATACTGCATCACACATTTGAGTGTTGCTAAGAGAATAAAGTTCTCATCACAAGAAAAAAATTACAACACTTTGGTGATGAACATTAATTATACTTGTAGCAACCATTTTGATATATATATATATATATGAAATCATTATGTTGTATACCTTAAACTAATATTGTCAATTACATCTCAATAAAACTGGAAATTTTTTAAATAAATTAAAATAAATTTTAAAAATATTGAGCCCTGAATTGCAGGGGCATTTATATGCAGATTTGGTGTTCCACATCCGTTTTAGCAGTCACCAATAGATGAAGGTACTTTTGTGGAAGTCCAGGAATCCAGTGTAGAAGTTCCAAAATACCACCAAAGAAAAATCTGAGAATAAATATTTTGAAAATGGTAAGATAAAGAGTTTCACTTTGCCCATGTTACCTCTCCCTCAAGGTAGCAGGGCTTGGTGTTAGGAGAACCCCACAGCCTGTGGTTTTGCCCACAGGAGATGAAAAGAACATGTGAGTGAGTACCTGCTTCTCCCAGCTGTGCAGGAGATGCCTTCCTTTCTCATCCAACTCAGTTTACTGAAGTGATCTGCAAGGCTGTGTGATTGGGAGAGGGTGGGAGCACAGGGACACAATTGTGTCCCTTTGGTGTACTTATATCAAAGGGACACAACTAACAGTTTCACTCTTCTTCATACCAGCTGATCTGTGGATTCTATCAAAAAGGCCAATCATGAAACACTGGGAACGCTTTACCCTACCAGGATCATGAGAACTCTCAACTCTGTGCATCTCCGCCATATCTACAACCTCCCCAGGCTGGCTCCCAGCATGAGCTTCTATGGACAGTGAGAGCTAGCCCTTGCAGATGGCTAGTAAACAAGCACAGAAAGTCATCCCAACTCTGTGGGACTAGGAAAAGGTTCATAAACTTCAGTGGTTCAGGGTAGTGCTAAGGGGAGGGAGGCGGGGAGCTCTCAGCACCCAGTATGTCTTTGCAGGATTAAGAAAAGGCATACAATTTTTAGAATTTCCCCTTAAGAGGAAGCGCAAAGTCTAGATTGGGCATGCAGGAACGGCCAGAGAGGAGCTACCCCGCATCTGAGGTCAGGGGTAGCAATGAGAGGAGTTACCCCGCATCCGAGGCCAGGGGCGGTGGCCGGGAGGAGCAACCCATGCCAGAGGCCAGGGACAGTGGCCGGGAGGACCAACCACACGTCCAAGGAACCGTGGCTGCGCGGGCGCAGGAGGGCCTAGAAGAGCTATCCCACGTTGAAGATCAGGAAGGGCAGTGGTGATGAGATAGCCTTCGACCGAGGTAAGGAGCAATGGCTGCGCTTTGCTGGAGCAGCCGTGAAGAGATACCTCATGCCCAAGGTAAGAGAAACCCAAGTAAGACGGTAGATGTTGCAAGAGGGCATCAGAGGGCAAACACACTGAAACCATACTCACAGAAAACCAGTCTATCTAATCACACTAGGACCACAGCCTTGTCTAACTCAATGAAACTAAGCCATGCCCGTGGGGCAACCCAAGATGGGCAGGTCATGGTGGAGAGATCTGACAGAATGTGGTCCACTGGAGAAGGGAATGGCAAACTACTTCAGTATTCTTGCCTTGAGAACCCCATGAACAGTATGAAAAGGCAAAATGATAGGATACTGAAAGAGAAACTCCCCAGGTCAGTAGGTGCCCAATATGCTACTGGAGATCAATGGAGAAATAACTCTAAAAAGAATGAAGGGATGGAGCCAAAGCAAAAAGAATACCCAGCTGTGATTGTGACTGGTGATAGAAGAAAGGTCCGATGCTGTAAAGAGCAATATTGCGTAGGAACCTGGAATGTCAGGTCCATGAATCAAGGCAAATTGGAAGTGGTCAAACAAGAGATGGCAAGAGTGAATGTCGACATTCTAGGAATCAGCAAACTGAAATGGACTGGAATGGGTGAATTTAATACAGATGACCATTATATCTACTACTGCGGGCAGGAATCCCTCAGAAGAAATGGAGAGGCCATCATGGTCAACAAAAGAGTACGAAATGCAGTACTTGGATGCAATCTCAAAAATGACAGAATGATCTCTGTTCATTGCCAAAGCAAACCATTCAATATCACAGTAATCCAAGTCTATGCCCCAACCAGTAACGCTGAAGAAGCTGAAGTTGAATGGTTCTATGAAGACCTACAAGACCTTTTAGAACTAACACCCAAAAAAGATGTCCTTTTCATTATAGGGGACTGGAATGCAAAAGTAGGAAGTCAAGAAACACCTGGAGTAACAGGCAAATTTGGCCCTGGAATAGAGAATGAAGCAGGGCAAAGACTAATAGAGTTTTGCCAAAAAAATGTACTGGTCATAACAAACACCCTCTTCCAACAACAAGAGAAGACTCTATACATGGACATCACCAGATGGTCAACACCGAAATCAGATTGATTATATTCTTTGCAGCCAAAGATGGAGAAGCTCTATACAGTCAGCAAAAACAAGACCAGGAGCTGACGGTGGCTCAGACCATGAACTCCTTATTGCCAAATTCAGACTGAAATTGAAGAAAGTAGGGAAAACCACTAGGCCATTCAGGTATGACCTAAATCAAATCCCTTATGATTATACAGTGGAAGTGAGAAATAGATTTAAGGGCCTAGATCTGATAGAGTGCCTGATGAACTATGGACGGAGGTTCGTGACATTGTACAGGAGACAGGGATCAAGACCATCCCCATGGAAAAGAAATGCAAAAAAGCAAAATGGCTGTCTGGGGAGGCCTTACAAATAGCTGTGAAAAGAAGAGAAGTGAAAAGCAAAGGAGAAAAGGAAAGATATAAACATCTGAATGCAGAGTTCCAAAGAATAGCAAGAAGAGATAAGAAAGCCTTCTTCAGCGATCAATGCAAAGAAATAGAGAAAAACAACAGAATGGGAAAGACTAGGGATCTCTTCCAGAAAATCAGAGATACCAAAGGAAAATTTCATGCAAAGATGGGCTCAATAAAGGACAGAAATGGTATGGACCTAACAGAAGCAGAAGATATTAAGAAGAGATGGCAAGAATACACAGAAGAACTGTACAAAAAAGATCTTCACGACCCAGATATTCACGATGGTCTGACCTAGAGCCAGACATCCTGGAATGTGAAGTCAAGTGGGCCTTAGAAAGCATTACTAGGGACAAAGCTAGTGGAGGTGATGGAATTCCAGTTGAGCTATTTCAAATCCTGAAAGATGATGCTGTGAAAGTGCTGCACTCAATATGCCAGCACATTTGGAAAACTCAGCAGTGGCCACAGGACTGGAAAAGGTCAGTTTTCATTCTAATCCCAAAGAAAGGCAATGCCAAAGAATGCTCAAACTACTGCACAATTGCACTCATCTCACACGCTAGTAAAGTAATGCTCAAAATTCTCCAAGCCAGGCTTCAGCAATATGTGAACCATGAACTTCCTGATGTTTAAGCTGGTTTTAGAAAAGGCAGAGGAACCAGAGATCAAATTGCCAACATCCGCTGGATCATGGAAAAAGCAAGAGAGTTCCAGAAAAACATCTATTTCTGCTTTATTGACTATGCCAAAGCCTTTGACTGCGTGGATCACAATAAACTGTGGGAAATTCTGAAAGATATGGGAATACCAGAACACCTGATCTGCCTCTTGAGAAATCTGTATGCAGGTCAGTTAGAACTGGACATGGAACAACAGACTGGTTCCAAATAGGAAAAGGAGTACATCAAGGCTGTATATTGTCACCCTGTTTATTTAACTTCTATGCAGAGTACATCATGAGAAATGCTGGCCTGGAAGAAACACAAGCTGGAATCAAGATGTCCGGGAGAAATATCAATAACCTCAGATATGCAGATGACACCACCTTTATGGCAGAAAGTGAAGAGGAACTCAAAAGCCTCTTGATGCAAGTGAAAGTGGAGAGTGAAAAAGTTGGCTTAAAGCTCAACATTCAGAAAACGAAGATCATGGCATCCGGTCCCATCACTTCATGGGAAACAGATGGGGAAACAGTGTCAGACTTTATTTTGGGGGGCTCCAAAATCACTGCAGATGGTGACTGCAGCCATGAAATTAAAAGACGCTTACTCCTTGGAAGGAAAGTTATGACCAACCTAGATAGCATATTCAAAAGCAGAGACATTACTTTGCCAACAAAGGTTCGTCTAGTCAAGGCTATGGTTTTTCCTGTGGTCATGTATGGATGTGAGAGTTGGACTGTGAAGAAGGCTGAGTGCTGAAGAATTGATGCTTTTGAACTGTGGTGTTGGAGAAGACTCTTGAGAGTCCCTTGGACTGCAAGGAGATCCAA
Source organism: Bos mutus (assembly GCF_027580195.1). Lineage (NCBI taxonomy): Eukaryota > Metazoa > Chordata > Mammalia > Artiodactyla > Bovidae > Bos > Bos mutus. The sequence continues at coordinate 92,994,909 of NC_091619.1, read as the reverse complement.
CCAGTCCATTCTGAAGGAGATCAGCGCTGGGATTTCTTTGGAAGGAATGATGCTAAAGCTGAAACTCCAGTACTTTGGCCACCTCATGTGAAGAGTTGACTCATTGGAAAAGATTCTGATGCTGGGAGGGATTGGGGGCAGGAGGAGAAGGGGATGACAGAAGATGAGATGGCTGGATGGCATCACTAACTCGATGGATGTGAGTCTCAGTGAACTCTGGGAGTTGGTGATGGACAGGAGGCCTGGCGTGCTGCGATTCATGGGGTCGCAAAGAATCGGACACAACTGAGGGACCGATCTGATCTGATCTGATCCATAGAAAAAGTCTTTAATAGAATTTCTTAGCTGTACTAACAGATGAAGGTACTCTCTCTGAAGTCAGTCAGTAAATAATGGAAGAGATGACTTTTTCAAATGTGAAGACAGCAATGCAAGACTTTAAGAAATAATTTTTTAAAAAATCAAAGAAATATTACACCATCAAAGGAACAGAATAATTTTCTAGTAACCAATCCCAAAGAAATGGAGATCAACAAATTGCCTGGCAAAGAATTCAAAATTCTTATTAGTATTACTTTTGGTTACACTGCATGGCATGTGGATACTTAATTCCCAACCAGGGATCAAACTTGTGCCTCCTACAGTGGAACCACAGTCTTAACCACTGGACCACCAGGGAGGTCCCTCAAAATAATCGTTTTATAGAAACAGCAAGCTGCAAGAGAAGACAGACAATGAAATCAGGAAAACAGTGCATGAAAAAGGTTCAACAAAGAAAATAAATTATTTTTTTAAATTCTGTAGCTAAAGATACAATGAATAAAATAAAAAATTGTGATAGCGTGAACAATATATATAATCAAGCAGAAGAAAAAAATCTGTGAATTCAAAGAGAAGTCATTTGAAATTATCCACCCATCATCACAGGAATATATAGTTTATTCCAGCTATCTAATTTTATACCTCAAGGAATTAGAGAAAAAGAACAAACTAAGGTCAAATTTAGCAGAAGAAAGAAAATAACAAGGATCAGAGTAGAAAAAGGGTACAGACCCAAAAAAAAGGGAAAAAAAATCAATGAAACTAAGGGCTGTTTTTAAGAAAAAACAAAGAAAATTGACAAGCTTTCGGTCTAAGGAAAAAGATATTCAAATAAATCATAAATGAAAGAAAAGACATTACAACTGATACTGCAGAAATACAAAGGACCATAAGAGACCATTATGAACAGTTATATACCAATAAATTGGACAACCTAACAGAAACAGATACATTCCTATAAAGATAACCTGCCAACACTGAACAGATAAAAATTGTGAATCACTATGTTGTACATCTGAAACTAATATAATAGTATTATAAATCAACTTGTACCTCAGTAAAAAATTTTTAAATTAAAATTTTATTTAATTTTTATAAAGACTGACTCATGAAGAAATAGAAAGTATGAATAGACCTAAAACTGGTAAAAAGATAAAATTAGTAATCAAAAATCTCCCCAAAATAGAAAAGTCCAGGACCAGATGATGTACCTGGTGAACTGTACCAACCATTTACAGAAGAATTAATGCCAGTCCTTCTCGAACTCTTCCAAAAAATTTAAGTAAAAGGAACACTTCAAAGCTCCACTTGCAAGGCCAGCATCACCCTTATACCAAAGCCAGACAAGAATACTACAAGAAAAGAAAGTTACAGATCAACATCCCTGGTGCACATAGATGCAGAAATCCTCAGCAAAGTATTAGCCAACCAAATTCAACAATACTTTAAAATAATCATAAACCATAATCAAGTGGGATTTATTCTGGGGATGCAAAGATGTTTCAGTATTCACAAATCTGTAAATGTGATATATCATATTAGCAAAATGAACACTAAAAATCATATGATCACGTAAATAGATGCAGAAAAAGCATTTGATAAAATTCAACATCCATTCATGATAAAAACTGTCATCAAAGTGAGTACTGAGTGAATGTACCTCAACATAATAAAGGCCGTATATGACAAATACACAGCTTACATCATACTCAGTGGTGAAAAACTGAAATTTTTTGCTGTTAGATCAGAAATAACACAAGGATGCCCACTCTCACCACTTTTATTTATTCATAGGACTAGAAGTCCTGGCCAGAGAAATTAGGCCAAAAAAAAAAAAAGATATCATATATAGAAAACCCTAAAAAATCAAAACAATTGTTAGAACTAATAGTTACCCAAAAAAAACTGTTAGAACGAATAAACAGATTCAGTAAAGTTGCAAGATACAAAACAAACATACGAAAATCACTTGCATTTTGATATGCTAACAATAAATTGAAAGAGACATTAAGAATGCAGTCCTACTTACCATCACATTAAAAACAATAAAATATTTAAGAATAAACATAATCAAGGAGGTGAGAGACTTGTACACTGCAAACTGTAAGCTACAGACGAAAAAACTGAACAAGACACAAATAGATTGAAAGAATATCAAAAAACATCCATACTCCACAAAATGATCTACAAATCCAACGCAGTCTTTATTAAGATTCCAGTGGCATTTTTCACAGACACAGGGGAAAAAAAATCCAAAAATTTATATGGAGCCACAAATGATCCTAAATAGCCAAAGCAATCTTAGAAAAACAAAGCTGGAGGCATAACACTTTCTAATGTCAAATTATATTACAAAGCTATAATACAAGCACTGTGGTACTGGCATAAAAACAAACAGAACAATGGAATGAAATAGAGAAGCCACAAATAAATCATGCATATACAACTAATCTTTGACATGGGCACAAAGAACACACAATGGGGAAAGGATAATCTCTTTAATAGTGTTAGGAAAACTGGATGTTCACATGCAAAAGAATGAAACTGGACCTCTATCTTACATCACTCACAAAGATTAAAAACTTAATGTAAGACTGGAAAATGTAAAAACTCCTAGAAGAAAACACAGGGGAAAAACTCCTTGATGTTGGTCTTGGCAATGGCATTCTATATTTGACACAAAAAAGACAAGCAACAAAACTAAAAATAAACAAGTAAGACTATATCAATTTAAAAGGATTTTGCACAGCAGAGGAAACTGTTAACAGAATGAAAAGGCAGCCTGTGGAATGGAAGGAAATTTTTGCAAACCACCTACCAAATAAAGAGATTAATATCTAAAACATATAAGGAACTCATACATCTCAATGCAAAACACAAATACTCAAAATTTTAAAATTAGCAAAGGACCCTAATAGGCATTTTTCCAAATAAGACACAGAAATGGCCAATGGTAAATGAAAAGATGCTCAGCATCTCTAATCACCAGGAAAATGCAAGTCAAAACCACAGTGAAATATTACCTCACTCCCATCAAAATGGCCAAAGAGAGAATACAAAACAAATGTTGGTGAAGATATGGAGAGTAGAGAACCCTGTGCACCGTTGGTGGAATGTAAATTATTTCAGCCATTATGTATGTAGTTTCCTCAAAATCTTGAAAACAGAATTTCCACATGTCCAACAAAGCCAATTCTGAATATATACCTGAAAGTGAGTATCTTGAAGAGATATCTCACCTCCATGTTCACTGCAGCATTACTTATAATAACCAAGCTATAGAAACAACCTAAGTACCCATTGATAAATGAGTGGAGAAAGAAAACATGGTGTGTGTGTATATACATATGTATATACACGTAATAATGGAATATTATTCAGCTACAAAAAATAAGAATATCTTGCCATTTGCCACAACATGGATGACCCTGGTGGGCTTATGCTAAGTGAAATAAGCCAAGTAGAGAAAGCCAGTTTCTGTGTAGTATCACTTATGCATGGAATCTAAAGAAAAAAAAAGTCACAGTTATAGAAAAAGAGTAGAATTGCATTTTCCATAGATTGGGGAAATGGGGAGATGTTGGTCAAAGGGTACAGACTTCCAGCTAGAAGATGAATAAGCTCTAAAGATCTAATGTACAGATAGTGACTGTAGTTAATAATACTGTATTACATGCTGAAATTTTATAAGAGTGAATCTTAAGATTTCTCACCATACACACTCAAAAAAGTGTAGCTATTAAGGTGAAGGACATGTTGATTAAATTAATTGTGGTAAATATTTCACAGTGTGTTAACATAACACATATACCTTAACTATATACAATTTTATAATAAAATTATACTCAATAATTATATTTGATAATAGCGTTCAATAATTATATTATTATAATCAATTATATTTGAATGATATATAATACATGCTGTTGTTGCTACTGCTAAGTCACTTCAGTCGTGTCCGAGTCTGTGTGACCCCATAGACATCAGCCCACCAGGCTCCCCCGTCCCTGGGATTCTCCAGGCAAGAACACTGGAGTGGGTTGCCATTTCCTTTTCCAATGCATGAAAGTGAAAAAGTGAAAGTGAAGTCACTCAGTCATGTCCGACTCTTCGCGACCCCATGGACTGCAGCCCACCAGGCTCCTCCATCCATGAGATTTTCCAGGCAAGAGTGCTGGAGTGGGGTGCCATTGCCTTCTCCATAATACATGCATATGACGTTATATATTACATATAATATATTCAATTCAATACAGCTAGAAACAAAACATGTCCCAAAGTTGTTTCATTAAATTCTGTGGTTTCAAGAAACTGTCAAATGCTCTTGAATATCATGATAATATCTTCATCAGCACCCCAAAGATTTAAAAAAATAAAAAGATAACAAACTTGTGTTCTTTGGGAAAAACAATATTATCTGGTGTGCTTGTTTTTGTATTTTAAAATACAGAAAAGTACCATAAAATTATAATAAAAAGTCATATGTAAATTCCCAAAGTAAAAAAATATTGATGTTTTCTCAAAAAAAAAAAAAAAAAAAGTGATTTGTTAGGTGGCATCCAGATGAGCCTGTAGTCTAGGCCTAATAAATAAAGCTCCACTCCTAAGGCATTCCTATTCTGAGAACTCCATGTGATGCCTCATATAATATGATGTCTCCCCACTAAAATATTCCCAACCCTAGGTGAATGTGGAAATTGTTTGGCCTACTGCTTTCTAACAGACCTTCCTCAGCCTCAGGTAGTTTTCCTCATTTGCTTTCACGACTTAATGCTCACCCAAGGACACAGGGGGCACCTTCAGTAGATCTCCCAAGTTCTTTCTTTGTGCATTCTGCCTGTCTAATTATAGCTGCCTTCGCCTCCAAAAACTCCAGTATCTATTTCCTCAACTCCAGACCACCAGAATCTGAATTTCCCTTCTCTGCGCTACACTGTAGAAACTTCCTCCAGGGGGTAAGTTGAGGAAATCAAAGGATTGGCTTCTTTTATTTCCCAATTCTCAGGGTTTTCACAGTCCTTCAAGGCCTATTCACCATCTAAAACATGTTTCACTTATTTTGTCTGGTTTTCTATTTATGTGGAAAGATAAATCTAGTCCCTATTACTACCTCATAGCTAGAAGTGTGCTGCTGCTGCTGCTGCAGCTGCTAAGTCACGTCAGTCATGTACGACTCTCTGTGACCCCATAGACGGCAGCCCACCAGGCTCCCCCATCCCTGGGATTCTCCAGGCAAGAACACTGGAGTGGGTTGCCATTTCCTTCTCCAATGCATGAAAGTGAAAAGTGAAAGTGAAGTTGCTCAGTCGTGTCTGACTCTTCACGATCCCATGGACTACAGCCCACCAGGCTCCCCGGTCCATGGGATTTTCCAGGCAAGAGTACTGGAGTGGGATGCCATTGCCTTCTCTGAGCTAGAAGTGTAAGTCCCACCTAACTCTGGATTTGCATTTCTCAAATCTATCTTCTTCCTTATAAAGTCAGAGTGGTATTTTATAAATGCAAATCTAATATCATCTCTCCTCACGTAAAGCCCCTCAATTGCTTCCACCTGACACTAATCCCGTCCTTAAACTCTAGGATCCCGTCATCCCTAAGCAGTCCTGGAATTCATCAGGCTGTCTCATGCACCTATTCTTATTTTACTCCCCACTCCTTTAGCCTTTAAAAGATAGCTTTCTGTGGTCAGAGCGTAAAACTTCCAGTTACAAGAAGAATAAGTTTGGGATATCTATTGCACAGCATAGTAATTATAGTGAATAATATTGTATTATATACTTGAAGTTGCTAAGAAGAGATCTTCACCATTCTTACCATAAAAAAGAAATACTAGTATGTGAGGTCATATAGGTATTAGCTAATGCCATGATAGTATTCTTTTTGCGATATAGAAGTGTATCACATCAGCATGTTTACACCTTGATATTACACAATGTAATATACCAATTATATCTCAATGGGGAAAAACAAGGACAGCTCTCTGAATCCTTTATGAGGACTTTTTAAACCACTCCTTGCATCTCAGTGCAGCTCAGCCACTCAGTCGTGTCCAGCTCTTTGTGATCCCATGGACTGCCACACGCCAGGCTTCCCTGTCCATCACCATTTCCCAGAGTTTGCTCAAATTTATGTCTATTGAGTCAGTGATGCCATCCAGCCTCTGATCCTCTGTCATCCCCTTCTCCTCCTGCCTTCAATCTTTCCCAGCATCAGGGTCTTTTCCAATGAGTCAGTTCTTTGCATCAGGTTGCCAAAGTATTGTATTGGAGTTTCAGCTTCAGCATCCATCCTTCCAATGAATATTCAGGACTGATTTCCTTTGAGATTGACTGGTTTGATCTCCTTGCAGTCCAAGGGACTCTCAGGAGATCTGGCACAGTCAATTTCTTCTTCATTTGTACTAGCATTTTATCTAGTACTAAATTCAATTGTTATTATTACTGTTACTACTACTATCTGTTCATCACACACATGTATATTAAAATTAATTGTGGGCAGGTGCTACAGAGAGGTGGAGGAGGAAATGGCAACCTACTCCAGTATTCTTGCCTGGAGACTCCCCGTGGACAGAGGAGCCTGGCAGGTCACCGAGTCAGATATGACTTAAGTGACTTAACATGCTGCTGCTGCTTCTGCTACTAAGTCGCTTTAGTCGTGTCCGACTGTGTGACCCCATAGACAGCAGCCCACCAGGCTCTGCCATCCTTGGGATTCTCCAGGCAAGAACACTGGAGTGGGTTGCCATTTCCTTCTCCAATGCATGAAAGTGAAAAGTGAAAGTGAAGTCGCTTAGCAATGTCTGACTCTTAGCGACCCCATGGACTGCAGCCTACCAGGCTCCTCCATCCATGGGATTTTCCAGGTAAGAATACTGGAGTGGGTTGCCATTGCCTTCTCCGGACTTAGCATACTACAGAGAGGAATAGAGGAGTGAGACCCTGGCACCCGATATTCCTGGCACTGTCTTCTACCTATCGGGCTGGACTGGCCACCCCCAGGGGATCTGCACTGCCGCCAGACCCTGGATACCTGTGGGGTACACATATCCCCAGAGTTTGACCTAGGACGAACAGAAGCTCAGTGTGGCTAGGCTGGACACTGTGCATCTCTGTGGTCCTGGCCCACTGACCTAACTGCTCTGGTCAGAAATACCAGTTGTTGATGGTAGTCGGTAGGGGTGACTTGGGCAAGTTGGCACTCACCATCCAGTACTATTTTGAAATGGATTGTGAACCAACCATCTGCTTTGTGTGTATGTGATAAATGACAGAGCAGCCCAGCTACATATTCAGGTTACAGTGGGAGAAGAAGTCCTGAGCTATAACGTTTCCTGAGAACTGGTGAGGGTTTCCTATTGCTCTTTTCAGTCATGGATAGAGGCAGTTTTGAAATTATCTGTCAGTTTAAAGGACAGACTCTCAGAGTAAAGAATCATGATAAGTTCCAATGATTTTAATTGGCAATAAATCAGACCTGGATCATCAAACTCAGGTAACATAGGAAGAACACCAGTTGGCTCACAACTTACAGTAACACACCATGGAGGTGTCAGCAAAGACTAGGCTGAATGTAGACATATTAAAGGAAACACTAATGATGCTTCAAAAATCATCTGATAAGGACTTCCCTGGTGTGGGCGTCCCTGGTGGCTCACACAGTAAAGGCTCCGCCTACAATGTGGGAGACCTGGGTTCCATCCCTGGATTCGGAAGATGCCCTGGAGAAGGGAATAGCACCCCACTCCAGTATTCTTGCCTGGAGATGGACATAGGAGCCTGACGGGCTACAGTTCCATGGGGGTCGCAAAGAGCCAGGCATGACTGAGTGTCTCACTTCACTTCACTTCCCTGGTGGTCCTGTGGTTGAGAATCTGCCTTCCAATGCAGGGGACGCAGGTTTGATCCCTGGTCGGGGGACTAAGATCCCACATTCTGCAGGGCAGCTAAGCCCATGCCATAACAAGAGAGGGCACAATTCACAACGAAAGATCCCATGTTCCACAACTAAGACCCAATGCAGCCAAATAAATAAATTTTTAAAAATTATCTGATTCCATATAAAAAATATACTCAAACTGAAATGAATTTAAGACTTATGTTCCTGATTTGAGATACTAAGTGGTGTTGTATAGTAGTCACTTTTTTGAATGTGTACAATAGTCCCCTGACATTTGTAGTGTACGCTTGTATGGCTTCAGGTTCTAGAACTAAAATTGATCTGTTACCACATATTAAAAAAAGTATTTGTATATCAGTCCTCACTGCTAAATTATGAGCTTCTTAAAAGTATGGCTTGTCTCTTTTTAGTGTTTCTATCCCCAGGACTTAGCACAATGCATAGCACATCAGATCAGATCAGATCAGATCAGTCGCTCAGTCGTGTCCGATTCTTTTCGACCCCATGAATTGCAGCACGCCAGGCCTCCCTGTCCATCACCAACTCCCAAAGTTCACTGAGACTCACATCCATCGAGTCAGTGATGCCATCAGCCATCTCATCCTCTGTCGTCCCCTTCTCCTCCGGCCCCCAATCCCTCCCAGCATCAGAGTCTTTTCCAATGAGTCAACTCTTCGCATGAGGTGGCCAAAGTACTGGAGTTTCAGCTTTAGCATCATTCTTTCCAAAGAAATCCCAGGGCTGATCTCCTTCAGAATGGACTGGTTGGATCTCCTTGCAGTCCAAGGGACTCTCAAGAGTCTTCTCCAACACCACAGTTCAAAAGCATCAATTCTTTGGCACTCAGCCTTCTTCACAGTCCAACTCTCACATCTATACATGGAAAAACTGTAGCCTTGACTAGATGGAACTTTGTTGGCAAAGTAATGTCTCTGCTTTTGAATATGCTATCTAGGTTGGTCATAACTTTCCTTCCAAGGAGTAAGCGTCTTTTAATTTCATGGCTGCAGTCACCATCTGCAGTGATTTTGGAGCCCCCCAAAATAAAGTCTGACACTGTTTCCACTGTTTCCCCATCTATGTCCCATGAAGTGATGGGACCAGATGCCATGATCTTAGTTTTCCTAATGTTGAACTTTAAGCCAACTTTTTCACTCTCCACTTTCACTTGCATCAAGAGGCTTTTGAGTTCCTCTTCACTTTCTGCCATAAAGGTGGTGTCATCTGCATATCTGAGGTTATTGATATTTCTCCCAGCAATCTTAATTCCAGCTTGTGTTTCTTCCAGGCCAGCATTTCTCATGATGTACTCTGCATTGAAGTTAAATAAACAGGGTGACAATATACAGCCTTGACGTACTCCTTTTCCTATTTGGAACCAGTCTGTTGTTCCATGTCCAGTTCTAACTGTTGCTTCCTGACCTGCATACAAATTTCTCAAGAGGCAGATCAGGTGGTCTGGTATTCCCATCTCTTTCAGAATTTTCCACAGTTTATTGTGATCCATACAGTCAAAGGCTTTGGCATAGTCAATAAAGCAGAATAGATGTTTTTCTGGAACTCTCTTGCTTTTTCCATGATCCAGCGGATGTTGGCAATTTGATCTCTGGTTCCTCTGCCTTTTCTAAAACCAGCTTGAACATCAGGAAGTTCACGGTTCACATATTGCTGAAGCCTGGCTTGGAGAATTTTGAGCATTACTTTACTAGCGTGTGAGATGAGTGCAATTGTGTGGTAGTTTGAGCATTTTTTGGCATTGCCTTTCTTTGGGATTAGAATGAAAACTGACCTTTTCCAGTCCTGTGGCCACTGCTGAGTTTTCCAAGTTTGCTGGCATATTGAGTGAAGCACTTTCACAGCATCATCTTTCAGGATTTGAAATAGCTCAACTGGAATTCCATCACCTCCACTAGCTTTGTTCATGGTGATGCTTTCTAAGGCCCACTTGACTTCACATTCCAGAATGTCTGGCTCTAGGTCAGTGATCACACCATCGTGAATATCTGGGTCGTGAAGATCTTTTTTGTACAGTTCTTCTGTGTATTCTTGCCATCTTTTCTTAATATCTTCTGCTTCTCTTAGGTCCATACCATTTCTGTCCTTTATCGAGCTCATCTTTGCATGAAATATTCCTTTGGTATCTCTGATTTTCTTGAAGAGATCTCTAGTCTTTCCCATTCTGTTGTTTTCCTCTATTTCTTTGCATTGATCGCTGAGGAAGACTTTCTTATCTCTTCTTGCTATTCTTTGGAACTCTGCATTCAGATGCTTATATCTTTCCTTTTCTCCTTTGCCTTTCACTTCTCTTCTTTTCACAGCTATTTGTAAGGCCTCCCCAGACAGCCATTTTGCTTTTTTGCATTTCTTTTCCATGGGGATGATCTTGATCCCTGTCTCCTGTACAATGTCACGAAGCACATAGTAGACGTATAACAACCATTTGAGATTTCAGAATCAGTCCAATTAGCTTCTACCTCCAGAATATATCTGATCTGATATTCTTGTCTATATCATCTGCTGCCTACTCTAAATCATTATTTTACCTTGCCTACATTACTACAAGTCTTATAACTATCTCCCTGCTCTTTTTTTCTTGGCCTTGAACAATTCATTCTCTACACAACATCCAGAGTAATATTTGGAAAAATAAATCAGATTATCACGATCCCCTTCTCAAAAACCTTCAGTGTCTTTCTGTTTTGCTGAAGTTAATTCCTAACTCCTTACTATGTCCTGTACAGCTTTTTATGAGGCAACTCCTCCCCACCTCATTGACTTCATTTCAAACTGCCTTTCAGTAGCTCAGTGTGTTGCAACCACTCAAGTCATTCTGTCTCTCAAACATAGCACACATTTCTGCTTTGGGTCTTTGTGTTGTTCCCCCTGCTTTTAATGATCTGCTTCCAGAGTTTTGCATGGCTGGCTTCTAAATATTATTCTGATTTCATCTCAAATATCACTTCCCTAGAGAGACCTTAGCTGATCTTCATGCAGAAAAAGACCACAGAATTTAAAAAGCCATGTAATGTGGTATTAGTTTGGAGTTACAGGTATCCATATATATGTATATGTATTGTGTGTTTGTATATTTCTTTTTTTTCTCTTTTTTTAATTTAAATTTATTTATTTTAATTGGAGGCTAATTACTTTACAATATTGTCTTGGTTCTGCCACACATCAACATGAATCCACCATGGGCATACACGTGTTCCTCATCCTGAACCCCCTTCTACCTCCCTCCCTGTACCATCCCTCTGGGTCATCCCAGTGCACCAGCCCCAAGGATCCTATATTGAACCTGGACTGGCGATTTGTTTCTTATGTGATATTATACATGTTTCCTTGCCATTCCCCCAAATCATCCCACCCTCTCCCTCTCCCACAGAGTCCAAAGGACTGTTCTATACATCTGTGTCTCTTTATTTATTTCCACTGATACCTCTAATCCTGTTATTAGTATTAGAATATTCATACTATATATGTTCATCCTATATATGTTAATACTGATATCTCATTCCAGTGGCAGTGAGCACAGTTAATGCTCAGATCTTGGTTTCTAAAAACTATTCCCCATTCAAGGGAAACGGTGTTCCTTGAAGAAATGGCAAATTCTATCTATTTCTGCTTTATTGACTATGCCAAAGCCTTTGACTGTGTGGATCCCAATAAACTGTGGAAAATTCTGAAAGAGATGGGAATACCAAACCACCTGACCTGCATCTTGAGAAACCTGTATGCTGGTCAGGAAGCAACAGTTAAAACTGGACATGGAACAACAGACTGGTTCCAGATAGGAAAAGGAGTATGTCAAGGCTGCATATTGTCACCCTGCTTATTTAACTTATATGCAGAGTACATCATGAGAAACTTGGCTGGAAGAAACACAAGCTGGAATCAAGATTGCTGGAAGAAATATCAATCACCTCAGATATGCAGATGACACCACCCTTATGGCAGAAAGGGAAGAGGAACTAAAGAGGCTCTTGATGCAAGTGAAAGAGGAGAGTGAAAAAGTTGGCTTAAAGCTCAACATTCAGAAAACGAAGATCATGGCATCTGGTCCCATCATTTCATGGCAAGTAGATGGGGAAACAGTGGAAACAGTGGCTGCGTTTATTTTTTTGGACTTCAAAATCACTGCAGATGGTGATTGCAGCCATGAAATTAAGAGATGCTTACTCCTTGGAAGGAAAGTTGTGAACAGCCTAAACAGCATATTAAAAAGCAGAGACATTACTTTGTCAACAAAGGTCCATCTAGTCAAGGCTACCGTTTATCCAGTGGTCATGTATGGATGTGAGAGTTGGACTGCAAAGAAAGCTGAGTGCCGAAGAATTGATGCTTTTGAACTGTGGTATCGGAGAAGACTCTTGATAGTCCCTTGGACTGCAAGGAGATCCAACCAGTCCATCCTAAAAAAGAGCAGTCCTCGGTGTTCATTGGTAGGACTGATTTTGAAGCTGACACTCCAATACTTTGGCCACCTGATGCGAAGAGCTGACTTATTTGAAAAGACCCTGATGCTGGGGAAAATTGAGGGCAGGAGGAGAAGGGGACGACAGAGGATGAGATGGTTGGATGGCATCACCGACTCAATGGACATGGGTTTGGGTGGACTCCAGGAGTTGGTGATGGACAGGGAGGCCTGGTGTGCTGCGGTTCATGGGGTCGCAAAGAGTCGGACACGACTGAGCGACTGAACTGAACTGAACTGAGGGCAAGAAAAGTACAAAATGAACCTTGAACATTTTCTAGTCCTTAAAGCAAGGAAGTGCTCATAAATTGATAGGACCAGGCCAAAAGGACATCTGAGCCAGCTTGAAGGGGCTCCCACTGGTCAAATGTGGGAAATTTTGAAATAAAAATGAATAATAATAGGCTATAATGTATTGAATAAAAAATAACCCATGAGTCCATATTGATAACTCTTTTTTAAATTTAAAGGAGATAATGACAGAAAGCAAGTAGTAAATGCAAAAAGAATAATAAAATTAGGACATCACCATTTTGCAACCTCTTTAGCAATAACTAACAATTGTACAAGTCAATGTACACTAAAATATTAGATTTAAGATTGTTGAGAATAAGATATTCACAGTCTCAAAGAATCATCCACTCATTATGTATAAAAAGGGAAAGTACTTTTGCAATAAAAAAAATCTAAAAATGACAAAAGTGATCAAAATTGTATCACCCAAAATGGGACCAGTTAACATTGTTTGCCTCCTGATAGGTTTGTGCAGAGAAGAACACAGCAATTCCTATGTAGTATTCCTGAGTTCCTGCCCCCAAATTAATCTGTATGTAATCATGGAAGTGAAAGTTGCTCGGTCGTGTCTGACTCTTTGTGACCCCATGGACTATATAGTCCATGAGATTCTCAAGGCCAGAATCCTGGAGTGGGTAGCTGTTCTCTCCTACAGGGAATCTTCCCAACCCAGGGATCAAACCCAGGTCTCCTGCATTGCAGGCATTAGAAACCAATAAAATAAATGTAAATTAAAGGATAGTCTGTGATACAACTGACCTGGATTCTTCAAGAATGCCAATGTCACTTACGGCTGATTCATGTTGTTGTATGGAAGAAACCAACACAATATGGTAAAGCAATTATCATCCAATCTAACAAAAAAAAAGAATGCCAATGTCTTGAAAGACTAATGAAAGGTAGGGAATTGTTCTTTTATTTATTTATTTATTCTTTATTAAATGAGACCAGGAGCTTCGCTTCCCTGGTGGTCCAGTAGTTAAAACTCCATGCCCCCAATGCAGGGGGCATGCTTTCAATCCCTGGTCAAGGAACTAAGATCCCACATGTCATGTAGTGTGGCCAAAATAATAATAATAAATAAGACTAAAGAAACGTGTCAACTCACATGTGATACTTGGTTGGATCCTGGATCTCCACCCCCATACTCACACATAAACACATACACAGCACTATAAAGAATATTATCAGGACAGTTGGGGAAATCTGAATGTAAACTGTAAGATAATATTGTATCAATGATCAATTTCATGTGTGATAATTATATTGTGAGAATGTCCTCATGCTTCAAAGTCACATGTTGAAGTGTTTAGGAATGCTGTAGTTCCCACATTTATAACATAATTCCATCTGCAGTGTAGGAGACCTGGGTTCTATCTCTGGGTGGGGAAGATCCCTTGGAGGAGGGAATGGCTGCCCACGCTAGTATTCTTGCCTGGAGACTTGCTTGGACAGAGGACCCTGGCAGGCTACAGTCATTGGGTTGCAAAGAGTCAGACACAACTGAGAGACTCTCACTTTCATAACATAATTGTTTAATTTAATATTTTGAACTAGAAGCCCCAGTCGGTAACTGATAATAAAAAGATTTGTTGTTTTTCAGTTGCTAAGCCATGTCCAGATGCCCAATAAAAGGATAAAATAATAGTTTCAATAAGATTGGTTTAGAAGTGATATGCAAGATGGACTGCAGGGAAATTATTTAAGAACTTGCTCTGTTATACTAGAAGCAATCTGAGCTGAATCTTGATCTATTACCAATGTTTTACTTGGCAGAGAAGTAGGAGAAGAGCAACACAGGCAGAAGAATCAATATTACACAGCAAGGGGAGCAGGGCGTTTGGTTGGAGAGGAAATTGTAGTCTAATGCAGCATGAGCCAGAGTGTGGTAAGGGACACAATGATGGGAGATAAGACTAGAAAAATAAATTGCAGCCACATTGTGGAGAGCTTTGAATGCTCAGCTAATGTTCTAAAGGCAATAGGTGACATAAAATATTTTTAAGAAGAGAAAGATGTTTTGGAATGAAAATTATAAAAGAGTATTGAAATGCTCAATACCCAAGGTCAAAATTGAAATTTTCAAAATTCAAGATAGAGAAAGTTTTCATTTTCCTAAATTTGGATTGTCATAAATGACAGTGAAGGCAATGGCACCCCACTCCAGTACTCTTGCCTGGAAAATCCCATGGACGGAGGAGCCTAGTGGGCTATAGCCCATGGGGTTGCGAAGAGTCAGATACGACTGAGCAACTTCCCTTTCACTTTTCACTTTCATGCATTGGAGAAGGAAATGGCAACCCACTCCAGTGTTCTTGCCTGGAGAATCCCAGGGATGGGGGAGCCTGGTAGGAGGCTGTCTATAGGGTTGCACAGAGTCGGACATGACTGAAGCGACTTAGCAGCAGCATGCTTTAACAAAACAAAGTTATAAAGAAAATTCCAGGAAGCTAATATTCTTGAAAAGATCTAAACTTGCCAGCTGGTTTGTGTCTCATCAGATAGGTATATCGAATATAAATATTTTGTACCTTTACTTGAATCTGCTAAGGATATATTTTTGAGTGTTAAGTTTGATTATCTTTGTAACTCCTGCATTTTTAGACTTATGTTTCATTTGCAGTGTTTCTGAGTTCAGATGGATAATAATTATTGTTTTGGATTCT
Source organism: Bos mutus (assembly GCF_027580195.1). NCBI lineage: Eukaryota > Metazoa > Chordata > Mammalia > Artiodactyla > Bovidae > Bos > Bos mutus. Next base: position 92,979,258 of record NC_091619.1, on the reverse strand, counting down.
TGTTTTTTAGCTCTTCCATTCAAAACCACAAAAGAGTCTTTGTTCCAGTTTTGGCAACATTATTTTTATTAAAATTTTTCCAACATGTTTTTCTTTTTGCTGGTGTTATTCTTACACACATACCTACAAAGGCTAAATCAACAAAAATACAATGAAAGTGGCATTTTAATTTACTAAATCAGACAAGATATTTTGAATTGTAATAAAACATTTTTTTTCATAGAAGTCAAATAGTAGCATATGTAGTTGCATAGAAAATAAGTTGGATTCTTTCCTGGATAATGAAAAGAAGAACCAATAAAATCAGGCATAGGAAGAACAATAAGTTGGAATCTTCACTAATTTTCAGTCTTTGAAATACTTAAATTATTTAGTTTCCAAGTTCTCTTGGAATTATACTCTTCATGTTTGATATGTGTCTTATACGTTGATATTCTGCAGTGTTATGTATGAGTGATGTAGATAGTACATGACTTAGCATTTTAAAGGATAATTTTAAGTACGTTCAGTTTTTGGCTTAGGTCTAATTTTAAATACAATTATTCTATCTCCCCATCTATTATTAAGATAGGATTTAAGTGTTTCCTTCTTTCTTCCTAAAAGAGCTTCATTTAATTTGTTGATTTTTCTGTGTGAAACATTTACTTCCTGAGGAATTTCTTTTCTAAAGAGAAATGCCAATTTTTATTTATTAAAGTAATAGCAATACTGTTTAAAATGTTTACCTATTGGAACTAGAAATGTGTTATTACTTTTCAGATGCTCATTGGGTTAAAACTCTTGGCATTACTTCGGTGGGATGTAGATGCTATCCTCACTCAGGTAAATATGAATAATGATGAATAAAGAATATTTGTTAAAATAATACTCATCTTAAATATTACAAACAAAAATGCCTTTAAAACATCAAAACACTTCCAGATAAAAGAGTATGAGACATGATAGCAATACCCGAAACACTTATAAGTAATATTTATAATGATTGAGCACAAACAGATGAACTTCTGCAAAAGAAAGCACCATTACTGTTATTATTGTTGTTGTCATCAAGGGGAAAAAGTACAACCCAACATTTTGTATACGCCATGATTATTGTCATACAAAATCATAGCATATAAAGACTTGAAAAGATGGGAAGAAAAGGAAAATACTTGCTGAGTTAGGATTTAGAGATTGTTTTTATTTCTAAAATAAATTGCAAGTTTAATTAGAAATAAGCATATTAACAGTCTAGAAAGCCAGTTAAAGGTCAGTCTTTATTTTGCCATGTTAAAGAGAGAAAATGTTTTAAAACTTTTAACAATATTGAAAATAACAGAAAGTAAACTCTTAAAAATATTCTTTTAAAAAACACTTCAATCAAACTATTCTTTTAATCAAAGAAACTGTCGATCTTCCTCAGGGGTGGGAAGAAAACAAAGGATTGAGATGAAAGCACTCTTTGATTTGTCCAAAAAGGATTTAGGCATTTAAAAATTCCATATGCTTTTATAACCTTTTGATTTATTTAGTCTTATGTTTCTTGGCATAGTTCAAACTTCCATAGCTGGTCTTCATAAGAGGTGTGTGTCTACATTAATAGAAGAAAGGAACATGTGGTAAAGAACTGCCACATTAATTTTCCATTTTGAATACTTTTTAAGAGGGCTGATAATGCTTTTTTTCTTCATTCAAGAACTTTTGAGATAAATTTTGCAATTTTTCAAAAGATTAAAATAGTGTCTTGGGTGCAAAGTTTGAATTATGTAATCAATAGTATCAAGTTTTCAGAACCTTAGGCAAAAACCTGCTTCTGGGGCCCAGCTATGACAGGGACAACAGTGACAACCTCAAACGTGGAGAGGAATCAGCTACCTTTGAATCTCCTAAGATCTTCATTGACCCAGGAGGTCAATCGCTGTCCTCAGTCACAAAGACTGAAGGAGATACCCTTTTCATTTTGACATTCTCCTTTGCCTCAGGTGAGATCTTTCAGGATTATCCCTGCCCTGTATTTGGGGAGGTGAAGAGGCCAGACATTTGACAGGAGGTTGTGAGACCGCGGAGACATGGATTATATTGTTCTAGTTTCTTCTGGTATGATGCTAACGTGAGGACCTTTCTGGAGATGGAGACAGTAACTCCCCCTTCTCCAAGGAGGAGAAATGCAGGTACAGTAAATATATTTCCACATGACTGCCAAGCCCTTTGTCTCTTTGAAATCTGCCAGTTTCAGCCCTTGCTTTAGGGATTTGCTGGCCATGGCTGCATTAGGTGACCCTTCCTTACTGCAGAACAGATCAGAGTTCACACCTGGTCCAACTTGAGTCAAATTCTTTTTCTCTTATAAATTTCAAATTGGTATTCAAAGTTGATAGAATTCAACTGGGAAAACCAGAGGTTGTCTGAATGTACTCCCAAATTGGAGTGTTGCTGGGCTTTTTCAGGATGTCAGTGTGAGGGTGAGAGCAGGTCAGGGCAATTTAAGGGCAAGCATTCTGAATTTGAATTCCACCTCTGCCACATACTCGATGTGTAACACTGGGAACTTTAATCCTCTCCAAGATTTAACTTTCAAGTGAAAAAAGATGCAGTTAAAGGTGCTTACCTTCATGGGATCGCAAAGAGTTGGACACGACTGAGCGACTTTGACTTTTCACTTTGCAGCACTGATTTGAAGCTCAAATGAGATAAATGATGTGAAATCAATGTTATCATGAGCAATGTTTTTCTGATGAAATTGAGTAAAGTAGAAAATATATCACTATATAGCACATAGTAAGGGTTAGTATTATTTTGTGAAATTCTGTCATATATATATATTCACATATATGTATGTGAAACTCTGCAATACACACACACACACACACAACACAAATGTGTGTGTGTGAATTGGATCAAGCTATAAAGTGTATTAAAGTGTTTTACTAAAGGTTGTAGTATTTTTTTTCTTACATTTGAAACCAGTGCTGCTTAACATATATGGTCCAGAGACATCTACATTAGAATCATTTGGATACCTGTTAAAAATGCAGATTCTTGAACTCCACTGCCAAGAATCAGAATTTCTGAGGGTATAGTTCAGGAATCTACATTTCAGCTACTTCTCCAGATAAGTCTCATACACACTGAAACTTGAGAATCAGTGCTTTAAACTTCCAGAAAGTATTCAAATGTTAGTTGTTATTATTATATAATTAAGTTCATTCCTGCCTTCAAAAACAACTGTACTCCATGACGGGCATAGAGGAGGAGGCAGTTAATCTGTTTTGAGTAGTGTAACATCTATCAACATAGTGCTCTGGCATTTTGGTTGATCTGATATGTTTTGTTGCATTTGACTTCTTGTTTACCAGACGACTAACTCTAAAGCTAGAACTCCCAACCTCTATACTGTACCTCAGAAATGTCACAGATGTTCCCAAGGTATTGATCCCCCCAGTTCTCAGAAACTTGAATTATAAGAAGCCTTCTATATTTACTCCAGTGTGTCGTTTTTGGAAGCACTAACAAAAGCACAGATGGTAAAAAATAAATAAATAAATTATAATTTATGGTCAAATGTAGATTAGAATTCATGTACACTAGAGCTACTACTCAAAATGTTGTTGATAGGCCAGAAGCACTTACTTCATGTGGAAGTTTGTTAGAAATGCAAAATCTACCTAGAGGGGTGGAATGGGGTGAGAGGTGGGAGGGAGGTTCAAGAAGAAGGGGACATGTGTATATCTACGGCTGATTCATGATTCAGAAACCAACACAATATTGTAAAGGAATTGCTCTTCAATTAAAAATAAATAACTTATTTTAAAATGCAGAATCACAGGCCCATCCCAGACCTACATTAAAGTTTGAGAAGCACTGTACTAGAGGAAACATGTAATCTGTTACCTAATTTTCAGCAACAACTTCATGCAAAGGTAACAATTTTCTGTAAAATAATAATTTAAAGTATACCCCCTACCCCATCAACAAAAATGCCGGTATTTTGTAGGTAGTGTTTGCTGGCTATAAAATCATTTGATCGTTATAGAGATGTTTGAAAACTTAAAAAGTAGAAAAACTTATCCACAATGAAATATGTATTCATGGAACTTCCCTGGTGGTCCAGTGGCTGGGAGACATCTTTGTGAACAGATTACTGCAATATGGTGTGATAAGTAACAGAAGAGCATTCAGACTGTGAATGAGGCAAGACTTCTGGGATCCTGGAACCTATTGGGTAAGAAGGGAGTTAACAAGATAAAATCCAAAGTAAGAATAAGGCAGTTTAGAAAACATTCTAGTCCAAAGGATCACTACAATAAAAGGCACAATAGTGAAAGATAATACTAAAAATTTACTGAAAATTTATTGAGCCAGGCATTGTGCTATTTATCATCTTCTTTCATCTTCACAACCCCATAAGGTTGGATTTGTCATAGGAATGATAAAGATGCCACTGGATGGCTTTAAGCAGGAGAGTAATGTAATTGTGTACTTTAAAGGTAAAGAATCACTCTAGGGAATTCCTTGACAGTCCAGTGGTTAGGACCACGTTTCCATTGCAGAGGGCATGGGTGCAATCCCTGGTCGGAAAACTAAAATTCTGCATGCTGTGCCAAAAAAAAAAATTAAAAATAAATAAATGGAAACATGTATAATATCATATGTGAAATGAATCGCCAGTCCAGGTTCGATGCATGATACAGGATGCTCGGGGTTGGTGCACTGGGGTGACCTAGAGGGATGGTATGGGGAGGTAGGTGGGAGGGGGGGTTCAGATGGGGAACACGTGTACACTTGTGGCGGATTCATGTTGATGTATGGCAAAACCAATACAATATTGTAAAGTAATTAGCCTCCAATTAAAATAAATAAATTTATATTAACAAATAAACAAAAGCAACCAGAGTTGCTATTAACCAGAAAAAAAAATAAAAAAATAAATGAAAGAGTCATTAAAGCTAAAAAACAACAACAAAGGATCACTCTGGCAGTATATAAAGTGTTTTTTTTTAAAGCCACTACATATAGGCTCTCTTGAAATACATATAATTAACATCATTCACCAAACCCAATTTCATAAGTGAGATCCCAGATTCCTGTTACCACTTAAAACCTAATTGTCCAATACCTTAACTCTTTTATTCTATTTCTTCTTTTTCTCTCTATTCTGTTGACTTTCTAGCAACATACAACACTCTGTAAGGAAATTGTTATTAGGTTTTGTAACATGGGCTCCCTCTGTTGACTGTGTACCAATAAAACAGCAACCATTCAATATCCAGCAGAAACAATTGCTTTGGATCTGTACAGTAATTCTTTTTTTTTTTGCTTTTAGGAAAATTAGAGGTCTTTGCCCCTAAATTATGTAACTTATAAAGCAATCAAGGGCATTTATGACCCAGTTATTGGGTCATTTACATTTTAACCAAAGAAATATTTTCATACTCACAGTCACCATTTTCATTGGCATTGTTCCATTTCTTCATCAAAAAGCCATTTACGCTCATTAAGTTGAACAGCTACTTGAATTTCATAATAAAATTATTCAGACTTCAATTTCCTATTATGCCCATAGTCACACAAATGAACTTTATTATTGCCACTTATCAGTAATAATCGCTCATTAGGAGTATCATTTCTATACAACCTCCAGATTGCCTAAGTCCATAACAGGTTGGCTCCCAACAGCTCCAAATGAATACCTGGCAGAGACCGCAGTAAGGGATTCACCATGTGGGCTTCCCCCGTTGGACTGTAGACAGAGTCATGCACTCATTTAACAAATACCTACTGGCACTTGCTCCAAGCCAGCTCTGTGCTTCAGAGACCTATTGTAACATCAACCCTGAACCCAAGATTCCCTTGGTCTGTTGAAGGAGATATTTGATATCTGAAGCAGCCTCTCTACCTTGTAGTAGAACTTACATGTAATTCCAGTGGTACTACATGCCATAAAAGCAGAAGGAGTTATTAATTATGATTGAGAAAATTCAGGATGCCTTGGAGAGGATGCCATTTGGCCTGAAAAGGACATAAGCGCCATGATAGCAGGATTATTTTCCTGTTTTGTTCAGTGTTTTATCTGAAGTTCCTACAAATATGACTGGCACATAATAAGTGCTTAATAAATAGCTATTGAATGAATGGGTTGATCTTGAAATCAATAAGAATTTTAATGACAAAAAAGCAAAGAAAAAGAATTTCCTTTTTGAAGAGGCTTCAAAGCCATGATTATTACCTTTAGTTTACTCTTGACTTTCCATTACTTTTAGGATAAAATACTGTCCCCTGTCCTCTTCTCCAGAGTTATATCCACGTATTCGATTCCAAGCCATTAGAGTCTGCAGATGTCTGGTGAGGAACTGGACAGTCTGTATTTTATCTATCTGTCCAAGAAATAAAAAATACAAAATATTTTAACTTGGTAAGAATCATTCGTGTACCAGTTATAATGTAACTTATTAATGAACATACTGATCCTGTGTATATGTGTTTCAAGTTGAAATCCACAGTTTCAAGAAATAGAAAATCCAATTAAAATTGGTTTAACCTAGTGAAAGGATTTATTGTCAAATGTAACTGAAAGCCAAGCAATAGGGCAGAGTTCAGAGTGGTTCAATCGGGGCTTTTCCTCAATTGCTCTTCAGCTGTTTCATCTCCAACCACTATGTATATAGCCTGTAATCCTTGCACTGACTTCTGTGGTGGACGCAGATTAGCAGCTAGCAGAAAGATTATGTGCTTTCTTGCTCACATACAAAGGAAGAGAGCATTGCTTCTTAAAACTATTAATAATGAGTAAAAGTTCCAGACTTGACTAAACCCCCCCACTGAACTGCTTTCTGTAGCCAGAAACTTCCAGGTTTGACTGATTTATGCCTGATCTACCAGGACGAATTGTTGTGTCAATTGTTATGAGGCTTAAGATTACTTGGCCTCTGTTGGTCAGAGCCCCTGTAGAACTGGAATTGGAATCAACGACACAAGGAAGAAGGAGTAGCGCCCAGAGGAAACTATGAGTGTGGTAAGAAAGGGAGAATAGCAGAAAGTGAAGAGGAACTAAAGATTAGATAGCATCACTGACTTCATGGACAAGAATTTGAGCAACTTCCGGAATTCAGTGGAGGTCAGAGGAGCCTGGCATGCTGTAGTCCATTAGGTTGCAGAAGTGGGACACGACTTAGAGGCTGAACAACGACAAAGGAAGGGAAGAGGGAAGGCTGATGCTGGATAGGCAACTGATGAACTTCTAACGTGTCGCCTTGTTGATTGGCAAATATGTATCAACTATTGCTGGAATTTTTATTGAGGTTATCTGAAATTTCTACTGGCTATAAAACTACAAACAGGCCTGAGCTTTTACCATTGCTCCATCACGTATTCAGCTCTCTCTCCCCAGAAAACCCTTTCACCCAGGAAACTCTTATCGACCTTGAAGAACTACTCTCCCCTGAAAAGGCTTTTCTGACTCTCCATCTGGTTCCGCACTGACACAAGGCTCTCATGGTCCCCTGGTTTTCCTCCAGGGCAGCAGTTGACATACTGAGATGTATTTGTTTCCATATCTGGCTCTCCCACAGGCAGGGTTCTCCCTGAGGATAATGTTATCAGATGCTTTGGCTGCAAATAATAGAAACCTAATGGGTGACTTTAACTCAGATGACTATTATATATACTACTGTGGGCAGGAATCCCTTAGAAGAAGTGGAGTAGCCATCATGGTCAACAAAAGAGTCCTAAATGCAGTACTTGGATGCAATCTCAAAAACAACAGACTGATCTCTGTTCATTTCCAAGGCAAACCATTCAATATCACGGTAATCCAAGCCTATGCCCCAACCAGTAATGCTGAAGAAGCTGAAGTTGAACGGTTCTATGAAGACCTACAAGACCTTTTAGAACTAACACCCAAAAAAGATGTCCTTTTCATTATAGGGGACTGGAATGCAAAAGCAGGAAGTCAAGAAACACCTGGAGTAACAGGCAAATTTGGCCTTGGAGTACAGAATGAAGCAGGGCAAAGGCTAATAGAGTTTTGCCAAGAGAATGCACTGGTCATAGCAAACACCCTCTTCGAACAACACAAGAGAAGATTTCTACACATGGACATCACCAGATGGTCAACACGGAAATCAGATTAATTATATTCTTTGCAGCCAAAGATGGAGAAGCTCTATACAGTCAGCAAAAACAAGACTGGGAATGGACTGTGGCTCAGATCATGAACTTCTTATTGCCAAATTCAGTCTTAAATTGAAGAAATTGGAGAAAACCACCAGACCATTCAGGTATGACCTAAATCAAATCCCTTATGATTATACAGTGGAAGTGAGAAATAGATTTAAGGGATTAGATCTGATAGAGAGAGTGCCTGAACCTATGGACTGAGGTTCGTGACATTGTACAGGAGACAGGGATCAAGACCATCCTCATGGAAAAGATGCAAAAAAACAAAATGGCTGTCTGGGGAGGCCTTACAAATAGCTGTGAAAAGAAGAGAAGCGAAAAGCAAAGGAGAAAAGGAAATATATAAGCATCTGAATGCGGAGTTCCAAAGAATAGCAAGGAGGGATAAGAAAGCCTTCCTCAGCAATCAATGCAAGGAAATAGAACAAAACAACAGAATGGGAAAGACTAGAGATCTCTTTAAGAAAATTAAAGACCAAGGGAACATTTCATGCAAAGATGGGCTCGATAAAGGACAGAAATGGTATGGACCTAACAGAAGCAGAAGATATTAAGAAGAGGTGGCAAGAATACACAGAAGAACCATACAAAAAAGAGCTTCCCGACCCAGATAATCATGATGGTGTGATCACTCACCTAGAACCAGACACTTTGGAATGTGAAGTCAAGTGGGCCTTAGAAAGCATCACTACGAACAAAGCTAGTGGAGGTGATGGAATTCCAGTTGAGCTATTTCAAATCCTAAAAGATGATGCTGTGAAAGTCCTACAGTCAGTATGTCAGCAAATATGGAAAACTCAGCAGTGGCCACAGGACTGGAAAATGTCAGTTTTCATTCCAATCCCAAAGAAAGTCAATGCCAAAGAATGCTCATACTACCTCAAAATTGCACTCATCTCACACACTAGTAAAGTAATGCTCAAAATTCTCAAAGCCAGGCTTCAGCAATACATGAACCGTGAACTTTCAGATGTTCAAGCTGGTTTTAGAAAAGGCAGAGGAACCAGAGATCAAATTGCCAACATCTGCTGGATCATTGAAAAAGCAAGAGAGTTCCAGAAAAACATCTATTTCTGCTTTATTGCCTATGCCAAAGCCTTTGGCTGTGTGGATCACAATAAACTGTGAAAAATTCTGAAAGAGATGGGAATACCAGACCACCTGATCTGCCTCTTGAGAAACCTGTATGCTGGTCAGGAAGCAACAGTTAGAACTGGACACAGAACAACAGACTGCTTCCAAATAGGAAAAGGAATATGTCAAGGTATATATTGTCACCTTGCTTATTTAACTTATATGCAGTGTACATCATGAGAAACGCTGGGCTGGAAGAAGCACAAGCTGGGATCAAGATTGCTGGGGGAAATATCAATAACCTCAGATATGCAGATGACACCACCCTTATGGCAGAAAGTGAAGAAGAACTAAAGAGCCTCTTGATGAAAGTGAAAGAGAAGAGTGAAAAAGTTGGCTTAAAGCTCAACATTCAGAAAACTAAGATCATGGCATCTGGTCCCATCACTTCATGGGAAATAGATGGGGAAACAGTGGAAACAGTGTCAGACTTTATTTGGGGGGGCTTCAAAATCACTGCAGATGGTGATTGCAGCCATGAAATTAAAAGACACTTAGTCCTTGGAAGGAAAGTTATGACCAACCTAGATAGCATATTAAAAAAGCAGAGATATTACTTTGCCAACAAAGGTCCATCTAGTCAAGGCTATGGTTTTTCCAGTGGTCATGTATGGATGTGAGAGTTGGACTGTGGAGAAAACTGAGCACCGAAGAATTGATGCTTTTGAACTGTGGTGTTGGAGAAGACTCTTGAGAGTCCCTTGGACTGCAAGGAGATCCAACCAGTGCATCCTAATGGAGATCAGTCCTGGGTGTTCATTGGAAAGACTGATGCTGAAGCTGAAACTCCAATACTTTGGCCACCTCATGCGAAGAGTTGACTCATTGGAAAAAGACCCTGATGCTGGGAGGGATTGGGGGCAGGAGGGGAAGGGGACAACAGAGGATGAGATGGCTGGATGGCATTACCGACTCAATCGACATGAGTTTGAGTGAACTCCAGGAGTTGGTGATGGACAGGGAGGCCTGGCATGCTGCGATTCATGGGGTTGCAAAGAGTTGAACATAACCGAGCGACTGAACTGAATTGAACTGAACGCAAACTGACTTAACCAATAAGAGAGTTTATTGTTTTTCAAAATGTTAAGTGTTTGGGTAGGGCAGGCTCCAGGATTGGTTGATATAGTGGTTCAACCGTCTCATCAAGAGCTCATCTTCTTTCCCTCTCTCTGCCATCTTCAGTGTTTAACTTCACCTTCAGGCTGCTAACAGGATGGCTAAAAACTTTCAGGCATCATATAATCCAGAGAAAGAAGAGGAAATTTCTATTTCTTTGGAATAAGGAAAACATATTCCAGAAACTCCTGTGAAGACTTTCCCTGACCTTCTCAGCCACCTCTACATCAGTCACTGGCGAGGGGAATAATGTTATCACAGAGTTTAAGTTAATCATCCAAGGCAGGGTGGAAACTGGTAAATGTTTATGTTAATTACTACACTACAGTAAAGTCTTGCTGTCACCCCTCATCCCCTGAACTCTGAGATTCTATGGCTCTGTGCATCTGACTTTGTGACTCCATTTTCCACCCCAGCCCAAAACTTACCAACATTGTCATATCCTAGACCATATCCTTGCCAATAAATACACCCTTCCATAATTTCACTTTGAAACATCTCACTCTCTGACTGTATTTCCAGCTCACTTTCTTTAATACTGCAACTCCAGCAATCTTTCAGCCCCACTCATATTCCACTAATGATTGACATATTCCACCAATGTTCCTACCACCTTTTCACCATCTTTCACCCACTTCATGTCCTCATTTCTCTTCCTACCCAGCTTAAATTTCATGGTCCATGATTATGACCACTCCCTTGTATATACTATCAACACCCTTGCCCCACTTCATTTGATGATATTTTTTTGGTAAGGTTACAACCCTGCCCATACCCTACTCAGCTTATTCTGTGCACCAAGACCTTTTTGTGTGGCTGGAGAAAAACACATGACATTGCACATTAGTCTTTCAGTTCAGTTCACTTGCTCAGTTGTGTCCGACTCTTTGTGACCCATGAACCGCAACCTGTCAGGCTTCCCTGTCCATCACCAACTCCCAGAGCTTGCTCAAACTCAAGTCCATCGAGTCTGTGATGCCATCCAACCATCTCATCCTCTGTCATCCCCTTCTCTTTCCACCTCCAATCTTTCCCAGCATCAGGGTCTTTTCCAATGAGTCAGTTCTTCACATCAGGTGGCCAAAATATTGGAGCTTCAGCTTCAACATCAGTCCTTCCAATGAACACCCAGGACTGATCTCCTTTAGGATTGACTAGTTTGATCTCCTTGCAGTCCAAGGGACTCTCAAGTGTCTTCTCCAACACCGCAGTTCAAAAGCATCAATTCTTTGGTGCTCAGTTTTCTTCACAGTCCAACTCTCACATCCATATGTGACTAGTGGAAAAGCCATAGCTTTGACTAGATGGACCTTTGTTGGCAAGGTAATGTCTCTGCTTTTTAATATGTTATCTAGGTTGGTCATAGCTTTTCTTCCAAAGAGCAAGTATCTTTTAATTTCATGGCTGCAGTCACCATCTGCAGTGATTTTGGAGCCCAAGAAAATAAAGTCTGTCTGTTTCTATTGTTTCCCCATCTATTTGCTGTGAAGTGATGGGACTGGATGCCATAATCTTAGTTTTTTGAATGTTGAGCTTTACTTAACCGTTAGTCTTACTTTACTCTTAATGGATTTTTACTGCTGAACAGTAAAGCTGCTCAGCAATCACAATACATTTCATTAGTCTGTTTTGTCTTTCATTCTCCTAGGTGATCCTCCATCTCTGAAAACCTACAACACCTCCTTTCATGTGTCAAATGTAATTGCCTACTCTGCTTCTTATTTTACTAAGAAAACAAAGGTGACTAGAAGAGAACTTCCTTAGATTCTTAACACCACATCTAGCCATCCAGCTGCATCTGTGCCGATAACTTCTGCTTTCTCTGTTAATGTGCATTCACAGTCTATGAAACTAATGGACCCATTCCTCTTCTTATGCCATAGATCCAAATCCATTCTCACTTGCTCAAGGATATTGCCCCAGCAATTGTCCCATTTTCTGTCTGGCATCACCAATATTTTTTCCTACTAAGTCAGTGGTTCTCAGCCATGGGTTATTTTTGCTCATTCCCCTCCCTCATCTCTCAGGCAACATTTGGCAATGTCTAGAGTCCCTTATGGCTATCACAGCTGGGGAGACTGGGGAATGCATAGAGTGGATATACTGCCAGGGATATTATGTTCAGAATCCTATAATGCAAAAGACAGCCCTCCACAACAAAAAGTTATTCAGCCCAAAATGTCAGTAGTGCCAAAGTTGGGAAACTCTAAACTAGATCATTCCTATAAGCACACACGCATAAATTCTGATATTTCTCTCATATTAAATCCCTAAACTCCCCTTCCAACTTCAACTCTGTTGTTATTTTATTGTAGAAGTCCTCAAATATCTTATCTAATCTCGCTGTGCCACTTTCTTTCCTCTAAATCTCACTTAAACTTTTCCAGTCTGGTTCTGCCCCATCAGAGCCAGACATTCCAACAGAATTTCTCTTGTTAAGTTCAACAGTCAATTCTCAGTAGCACATAATTGAGTTGATCACTCTATTTTCCTAGAAACACTGCCTTCATTTGATTCTTAAAATCTATCCTCTCCTGGTTTTCTTTCTAATTTTAATAATTCTTCCTGTCTTCTCTTCTGATTTCTTATGTCCTGACCTTAGCCCAGAACTCAGTACTTGGACCTTTTTCTTGTATATGCTCACTTCCTTGCTGACTTCATGTAGCTTCAAATAATCATCTACAATGCCAATGAATCCTAAATTTTTATCTCTAGCCTGAGCCTCTTGTCTGAAATCCAGAGCCATATATCCAGTTGCTTATTCATCATCTCCACCCGAATATTTAAATGCACATAAGGCTTGGCATGTCCAGTGGTCATGTATGGATGCGAGAGTTGGACTGTGAAGAAAGCTGAGCACCGAAGAATTGATGCTTTTGAACTGTGGTGTTGGAGAAGACTCTTGAGAGTCCCTTGGACTACAAGGAGATCCAACCAGTCCATCCTAAAGGAGATCAGTCCTGGGTGTTCTTTGGAAGGACTGATGCTAAAGCTGAAACTCCAGTACTTTGGCCACCTCATGCGAAGAGTTGACTCATTGGAAAAGACTCTGATGCTGGGAGGGATTGGGGGCAGGAAAAGAAGGGGATGACAGAGGATGGGATGGCTGGATGGCATCACCGACTCAATGGACATGAGTTTGGGTGAACTCTGGGAGTTGGTGATGGACAGGGAGGGCTGGCATGCTGCGATTCATGGGGTCGCAAAGAGTCGGACACAACTGAGTGACTGAACTAAACTGAACTGAGATAAAAGTGAAACAATAAAGGCCTTTTTGTTGTTCCTGGATCATACCAAACACTCCAGCCTCAGAGCTTTTGTACTTGCTCTTTTTTCTATCTAGCATGATCTCATTTTTTGTGAAAATGCAAGGTCTTTGCTCAATAGTCACCTTCCTAGAGAGGCCTTTCCTGATCTTGCTATCTCACTGATTCTTCCTGCCCTCCTTCCTTTCTCTATTTTTCTTCCTGACTTTTAACACCTTCTAAAACTCTATATATTCCACATATTTATTTGTCCATCTCTCCCTAATAGAATGTAAGCTCCATGACAGCATGTCTGTCTTGTTTACAGTTGTATCCGTAGTGCCTAGAGCAATGCTTCAAACATAGTAGCTTCTCCATACTTATTTGTGGAAAGAATGATCCAGCCCAGTAACCACTACTGGGAGGGACCGTATGACTTTAATCCATGGTGCCCAGGAGAGGCACACAATCAGTTCAGTTCCGTTCAGTCACTCAGTCGTGTCCGACTCTTTACGATCCCATGAATCGCAGCACACCAGGCCTCCCTGTCCATCACCAGCTCCCGGAGTTCACTCAGACTCACGTCCATCGAGTCAGTGATGCCATCCAGCCATCTCATCCTCTGTCGTCCCCTTCTCCTCCTGCCCCCAATCCCTCCCAGCATCAGAGTCTTTTCCAATGAGTCAACTCTTCGCATGAGATGGCCAAAGTACTGGAGTTTCAGCTTTAGCATCATTCCTTCCAAAGAAATCCCAGGGCTGATATCCTTCAGAATGGACTGGTTGGATCTCCTTGCAGTCCAAGGGACTCTCAAGAGTCTTCTCCAACACCACAGTTCAAAAGCATCAATTCTTTGGCGCTCAGCTTTCTTCACAGTCCAACTCTCACATCCATACATGACCACAGGAAAAACCATAGCTTTGACTAGACAAACCTTTGTTGGCAAAGTAATGTTTCTGCTTTTGAATATGCTATCCAGGTTGGTCATAACTTTCCTTCCAAGGAGTAAGCGTCTTTTAATTTCATGGCTGCAGTCACAATCTGCAGTGATTTTGGAGCCCCCAAAAATAAAGTCTGACACTGTTTCCACTGTTTCTCCATCTATTTCCCATGAAGTGATGGGACCAGATGCCATGATCTTCGTTTTCTGGATGTTGAGAGGCACACAATAGGAACTAGTAAAATAAAGGAATCTTCATTATTGTTTTCAACAGTTGTGCCTGTCGTGTGTTTCAGTGTTTTCTTGATTCTGATGGATAAAGTTTCTCCTTGTCTACACTTTTCCAATATTCCTGTGGGGACACAGAGATTTCTCTGGGCACTCTTTTTAAGTCCCTTGGTATCTGGGAGTCTTTCTATTCCTTTTCTCCTCTTCCTGAAGCTTTTAACCCATGACTGTGTACCCCAGCCAAGCCCTGGGCATATATGACACCATCACTCCTTTGGGTTCCACTCCTGGAACACCTGCACCTTCCACCTAATTTTGGGTGCCTGACACCTTTGTTAAAGATGATATTGACTCTTTTGTGTCCCTATATATTTAGGATAGGGTCCAGAACATACTAGGCACTCTATTATTGGTACTTGGACTAAGCCTTTGCCTATTTATACTTTTACTTACTGCCATTCAATAAACCTCATTCTCTCTGTATTACAACATAGTCACCATAATACCTTAGTAAATGTATCAGTAAACATATTTCTGTGGTGTTGTGATTAAGAGCATAGTTTTGGAACCCAATATACTGAGTCCTGGCTCTGTAACTTGCTGGTTATAAAATTTGGGGAAAACAAAGATATTTAACTTCTGTAGCTTCTCTTTCTCTACTGCTAAAATGGAAATAATAATGCCAAAAAAAGTTATGGTGAAGATTAAATTCAATACTGTATACTAAGCCCTAGCACTCTGGAACAAAGTAGTTCAATGAGTGATAACAGTAATATTCTGTAGTGTGTGATAATAATAATAGTACAACTATGAGTATCTTGAGGATCAGGGACTATATTTTTAGCATCTAGAACGTATAGACCTTGTGAAGGATGCAGATGGTGAGAGATGGGGCTGTTGATGCCAGTTGGGGCCACATTATGAAGGGTTAAGCCTTTATTCTTTAGATAATGAAGAATAATCAAAGAGTTGTATAACACCTTAAAGCAAAGAGCAAGTTAAAGGATGATATTTGTGAGTACCAAATGAGGACAGCCAGGAGAGCTGCATGGGGCCATGTTAACAACTCATTGAACTTTATGGTGACTGACATCAGTAATGCACTCAGGCTATAGTTACATGATGTCAGCCTTCAGATGAAAACGGAAAACTTCAGTCAAACATCTGGTTGTTTAGTCTACTCAACATCAAAGACCTGGCTGTTCTGAAACTTTCAGATGTTTGGCTGAATGGTTTAGTTTTCATCTTCATCTAAGGGGCCTGGTAGACACAATCACTATGATTTTTGTCAGCTTTAGGCTTGAGGGTTCTTTTTTTTTTAATTATAAAAACATTTTTATGGTAACATAAAAGGATTTTTTTAAAAAGAAAAACAAAACCTCCCTAATTCTACCATGCTAAAACAACTGGTTTTATTTTTGTATATTCCCTTTATAGCATATAAAGTTTATATTGCTTACCCACAGTGAACATACATTTGTGTCCTTTTCTTTGCACTTAGTGTTATATTGTAATGTTTAATGTTAATATAATTCATGTTGGAAAATAATTACTATATAATATTATCAATTCAATAAACTAGACATCTACTGAATTTTAACATCTTGAGACTGTTGGAAATTTTTGTTGTTTCTAATTTTTCATTAAAATGTATAACTTTTTTGTTTATTAAATTTTTTCCCTCTAAAAAATTTCATAGGATAATCAGTTAAAGGTCAAAGTGTTTTTATGACTCACTATATATTTATATATTCCAAAGGAATTTTATTAATTTATGTTGATAACAATAATGTATGAGTTCTCTATTTTACCATAATCTTATTAACATTGATATTATAATTCCAATGCTTTTAATTTTGGTTAATTGAACCAGTTCTAACATAATAGCATATAAGTAATATATTATATATGTACTGTATATGTAACACATATGTTTTATATATGTGTGTATTATAATCTATATTTGTCCTTATCTCTTCTTCTTTCCCAAAACATCAATAAAAAGAGAAAAAATGATTTTTTTAAAGGTCTCAACTCATAGGTTAAAAAAATACATGTCAGTGGGCACATTTTTAGAAGTGGGGAAAGTTAACAGAGTTGAGAAATTTGAAATATGCTGACAGGTGAATCTAGTGGGAAGCTATGGAAATGAATAATATTAATAATAATATCTTACAACATTTCTTATTAAATATCAGGCATTGTTCTAAGCATTATATATATATGTGTGTGTGTGTGTGTGTGTGTGTATGTATAAAATCATTTAATTCTCACAACATCCTTTGAGGTATATAATATTATTTTTACCATTTTACAAAAGAAGAAAATGAAGTATGAGGTCAAATAATTTGTCCAGGGTCATGTAGCCAAATAAATTTCAAGCCCAAGCTATCTAGGTTCAAAGTTTATTCCCTTGACTACACATTGTACTGCCTCTTGATAAAGCCTCAGTAATTTGAAGCAGAGAACCATAGAAGGCAGGGATGAGGTATAGAAATTGATTGAAAGTCTGTGAAAAGAGAACTTAGACTTGCAGGTCCCTTCCCCAAATAAATAAATCAACCTCGTATATCTCCCTACCCTGGCAGGAGACCAGACATTTGATCAAAACAAAAAGTGAGCCCTAGAGGCCAAAGCACAGATAAATTAGGTCCTGGTAGCTGGAGAGAAGGGCCAAGTGAAAACAGGAAAGTTAAATGAATGTCTACTTACTGAATGGTGAGGCCTTTGGCCCCCATGTCCTGTTCAGCTTAGAGTACTTGGGTAGTCAGGCAGTCACACCTGCCTCTCTTACCCAAGAGAAGGGACTAGAGAATCTGACCAGCTTCAGAGAAAAGAACTACAAATACTGATATTTGGGCATCCCCAGCAAACCGGTCAAGTAACCTGTTACTCTACAGTGAAGCCACCAATCAACGAATTCCATCTATTTACACAGAGCTTCCAATTGACTTTATGGTAACTTACTGTTAAATATGAAGAGCTGCAAAATTTCACCAAATATTTCAAAAGAGATTCCACAATGAGAGACGACAAAAGAAACAAGCAGAAAATTAAACACACAGGAAATAAATTAGGAAACAGAAGAAAAATTTGAAATGATTATTAATATGAGAAGAAGACGACAGAGGATGTGATGGTTGAATGGCATCACCGACTCAATGAACGTGAGTTTAAGTAAACTCCAGCAGTTGGTGATGGACAGGGAGGCCTGGCATGCTGCAGTCCATGGGGTTACAAAGAGTCAGACACGAATGAGCAACTGAACAGAACTGAACTGAATTGATATTTAGATCAAAATAGACATTGCATTCATGAAACAAGACTAGGATGCTTTCTTTAAAAAAAAAAAAAAAAAAAGAATAATAAAAGACTAAGAACTCATGAAAATTAAACACATGATAGCAGAAAGAATTAACAAAATGTTTGGAAATTAAAGAAATAGAACAAAAAGAGTTTGACAACAGAAGAGATAAGGAAACTGAAAAAAAAAAAAAAAAAAATCAGATCTAACATTCAAACAATGTGAGTTTCAAAAAGAAAAAGAAAGAAAAGAAAAGAAGGAAAGAAAAATTATTAAGGAAAGAACACACACACAAAACTTCCCAGGCTAAAGAATACATATTTCCAGTTTATAAAGGCTTATCAAGGGTGGAGCACAATGGATTTAAGAAACAAAAACTATGTCAAGTGTCATCATTAAGAAACTTCAGAACACTAGGAGATTAAAAAAAAGTATGCTCAGGCTCCCAGGGGAAAATAATGTTATCATATAAGGGATTGACAGAGTATTGAAATAACATTAAATTTCTCAACAACAAACACTACAAACTAGAATATGAAATGCTGCTGCTGCTGCTAAGTCGCTTCAGTCATGTCCAACTTTGTGCGACCCCAGAGACGGCAGCCCACCGGGCTCCCCGCCCACCCCCGCCCGGGATTCTCCAGGCAAGAACACTGGAGTGCGTTGCCATTTCCTTCTCCAGTGCATGAAAGTGAAAAGTGAAAGTGAAATCTCTCAGTCCTGCCCGACTCTTAGCAACCCCATGGACTACAGCCTACCAGGCTCCTCCGCCCATGGGATTTTCCAGGCAAGAGTACTGGAGTGGGGTGCCATTGCCTTCTCCGAGAATATGAAATAGCAATGCCTTAAAATTTCTGTAAGAAAATTATTTTCAACCAAGAATTCTTTATCCAGAGAACTACCAATCAATTGTGAAGGTAAAATTAAGACATATTGAGACTTGCAAAGTCTTTTTAAAAAATTACTTCCCATACTTTTTCCAGGAGGCTACTACAGGATATATGCCACCAAAATGAGGGAGTTAAAAAAGAGAGAAACATGGGATTGGTAAAATAGGAGATAGAACAAAGGAGAGAGGCAAAGAGAATCCACATGATGATTATAAAAAGGAATCATAGAACTGAGAGAGTAGCACTGACATAGGTTCATGTGTGCATGCTCAGTCATATCTGCTTCTTTGTGACCCCATAGACTGTGGCCCACCAAGCTCCTCTGTCCAGGGAATTTTCCATGCAGGAATACTGAAGAGGGCTGCCATTTCCTACTCCAGGGGATCTTCCCAACCCAGAGATCAAACTTGTGTCTCTTGCCTTGGCAGGAAAATTCTTTACCACTAGTGCCATCTGAGAAGCCATATGTAAAATAGAGAGCTGAAAGGAAGCTACTGCATAGCACAGAGCTCAGTTCTCTGTGATGAACTAGAGGGATGGGCAGAGGGAGTGGGAGAGAGCCTCAAGAGGCAGGAGAACATATGTATGTGCTATGCTGTGCTCAGTTGTATCCAACTCTTTTCGACCCCATGGACTATAGTCTGCCAGGCTCCTCTGACCATGGGATTTCCCAGGCAACTACTGGAGTGGGTTGCCATTTCCTTCTCCAGAGGATCTTCCTGACTCAGGGATCGAACCCACGTCTTTTGCATCACTTGCATTGGCAGGCAGATTCTTTACCACTGCACCACCTGGAAAGCCTGAATATATACAGTTAGTTCAGTCGCTCAGTCATGCCAGACTCTTTGCAAACCCATGGACTGCAGTATGCCAGGCTTCTCTATCCATCACCAATACCCACAGCTTGCTCAAACTCATGTCCATAGAGTCTGTGATGCCATCCAACCATCTCTTCTTCTGTCATCCCCTTCTCTTCCTGCCTTCAATCTTTCCCAGCATCAGGGTCTTTTCCAAGTCAGTTCTTCACATCAGGTGGCCAAAGTATTGGAGCTTCAGCTTCAGCATCAGTCCTTCCAATGAATATTCAGGACTGATCTCCTTTAGGATTGACTGGCTTGATCCCCTTGCAGTCCAAGGGACTCTCAAGAGTCTTCTCCAACACCACAGTTCAAAAGCATCAATTCTTCAGCACTCAGCCTTCTTTATAATCCAACTCTCACATCCATGCATGACTACTGGAAAAGCCATAGCTTTGACTAGATGGACCTTTGTCAGCAAGGTGATGTCTCTGCTTTTTAATATGCTGTCTAGGTTGGTCATAACTTTTCTTCCAAGCAGTAAGCATCTTTTAATTTCATGGCTGCAATCACCATCTGCAGTGATTTTGAAGCCCAAAAAATAAGGTCTGCCACTGTTTCCATTGTTTCCCCATCTATTTGCCATGAAGTGATGAGACCAGATGCCATGATCTTCGTTTTCTGAATGTTGAGTTTTAAGCCAACTTTTTCACTCTCCTCTTTCACTTTCATCAAGAGCCTCTTTAGTTCTTCTTCACTTTCTGCCATAAGGGTGGTGTCATCTGCATATCTGAGGTTATTGATATTTCTCCTGGCAATCTTGAATCCAGCTTGTGCTTCATCCAGCGTAGTGTTTCTGCATATAAGTTAAATGAGCAGGGTGGCAATATACAGCCTTGACGTATTCCTTTCCTGATTTGGAACCAGTCTGTTGTTCCATGTCCAGTTCTAATTGTTGCTTCCTGACTTGCATACAGATTTCTCAGGAGGCAGGTAAGGTGGTCTAGTATTCCCATCTCTTAAAGAGTTTTCCATAGTTTGTTGTGATCCACACAGCCAAAGGCTTTGGAGTAGTCAATAAAGCAAAAGTAGATGTTTTTCTGAAACTCTTGCTTTTTCAGTGATCCAACAAATGTTGGCAATTTGATCTCTGGTTCCTCTGCCTTTTCTAAAACCAGCTTGAACATCTGGAAGTTCATGGTTCACATATTGTTGAAGCCTGGCTTGGAGAATTTTGAGCATTACTTTGCTAGCGTGTGATATGAGTGCAATTGCGTGGTAGTTTGAACATTCTTTGGCATTGCCTTTCTTTGGGATTGGAATGAAAACTGACCTTTTCGAGTCCTGTGGCCACTGCTGAGTTTTCCAAATTTGCTGGCATATGGAGTACAGCACTTTAACAACATCATCTTTTAGGATTTAAAATAGCTTAACTGGAATTCCATCACCTCCACTAGCTTTGTTCGTAGTGGTGCTTTCTAAGGCCCACTTGACCTCGCATTCCAGAATGAAGATGAGTGATCCCACCATCATGGTTATCTGGGTCATGAAGATCTTTTTTGTATAATTCTTCTATGTTTTCTTGCCACCTCTTCTTAATATCTTCTGCTTCTGTTAGGTCCATACCATTTCTGTCCTTTATTGTGCTCATCTTTGCATGAAATGTTCCCTTGGTATTATAAGTATGTTCCCTTGGTATTATATTATTCCCTTGGTTCCCTTGTTCCCTTGATAATATATGTACAACATCATATTCATGATGTCATACAGCAGAAACTAACATAACACTGCAAAGCAATTACATTCCAATAAAAAAGTGGGGGATCATAGGATGACCACTGTTTAGCATGTACAAAAATTGAAAAAGAATGAAGGGCTCCAGGACTTATGTCTTCAGGAAAATAAATGGAACAGATAAATTATCTGATATACTTGATAATGTAGAAACTAATGGTACAGAGAACTAAACAAATGAAAAAACTATTAATATCTCCAGTGAGGAAAGTATGTACAAGACAGGAAATATAGTACACTTAGCTTAGCAGTAGGACTTCCCTGGTGGCTCAGACGGTAAAGCATCTGCCTACAATGCAGGAGACCTGGCGTCAATCCCTGAGTTGGGAAGATCTCCTGGAGAAGGAAATAGCAACCCACTCCAGTATTCTTGCCTGGAAAATCCCATGGACAGAGGAGCCTAGTAGGCTATAGTCCATGGGGTCACAAAGAGTCAGACACGACTGAGCGACTTCACTTTCACTTAGCTTAGCAGTAGCCAATACTTACAATAATTCAAAAACTGAATTTTGATTTAGTCAAAAGTTATATATTAACTATATAAGGGAGAGGAAAATAGACGTCTAGGGTGATAGAAGAGATGAATACTCATCTTCCACAATAGGGTTTTGAAAGAAAATGCCTAAAGCTGATAAATCAAAAAGAATCAGTATAAGTTGAATTTCCTAAAGTTTTTTTTTTTTTTTATCATGTGTGTATGTGCTGACTGCAAGTTACTTAACAAATATTTACCTATGTGTCTGGTGTCTTGCTGGGCACTGAAGATAAATAAATAAGCAGAATAAAAGCTTTACCCTTAAAGAAATAGCTCAGAGCACAGGTGAGGGAAAAGATAAATAACCAAGTAGCTATTAAATAGATTAAAAGTGCTATAATAGAGAAATATGGTGGGCATTATGGGAGAAGAAAGGAGGGCATTGCTAGCTTTGCCTTGGGAGAGGTGTACCTGAGCTGCTTCACAGAGGAGGAAAAGGGAAGGGAGAGCTTTTCAGGCAAATGGAATTGATGTGAAAAGAGTTGGAGGTGCCAGCAAATTTCCTTTGTCATGTCTGTTAATGCTAGAAGGTAGGATGTGTAGAATCTGAACTTCCTCAATTTTGTTCAGTTTTATTTGGGTCAGGTCAAGTTTAGGGGCAATGTTCTGTGGACATTTTCAAATCTCAGAAAGGTACCTGCTATTAAAATCCAGCTGATGCCCTGTCTTTAAGGTAGAAAGAAAGCACATAGCTATAGATGGCACAGTGTCATAAGTAGGAAGGCCAGGAAAACAATAAAGTGTTCAAAGTTTTTTGGTACATATATCCTCTTACAGTCTCTGTGTCCAATTTGCCCTGTGTGCAAGACCACTGAATTGTAAACAGAGTTTCTGACTTTCCAAATATGCTTTCATCCAAGCCTCTCCAAGCAAAACTGGCAACATTTAATCATCTTTCAAAATATTATGCCTGTTGGTAAATAGACATTAGCTATGAGAATAAGCACTAGTCCACATGTTCCTTGGTTCCCTTTTCTCCATCCTCACTATAATCATCCTAGTTCAGGTGTTGATATCAGACATGGCACCTGATTCCTGACTCCCTTTTCTTTGCCTCCAGCCTCTTCCATTCAGTCCATTTCTCCTTGACACCAGATTAACTCTTTCTGAAACACAGACCTAATCATGGCATTCCTTTGATTTAAAAAAAGAACAAGAAAGAAAAGCAATCCTAATGTCTCCCCATAGCCTACAAGATCAAGTCCAGACTCTTCTGTCTAGCTTTCAGGCCTCCTATTACCTGGCCATAAACTACATTTCCAGCACCCTCTTCTATCATTCTTCTTTCATCATCTCCCTCTACTTCCTACCACACAAACACACACACATGCACAATGTTCATTCTCTAAATTTCCCTAAACTTCTCTGAAGTCCTATTCTTAGAACATGGTAAACTTTCATGCCATCAAATATCAGCATGTGTTTTTCTCTCTTAAATGTCCTTTGGCATAGGAATCTTCTTATCTTAAGGCCTAGTTCAAATGTCTCTACTTATGGTTAACAGCATGATGTCTGATTCACCAGGATCTAACCCAGGATTACTAAATGTGTGACTTGAACAAGTTACCTAAGCTCTCTTTGCTTTAGAAATAAAAGTGGAAAATAATAGTACCTGCTTCACAGGGTGAGATATAAATAGCACATGTAAAACACCTAGAACAATGGCAGGTACATAGTTTGAGCTCAATGAACATTCAGTTCAGTTCAGTTCAGTTCAGTCGCTCAGTCATGTCCAACTCTTTGAGACCCCATGAATCGCAGCACGCCAGGCCTCCCTGTCCATCACCATCTCCCAGAGTTCACTCAAACTCACGTCCATCGAGTCAGTGATGCCATCCAGCCATCTCATCCTCTGTCGTCCCCTTTTCCTCCTGCCCCCAATCCCTCCCAGCATCAGAGTCTTTTCCAATGAGTCAACTCTTCACATGAGGTGGCCAAAGTACTGGACTTTCAGCTTTAGCATCATTCCTTCCAAAGAACACCCAGGACTGATCTTTAGAATGGACTGGTTGGATCTCCTTGTAGTCCAAGGGACTCTCAAGAGTCTTCTCCAACACCATAGTTCAAAAGCATCAATTCTTTGGCGCTCAGCTTTCTTCACAGTCCAACTCTCACATCCATACATGACCACTGGAAAAACCATAGCCTTGACTAGACGGACCTTTGTTGGCAAAGTGATGCAGATGCTGATTACAGCCATGAAATTAAAAGACGCTTACTCCTTGGAAGGAAAGTTATGACCAACCTAGATGGCATATTAAAAAGCAGAGACATTACTTTGCCAACAAAGGTCCATCTAGTCAATGAATGTTAGCTCCAGTTTAAATAATAATAAATGAATAATTAATCAACAAAATTAAATGTCCTCTTTTCTAAGAAACTTTATTCATTTATCCAAGGAAAACTGATCATTTCTTCAATTTCCCCCAAGGAAAATTAATCATAAGCAATTCATATTGCCTGTGACATTTACTTTCACATCTCTTCTACTTTATACAATATCAGTCATATAGAATATATTCAAAATGATTTTTAAAAAAGTAATATTAACTTCTGAAGTTTTTAAAAATATTGTTTCAAAGCTGTTAGGTATGGATTCATAACCTGGATCAGCCACCTACTACTAATGTGATCTTGTGTGTGTGCTCAGTCGCTTCAGTTGTGTCCAACTCTTTATGACCCTATGGACTGTAGCCCACCAGGCTCCTCTGTCCATGGGATTCTCCAGGCAAGAATATAGGAGTGGGTTGCCATGCTCTCCTCCAGGGGATCTTCCTGACCCAGGGACTGAACTCACATCTCCTGCATTGCAAGTGGGTTCTTTACCCACTGAGCCACTTTGGAAGCCCAATGTGATCTTGGGCAAGTGACAAAACCTCAGTTTCTATGTGTATAAAAGGAAGAAAAACATCATTTATCTGACAGAGGATTCAATGTTAATTTTCCTTCAGAGGTTTCCCAGGGTCTGTAGACAAAGCATAAAACTTTCAGCTAGGTACACAAGTCTCTCCAGTATCTGGCCTTTGTCTACCTTTCCAGCTTTATCTGCCACACTCTTCCTTGTACTTGCTACTTCAATGATTCTAAAATGCTTGCATTTCAGGTTTGTCCAGGTTTTTGCATTTTGGTACATACTGTTCATTCTGCCTGAAGTGTCCTTCCCTTCCCTTCTGCTTACCTAGTTCTTCATCTTTCAAAACTCATTGAAATAATTATTGAATACCTAACAATATATGTTCTGTGTTCCTCTGGTCATTCTACAGATGTCTAAATGCCATTTGGTGTAGTCCAACTGCATCCAAACTGAAAATCAGAGCTATTGAGACTCTTAGAGTTCACCTAACCTAACCCAACACTGCCCAAGCTGAAGAAGTAGTACTAGAGAGAAGAGACTGACTCAAGGTCATGGAGATCTCAGTTATTTACTGCTGTGTAACAGTAATTATCCCAGAGTTCAGCAGCCTAGATAACAACCATTTTATTATTTCTCATAATTTTGTGAGTCAGGAATCCAGTCAGAGCTAAGATAGTTGCTTTTTCTTCTCCACATGGAATCAAGTGAGATGACTCAGTGATATTCTTTAGGCTTCACTCAATGCCTTGAACCTTGGCTTCATTTGGCCCCCTCTTACCTTCCAGAAAAGGCTTCCCTGGTAGATTAGCTGGAAAGAATCTGCCTGCAATGCAGAAGACCCCGGTTCAATTCCTGGGTCAGGAAGATCCCCTGGAGAGGAAAGAGGCTACCCACTCCAGTATTCTTGAGCTTCTTTGGTGGCTCAGCTGGTAAAGAATTTGCCTGCATTGCAGTAGACCTGGGTTCAATCCCTGGGTTGGGAAGATCCCCTGAAGAAGGGAAAGGCTATGCACTCCAGTATTCTGGCCTGGAGAATTCCATGGGGTTACAAAGAGTCAGACATTCACTTTCACTTTCCCTTTCAGATAGTTTCAATGTGATCTCTTTGCTAGAATACATGCTAAGTCACTTCAGCTGTGTCTGACTCTTTGAGACCCCTATGGCCCGATGGTCTCCTCTGTCCAGGGGCTTCTCTAGCCTGGAGTGGGTTGACTTTTCCTTCTCCAGGGGATCTTCCCTACCCAGGGATTGAAACAGAGTCTCCTGCGGCTCCTGCATTACAGGCAGATTCTTTACCACTGAGCCACCAGGGAAGCCCAAATAATAAAGGCCTCTCATACATGCTAAGTCAGTTCAGTCAAGAGTACATGGAATGTTAGGGCTCAAAGAGAACATGTTCCCAGAAGACAGGAAGTGGGAATTACCAGTCAGGAAGTGGGAATTACCAGTCTCTTAAGACCTGGGCTTGGAAACTAGCACAGTGTCACTTCCGAAGTATCTTCTTGGTCAAAACAATCATAGAGCCCATCTAGATTCCAGGGGAGGACACACAGACCCTGTCTGTCACTGGGAGGAGGATCAAAGAATTTACAGCCATCTTTAATCTGTTACCATCTGCCCTCTGGCCACAACTTATTTACATTCTTCCCACAGCACAATACATTCACCTCCTCAAAGGACCTGCCCCTCCAAACTCAGCCGTTTATAGCGTCAGACTCAGGGTCAACGTCCATGATCTCATCATCTGAATAAGTTCCAGGCGTGGATGAATATCCTCAGATGTAGTTCCTAGGGTGCAGTTTCTTTAGCATTGTGCTTTTCCATTGAAGATCTCTGAAACGAAAAAGTTACCTTCCCCATATACACCCAACTATTGATTACAATGGTGAGCAGGCATAAAGTAACTGCTGTAGACAGTCTGTTCAAAAGAGGGTGGTGGTTTTGGTGGTAGAAGGAATAGAAGTACAAAGCAGTCACTGGTGCTTAGAAATTCTGAAATCTAGCCAAACATTTGATGCCAGTTCTTTAATTAAGGCCTACTTCTTCTCCCTGGGAATGAGTCTCTGTGACTTTTGGTTCTGCCCTCTGAGTCACCCTTCTTTTTCCACAAGAAATAGCCCATTTTTATAGTTGAATAGTTTTTTCAGCCTGCTCTCTGCCTATAGTAGACTGGGAGTCCAAAGACCTCTTTTCATTTCATACTGTCTCTGTCAGTTTCAGGCCAAGCTAACGTAATCCTTTTAAAATTTGGGGGATTTCCTGTGTATCGAATTATACTCTACTCCATTATCCAAAACACACACACACAAATCTTTCAGATAGTATTTCTCGACCTTGGTCCCCCTGTGAACCTGCTGTGGAATGACACCCTTAAGACTCTTAGAAACCCTACTGTTTAACACAGAGTATCCATAAGGCACAGCATTGAGATCCTCAGAAAAAATTTGTTTCCACTAAGAATAACTTTGAAAGCATCTATGAGACACTGCCTTAAATCTTTCTGACCTACATTGTTGGTGAGAATGTAAATTGGTGCAGCCATATGGAAAACAGTATTGAGTTTCCTCAAAAAAAATAAAAATAGAACTATAATATGATCCAGCTAGTCTACTTCTGGGTATATATCCAAAGAATGTGATAACAGTAATTAGAAAATATATACATACCCCTATGTTCACCATAGCATTATATACAAGAGCTAAGATATGGAAACAACGTAAGTGCCCATCAACAGATGAATGGGTAAAGAAGATGTGGTGTGTGTGTGTATACATACACACAGACACACACACACACAGATGCATGCACACAGAAAAATACTACTCAGCCAGAAGAAGACAAAACCTGCCATTTGCCATAACATGGGTGAATCTTGAGGGTATTAGGCCAAGTGAAATAAGTTAGAGAAAGACAAATACTTTACGATTTCATTCATATGTGGAGTATAACAAAATAAAACTAAACAAAAACAAACACATAGGTACAGAGAACAAAGCAGTGGTTTCCAGAGAGGAAGGGGGTGGGAGGGTGAAATGAGTAAAAGGGATCAACTGTACGGTGCTAAATGGAAACTAAACTTTTGATAAGCATGCTGTAGTGCATATAGAAGTTGAAATATAATGTTGTGCACATGACTGTTATAAACCGATGTTACCTCAACTAAAACATATCTTTCTGAAGTCTTAACAAAAGATCCTACAGTTGCATCTTTGACTTGTTTTTACCTGGTGATGTCATTTTGTCGGCAACACCTTAGATTTGATCTGTACCATGAGGCCATTCTTTACCTTTGAGACTCTTGTGCTGCTTGGAAATACTATCCTGGGTCCTTCTTTAGTTTACTTCTCTCTTCTAATATTTAATTATAAATAGCTACAAGACGCCAGTTGACACTTTGGACTTTCTGTCTATAAACTCCCCAACTAGATCCTCAAGTTCATTAGGTACCTTTCTATTTTCCACGTTGCCATAGGTAACCTTGTTTTCAAAACTTCCTCTGGCTTCCAATAACAATTTCTTGACTGTTCTGAAAGTGATCTCCAACACCTCCTCCAGATCTTTCTAGCTTTCACTAACAGACTCCTCAAGGTCCTTCAAGTCCCTACCCATTTCCCAGTCTCGAAATTAATGTCACATATTTGGGGTTTGGGTTACAGAAGAGCCCAGTTACCAGTTATCAACTTCTGTTGTGGTTACCAGTTGTTCCCTAACAAACTGTCTCAAACCTTAGTAACTTAAAAAAAAAAAAATGTCATTTTCTCTCTCAATTTTGTGTGTCAATATTTGAGGTAAGGCTTGAATAACCAGTTCTCAGCCCCATATGAAATGAACTGGGGTCAGCTGATGGTATTCAGCTGGCAGTTGAGCTGATCTGAAGGATCCAAGATAGCTTCACTCACATGACTGAGACATTAGCAAGGCTAGACTTATCCTTCTCTTAAAGGCCTTCTTTTTGTCCCTCTCTTGAAGGCTGGGCTCATTCAGGTCCTTCTCTTCTGCATGTAGTCTCAAAGCCTGTTCATGAAGTATGTACAGAAGGGTTGTCAAACATCTTATATGACACCCAAGAAATTCAAGAATCGGTGATCCAAGAAAAAGGAAGTGGAAGCTTCCAGTCTTTTAGTCCTGAGTTTGGAAACTGTCAATTTTTGCCATATTTTATTTATTAGCTATAGAAAGGCAATGCCAAAGAATGCTCAAACTACTGCAAAATTGCGCTCATCTCACACGCTAGTAAAGTAATGCTCAAAATTCTCAAAGCCGGCAATACGTGAACCATGAACTTCCAGGTGTTCAAGCTGGCTTTAGAAAAGGCAGAGGAACCAGAGATCAAATTGCCAACATCCGTTGGATCATAGAAAAACAAGAGAGTTCTAGAAAAACATCTATTTCTGCTTTATTGACTATGTCAAAGCCTCTGACTGTGTGGATCACAACAAACTGTGGAAAATTCTTAAAGAGATGGGAATACCAGACCACCTGACCTGCCTTTTGAGAAATCTGTGTGCAGGTCAGGAAGCAACAGTTAGAACTGGACATGGAACAACAGACTGGTTCCAAATCAGGAAAGGAGTACGTCAAGGCTGTATATTGTCACCCTGCTTATTTAACTTCCATGAAGAGTACATAATGAGAAATGCTGGGCTGGATGAAGCACAGGCTGGAATCAAGATTGCCAGGAGAAATATCAACAACTTCAGATATGCAGATGACACCATCCTTATGGCAGAAAGTGAAGAAGAAGCCTCTTGATGAAAGTGAAAGAAAAGAGTGAAAAAATCAGCTTAAAACTCAACATTCAGAAAACTAAGATAATGGCATCCAGTCCCATCACTTCATGGCAAATAGATGGGGAAACAGAGGCAGACTTTATTTGGGGGCTCCCAAATCACTGCAGATGGTGACTGCAGCCATGAAATTAAAAGACGCTTATTCCTTGAAAAAAAAGTTATGACCAACCTAGACAGCATATTAAAAAGCAGAGACAATACTTTGTCAACAGAGGTCCATCTAGTCAAGGCTATGGTTTTTCCAGTAGTCATGTATGGATGTGAGAGTTGGACTACAAAGAAAGCTGAGAGCCAAAGAATTGATACTTTTAGACTGTGGCATTGGAGAAGACTCTTGAGAGTCCCTTGGACTGCAAGGAGATCCAACCAGTCCATCCTAAAGGAGATCAGTCCTGGGTGTTCATTGGAAGGACTGATGCTGAAGCTGAAACTCCAATAGTTTGGTCACCTGATGCAAAGAGTTGACTCATTGGAAAAGACCCTGATGCTGGGAAAGATCGAGGGCAGAAGGAGAAGGGGACGACAGAGGATGAGATGGTTGGATGGCATCACCGACTCAATGGACATGGTTTTGGGTAGACTCCATCAGTTGGTGATGGACAGGGAGGCCTGGCGTGCTGCGCTTCGTTGGGTCGCAAAGAGTTGGACACAACTGAGCGAATGAACTGAAGTGAACTAACATGGGAAGTTCATCTTCAGTGTCCTCTCTTTTTGCATTTTCATACTGTTCATGGGGTTCTCAAGGCAAGAATATATACCCATTAGAATGCAGAGTTCCAAAGAACAGCAAGGAGAGATGAGAAAGCCTTCCTCAGTGATCAATGCAAAAAAATAGAGGAAAACAACAGAAGAAAATCAGAGATACCAAGGGAACCTTTCATGCAAAGATGGGCTTGATAAAGGACAGAAATGGTACAGACCTAACAGAAGCAGAAGGTATTAAGAAGAAGTGGCAAGAATACACAGAAGAACTGTACAAAAAAGATCTTCATGACCCAGATAATCACAATGTTGTGATCACTCACCTAGAGCCAAACATCCTGGAATGTGAAGTCAAATGGGTGTTAGGAAGCATCACTATGAACAAAGCTAGTAGAGGTGATGGAATTCCAGTTAAGCTATTTTAAATCCTGAAAGATGATGCAGTGAAAGTGCTGAACTCCATACACCAGCAAATTTGGAAAACTCAGCAGTGGCCACAGGACTGGAAAAGGTCAGTTCTCATTCCAATCCCAAAGAAAGGCAATGCCAAAGAATGTTCAAACTACCACACAATTGCACTCATATCACAAGCTAGCAAAGTAATGCTCAAAATTCTCCAAGCCAGGATTCAACAGTACGTGAGCTGTGAACTTCCAGATGTTCAAGCTGGCTTTAGAAAGGCAGAGGAACCAGAGATCAAATTGCCAACATCCGTTGGATCATAGAAAAAGCAAGAGAGTTCTAGAAAAACATCTACTTCCACTTCATTGATTATGCTAAAACCTTTGACTGTGTGGATTGGAACAAACTGTGGATAATTTCTGAAAGAGATGGGAATGCTAGACCACCTTCCTGCCTCCTGAGAAATCTGTGTGCAGGTCAGGAAGCAACAGTTAGAACTGGACATGGAACAACAGACTGGTTCCAAATCAGGAAAGGAGTACGTCAAGGCTGTATATTGTCACCCTGCTTATTTAACTTCCATGAAGAGTACATAATGAGAAATGCTGGGCTGGATGAAGCACAGGCTGGAATCAAGATTGCCAGGAGAAATATCAACAACTTCAGATATGCAGATGACACCACCCTTATGGCAGAAAGTGAAGAAGAAGCCTCTTGATGAAAGTGAAAGAAAAGAGTGAAAAAATCAGCTTAAAACTCAACATTCAGAAAACTAAGATAATGGCATCCAGTCCCATCACTTCATGGCAAATAGATGAGGAAACAGTGGAAACGGTGGCAGACTTTATTTTGGGGGGCTCCCAAATCACTGCAGATGGTGATTGCAGCCTTAAAATTAAAAGATGCTTGCTTCTTGGAAGAAAAGCTATGCCCAACCCAGACAGCATACTAAAAAGCAAAGATATTACTTTACCGACAAAGGTCCATCTAGTCAAAGCTATGGTTTTTACAGTATTCATGTATGGATGTGAGAGTTGGACTATAAAGAAGTCTGAGTGCCAAAGAACTGATGCTTTTGAACTGTGGTATTGGAGAAGACTCTTGAGAGTCCCTTGGACTGCAGGGAGTCCAACCAGTCCATCCTAAAGGAGATCAGTCCTGGGTGTTCATTGGAAGGACTGATGCTGAAACTAAAGCTCCAATAATTTGGTCACCTGATGCAAAGAACTGACTCGTTGGAAAAGACCCTGATGATGGGAAAGATTGAAGGCAGGAGGAGAAGGGGATGACAGAGGATGAGGTAGTTGGATGGCATCACCGACTCGAGGGACATGAGTTTGAGTAAGCTACGCGAGTTGGTGATGGACAGTGAAGCCTGGCTTGCTGCAGTCCGTGGGATCACAAAGAGTCAGACATGACTGAGTGCCTGAACTGAATTTCTTTTTTTAATTACTTTGCCCAGGTATTTTATTTTTTAATTAATTTAATTGGAGGATACTTTACAATATCGTGATGGTTGTTGCCATACATCAACATGAATCAGTCACAGGTATGCTTGTGTCCCCCTTATCCTGAACCCCCCTCCCTCCTCCCTTTCCACCCTATCCCTCTGGGTTATCCCAGAGCACTGGCTTAGGGTGCGCTGCTTTATGCATCAAACTTGCACTAGTCATCTGTTTTACATCTGGTAATGTATATGTTTCAATGGTATTCTCTCAGATCATCCCACCCTCGCCTTCTCCCAGTGAACCCAAAAGTTGTTCTTTACATCTATGTCTCCTTTCCTGCCCTGCATGTAGGATCGTTGGTACCATCTTTCTAAATTCCATATATATGCATTAATATACAGGATTTGTCTTTCTCTTTCTGACTTACTTCACTCTGTATAATAGGTTCCAGGTTCATCCACCTCATTAGATCTGACTCATGCATTCCTTTTTATTAGAACTGAGTTTTAAAAGCTAAAGAGAATTTCCTAAGAAGACAAGACAGTGAAAGACTTTCTAGGTATGGGCTTGGAAGAGGTGGGGTGAGAGAACATGGAATGTTTGGGGAATTATGAGGGGTTCACATGATTGAGGTGGAAAATGTGAGTAGTAGAAACCTGAAATTATTTTAATGTTTTTTCCTGAGGTAGTCAGAAAGGTATAGGGAGAAAGGGATCGGAGACTTCATTTCAACCTAATGTTTTTCCTATGATTCTAAGAGTTGTGACTCCAAAGCTTTTCTTTGTTTCTATTTAAAACCCTGCCACCCCATTTCTTCATAAAATCACAGCAATAGGATTAGAGGAAGATAAGACTATTTAATGTTCTATATTTACATCCAGTAGCATTTAAACTTCTGTCTTCCAATAAGAGTGCAACTCTGGGTAATGGACTGTGTGTCATAAATGTTATTTATGCCTCTTCATATGATTATCTGAAGACTACATATTAAGTCCAACCTTAATCCTTACTGGAATAGAGATTGATATGGTTCAACGAAGAGGTTATTTTACTTGGCATCAGACTCCAACATGCTAAGTCAAAGACCTATTCCAGTACCCATCCCCTGCAATGCCTATGTGAAAATTAGAAAAAAGTACATCCTCTGGGTACATACAAACCTACATTAGGTTTCAGTGGCTTGGAGAGTAGAGCAGGGTCTGAATTTCAGCTGCCATTTGTTTCCTGCCTCAGGCACCTTTGTGACATGAACAAAATGTGTGACTCTATGTTCTGGCCCCGCCTGGTTATTGGTGTTCTATTGTTAAATTCAGAACACAGCCTCTGGACACAGACCAGGGAAGTTAGTTTCTGTCCCCTTCTCCCCACATCTTTTAATTATAATATTTTGTGATTTACTGTTCAAACACTAAGCAAATCTTCCTCCTTCTGTCTTTATTTTTCTGTCTGAAAGCTCCAGAGACTGTTCCTTCCTATATGGAATACAGAGCTCCATTTGTCAGGAATAAGTTTGGCAAGCATAATACTCTATCCATACTTTTCATCTGACTCAGGAAAATGATGGGTTTTTTTAAGTTTGTTTTTTTTTTTCAGTGCATAAATCGTTTTGAAACACTAATCCCAGAAATAAAAAGAAAGAGGGAGAGAAAACGTTGCCGACAACCCTGTCTCCTATCGTAATAACTGTTCTCATTTCTCCATATAACCTTGGTGACATTGTCTCCAAGTTCCTAAATTCCAAACTCTGTCCTCATGTGTGTCATTTTTTCATTGTTTTAATGAAAGAATACATTTCATCTTATTTTCTGTACTTTTTACTGAATAGTATTCAGATCAGATCAGATCAGTCGCTCAGTCGTGTCCAACTCTTTGCGACCCCTTGAACCGCAGCACGCCAGGCCTCCCTGTCCATCACCAACTCCCGGAGTTCACCCAGACTCACGTCCATCGAGTCAGTGATGCCATCAGCCATCTCATCCTCTGTCGTCCCCTTCTCCTCCTGCCCCCAATCCCTCCCAGCATCAAAGTCTTTTCCAATGAATCAACTCTTTGCATGAGGTGGCCAAAGTACTGGAGTTTCAGCTTTAGCATCATTCCTTCCAAAGAAATCCCAGGGCTGATCTCCTTCAGAATGGACTGGTTGGATCTCCTTGTAGTCCAAGGGACTCTCAAGAGTCTTCTCCAACACCACAGTTCAAAAGCATCAATTCTTTGGCGCTCAGCCTTCTTCACAGTCCAACTCTCACATCCATACATGACCACAGGAAAAACCATAGCCTTGACTAGACGAACCTTTGTTGGCAAAGTAATGTCTCTGCTTTTGAATATGCTATCTAGGTTAGTCATAACTTTCCTTCCAAGGAGTAAGCGTCTTTTAATTTCATGGCTAGAGTCACCATCTGCAGTGATTTTGGAGACCAGAAAAATAAAGTCTGCCACTGTTTCCACTGTTTCCCCATCTATTTCCCATGAAGTGGTGGGACCGGATGCCATGATCTTCGTTTTCTGAATGTTGAGCTTTAAGCCAACTTTTTCACTCTCCACTTTCACTTTCATCAAGAGGCTTTTGAGTTCCTCTTCACTTTCTGCCATAAGGGTGGTGTCACCTGCATATCTGAGGTTATTGAGATTTCTCCCGGCAATCTTGATTCCAGCTTGTGTTTCTTCCAGTCCAGTGTTTCTCATGATGTACTCTGCATATAAGTTAAATAAACAGGGTGACAATATACAGCCTTGACGAACTCCTTTTCCTATTTGGAACCAGTCTGTTGTTCCATGTCCAGTTCTAACTGTTGCTTCCTGACCTGCATGCAAATTTCTCAAGAGGCAGATCAGGTGGTCTGGTATTCCCATCTCTTTCAGAATTTCCCACAGTTTATTGTGATCCACACAGTCAAAGGCTTTGGCATAGTCAATAAAGCAGAAATAGATGTTTTTCTGGAACTCTCTTGCTTTTTCTATTGGCCCCCCCAAATTTCATGTTTCATTCATGCATATATCCAACAAATTTTACACAGTTCTTATAACTTGCCAGGCTCTATTTTAGATGACAAGGATTCAGTAACTAATATGCCAAAATCTTTATCCTGTGGATTTAATTCTAGTTAAAGAGACATACAACCAACAATGCATATATAGCGAAATGTCAGGTGCTATAAAGCAAATTAAAGCAAGGCAAAGGAATAGAGAACAATGTTGTAGGGAGTGACCATTTTAGAAAATGCCTCTTGCAGTAGATACACAATTACTTAATACTGATATCAAATTCAAACATTTAGATCATTGTTTCTGAGATTGCCTATCAGTGACATACATATTTATTTTTTTATTAAAAGTTTCCTTTAGCATAAAACTCTGAAAGAGGACTACTAGCAGTTTTAGCTCCTGGTTTTTCCTAAAGATTATAATCACCACAATTCACATGTCAGAGGGCAAAATGTTAGCAAGAGAGAACTCTAGGAAGATGGCAAAGTAGAAAGCACCCAGGATTCTATTTCCCCACCTGCCAACAACTGCACTAGCAGAATCTGCCTCATGTAACTATTTGCAACTCTGGAACCTATTGAAGACTTGCTGGCAACTTCCAGTGGAAGACTTGTTTCTGATCACAGAGGTGCAGACAAAGAGGCAGGCAGTTGCTGTACCGCCCACCCTGTCACCAGCGCCTACCCAGACAGCAAAATTCCAGGGGATTTAAAGGGCTCCCACTACTATTCTCCCTCTCTTTTTCTCTGATGGAACTGAAGAGAGCAATAGAAGGTTCGACTCTGGGATTTATTTCGGGGTTTGAAATTTTCTCGAGTCGGCCATAAGGGAAAAAGAAACAAGCCACAACAATATCTGAACCCTTGAAAAGATCCCGAGAGAAAGGGGGAAGGGAAAACAAGAGCCACCAGCCCAACCACCTGTGTCTTCTGCCCCTTCCCACCTATCCCGCCCACCCTACCAGCCCACACTGCCTGGTACTTGAAATCTGTGGCTAAAGGACCATTACCACATAACTTCAAAAATAATTACCCAACTTTCCTTCCGAAACCCACCCAAATTCACTCATTCAGCACTTACTTTTTTGAATCCACTCAGAACTTTTTTTCTATGAGCCCCCTCCCTAAATGGAGTTGGGGAGGGGTGAATGCATGCTGAGTTGGCCTTTATTTTTTTTAAGAGACTTTTTGATCCAATGAGGCCCCCCCAAATAACTGAACTTTGGGTTCTGATTGGTTGTTTTATTTATTTTTTCCCTCCAAAAGTTTAACCTCCTCCCCACCTGAGCCTGATAAAACCTTGATCATGGGTTTGGGTCCCATAGGCCTCAAAGAGAGTCCTTAAACTTGAGGATGCTGGATAGCTTCCTTAACTGAGATGGGGAACTCAAGAATATGGATGAGATTTCAAAGATATTCAGTCTGATGAAGGAAGCATGAGAGATGGTGAGTCACCGCACTTATCTGAACATTCTGCTGCAGACTCATTCACCAGAAATATTGGTCAAGTTTATTGATGCTGGTAGTTACAAGTTTCTTAACAATTCGCTGACAAATTAAAAAACAACCAACAACATTCCCCTCTTGCAGCAAATTCTACTGACCCTGCAGCATCTCCACTCACTGCAGACCATCTCAAGCAGAACAACACAGCCAAACTGGTGAAGCAACTGAGCACGTCAAGTGAGAATGAAGAGCTCTGGAAATTGGCCTCAGTCCTTATCAGCAACTAGATGACCGTCATCCACTCCCAGAGCAGTACACCACCCAGCCTGCCGAGAAAGATAAAAGAAACAGAAAGAAGAGGGAAAGAGTTAAACCACCCCTCCTGAGCAACCGGTGATAGAAGTGAAGGCTGAGCTCAGGCTCAGGAGGCCCCAGAGAAGAAGAGGGAGAAGTCTAAGTCTCTTATAACCCCAGTGCCCAGTCTCACACCAAGTTCCACTGGACTAGAGCTGGAGACCCCCATCTTTGGTGACTGTGAAGAATACCAGTGTAGTGGTGGTTTCTGACAAGTACAACCTTAAACCCGTCCCCCTCAAGTGTCAACACAACACCCAATGCCACCAAAGAGATCTAAGTGAAGATAATCCTGCCACAGCCAATGGAAAGCCTGGGCTTTCTGGATGTGCTCAATTCATCTTCTGTTCCAGGCATCAAAATCAAGAAGAAGGTGCTGTCACCCACAGCTGCCAAGTCAAGCCCATTTGAAGGGAAAATAAGCACAGAACCAGGCACAGCTGAAACTTCTTCCCCGGAGCCAGTCAGCACCTCCTTCTGAGGTTATGGACACAGAAGGTCCAGAGCCCCCAGTTTCCCCTGCTGAAGTCCCAGAGCTCACGGATACCACCGCTTTGTAGCCAGGAACTCTGGATGCAAAGCCAGTTGAGAGTACCAGAGATCCTAGTCAGCTGACTCGGAAAGGCAGGAAGAGGAAAGCTGTGATGTGGCTAGAGGGCAAACTGGGAGAGTATTTGTTTTGAACTGGATGGAACTGATGAGCAAATGTGAGTAAGATCAAGGACTTTGGCAGGTCAGCTAAGTGAGAGATACCATCAGAATGAACACATGTTTGAGATAGGCTGGCATCTGAGCCACAACACCGTGGAGGAGAAGGTGCCCTGGACGCGCACCAGAGCCCTGGTGCTGCTTTCGCCTCTCGTTATCCCTGGAAGCAACAGGAGGTACATCCAGGCTGAGGAGGAGAAGGGGATCTTTCGGGAGCTCTTCCTGAACAAGGAAAGTCCTCATGAGCCTGATGAGCCTTAGGAGCCTATTCCCCCCACCCAAACTCGTCACCCTAGATGTGGATTGTTCCATGGATGAGACCCTAGAGCCTAAGAGGCCTGTGGTTCACCTGATGGGGAAGGCAGTTTGAAGTTGCCTCCTATTATGGCCAATTTTATTGGAAGCACAGGTGCCAGGAAGAGTCCCCAGGACCCTAGAGCAGGAGGCATCAGTTTGCAGGAGAGCCTCTCCTCCATCATGGATAGACCTAACAGTTGGCCCTCACAGGAAGGCCAAAGCAACCAGACTATTCAGACAAGATCAAGCAGATGCTGGTGCCACTTGGATTCAGGCCTGGTCCAATAGCCAGTGGTTTCTTACTGGAAGGCCCTGAGGGGCCCAAGGGCATGCAGCACTTCCTCCCTGAACCTGGGAAACCTATGCCAGATCCCCATGGAGGACTGGGGTGTCCTGTTAGCCCAGAGGGTCCACGTCTGCTGTGTCCCCCACCCTCTTCCAGGGAGGGGGTGGCGATCCCTCCTGGGATGGCCCATGTGACGCCATGCAGGGTGACCTGGTGTAGGGGGATCAGCATCAGGTCCTGGACCATACCATAGAGGCCATGGTGGCCAAGGAGGAAATGAACCTTCTCTTCCTCCAGTCTGAGGGGCCAGAAAAGGTCACTCTGAAGGAGGACTCCCAAATGGAGGAGGGGACCCTGGTGGGGGTATGGTTGGAGATGGTGGGAATCATCTCCACAAAGGCCCTGGCAGTGGCATGGGGGTGAAGGCAGTGGACATTGCACCCATGAAGGCCCTGGTGGAGGAATGGATGCTGGTGGTAGACATTGGCCCCATGAAGGCTTTGGACATGGGGGACAGACCCCATGGCCACCAGCTTCATGATGGCCACAACCATTGAGGGCCACGCCCTCATGAACACCATAGCCATGATGGCCCTGGCCATGGGAGGAATGTGGGGCCACTGAGGGCATGATGGAGGCCACAGCCATGGAGGAGACTGAAAACTTTTCCCCTAAGATCAGGAACAAGGTAAGGTTGGATGCCCACTTTCACCACTTCTATTCAACATAGTACTGGAAGTTGTAGCCAGAGCAAGTAGGCAAGAAAAAGAAATTGAAACCAATTTTCAATTGGATTTGGATTGAAACCAAATCCAATCCTTTCCAGATTGAAAAGGATGAAATAAAAATATCTCTATTTGCAGATGGTATAATCTTATATGTAGAAAATACTAAAGATTCCACAAAAAAGTCTGTTAGAACTAATTAATTAATTCAGCAAAAAAATCAGGATACAAAATCAACACAAAAGTCAGTTGCATTTCTATACAATAAGAATGAGCAATTTGAAAAGGAAATTATAAAAACAATCCTCTTACTATAGCATCAAAAAGAATAAAATACTTAAGAATTAACAGGATGTTAAGTGCAATGAAAACTAAAATATTGCTGAAAGAAATTTAATAAGACACAAATAAATGGAAACACCTCATATTTATGGAATGGAAGATTTAATATTGTTAAAAAATGACAGTATTGCCCAAAACAATTTACAGATTCAATGTGATCCCTACCAAAATGCCAACTACATTTTTTTTTTTGCAATATGAAAAAGCATACTAAAATTCACATGGCATCTCAAGGGACCCCACGAAGTCAAAACAATTTTGAAAAAGAACAAAACTGGAAGACTCACACTTCTTGATTTCAAAACTTACTACAAAGTTACAGTAATCAAAATAGTGTGATACTGGCATAAATACAGACATAAAGATCAATGGAATAGAATATAGAGCCCAGAAATAAACTATAACATATATGTCAAGTGATTTTTGACAAAAGTCTCTAGACCACTCAATGGGGAAAGAACAAGCTTCTCAACAAATGATTCTGGGGAAAATGGACATACATATGCAAAATAATGGAGTTAGACCTTCAGCTAACATCATATAAAAAAAAAAAAAAATTCCTCATGGATCAAGGGCCTAAATGTAAGACCTAAAACAATAAACTCTTAGAAGAACATAGGACAAAAGCTTCATGACATTGAACTTGGAAATGATTTCCTGTCTATGACATTAAGAACATAAATAACAAAAGAAAAATTAGACAACACCTCATGAAAATTTTAAAACTGTATGCCTCAAAAGTCACTATAACAGAGTAAAAAGGAAAACAACAGACTAGGAGAATATATTGGCAAATCATTTAAGACATTAGCATACAAAGTATATAGAGAACTTTTAAAGCTCAACAATAAAAAAGCAACCTGATTCAAAAATAGGCAAAGTATGTGAATAGATATTACTCCTAAGAAGATATACAAATAGCCAAGAAGCACATGAAAAGATGTTCTGCATCACTGATTGTTGCTGCTGCTGCTGCTGCTGCTGCTGCTAAGTCGCTTCAGTTGTATCCAACTCTGTGCGACCCCATAGACGGCAGCCCAACAGGCTACCCTGTCCCTGGGATTCTCCAGGCAAGAACACTGGAGTGGGTTGCCATTTCCTTCTCCAATGCACGAAAGTGAAAAGTGAAAGTGAAGTTGCTGAGTCGTGCCTGACTCTTCGATACCCCATGGAATGCAGTCTACCAGGCTTCTCCATCCACCGGATTTTCCAAGCAAGAGTACTGGAGTGGGGTGCCATTGCCTTCTCCTCACTGATCATTAGGAAAATGTAAATAAAAACTATAATGAGTTATGACCTCACACTCATTAGGATGGCTTCTATCAGAAAAACAGACAACAACTAATACTGGCAAGGATATGGAGAAATTGGAACCATGGTTCATGGTGATAACTGGAGAATTATTGTTTAGTAGGTATAGGGTTTCAGTTTTACAGGATAAAAAGAGGTATGGGAATGGATTGTGGTGTCTAAAACCACTGAACTACACACCAAAAAATGATTAAGATGGTAAATTTTATGTTACAAGTATTTTAGCACAATTTTTAAAAATTGAAAAAGAATGTTGTCAAAAATCTAGATATGTTCTGTTTGCAGTTTCCCAGCATGTCATAACATTTCTCTCTACTATTATTTCTCCATGTTATCCTGTCTTCCTGAGTCCTTGGTCATCAGTCCTCCCCAGCTGTTCCTAGTCATTCTATAAAACTCAAGTGTCAGGAAGTTTTTTTTAACACCCCTAGACCAGTGTTTCTCAAACTTTAATGGGCATCTAAATCATCAAAGGATCATGAAAATGTACATTCTTATTTATTCAGTCTTGTGTGGGGCCTGAAAGTTTGCATTTCTTTTTTCCTTTTTTTTTAATTGGCATTTTTAAGAAGCTCCCAAGTGAGTTAGGTAGTGCAATCCATGGAACATACTTGAGTGGGGAAGATTTAGAATAGCAATTCTCAGACTTTTAATCTTAGGACCACTGTATGCTTTTTAAAATTATTAAGGACCTAATTGAGCTTCTGTTTATATGAATTATATATAGCATGTCTGTCATGTTAGAAAATAAAACTGAGAAATATAAAATATGTATTTAATCCCTTTAAATCACAATATTAATTCCATTACATGTTAATATAATAACATATTTTTATGAAAAATAAGTATTCCAAGAAAAATCTTCTATATTTTTACAATATCTCTTTAATATTTGGCTCCACTTTGTCAGAAATGAAGGCAACTAGCAGAAAATTTGTAAGCACATATTTGAACTCAACACCATCAATCAAATGGGTATACTGGGTATCTATAGACTACTTTATCCAATAACCAGCAGAATATACATTCTATTCAAGTCCACATGAAACATTCAGCAAGATAAACCACACTCTGGGCTAGAAAACACCTCAACAAATTTTAAAAGAAATCATACAATATTTGCTCTCAGATCACAGTGGAATTAAACTAGAAATCAATAACAGAAAATCCCTAAGAACTTTTTGATTAA
The DNA here is from genome assembly GCF_027580195.1 of Bos mutus. Taxonomy (NCBI): domain Eukaryota; kingdom Metazoa; phylum Chordata; class Mammalia; order Artiodactyla; family Bovidae; genus Bos; species Bos mutus. The sequence continues at coordinate 92,937,283 of NC_091619.1, read as the reverse complement.
ATAACACAATCCTAATTAATCTCAAGATAAATTAAACAATATTCTTAGCTAAATGAAAATGAAAACCAAACATCAAAATTTGTGGGATGCAGCAAAAGCACTATTTCAAAAGGAAATTTAGAGCATTTAATGCATCTATTAGGAAAGAAAAAAGATCTAAAATCAGTCACCTAAGTTTCCACATTAGGAAACTAGAAAAAGAAGAGGAAATTAAATCCAAAGTTAATAAAGAAAATAAATAATAAAAATAAGAGCAGAAATCAATGAAATTGAAAACGGAAATCAATAAAGAAAATCAATGAAACCAAAACTGTTTCTTTGAAAAAAAACAATAAAATCAATAAACCTCTAAGCCAGGTTAACAAAGAAAAAAAGAGGACACAAATTATTAACATAAGAAATGAAAGAAGGGACATCACTACAGATCTCATTGACATTACAGAATAATAAAAGAATAATATGAATAACTCTATGCCCACATATTTGATAACCTGGATGAAATGAACCAATTCCTTGAAAAAAGCAATCTGCCAAAACTCAGACAAAAAGAAATAGACAATATGAATAGGTCTATATCTATTAAAGAAATTTAATCAATAATTAATAACCTTCCAAAACAGAAAGCACTAGGCTCAGATGGGTTTACTGTTGAATTCTTATAAACACTTAAGAAAGAAATTATGCCAGTTCTCTCAGTCTTTTTCAGAAGAGCAGCAGAATAGATGCTAACTCATCCTATGAGACCAGCCTTACTCTCATTACCAAGACCAGAGAAAGACATTATCGGAAAAAAAAAACCTGATCAATAGCGCTCATGAACACAGATGCAAAAACTCCTCAATGAAATATTAGTAAATAGAATTTAACAATGTATAAAAAAGAATTATATACTGAGTGACATTTATCACATATGCAAGGCTAATTCAACAGTTGAAAATCAATTAATGTGGACTTCCCTGGTGGTATAGTGGATAAGAATCTGCCTGCCCATGCAGGGGGCATGGATTCAATTCCTGGTCCAGGAAAATTCCGCAGGCTGCAGGGCAATTAAGCCTGTGTGCCACAACTACAGAGCCCACGCTCTAGAACCCACAAACCACAACTATTGATGTACCAAAACTACTGAGCCCCAAGTTCTAGGTCCCATGAGTCACAACTACTAAACCTGAATGCCTCAACTACTGAAACCTGCATGCCTAGAGCCTGTGCTCTGCAATAAGAGAAGCTACCGCGACTGAGAAGCTGGTGTACTGCAATGAAGAGTAGCCCCTGCTCATGGCAACTAGAAAAAGCCCGGGGACAGCAACAGAGACCCAATGCAACCAAAAATTAAATTAAAAAAAGAATGAGGGAAAACCCAATTAATAAAAATAAATTAATGTAATCCATTACATTACAATCTTAACAGTCTAAAGAAGAAAAATCACATGATCATATCAATAGATATAGAAAAACTATTTGATAAAAATCCAACACTCAAAAGAAAGAAAGGAAAAATCCAACACTCATACATGATAAATACTCTCAGCAAACTAGAACTAGAGGAGAACTTTCTTGATAGTATAAAGAATACTACAAAAAACCTACAGTAGCATTTACTGAATGGGGAGATTCCAACATTGGTAAGATTTTCCACTGAGATAAGCAACAAAGAAAGGATGTACCCTCTTACCACTGCTATTCAGCATTGTCCTGGAAGTCCTAGTTAATGCAGTAAGACAAGAAAAGAAAATGAAAGCTATTTAAGTTGAGAAAGAGGGAATCAAGCTGACTTTGTTAATAGAAGACATGATCATCTCTATAGAAAATCTAAAAGAATCAACAGAAATAACAAAAACCCCTCCTGGAACTAATAAGTGATTATAGTAAGATTGACCCCTCCTGGAGTAACATTGGAGGATACAGTGTTGATATACAACAATCAATTACTTTTCTATATAACCAGCAATGAACAAGTAAAGTTTGAAATTAAAAATACAATATCACTTACATTCAGTTCAGTTCAGTTCAGTCGCTCAGTCGTGTCTTTGCAACCCCATGAACCGCAGCACGCCAGGTCTCCCTGTCCATCACCAGCTCCTGGAGTTTACCCAAACTCATGTCCATTGAGTCGGTGATGCCATCCAACCATCTCATCCTCTGTTGTCCCCTTCTCCTCCTGCCCTCAATCTTTCCAGCATCAGGGTCTTTTCCAATGTGTCAGCTCTTCACATCAGGTGGCCAAAGTATTGGAGTTTCAGCTTCAGCATCAATCCTTCCAATGAACACCCAGGACTGTCTCCTTTAGGATGGACTGGTTGGATCTCCTTGCAGTCTAAGGGATTCTCAAGAGTCTTCTCCAACACCACAGTTCAAAAGCATCAATTCTTCGGCGCTCAGCTTTCTTCAGTCCAACTCTCACATCCATACATGACTACTGGAAAAACCATAGCCTTGACTAGACAGACCTTTGTTGACAAAGTAGTGTCTCTGCTTCTCAATATGCTGTCTAGGTTGGTCATAACTTTCCTTCCAAGGAGTAAGTGTCTTTTCATTTCACGGCTGCAGTCACCATCTGCAGTGATTTGGGAGCCCCAGAAAATGAAGTCTGCCACTGTTTCCACTGTTTCCCCATCTATTTGCCATGAAGTGAGAGAACTGGATGCCATGATCTTAGTTTTCTGAATGTTGAGCTTTAAGCCAACTTTTTCACTCTCCTCTTTAACTTTCACCAAGAGGCTCTTTAGTTCTTCTTCACTTTCTGCCATAAGGGTGGTGTCATATGCATATCTGAGGTTATTGATAGTTTCCCCTGGCAATCTTGCTTCCTAAGGCCCACTTGACTTCACATTCCAGGATGTCTGGCTCTAGGTCAGTGATCACACCATTGTGATTGTCTAGGTCGTGAAGATCTTTTTTGTTTAGTTCTTCTATGTATTCTTGCCACCTCTTCCTAACATCTTCGGCTTCTGTTAGGTCCATACCATTTCTGTCCTTTATTGAGCCCATCTTTGCATAAAATGTTCCCTTGGTATCTCTAATTTTCTTGAAGAGATCTCTAGTCTTTCCCATTCTATTGTTTTCCTCTATTTCTTTGCATTGATCACTGAGGAAGGCTTTCTTATCTCTCCTTGCTATTCTTTGGAACTCTGCATTCAAATGCGTATATCTTTCCTTTTCTCCTTTGCTTTTTGCTTCTCTTCTTTTCACAGCTATTTGTAAGGCCTCCTCAGACAGCCATTTTGCTTTTTTGCATTTCTTTTTCTTGGGGATGGTCTTGATCCCTGTCTCCTGTATCAAAATACTTAGATACATACCTAATAGAATATATACAGATCTATATGAGAAAAACTATGAAATTCTGAATAATGAAATCTAAGTGAATAGAGAGATATCCACATTCATGGATAGGAAGACTCAATGTTGTCCAGATGTCAGTTCTTCTCAAGTTGATCTGTCAATTCAATGAATCCCAATCAAAATTCCAGCAAGCTATTTTAAGGTTATCAGAAAACTGATTCTAAAATTTTTATGAAGCAGCAAAAGACCCCTTTTTTAAAAAAAATGGGCCAAACATCTCACCAGTTAAAATATACAGATGGCAAATAAGCACATGAAAGGAAAATTTCAGGGAAATGGGAATTAAACAATGAGATACTACTACATACCTATTAAAATGGCCCAAACCCAAACCCAAACACTGTCAACACCAAAAACTGGTGAGGATATGGAACAATAGGAATACTCCTTCTTTGCTGGTGGTACAGCCACTTTGGAAGACAATTTGGTAGTGTCTTACAAACTGAACGTACTTTTACCATATAATCCAGCAACTGTGCTCCTTGATATTAGCCAAATTACTTGAAAACAAGTTCACATAGAAACCTGCAAACACATTGTTTGAGGGAATGTAAAATGGTACAGCTACTGTGGAAAAGCAGTCTGAGTTACTCAAAAAATTAGACATAGAATTACCATATGATCCAGCAATTTCACTCTTGGTGTATAATCAAATAATTAAAATGAGGGTCTTGAAAAGATATTTGTACATCCATGTTCACAGCAGGATTATAGCATCTAAAATCTGGAAGCAACCCAATTGTCCATCAATGAATGAATAGATAAGCAAAATGTGATACATACATACAATGTAATATTATTCAGCTTTAAAAAAGAAGGAAATTCTACAATATGCTATACCAGGATGAACCTTGAAGACATTATGCTAAGTGAAATAACCCAGTCACAAAGTACAAATGCTGTGTGATTATACTTATATAAAATACTTACAGCAGTCAAAATCAGAGACAGAAAGTAGGATGGTGGTTGTCAGTAGCTGAGGGAAGGGGAAAAAGAAGAATTATTGTTTAATGGATAGTTTTGGTTTTACAAGATGAAAAGTGTTCTGGAGATGGATGCTGGTGACGGTTGCAAAATATTATGAACACATTTAACATTGAACTTTACACTTAAAATGGTTAAGGTGGTAAATTTTATGTTGTGTATTTTACTACAATAAAAATAATTGGGAAAAAGACTCCTATACACAGATGTTTATAGTAGATTTATCCATAATTGCCAAAACTTGGAAGCAACTAAAATGTCCTTCAGTGGATAAATGAATAAATAAACTGTGGGATAGCTAGACAGTGGAATATTATTCAGTGATAAAAAGAAATCATCAAGGCATGAATAGAAACAGAGGAATCTTAGTTTTCACTTAAGTGAAAGAAGCCAATGTGAAAAGACTACATGCTGTAAGATTCTAAATATATGACATTTTGAAAAAAATCAAACCATGGAGACTGCTCAGACATCAGTGGTTGCCAAAGGAGGAATGAATAGGCTGAGTACAGAAGAGTTTTAGGGCAGCGAAACTATTCTGTATGATGCTATAACGGTATATACACGTAATTATATATTTGTCTAAACCCACAGAATGTACAACACCATGAGTGAACCCTAACATAAGCAAGCATTTTGTGTGATAGCTTACCAGTTTAACAAATGTTTGGGACTTCCCTGGTGGTCCAGTGGTTAAGAATCTGCCCACCAATGCAGGGAACATGGGTTCAATCCCTGGTCTGGGAAGCTTCACATGCTGCAGAGTAACTAAGCCCATGGTCCACAGCTACTCAGCCCATTCACCTAGAGTTTGTGCTGTGTAACAACAGAAGCCACTGCAAGGAGAAGCCCATGCACCATAACTAGAAAGACCCCACTCACTACAACTAGAGAAAGCACACTCGCAGCAATGAAGACTCAGCGCAGCCAAAAATAAACAAATAAGCTGGTCTAGTGCAGGGTGTTGATAATGGGGGAAGCTATGCATGTATGGGGGCAGGGGGTTATGGTAAATCTCTGTGCCTTCTGCTCAGTTTTTTGGTGTGAACCTAAAACTGGTCTAAAAAAAGTATATATAAAGAAAATCTGGTTCAACAGAAGATACTAGATTTTCATATCTGCTTCTGCATTAGATATCCTGAAGTCAGAGAAAACAAGAATCAGACAAAGCAGTGAAGGCATATTTTATTCAGTACCTATTGCAATAGGAGACAAAAGACTCAGTATAGAATTGGACTTCACTCTGTATTATACAAAAAGGACAAGTGGGAATTTAAAGGCAAGGAACAGGGTGGGAGACAGTGGATGGAAAATTACAAAGAGGAAACATGAGGGATAAAAGGGAATTCTGGCTAAAAACATTGATAGGATTTCTGCTAAAGGCAGGCCAAGGTGGTCAGATACTAAGGGAGGGGGACTCTGGCTAAACTAATTCAACTAGATTCTTGCTAAAACTGAAATAAGTAGGTCAAGCACAAAGCCCAAAGTTAGAGCCTTGAGGCCTTAGAGGAGCCTGACTAGAGCTGGGTTTAGAAGAGTCTTTGTCACTTCAATAGTGTTGGTTACTTTTTTTATTTAAAATTGTTTTGTGATTAGATCACCCTTTCTGGTATACAGGATACTTCCCAAGTGTTCCCTTCTAAAACTAGATTAGGAAGAAAGATCATTGAATAGCTACTTCCTTACAAAAGTAGACATGGATGCTAAAGGCATTGAAGATAAGTCTTCTCCCATTCTCTTGTTTTTATACACTGAGAAAGATTATCAGAACGAAAAATGACGTAGTTCCCTCTGCCAACTTAATAGAGGCAACTGGTATATAATTTAAATACTGGCTTTACCCCCTGAGTAGCCATGTGAAGCCATATTTCTATTCCTGTAAAACAGGAATGTTAACATCAATCTTTCAAGACTCAGGCTAATAAATGGAAGTTATGATTTCATTCATTCTTACATATATATTAAGATATACACACATCTATGTATATACATAGAAATTATGTTAAACTATTCACATAAATAGATGTATATAATATAATATAGTAATGGATCCCATTTATTTTATATTGTTACATATATTTCAACTAAATGAAATCAAGGGCAGCTATATGAAGAAAGTAGCACCTAAGGACAGTCTTAAAAGATAGTTGGATTTCAACAAAAGGGAACAGCATGGCAGGGATCAGAAGTGGAAAAGCATAGTGAAAACTGAGGGCATGGTAAGTATTATGATGTGGCTGGAGTATAGGATGCCTGGTTGGAGTCAAGAGTCATATAGGTGGGATGGGGAAGGAAGTGGGAGGGAGTTTCAAGAGGGAGGTGACTCATGTATACCTATGGCTGATTCATGTTGATGTTTGACAGAAACCAACACAATTCTATAAAGCAATTATCCTTCAATTAAAAAATAAATTTAAAATAAAAAAAGTCATATTGGAGATCAGGATGGGACCAAATGGTTCAAGGCCTTAATGTCATGCCAAATTTCTGAGCCACAAGTCTGTGAATGCTCACTGATCACATTTTTCGTGGCAGTAGTGTGGAGAATGTATTGATGGTGCCGAGGCAAGGGCTTCATTAAGAAGTTGTCACAACAGTTCAGAGGGGACCAGAAAAATGGCAATAAGAGAAAAGAGGAAAATACCTGAAAATTTCCTTCCAAATAATCCAATAATTTTATTTGTTCAAGCCACAGAATTAAGCAATGATTCTTGGGGATGTGTGAAAGATTCTGATAACAAACATGGCATTACAGATACACCTATTCAGGTGGGAGCCATTAACAAGAAAAAAGGTAAGTCTTGGAAAAGAGGGAAAATAGCAAAATAGCAATATCACCTTTAATGTGTGATATGAGTGTATTCAAATAAAATATGTGATTTTATAGAACAGGGACTTCAAAGTTACAGCACTTAGGACGTGCCATTTTTACACAGTTCTACTTCCAAGAATCCTTTCTGATCCTCACCCAGTGCTCTAATTACTCCCTCCTGTGCCCTCTAGAAACCTGTCCTGGGGGTGGCAGAAGACCTCACTGTTTACATATCTTCCTAGCTGGATTCTGGGCTCCATCAAGAATAAGCCAGATTTCCTTAGTGCCTTGGAGAAGGAAATGGCAACCCACTCCAGTACTCTTGCCTAGAAAATCCCATGGACGGAGAAGCCTGGTGCAGGCTACTGTCCATGGGGCTTGCAAAGAGTGGGACAGGACTGAGCGACTTCACTTTCACTTTCCTTAGTGCCTAATATAGAGTCTGGTGGAAAAAAAATTAGTAAATGAAGAATGAAAAAAAGACAATCAAGACCCTCTTTTCCTCTCGTTGAATGAATGAATATTAGAACATTCTCATCTTTCTTATTTCCTCCCTCTACATACATTGCCTCTTGAGCTCTTTGTTATTTCAGTTAAGAAGAAAGCCTACTCTGCCTCAGGCAATGTGCCAGGCCTGGTACAGAGGAGGGGCAGATTCAGCTTGATCTGGCTGTGACAGACTCACAGGGACTCAGGAACTGAGTGCTCAGGGACTGTGAGCACAGAGGAGGTAACTAACCCAGACAGGAGGGTTAGAGGACAGGCTTCCCAGTAGAATCAAAGTTGAGTCCAGGAAGGACAAGTGGGGATATAGTTTGATGGAAAGTATAAGGTCAGGAGTGGGGAGAAGTGAGTTTATGTCAGAGAAACATTATGGGTAAAGGCCTCAGCCAGAGGGAATAGTTTTCTAGATTAACTGAAAACTGAAAACTATTTAGACATGCTAGAGTTTAGAATATGTGAGGGAACAAGGCCACAAATGAGACTGGGGAGGTAGCCAGATTAGTAAATTATTTAAGAATTAATACTTCAGTCATAACAGTATTGGGAAGTTTTTAATGAATGTTTTAAAAGGCTTGAATTCCTCCTACAGGAATGACATGATCAGATTTACATTTTAAAAAGATAACTGTACAAATAGTAAATTGAATGGGGGCAATGGCGAACGCAGGGGAAATAGTTCAAAGTATTACAGCAGAGAAATGATGGTAGCTTGTACTATGGTGTTGAGAATAGAAATAAACAGAATAATCGGTAGAAGAATTCTTCTGACCGTGATGTAGGAGGATTGGAAAGTGACTGGGGAGGTAGTGAGTTTGGACTTTATTCCGAAGGGATAGACCCTTTAATATTTTAATCATGGGAGTGATCCATTCAGATATGGGTTTAAAAATAGATTACTTGGCAGAAGGTAGCGAGAAGACTGTCAAAATAACGCACAGGTAAGAGCTGAGACAAGCGAAGAGGGAGCAGTTCGCGTGGGGAGAAACCGAAGACCCGAAAGAGGTATCAGAATCGCGTCCCAGGCTGTCAGGGAAGCAGAAACTGACGCAGCCCCAGAAACAGCTGCTGGGGACGGGGGAGGGGCTGGGGGGTGGCAAAGGAGCCGGGAGCACAGCCGGAGCTACCCACGCCTCCCAGCGCTGGGGGCGGGACCAGGGCACGCACGGCGGCGTGACGCAGGGCCGCAGCTGGCCTCGTTCTGGCCGCCGCCGCCGCTGCGAAGCGGAGTAGGATGAGGCCCGCGGCTGCGGCTCCGGCGTCGGCGGGGCCAGCAGCAGCAGCTGAGGCAGCAGCTGAGGGAGCCGCGACGGCTGCGCCCCCCCCTCCTGACCTGGATTAGGCCCAGCAGCTCCGTGGCCGCCGCCGCCCCGCGGGGGGGCGGGGTGGGGAAGTGCTTCGTCTCCCCGCCCCCCCCCCGCCGCCGCCTCAGAGGAGGCAACCGCCGCGACCCCGGGAAACCCGCGGCCCAGCCTTAAGCCCTCAGCCCCAGGGACTGGCATGAGCTGCCCTTCGGCGGCGCCGGGGGCCGGGGGAGCCGCTGCCGCCTGAACCCCGGCCTGCCGCCCGACCCCACCTCGCTGACCGAGGCTGACCGCGGAGCGTGCGAACGACCCCGCCACTGCTTTCTTCCTCCCCCAGATCACACACCCCAGCCCCAGAAGATGGGGAACTGCCTCAAGTCCCCCACTTCGGATGACATCTCCCTGCTTCACGAGTCTCAGTCCGACCGGGCCAGCTTTGGCGAGGGGACGGAGCCGGATCAGGAGCCGCCGCCGCCATATCAGGTAGGGGAGGGTGTGTGTTGGGGAAGGGGGGTGCGAGGAGTAGAGGCGGCTCTGGCGGAGATTGTGGGGGCTTCGGGGTTGTCTGTCACTGTCCCTGGCCTCGGCAACACCTGGCCTGAGAGGCACTGACCCCCTTAGGGCTGGGTTTAAGTGTGATTGCTCCCGTCGTCAGTATAGGCGGAATCCTTCACCTCCCTTCGAGCAGTGTGGGGATGTTCTGTCCTTGAGTTCTGGGATTCGAGTGTGTGATTATATCCCCTTGACCAGTGACTGGTGGCTAGATTGTGGAGTTCGGAAGTGATGTTTTCTTGCCTTTATATGTGAATTGTGAGGTTCGAAGATGATTTCCTCGTCACCGGCTGGATTATGGGTTCTGGATAAGTGGTTAACCTACCCCCACTACTCCACCCCACCCCCCCCCCACACATACATCCCATTTATACTTTGAAGTGTGATCCTCCTCTCCTCCCTCTAGTCTGTCTGTATTCGTTGAATTTAGTAGGCGTTCATTTCTTCCTGTGCTTGGGAGATTTTCAAGTAGTGATTTTGGTTCCAGCAACATGGAGTTGCTTCTTTACATACATAGGTATACATACATATGTGTGTGTGTGTTTATATTAATTGTAGGACGCAGCTTAGCGACTGAACAGCAACAACAGTCTTAATTCTGAACCCCTCCTCTTTTTGCTCCACCCCTGTGACACACCTTTTAAACGCGCTGATTTAAGAGAACTTGATTATCTTGAACTTTGGAAACCTTTAAACCTTACTTGAGAAATACCTTCTGTTACTCATGGTTCTCCCTATGTGTCAAAGACTTGTCTTCTAAATAGCTTCACTTCTTTTTGTACAGCAATCAGCAGCTCCAGATGTCCTTACACGATTTGTAAAGAGCTGAAGACCTCTTTAGAAAACTCAAAATAGATATGTAGACGTTATAATCCATAATACATGTATAAACCTTTCCTCTACTTTTTCAAGATGTTGATTAAAAACTTTACCAGAAGTACTTGGATAGTTAAGTGGCTTAATTTTTTTTCCTGATTGGGGTTTAATTTTCTAACTGGGCAGTCTCCTTTGTTGTTTCATGTGGTGACATCATTATCTAGTGTTATTCTTTTCTCATTCCTATGTAAATCCGTGTCTCACCACACCAGAAAAACCTGATCACAAATGCTGGTTTTCTGAATATAACCCATCAGGGGCCTTTCATATATGCTGGTAAAGTCCAGTCTTTTCATGTGGCTTACAGAAGACTCCATGATTTATCCCTCACATTCATATTCCAGGCCTGTCAAACACAACAGCTTATTCACACCTCTCTGCCTTAGCTCCAGTTGCTCTCTCGCAAACCCTTCCCCCAAGGTCAGCAGGTGAGCGTGTAATCCTCTTTGAGGACTCAGCTGAGCTGTATCTGAAGTTCCTAAATTCCCCTCCCTTTCTCCCTGAATCAATCACTCCCTTCTTTGTGTCTCCCATGAAGGAAGTGTCCGCACTTTCAAAAGTAACGCGTATAACACTTATATGTCGTCCTTGTTAAGTTAGATGTGTGTCTCATTCTTGAGGCATTTCCCTCCTCCTCCAGTATAAGCTGAATGCAGGTAGGAACTCTGTTTCCTGTTTGTTGTATCCACAACATCTGGCTTCATAGTAGCTGCTGAGTAACTGGAATAAGGGAAAACTCTAAGCCCTTGAGAACAGGGACTACCACCAGTGCTTAGTGCAGTTTCTGGCACATAAACACTTAAATGTTGAGTGAATTAATGAATTTAAATGGAGTATTGTTATGTAAGTTTACACACCCATTTCTTCCGAAGAATTGTCACAGGAGAAGTCTCTTTAAAAATCCAAACCAAATCTAAGTGCTTTCCTGAGTCTTTGAAGCAAGTAAATTCTTTGACTCTTACTTTCCTTCAAATTTCACTCTTGATTTCCTTCATAAATGTTATAGGACAATGTGCTTATTTCCATTTCATGAAAAACATTTTTTAGAGGTATGAGTTTTTATTTCAAAATCTCCTGTATTCCTTAGTCCTCTTCTAAGCAAGTAAAATACCTTCAACTTATTGTACTCTTTCTCTTAAATACATGTATATCTTATACATTGTTAAGAATAACTTATTTAGAATTTATGGAGATTGTATTCAATATTTGCCTTTTCCAGGAGGATAAGATAATAGAGGGTTTTTTTGGTATCATGTAGGAACGTCTTTTTGAAACATGTTATTTGTGACAATGGGAGTTTTTCATGGTTGCCTTTTCCTGAAATGAACAACCCAGACATTGATAGGCAACTTTGGTATCAATTTGAAGAAAGTAATTTCTTAAAGAAAGTTGTATAAAAATAGAAACTTTTGTAGAAATTTGTCTTACCTGAAGGAACTGAAATGTTTTAGGAATGTAAAATGTGTTAAGAATGTAAAATTCACATAGTCTGAGAAACACCAATCCAAGATAAATAATTTATACTTTGAATGAACAGAAGTAACTTATTTTTTCTTCAAAAATAGTATATAATTGATAGCTATAGAAATACTGGCTTATTTCTTTAAAGAATAGTTTCAGCTACAAAAGGATATTTTAAAAATTCAGAGAATAACCGATTGTAAAGGAACACATTTGGTATTCTGCAGTGAGTAGTTAAAAGATGTGTGTACATGTATATGCCAAGAGCTCTATAATAAACTTCAGTAAGATCCAGTTATTTCCTATTAGCAGGATCTGAGATTTGTTTTATCTATTTATGCTTGAAAGTAAGCATAAACAAACTGTGGTCAAGTTTATGGAAAATACATATTTCTCTCCTGGGTTTCTTTGTAGCCTCCTCACTGTTCTCCCTGCATTCACCCTTGCTCTCCCTTTAATCTATATTTAATCTATCATCCAGATTGTTTCTGGTAAAACAGATCATGACACTCTACCAAACTTTCTGTGAATCCTCATTTCATTCAAAGTAAAATCCAGATTCCTTAGTGTCCCCTAAACCCTACATGATCTATACTCTCTGCCTGCATACATAGCTCTCTTTATATCTACTACTACTCTACCCGTGCTGGCTTCTCTTTAACCTCTCTGGCCTCTTTGTTCTAGGATACACCAGAACCTTTGCCATGGTTGATTTCTGTGCCTTGAGTACTTTTCCCCCAGGTATCATCATGGCTGACTCCCTTCCCTTCAAGTTTTTACTCAAGTTGTGACAGCTTCTTAAATCCTCTCTGACCACCCATTTAAAATTGCACTTACCTTAGCACTCTGCTAAACTTACCCTGTTCTGTTATTTTCCCATAGCATTTATCATTTTCTAACATTATTTATTATTAACTGTTTCTCCTGCTGGTGATAAACTCCATGAAGAAAAGGGAGTTTTTAAAAAAATTGTGGTTTCCCAAGTACCTAGAATAGTGCTGGGACATAATAGGCACTGTTACTGGTTGAAAACTGGATTTCCTTTAAATGAATTAATGTATTTATTTTGAGGCAAGTGCAGTTGAATGTCTTATAAAAATTATGCATATTCCTAGTGCATTTTTCCTTTATTGTGGGTCATTTTTAAGAAACCAATCCTAAAAATATAGTCCCAATAATACTAAATATAGTAATTGGTTTAAAATAATCATTAATAAAATAGTGTAATTTTTTTCAACCCTTTGTAATCTTAACAAAATGTTTGTTTTATGAGAAAGAATGTGAATCCTTGTCCTTAAAGAAATGTGAGATAAGAGGTTAGAGCTTTTCTTGAATTAGAAGATAAAAAACAAGAAATTTGACATCCCTTCTACTCTTTAAGGAAGGAATTTTTTAAAAGAATACAAAAGAAATCTACTCATCAAGGACAGTCTTATAAGGGTTGTTAGAGGGAAGATAAGTCATGAAAGGCTGAGGAAAGGGCCAGGTAAGATAGCCCAGCCTTGGAAGGTGTAAGTGAACTAACTGAAAAACCACTAGTCACTCTAAGACCCCCGTTCCTCATAGGTTAATTCACTCTGTTAAAAAGTTAATATTCAGTGACTGTATTTTTATCTGAATAGGTATATATTTGCACAAAGTGCTGTCTCTCAGTTTTGCATCAGTTTATGTTCAGTAGTTTGAGATTTACTGATCTCTTACTTCTGCCCTGCACTTTGTGATTAATACATTTGAGATTTTGAAATCAGAAGAAAAATTATAATACAGCACTGAGTGTATCTGGTTTTGGAGTCAGATGGGTTTGAGTACATATCCTGGTTGTAGATGTAGAATATATATGTAGAATATGAAGAGGGTTTATCAGATTATGTTATGTCTTGAGGAACTTCTTTCACAAATAACAAAACATAACATTTTGGATTTTTCAAACTGACTGAAAGTTCTTTTTTTAAGGCGTGGTCTCTCCTTTCTCTCGTTTAAAAATCGAGACTAAGAAAATACTTATTTTTAAGCTTTCGAACCTGTAATAAATAATACCTTGTTTTTTTGATATCTTTATGAAGTTACATTCAGGTAATTGAGGTTTTGAAGGGTTTTTTTTGTATTATTATTTTTAATGTACTAGTGTTTTGTTTACCATTTTGCCGAAAATTACCTCAATGTATCTCACATATCTTACTCTTAATAAATTGTTTAACATATCTTACTCTTATTAATCAAATTGTTTGTGAGATTTTATCCCTGTCCTCTTAAAGTTCTACCTTTTCATTGAGGTGCAAATCAACTCCAACCTCTTTAATAAAGCTTCCACTTTTATTTTTCCCCTCTCTTGATTTCTTCCAGTACAGTACTTTTTCTGTGTAATATTTATCTGGAAATCATATATTACCTTATTAATTAGTTCTTGATGCTTTAACATTTATTATTTTTCCAGATCACAGTTTTCTTAAAAGTGAGAATGATGTGTTCAGATTTTAAAAGTTTCTCGGTAGAGTGGAATGGCACCTCTGCCTTCTCCCTCTTGTACCATCACCACTGCAACTGAGGTCTTCATGACCTCTCACAATTTACTGTTTAATGTCTGCTCTTCTCCCCATTCATTTCATCCCTTGTTATTCAGTAGATTCTGTCCAAATCAGATTCCCTTGCCTCTTAATCCTTAATGATTTTTCATGACTCATCACTAAAGACCTGTCTTAGCATTCAGAGTTATAATCTGACTTCTTTTATACTTTCCCAGCTTTTTTAGTCTCATATGAAATTACAGGTGGCATAGTGGCAAAGAAACTGCCTGCCAATGCAGGAGATGCAAGAGATGAGGGTTCAGTCCCTGGGTCGGGAAGATCACCTGGAGAAGGAAATGGCAGCCCACTACAGTTTTGTTTTGTTTTTTTTTTTGAAAGGAAAGAAAGTTTGCTTTATTTCACATGCTGGTATCTGGAGAGGTAGGGTGGCAGACATCTGTCCAAAGGCCAACTGCCCCCCCTCCGCCCCCCCCACACACACACTCTCTAGTCTCTTGCTGGAAAATTCTATGGACAGAGGAGCCTGGTGGGCTACAGTCCATGGAGTCTTCAAAGAGTCGGACAGAACTGAGCGACTGAACACACACACATACGCACATAAAAGCTGTACTCTAGTCAGACTGACATTGCTATATAATCTTTCGGGTTGGTCAAAAAAATTCGTTCGGGTTTTTGAATGATGTTACAGAGAAATGTGAATGAACTTTTTGGCCAACCCAGTATATATGTATGTCTTCTGGTTCCCAGCATCTGCCTATGCTCATTGCCCAGAATACTTATCCCTCTTAATCATTCTCCGTGTAAATTTTAGTTAGCAGTGTCCAGCTCAAATATTAGGAGTCTTTTTCTGATCTCCCCCAACATGAATAGAAGCTTCTTAATCTGAACTCACTTAGCACTTGTTTACCTTTCTTAGGACACTTTACTGTTCCTATTTGATTTTAATTCTTTATAACAATGTTACATCTCCCCTTCCAGAATCCGAGTCTGATGATTCATCTTTGCAAGAACTATTTTCACATAGCAGACACTCAAATACTCGAATAAATGTGAAAATCAGTTACTGTGTTTTTCTGTGTATATGAAGTTTTATGGTTGTTGACTTCTGTATCAATTGTTCCCAGAATCCTGTGCTTTAGTGTTTGGCTTTTATACTTTAGAGGGTTCTGCTATTTTTCTCTCCCATGTTAACTATTTTATCTGACTATATTCAGTTTTGTCCCATCACTTCTAATATATAAAGTGCATAAGCTTTAGGAAAGTTAATCTCTTTACATTTTTTTTCATTTGAGTTTGATCTGTGTTCATCTTGCCTCATCTTTTTTTTAAATAAGCAATTTATTTGTAACCATTGTTGCTGGAATTTTGTCTGTGCATGATCTCCCACTCTGGATGTCCTTTAATTAAGGCTGATTCTTTGCTATTAAGAATGTATGAGCACCTTTAAGATTAAGACAGTTTGTGTTAGAGTTTAATTCTAGGACTAATTATAGGGTAACTTGAGAAGATAGGGGTAATGAGTACTTGGTACAGAAGATCTGAGAACTTGACTTTCTTAAAATATTTTTTAGTTAGTACTTTCTGGTATATATTTTTGTAAAATTTTGATCTTTAAAAAAATCTTAATACTTAAGATAGATTAGATTTTTTTTTTTTTAATGATCTTAATTTTATTTGGTTCCTTCTACATAGTATAAGTGTCACAGACTGGCTACTCTAGGTTCTCCCTGACTTTTTTCTTCAACTTACACCACTACTTTTTGTCTTCACTGTCTCAGCCAACTTCAGAACTTGTAGAAATGAGGAAGGGAGTAGAAAGAGGATGATGTAAATAAGTACAATTTAAATTAGATGTTATATTTCTTTGTCATCTTGCTCCAAGCCATTTCTGAATATAATTATCTTCTATGTATTACCTTTCTTCAAGCAAAGAGTTAGGGATGATATAAAGAGTTAGGGGTGCTGTGTTTCTGTCCTGTATCATAGATTATTTTAAAGACTGTAACAAATTCCCAGAGGTAGATTACTTGTTAGTAACTTTTAATATTGAATTTAACAAATACTTATGATATGGTTAACCTGCTCAATATTCAGGATTTTTGCACTTGTGATATAAATGAAATTAAGAGTGAGATGGTAAAAATACCAAAGACTCAGAGTGGAAATATAAATACAAGATGTGAAGAAAAGCAAGCATATAGATAGGCAAAGTGTATGTGTTTTTAATGGCAAAAGAGATTGCTACATGCAATTGAAAAGTAAAGTGATAAGGGAGAACTAAATATATTTTCTGCTCTTGGGGAATCTGGCTGACCTTTTGGTTTTGATATTCAATTTGACTTTGTGATATGTTGCTTTTGAAGTCTTTGAAGAGTTCCTTTTTGTAACCAATTAAAAATATTTTGAGTTCATTTTAATGTGAATGCACATATACCTATCTTTTAATTAAATAGCAAACCTGGAGTGTGCTCCCAGGGGCAGTTGAGCAATTATCTTGTTACTTAATCCAGAGAGCATACAATAAGGTAAATAAGGGATCTGAAAGCATGGGAATGAAGAAAGCAATCCTCCAGATATATTAGTTCCTAAATTTATTAAAACTTTTTGAATTCTTATAAAGCTAACTGACTTTAAGAAGAATGAGACTTTTATAATTGTCCCAGTTAAAATTGCACATGATTTTGTATAACAATTTAATTATTATATTTGTGGAAAAAAGCAGTTTACCATAAACTGAGTAGCAAGGCTTTATGGTTAAAAACCAAGACACTTGATACCTCATTTCTTCTACCAGTCAGTAGGTGTTTGTTGGGCACCAAGACAAAAGGAAAAATGAGTTTTTTACCCCTAAAGAGCTACTACTTTAAGGAGACAAGATTAATGTATATACATGAAGCATTTATTCAGTGTGAAACAGTATAATCAAGTATTAAATTGTTTCAGACTTTTTAAGTTGGAGGATCGATTTATAATACAGAGCAGTGAATCACAAAATAACTCTTTAGCTTCTGAAGATATCAAATGATGAACATCAGTATAAAAAATGAATAAAAGAGAAGAACTGCCCTGATTAAATTATGAGTTGGGGAGCTTGGAGCCAGAAGAATGATCAGTAGGTGGTGAGCATGAATTTAGAGGGAGTTGTATAGTCTTGTACAGTTAAAGTATAACAAGTGTGTGTAAAACCTTTTTATTGTTTATATATAATACAATAAAGACTATATCTTCAATGGTGTAAATAACAATCCCTTAGCTACATAACCTAGTGAACTGGCATTGCAGGCAGATTCCTTACCGTCTGAGCCACCAGGGAAGCCCTTACATATTATAACCACCATCAGAATATAGCCAATATCCAACCCCCCAGAAGGCTCCCTCATATCCCTCCAGCATACAATGCCCCTTCTCCAAAGGTAGCCACTGTTCTGACCTCTTAACACTTTATATTGTTTTTACCCAATTTTGAACTTAAATAATTTGTTCAGCATTGTTTGTGAAATTCAGTTATGTTGTTTCATATTCGTGGGAGCAGCTCATTATTTTTTGTTGCTGTACAGGATTCAGTTGAATAAATACACTTTTTTAATGTAGATAATTTTTTTAAAATCTTCATTGAATTTGTTACAATATTGCTTCTGTTTTTTATATTTTGGTTTTTTGGCCCCAAGGCATGTGCTTATAGCTCCCTGACCGGACGTTGAACCCATTGGAAAAAGTCTTAACCATTGGACCACCAGAAAGTGAAAGTCTCTCAGTTGTGTCCGATTCTTCGGGACCCCATGGACTTTACAGTCCATGGAATTCTCTAGGCCAGAATACTGGAGTGGGTAGCCTTTCCCTTCTCCAGGGGATCTTCCCAACCCAGGGATCGAACCCAGATCTCCTGCATTGCAGGCAGATTTTTTACCAGCTGAGCCACCAGGGAAATCCCTAAATATACTTTTAAAATCCATGTTACTATTTGATGTATATTTGGGTTGTGTTAGTTTTTGGCTGTATGAATGTGCTATGAACATTTAAAAAATATATACATAAATACCTCTTTGTATATATTCAGCAGTAGAAATGTTGAGTATTGGAACAGATATGAATTTAGTTTTTCCCACAATATTGTATTACAGAAATTTCAAAAATAAAGAGAAGTTGACAAAATTGTTTGGACACCCATATTCCTACCAGTTAGTCTGTAGTTAACATTTTGCTGAATTTGTTTTAACATACATCCAACCCCTTTATCAATCCATCCTATTTTGGGATGCATTTTAAAATAAGTTGCCAAAGTGGTTTCACCGGTTTACATTCCTGTCAGCTGTGTATGAGAGTTCTATTTGCTCTATATCCTTACCAGCACTTGGTATTGTCAGTCAAGCTTTTCTTTTGGAGTTAATAAGTCTGTAGAAGTGTTTCATTGTAGTTTTAATTTGTATTTCCCCAATGAGAAGTGCAGGCTTCCCTGGTGGCTCAGCGGTAAAGAATTCGCCTGCCAATGAATGTCTTCCCTGGGTCAGGAAGATCCCGTGGAGAAGGAAATGGCATCCCACTCCAGTGTTCTTGCCTGGGAAATCCCAGGGACAGAGGAGCCTGGAGAGCTAAAGTCCGTGGGGTTGCAAAGAGTCAAACATGACTTAGCACCTAAACAACATGAGAAGTACATACCAATATGCATATTAACATGTGGTCTTCTGTTGCTGGCCTCTTACTTAACTGTTTTCAAGAGTCATCTGTATGAATCCTGTGATATATATCAGGACTTCATTCCTTTTTATTGTGAAGTATTTCATTGCATGGATCAACCACATTTTGTTTAGCCATTCATCATTGATGAATGTTTGCACTTCCATTTTTTGGCTCTGATGAATGCTTTTATAAACGTTTGAATTAAAGTTTTTATACAGATATGTCTTTATATCTCTTGGTTTATACACTTCCTAGTAGAATTGCTGTGTCATATAATTCCATGTTTAACCTTTTGAGGGACTGCCAGACTTTTCCTGAACACCTGTAGTATGGTTTTACATTCCCACCAGCAGTGCACAAGGGTTCCAATTTCTGCACATCAGCACCAAAACTTGTTATCTGCTTTTTGCTTTGTTTTTAAATGGCCACTCTAATGACTATGAAGTGATATCTCATTGTGGTTTTGCTTGCATTTCTGTAAAAGCTAATGTTGAGCATCTTTTTGTATGCTTCTAGGCCATTTATATATCTTTGGAGAAATGTCTATTCAGATCCTTGATCCATTTTTAATCAAACTGTCTTTTTGTTACTGAGTTGTCAAGAGTTCTTTATATATTCTGATCCCTTGTCAGATATGAAATTGCAAGTTTTATCCTGTTTTGTGGATTATCTTTTCACTTTTTTAAAAATTAATGTTTATTGGAGTATAGTTGATTTGCAATGTTGTGTTCGTTTCTGCTGTACAGCAAAGTGAATCAGTCATACATGTACATAACATTCACTCCTTTTTAGATATTTTTCCCATAGAGGTCGTTACAGAGTATTGAGTAGAGTTCTCTGTGCTGTACTGCTGCTACTGCTGCTAAGTCGCTTCAGTCGTGTCCAACTCTGCAACCCCATAGACGGCAGCCCACCAGGCTCCCCCGTCCCTGGGATTCTCCAGGCAAAAACACTGGAGTGGGTTGCCATTTCCTTATCCAACTCATGAAAGTGAAAAGTGGAAGTGAAATCGCTGTCATGTCCAACCCTCAGCGACCCCATAGACTGCAGCCTTCCAGGCTTCTCCATCCATGAGATTTTCCAGGCAAGAGTACTGGAGTGGGCTGCCATTGCTTTCTCCTCTGTGCTGTACAGTAGGTCCTTATTAATTATCTATTTTATGTATGCTGCTAAGTCATGTCGTCTAGTCAAGGCTATGGTTTTTCCTGTGGTCATGTATGGATGTGAGAGTTGGACTGTGAAGAAGGCTGAGCGCCAAAGATTGATGGTTTTGAACTGTGGTGTTGGAGAAGACTCTTGAGAGTCCCTTGGACTGCAAGGAGATCCAACCAGTCCATTCTGAAGGAGATCAGCCCTGGGATTTCTTTGGAAGGAACGATGCTAAAGCTGAAACTCCAGTACTTTGGCCACCTCATGCGAAGAGTTGACTCTTTGGAAAAGACTCTGATGCTGGGAGGGATTGGGGGCAGGAGGAGAAGGGGGCGACAGAGGATGAGATGGCTGGATGGCATCACTGACTCGATGGACGTGAGTCTGGGTGAACTCTGGGAATTGGTGATGGACAGGGAGGCCTGGCGTGCTGCGATTCATGGGGTCGCAGAGAGTCGGACACGACTGAGCGACTGAACTGAACTGAACTGAAGTCACGTCGGTCGTGTCCGACTCTGTGCGACCCCATAGATGGCAGCCCACCAGGCTCCCCCGTCCCTGGGATTCTCCAGGCAAGATCACTGGAGTGGGTGCCATTTCCTTCTCCAATGCATGAAAGTGAAAAGTGAAAGTGAAGTCGCTCAGTCGCGTAGTCGCGTTCGGCTCTTAGCGACCCCATGGACTGCAGCCCACCAGGCTCCTCCGTCCATGGGATTTTCCAGGCAAGAGTACTGGAGTGGGTCACCAGTGCCTTCTCCATATTTTATGTATAGTAGTGTGTATATGTCAATTCCAATTTCCAAATTTATCCCTCCCCCCACTTCTCCCCTGGTAGCTCTAAGTTTGTTTTTTTATATCTGTGAGTCTGTTTCTGTTTTGTAAATAAGTTCATTTGTACCGTGTTATTTTTATATTCCACATACAAGCAATATGATATGCTATTTTGTCTTTCTTTACTCAGTATGACCATCTCTAGGTCCATCCATGTTGCTGCAATGGCATTATTTTCATTCTTTATGACTGAATAATATTCCATGGTATGCATATACCACTTCTTTATCCATTTTTTTGTCCATAGACATTTATTTTGCTTCCATGTCCTGGCTATGTAAGTAGTGCTACAGTAAACGTTGGAGTGCATGTATCTTTCCGAACAGTGCTTTCTCCAGACATATACCATATGATTGTGGGATCATATGGTAGCTCTGTTTTTAGTCAAGGAACCTTATTCAGTTGTCCACAGTGGCTTTATCAATGTACATTCCCACCAACAGTGTAGGAGGCTCCCTTTTCTCCATACTCACTCTGAAATTTACCGTTTATAGGGTTTTTTGATGATGTCCATTCTGATCGACAGAATGTGGTCTACTGGAGAAGGGAATGGCAAACCACTTCAGTATTCTTGCCTTGAGAACCCCATGAACAGTACGAAAAGGCAAAATGATAGGAAAGAGAAACTGAAAGAGAAACTCCCCAGGTCAGTAGGTGCCCAATATACTACTGCAGATCAGTGGAGAAATAACTCCAGAAAGAATGAAGGGATGGAGCCAAAGCAAAAACAATACCCAGCTTTGGATGTGACTGGTGATAGAAGCAAGGTTCGATGCTGTGAAGAGCAATATTGCATAGGAACCTGAAATGTCAGGTCCGTGAATCAAGGCAAATTGGAAGTGGTCAAACAAGAGATGGCAAGAGTGAATGTTGACATTCAAGGAATCAGCAAACTGAAATGGACTGGAATGGGTGAATTTAACTCAGATGACCATTATATCTACTACTGTGGGCAGGAATCCCTCAGAAGAAATGGAGTGGCCATCGTGGTCAACAAAAGAGTCCGAAATGCAGTACTTGGATGCAGTCTCAAAAACAACAGAATGATCTCTGTTCGTTTCCAAGGCAAACCATTCAATATCACAGTAATCCAAGTCTATGCCCCAACCAGTAATGCTGAAGAAGCTGAAGTTGAACGGTTCTATGACGACCTACAAGACCTTTTAGAACTAACACCCAAAACAGATGTCCTTTTCATTATAGGGGACTGGAATGCAAAAGTAGGAAGTCAAGAAACACCTGGAGTAACAGGCAAATTTGGCCTTGGAATACGCAATGAAGCAGGGCAAAGACTAATAGAGTTTTGCCAAGAAAATACACTGGTCATAACAAACACCCTCTTCCAGCAACACAAGAGAAGACTCTATACATGGACGTCACCAGATGGTCAACACCGAAATCAGATTGATTACATTCTTTGCAGCCAAAGATGGAGAAGCTCTATACAGTCAGTAAAAACAAGACCAGGAGCTGACGGTGGCTCAGACCATGAACCCCTTATTGCCAAATTCAGACTTAAATTGAAGAAAGTAGGGAAAACCACTAGGCCATTCAGGTATGACCTAAATCAAATTCCTTATTATGATTATACAGTGGAAGTGAGAAATAGATTTAAGGGCCTAGATCTGATAGAGTGCCTGATGAACTATGGAATGAGGTTCGTGACATTGTACAGGAGACAGGGATCAAGACCATTCCCATAGAAAAGAAATGCAAAAAAGCAAAATGGCTGTCTGGGGAGGCCTTACAAATAGCTGTGAAAAGAAGAGAAGCGAAAAGCAAAGGAGAAAAGGAAAGATATAAACAACTGAATGCAGAGTTCCAAAGAATAGCAAGAAGAGATAAGAAAGCCTTCTTCAGCGATCAATGCAAAGAAATAGAGGAAAACAACAGAATGGGAAAGACTAGGGATCTCTTCAAGAAAATCAGAGATACCAAAGGAACATTTCATGCAAAGATGAGCTCAATAAAGGACAGAAATGGTATGGACCTAAGAGAAGCAGAAGATATTAAGAAGAGATGGCAAGAATACACAGAAGAACTGTACAAAAAAGATCTTCACAACCCAGATAATCACAATGTTGTGATCACTCACCTAGAGCCAGACATCCTGGCATGTGAAGTCAAGTGGGCCTTAGCATCACTACGAACAAAGCTAGTGGAGGTGATGGAATTCCAGTTGAGCTATTCCAAATCCTGAAAGATGATGCTGTGAAAGTGCTGCATTCAATATGCCAGCAAATTTGGAAAACTCAGCAGTGGCCACAGAACTGGAAAAGGTCAGTTTTCATTCCAATCCCAAGGAAAGGCAATGCCAAAGAATGCTCAAACTACCCCACAATTGCACTCATCTCACACGCTAGTAAAGTAATGCTCAAAATTCTCCAAGCCAGGCTTCAGCAATCTGTGAACTGTGAACTTCCTGATGTTCAAGCTGGTTTTAGAAAAGGCAGAGGAACCAGAGGTCAAATTGCCAACATCCGCTGGATCATGGAAAAAGCAAGAGAGTTCCAGAAAAACATCTATTTCTGCTTTATTGACTATGCCAAAGCCTTTGACTGTGTAGATCACAATAAACTGTGGAAAATTCTGAAAGAGATGGGAATACCAGACCACCTGACCTGCCTCTTGAGAAATCTGTATGCAGGTCAGGAAGCACCAGTTAGAACTGGAGATGGAACAACAGACTGGTTCCAAATAGGAAAAGGAGTTCGTCAAGGCTGTATATTGTCACCCTGTTTATTTAACTTATATGCAGAGTACATCATGAGAAACGCTGGACTGGAAGAAACACAAGCTGGAATCAAGATTGCGGGGCGAAATATCAATAACCTCAGATATGCAGATGACACCACCCTTATGGCAGAAAGTGAAGAGGAACTCAAAAGCCTCTTGATGAAAGTGAAAGTGGAGAGTGAGAAAGTTGGCTTAAAGCTCAACATTCAGAAAATGAAGATCATGGCATCCGGTCCCACCACTTCATGGGAAATAGATGGGGAAACAGTGGAAACAGTGTCAGACTTTATTTTCCTGGTCTCCAAAATCACTGCAGATGGTGACTGCAGCCATGAAATTAAAAGACGCTTACTCCTTGGAAGGAAAGTTATGACTAACCTAGATAGCATATTCAAAAGCAGAGACGTTACTTTGCCAACAAAATTTCGTCTGGTCAAGGCTATGGTTTTTCCTGTGGTCATGTATGGATGTGAGAGTTGAACTGTGAAGAAGGCTGAGCGCCGAAGAATTGATGCTTTTGCATTGTGGTGTTGGAGAAGACTCTTGAGAGTCCCTTGGACTACAAGGAGATCCAACCAGTGCGTTCTGAAGGAGATCAGCCCTGGGATTTCTTTGGAAGGAATGATGCTAAAGCTGAAACTCCAGTACTTTGGCCACCTCATGCGAAGAGTTGACTCATTGGAAAAGACTCTGATACTGGGAGGGATTGAGGGCAGGAGGAGAAGGGCACGACAGAGGATGAGATGGCTGGATGGTATCACTGACTCGATGGACGTGAGTCTGAGTGAACTCCAGGAGTTGGTGATGGACAGGGAGGCCTGGCATGCTGCGATTCATGGGGTCGCAGAGAGTCGGACACGAGTGAGCGACTGATCTGATCTGATATGATCTGATTCTGATTGATATGAGGTGATACTTCATTGAAGTTTTGATTTGCATTTCTCTAATAGTGGTGTTGAGCATCTTTTTATGTGCTTTCTGCCATCTGTGTGTCTTTGGAGAAATGTCTATTTAGATCTCTGCCTATTTTTTTATTTTTATTTTTTTAATTTATTGAACTGCATGAGCTGTTTGTATATATATATATTTTGGAGATTAATCCCCTTTTGGTCACTTCATTTCCAAATATTTTCTCCCTTTCTGTAGGTTATCTTTTCATTTTGTTTATGATTTCCTTTGCTGTGGTCTTTTTACCTTCTTGATGGTATTACTTGAGCACAAAAATTGCTAATTCTGATAAAGTCTAGTTTATTTTTTCTTTTATCACTTGAGCTTTTGGTGTTGTGTCTGAGCAAGTTTTGCCTAACCCGGGTTCACAAAGATTTATTCCTGTGTTTTCTTCTAAGAGTCAATTTTTGTGTACAGTGTAAGGAAAGCCCAAATTTATTACTTTATATGAACTATCCTGTTAGAGCACTACTTTTTGAATACTGTTTCCCCATTGGTGTGCCCCAGATCAATGGTCTGTAAGTGCTAAGGGTTTATTTCTGGACTCTTCTGTTATGTCCATTGATTTTATATGTCTGTTCTTAATGCTAGGCCTACACTAGTTTTACAGTAAGTTTTGAAATCAGAAAATGTGAATTTTCAAACTTTGTTCTTATTATTCAATTTTATTTTGGCTATTCTTAGTCCCTTGTACGGAGAAGGCAATGGCACCCTACTCCAGTACTCTTGCCTGGAAAATCCCATGGACGGAGGAGCCTGGTAGGCCGCAGTCCATGGCGTCGCAAGGAGTCGGACACAACTGAGCGTCTTCTTTCACTTTTCACTTTCATGCATTGGAGAAGGAAATGGCAACCCACTCCAGTGTTCTTGCCTGGAGAATCCCAGGGAAGGGGGAGCCTGGTGGGCTGCCATCTATGGGGTCGCACAGAGTCGGACACGACTTAAGTGACTTAGCAGCAGTCCCTGTAGTTCTATATCACTGTCAATTTCTGAAAATAAGCCAGCTGGGATTTTGATTGGGCCACATTAAATTTTTTTTTTAATGAACCTACCCTAAAACATCATTATTATCCAAAATCCATAGTTTACACGAAGGTTCACTCTTGGTGTTGTACATTGCATGAGTTTGGACAAATGTACAGTGACATGGCTCTTTCATTATAGTATCATACAGGATATTTGTCCTGCCTAAAAAATCCTCCGTTTCACATAGTCATCCTTTCCTTCTAACCCTTGGCAACCACTGATCCTTTACTGTCTCCATAGTTGTTTTTTTTTTTTGTCTTTTCAAGAGTGTCTTATATTTAGAATCAAATAGAACGTAGCCTTTTCACATTGTCTTCTTACATTTAGTCATATGCAGTCAAGGTTCCTCCATGTCTATCCATGGCTTAATAGATCATTTCTTTTTAGCGCTGAATAGTACTCCATTGCCTTGATGTATTACAGTTTATTTACATAAAGGTTGCTTCCAAGTTTTGGCAATTATGATTAAAGCTGATGTTAAATCCATGTGTAGGTTTTTTGGGTGGATGTAAGTTTTCAACTCCTTTAGGTCAATACCATAGGAGCACAATTGCTGGGTTGTATAAGAGTATGTTTAGTTTTGTAAGAAGCCACCAAACTGTCTCTCAAAGTGGCTGTACCATTTGCATTCCCACCAGCAGTGAATGAGATTTCTTGTTGTTCCATCCATATCCTCACCAGCATTTGAAACTGTCAAGTGTTTTAGGTTTTCACCATTCTAATAGGTGTGTAGTAATATTTTTGTTTACTTGTTTTAATTTACAATTCCCAGTGCTTCTCATTGTGTCCACCTCTGCCCCTTAAGGTGAAGAAAAATAGAATGCTCTGACATATATCAGAATAGTTCCTTTCCTCCTCCTCCTCTTGTGAGCATGAGGGGATTTTTCTAATAATCTAATAATATATTTTCTAATAATATAATAATGATTAATAATCTAATAATAAGTGATTCTAATAGTCACTGTGGGGCCCTGGTATACACGGAGGTAACACCTACAAATTTAGTGCAGGGTTCCCCTGGAGTTTATAACTCAGGCTTGTCCATACTGAACCCCCCGCAATCATACAGCTCCCAGCAAAATTATAGTTTAGAATTATAAGTAGAACCTAGCACTGGTTCTACTTCCATGCTAGATCAGAAACTGGAAATTCTTAATTTTCATAATAATTATTTGACAGTGAATGTTATTCCCATCTTATAGGTGAAGAAACAGGCTTAGTTAGCTTAGCTATATGAGAATTGAGTTTTAGATGGCAGAAGTAATTGCACAATATGGCAGTGGAATAGCAGAAGAATTGAAATAGATATAATACACTAGATTTGGCTCAAAGGCAGTCATGGGAACCTGGGAGTCCTTTCCAGTAGAGTGAATCTGTCAGAAGAATGGGATACTGGAATGAAGTGGGTTATACAGTGATATAATTGAGGTAATGAGGCTCCTTTATAGTAAAGTGGGTCTTCTAAAAATATCTCGTAAGTCATATAAAGGTAGGTTTTGTGTAGCACAGCAGGATTGTGCTAAATTGACAGAAATGTCCCTTTGCGTAACATCTGTTTTGTCATTTGAAAATAAACAGCACTGCCACTCAGCAAAATGCTAAAGTTAGCGAAGTATTTTTGTTGTTCCAGTGGCCTCTCTTCTATCCTCAGCTGGTGATTCCCCTTTCATCTTTCTTTTCTCCTGTAAGTGATCAGGGGTCCCTGTCTAACCTCTCCCAAATCAAAATAAGAGATAGTACATTTGCCATTAACTGATATTAAGGCACCAATTCCTGATTGAAGTTAATTATAGTACAGTATAGTTCAATCCCTGGGTCAGGAAGATCCTCTGGAGGAGGGCACGGCCACCTACTCCAGTATTCTTGCCTGAAGAATCCCCATGGACAGAGGAGCCTGGTGGACTACAGTCCATAGGGTTGCCCAGAGTCAGACACGACTGAAGCACCTTAGCACGCACGTAGCATGCATAGTATAGTGTGAATGTGTTTTATTTAGCATTATCTCCACTAGTCATTTGTATCCTAGTTTCTTGCTTTTTATTGTGATATTTTTTAAATGTTAAAGTAATAAAAGTAGATTTGAAGTTTAAAAGGGCCCTGGAGCCATAGGAACTGACAAGTAGTCTATTCAGGATAATGAAGGAGCAAAGAAACTTAAAAAAACAAGACTTGAAAAGATGAAGTATTCAGCCTAGAGGAGTGGGATAGGGTTGAGGGTGGGAAGGAAGTTCTAAGATTGATTCTCAGCTGAGTCAAACTTCGCAACCCACCCTTTTAATTCTTATTCCTTCCCCCATATCATAAATCACTGAAATACTGACTTCAGAACAGATTTTCATCTCGTTTTACTGATTCAAAATTATTAGAAAGATGAGTTTATGATACTCTCTAAGGAATAGAATGATGCCCAGAGTCTTCAATTATGCAGCAATATTTGTGTTACTGAATGAAATCTATTCTGCTTTTCATTCTTGTAGCTGCATTTTATAATTTTTGTGGGGAGGGGCCAAAAATTTAGTTTCCTTGGCACAAGTTTGCTTAAGTAAAGTTGATTTTAGCAGGAAGTCCATATACACGTGAGAGTAGAGAAATAGAGAAAGGGAAGAAACCTTTAATATTGAGGTAAGCTTATCAGCATTTCATTTTTCAAATATACCTCCCATTCCTGTTTCATTATCTGGAATTTTCTCTTGTCCCTAGATATTGTTTCTCAAAATGCTTTGTGTTTCTTAAAATGTACTTTAGTTACCTAAGACTCCTTATGTATAAATTCTTAAACTCACTGTAATGTTTAGCTTGATAAATACTTACCTTTAAATCCACAGATCCCTTTGGGGTCAAGAATAGAACTGCATTTCAGTGTAAGGAAATTACCTTGGTAATCTTACATATCCATTCAAAAGCAGTGTCTGAGAAGGGAACCATGACTTTTCATCAGTTTGGTAAAGGTTTTCATGCCACAGAGAAGGTTAAGAATCCCTGAGAAGCAGTCTCTGAGTTGCAGATCATGAGCTCGTATCTCTGCTGCCAGAAACGGCAAAGCCTTGGGGGTTTGAACCACAGAGTTCTGATAGTTGTGTGATATCGGTATTCAGTTAAATTTTGTTGTTGCAACACTGTTAGGTAAATTGTCAGACCTCATTTAAGATTGGGTAACATGAAATGGAGCCTTTTTTAAATGACTGAAATTCTGAAATCTATTGAAAATTAAACTTGAGGTATAATTTCTTAGTCATAGATGAAAAAATTGTATCATAGCAATACAGTAGCATCATAGTTTCAAATTGCTTAGACTGTGGAGTTCAGATTTTTTTTTTGACATCTCATGATAGAAAAAATACATTTTATACCAGATTTCAGTTTATAAAAATGGAAACAAGTTTCATAAACAGTATTGACCCTTACCATTATATATTCTGTGTGTTGTTTCATTTTCTAAAAAGTCCTAGCTTTGACCCTCTAAAACTGATCTCACAACCCACAATGGTTATGATCTGTAGCCCAGAAAGACTCCAAGATATAGCATCACAAAGATAAGATTACAAAATACATTTAAAATACTTTTTTATGTCTGTCATTTGAAACAGAATCTCTTAGGAACAAACTTGCCTCTCTAAAAAGAGCATTTTAGAGAAGCGGGTATGTATTTGTAACCCGGGAGTTGTCATTAAGATGCTTGTGCCAGGTCCTTTACATTTATTATCTTTATTAAAGATTTTGAATTTTATCCTAGAAAAGGGGAAAGATACCCCGTGAAGGGAGAAGGCAATAGCAACCCACTCCAGTACTCTTGCATGGAAAATCCCATGGACGGAGGAGCCTGGTAGGCTGCAGTCCATGGGGTCACTAAGAGTCAGACACGACTGAGCGACTTCACTTTCACTTTTCTCTGTCATGCATCGGAGAAGGAAATGGCAACCCACTCCAGTGTTCTTGCCTGGAGAATCCCAGAGACGGGGGAGCCTGGTGGGCTGCCGTCTGTGGAGTCGCACAGAGTTGGACACGACTGAAGCGACTTAGCAGCAGCAGCCAGTGAAGGATTTTAGGTAGGGTTGGAGAAGTATTATGTAAATTAAATTTTTGAAGGAGATCTCTGAGCACAGAGTATATATTCTATTTAGGAAGCCACTGCATTAGTATATATTGTTATCTGGGGTGTTGTCAGTAGAGAAGAAGAGTTATAGATGAATTCTCTTGTTATTTGAGAGAAATAAACAGCAGAACTCAGTAATGGATTATATGGTAAGAATTTTTCCCAAGAATAGAAACATCAAGAACATGTTATTTTGGGAGGAGATCAGCTCTGAAGGAAGAGGGTGGTATAGGAATAGGCAATAACGGGATGTGGAATTGAAGGTGGATAGATTTTAATGAGAAAGATGTAATATAAAGTTTCTGAGAAAGTGGAAGCAGATGGAATCCAAACAGAGGTAGTGGGATTGGCCTATACAAAAGAAAACAATCTTTAGTTTTTAATAATATTAAATAATACACTCATGCAGTCAAATTCACATGGACAAAAGTATAGGTGAGAGATCTTACTTTTCTTCAGTCACTCAGTTCCACATCCAATAGGCAACTAATGTTAATATTTTTTTATATCCTTCAAGAAATTTTATACACATGCAAACAAACACAGGTAGTCCTCCCTGATCCCTTTACACAAAATGTAGCCCACTGTACACACAATTTTGCACGTTGCTTTTTCTTCCACTATATCTTAAAGCTCTTTCCCTATCTGTACATAAAAGCTTCATTCTTGAGGGCTGCATAGTATTATTGTGTATACTGTTATTTATTTAACCAGTTCTGTATTTGATGGACATTAAGGTCAGTACCATTCTTGGGATAATACCTCTGTTTTAACAAGTCAAAAAGACTAACTGGAGATAGGTGCACAAATGGGCAGGACTGTAAGTTTGACTGTAGAAGTTAAGTGGTCCAAATGATCTGAGTACAGAGAGCTAGGTGGTCCATTTTTGGACCAGCAGATTGAACTTTAATATTTAGGTTAAATGAGCTGATGTTGTGGGGAGTTACTTGGTCAAATAAGCAGGAATTAAAATGCCTCACCTAGGGAAATCTGGCCAGGTCAATAAACCAGATGGAGGTAAGGGAGTCACTGGACCAAAGTTGGAGTCAATACCAGGAAAACTCTTAAATTACGTTTGTCTGTCGGAAGTCACTTTTAGAAATCACCTTTTGATGGAGAAAAATTAGGACTGTTTTTGGGTAGCCTCAAATCGGGACCCTCCATTTGAGGTTAAATGGATCTAGCTTATCTGAAGGTCAAGGATCTCTTTTTAGGGCAAGGACTGTGTTTTGGGTTCAGAACCTCTATGAAAAGACATTACTGCCTAATTTCCAAGAATTTCCATTTTCTACTGTTTTTCAGTTATAGAATGTATCATTTTAAGCTAAAATAGAAAAATTGATTGAGCCCAAATTATAAATTTGTTTTCAGTAACATAAGGTACTTGCAAGTGGTTATAATTTTTTCAGATAACTTTGGGTGGGTCTAGGAGGTCACTCTCACTATTAGGTACCATGGGCCAAGGATAAGATCAGACTTGAAACAGTACAAAGTCATGTGGGTGGCAGGTGCTAGAGAAGACTTGCGTGGGACAGCTAACTTTGGTTATAGTTGTGAGAGGGCTTGTTTAAGGACTGGGTGTTCAGGTATCAACAGCCAAGATTTCCTCTCTGAATTTTTAATTTATGTTCCTTCACCTGGTTTTTCTGTTTCTCTGGCAGTCATCCAAGTTCACACAAGTGTCTCTTAACCCTTTCATTATTTCGTAACTCTTGAGAAGCTGAAAACCATAAATCCTCTTCCTGGGCAGGTGCACAGAATTTTGTATGCAATTTGAAAGAATTTATGTACCCACTTAAGCCCAGATCTCAGTTAATAATCTCTGGCCTGTCATCTCAAACTTCTGTTCTTACTTCCTTGCATTGCTTTCTTCAGTATACCTTGTCTGCTGCTGCCAGGTCTCCTGTTAACAGTGGTTCCTCCGTGCCTGCTATTTAGTAGAAAGAACAAAAATTTAAGAACATGTGATGTCCTATACTCTTGGAAATTTGAATGGGCGTGACAGGGTCTCGCAGCTATTTTGTAACACCACACTGAGCCACGTTTTCCTGATTTGTGGTACACAGTATGTATCATTGGATTTCATTACATAATTCTAAACTAGAAGTGGTTTTATATACTTGAAAAAGATATTTTGAAATTTATTCTTTTTTTGTAGTTTTACAGTTTTAAGTATAAACAGAAATTTCCACTGGTTTGTATACATTTGCACTCCAAAATAACATTGTTGAAACAAAATATTATTTAACTAATAGTATCCTATATACAAGTAAGTCTCAAAATAATTATATATGACTGATTCACTATATCTTAAAAATGGAGTTAATAACATGCCACAACATGGATGAAGCTCAGATATATAATGTTCAGTGAAATAAGCTAGACACCAAAAAAAAAAAAAAAGCTAGACACCATACACATAGATGTGGCTCCATTTATATGAAATGCCTAGAATAGGTAAATCCATAGAAACAGGCTGGGGAAAAGGAGGAATGGGTGGTAACTACCTAAAGGGTATAGAGTTTTATGATTTTTCCCAAATTAAATATTTTAAAATATAATAGTACCGTCATATTTTTGCATACTTTTAGTTTTTATTTAATGCCATTTAAGTATTTTCTCACGTTGCTGCAGTCTTGAAAGTTCCAATTTTTAAGAGCCATTAAATCTATAAATCCATTAAGTCTGTATTATGCTCCTGTACATTCAGGGTGTTTCTTGATATTCTAGGATAAGTTTCTTGATTCCTGATAGTGGTAGGAGTGGAGGAGATGGTGAGATGTGTTTCTCATGTAGAAATTGTACCAGGGAGCTTTTATGAAAAAGTAGTGTGCTGAACTTCCCTGGTGGCTCAGATGGTAAAGCATCTGCCTGCAATGCAGGGGACCTGGGTTCAATCCCTGGGTCAGGAAGATCCGCTGGAGGAGGAAATAGCAACTTACTCCAGTACTCTTGCCTGGAAAATTCCATGGATGGAGGAGCCTGGTAGGCTACAGTCCATGGGGTCGCAAAGAGTCAGACATGACTTGAGTGAATTCACTCACTCAGTGTGCTGACAGTTTCAGTTTGAAAATAACTTGTAAATAGCTGGCTGATGGGCAGATAGCCTTGCTTAGGGCAACTTTTACATTTGGATACTAAGATTAGTAACTGTCTAGTAATCTTAACTTTTATTTTACTTATATTTGTATTAGGAAGCCTTTTTTTTTTCTTTTGAGGTTCATTAGCAAAAGGACTTAAGAACTCTGTATTCTGTATTCTGCTTACTGGTTAGAAATTTCCTGATGACCTGACCCCTGGAATTCAGCTCAAAGAATCTAAATATTCAACCTCATTTTCTAATTTAAGACTTGCAGGTGCTAATATTTAGCATAATCTGAGCAGTGTAGTAGAAAAGTATTAGCATCTCAGTATTTAATACAGTCACAACATTGAGAGCCAAGATATCTGTGTCTTAAAAAGGATCACCATATACAAACAAAACAGAAAAGAAAATAAGATTTGGCAGTGATGTGATGAAATAGGAAATAACCCTCATACACTTCTGGTGGAAACGTAAAATGGTACAAGTGCTTTGGAACACAGTTTGGCAGTTGTTCAAAAGATTAAACTTAGAATTATCATATGACCCAGCAATTCTGCTCCTAGGTGTATACCCAAGATAAATGAAAACATCCCCATACAGAAACTTGTACACAAATGCTCATAGCAGTATATTTGTAATAGCTAAGAAGTGGAAACAACCCAAATGTCCATCACCTAATGAATGGCTAAGCAAAGTGTGGACATACATACAATACAGTATTATTATTCAGCAGTAAAAAGGAGTGAGATTTTGATACATGCTACAACATGGGTAAAATATGCTAAGTTGTAGGTTGCCAAAGAACTACTGTGTATAAAATAGATAAGGATATATTGTACAGCACAGGGAAATATAGTCATTGTTTTGTAGTAGGGTTAAATGGAGTGTAGTTTATAAAAATATTGAATGACTCTGCTGTATACCTGAACCTAACTAATATAATACTGTGAATCAACTATACTTCAACAGCAATAGCAAAAAGCTGTTAGAATCCAATAAATATACCTCCTAAAGAGTTTTGTAGAATTCTTACAAATGAAGTTCACCAGTTTTTAGAGGGAATTAGTTTTTTTGGTGATGTTAGCCCTGGTCCTTCAAATATTAACTTTTAAAAAAGAGGAGAGAAAGGTATCTGTTAGAGAACTTAGTGCAGTAAATGCAATAACAGACTTCCTGAGATCCAAAGCCAACCCTTGGCTGCTACAAACATATTCTTTTTGGAATTAATACCTTTTTAAAGCTTTCATCTTTTAACTCCTTAAAGGCTGTGTATATTCTAGCTCTGGTTTTGCAGAAAACTCTAGGGCTTATTGGAGAAGGCAATGGCAACCCACTCCAGTACTCTTGCCTGGAAAATCCCATGGATGGAGGAGCCTGGTGGGCTGTAGTCCATGGGGTCGCTAAGTGTTGGACACGACTGAGTGACTTCACTTTCTCTTTTCACCTTCATGCATTGGAGAAGGAAATGGCAACCCACTCCAGTGTTCCTGCCTGGAGAATCCCAGGATGGGGGAGCCTGTTGGGCTGCCGTCTATGGGGTCACACAGAGTCGGACACAACTGAAGCAACTTAGCAGCAGCAGCAGCAGCAGCAGTAGCTAGGGCTTATTACTGTTAGCTTTCAGGTAGTCATACATTTGCATCTTATGTTTAAGGATGAAAGGTAATTATTGAAATGTATATTCTTATTCTTTAAGCTGGTAGGATGCTTAAATGAGAAAAATGCCAGTATTTTTTGGCTGTAGCAAAGAAGTGGTTCCAACAATAATTTATGCAGTCA
The DNA here is from genome assembly GCF_027580195.1 of Bos mutus. Classification (NCBI taxonomy): domain Eukaryota; kingdom Metazoa; phylum Chordata; class Mammalia; order Artiodactyla; family Bovidae; genus Bos; species Bos mutus. Next base: position 92,902,605 of record NC_091619.1, on the reverse strand, counting down.
GTCAGGGGAATATCTCTTCACCTACAACTACCCTGGAAATCAGCTCCACTGGTTAACAATTCTTTGCCAGTCATTTGGTACCATTTCCCCTCTGGAAACCAATTTGCTTGATGAAAAGGAAAAGGTAGGCTAATTTAGGTCTCATTTAGCAAAGAAAACAGTGGTGGTGCTTACGAGAGTCTTTAGACAAAAATTAACTCAGAGGAAAGATGCTTTATTTTAATGATATACACATGGGTTAGAATCAAAACACTGTAAAGGAACCAAGGCAGCCAGCGTCTCCCAGTTCTTTTACCCAGGGACTTCGGGGTTTTTCATCTGTGGGCTTTCCTAATATCTGCTTTACTCAGCATTTCTAATCTGTCTTTAATACCATCAGTTTCCTCAAAACCTCAGTTTACACATCTCTTATTTGCTGCTCAGTACCTTTCAGGTCAATTAATTCAGTGTTCCAGTTCTAAGAGAAGACAGTCTCTTGGTTCATCCTCTCTTCACCAGTCAGTAGGTGCAACTCATCAAATGTTGACTGGCCTGTGGATCCACTGAAATGTATGCCTGTCCCAAGAATTGCCAGGTCATGGACAATTTAGAGATAGGAGCCATTGGTGTGGTAATCACCTTGTTTGCTATCTCTGTATCCCCCTACTTATAGGGGATTTAAGCTTTATAAGGACAGGACTCATCTATCTTTGTCATCACTATATCTCCTTTGCCTAAAATAGCACCTGAAATGTGATTGAGTATTTAAGAAATATTGTAATTTGTGCCTCGTCTCCAAATGTCACCTTGATTTCAGTTCTCTTGATCTTTAGATGGATTTATCCAATGACTTGCTATTGCTAAGTGCCTATAGTAATAATGCCTACCAGCCGTCTACCAATTAGGATATTGTGCTCAGTGAATATATAGTGAATGAAATAAGCCAACTTTTTCATTTCTATAAAAAACAAGCAAACAAATGCAAACTGCCTCCCTGGAAGCAGTGCTCCTTTTCCATGTAGATCACTTTGGTTTGTATACTTTCGCATTAAAACATATCATTTGTCAGTGTCATTGATGGGATACTGGCTTTTTTTCCCCTCAATGTATAATTGTTATCCTTTATGGTTCAGGAATTGTATTAATGCTAGTCTTTGGGGTTTTGTTTGTTTGGTTTGAGTTTTTTTGGTCAGGAGTCATTGAACATCAGAGTTAGAATATGCATTGAGATAATTTATTCCAAATCCTCCATTTTATGGCCTTGTTTCAGTCTGGCAAAATGCAGAAAAACATTCCCAGTAGGAGACTGCAGCTGGGGAGGGGGTGGTGCCAGCAGCAGCTTGTACGGCTGTAAGGAGAAAATCAGAAGAACTAACTCTTCTGGAGGAAAGGATACAGATTTTGGTGACAAGCTGCATTCTTTAGCAGTGACTTTATTTTTCCTTTACCACAGACCAGACTTGTACTATTTCCAGCCTCAGCACATTATTTAGGCACTTCCCCACTGCATTGTTTTATTTAGTTTCTGAAATTATATCATAATTCCGTAAACTGGGTCCAATTTTTAATATAGTGCCTTTCAAATAGACATATTTAGACTTTGATCTGTTTATGTCTTTCTTGACTTTTAAACTCCCTGAGATTAGAGCCTATTTTATTTTTCATAACTTTCATAATTTTATAGATGCTTCATTATTTATTAACAAACAACTGGAACACTTCAGAGGTTTACCTTATCAGAAAGTCAGCCCTTGCTTTTTTGTGTGACTGACCCTGTCTTTTCTGTTTTCCCTGCCTCAGCACATCTTGTAATCCTTTGTTCTTTTTCTATTCTACCCCTTTCCATGATGCTGCATTTCTTTTCCGAACACATTTTTAATTTAAATTACTCCTTTTCTTTAAGGCAGATACTTTTGCTTGGATTCTCTTGGGCTTTTTGTTTGGGGTTTTTTGGGTTTTTTTTTGCATGAAGACTTACGTGGGGAATTAAAGCATTAATGAACAGAGATCATTTTGTTTTTGAGATTGCACCCAAGTACTACATTTTTGTTGACTATGAGGGCTACTCCATTTCTTCTAAGGGATTCTTCACAGTAGTAGATATAATGGTCATCTGAATTAAATTCTCCCATTCCAGTCCATTTCAGTTCACTGATTCTTAAAAGCTTCCCTGGTGGCTCAGAGGTTATAGCGTCTGCCTGCAATGCCAGAGACTCCGGTTTGACCTCTGGGTCAGGAAGATCCCCTGGAGAAGGAAATGGTAACCCACTCCAGTATTCTTGCCTGGAGAATCCCATGGAGGAAGGAGCCTGGTAGGCTACAGTCCACGGGGTTGCAAAGAGTTGGACACGACTGAGCACTCTTGCCATCTCTGTTTGACCACTTCCAATTTATCTTGATTCGTGGACCTAACATTCCAGGTACCTATGCAGTATTGTCCTTTACAGCATCAGACTTCTATCACCAGTCACATCCATAACTGGGCGCTGTTTTTGCTTTGGCTCTGTCTCTTCATTCTTTCTGGAGTTATTTCTCCACTCCAGTAGCATATTGGGCACCTACCAACCTGGGGAGTTCATCTTTCAGTATCATCTTTTTGCCTTTTCTTACTGTTCATGGGGTTCTCAACGCAAGAATACTTAAGTGGTTTGCCGTTCCTCTCTCCAGTGGACCACGTCTTGTCAGCAGAGACATTACTATGCCAACAAAGGTCTGTCTAGTCAAAGCTATGGTTTTTCCAGTAGTCATGTATGGATATGAGAGTTGGACTATAAAGAAAGCTGAACGCCGAAGAATTGATGCAACCAAATTGATGAAAGCCAAAGAAATGCTTCTGAACTGTGGTGTAGAGAAGACACTTGAGAGTCAGTCCCTCATTGCAAGGAGATCAAACCAGTCAATCCTAAAGGAAATCAGTCCTGAATATTCATTGGAAGGACTGATGCTGAAGCTGAAACTCCAGTACTTTGACCACCTGATGTGAGGAACTGACTCATTTGAAAAGACACTGATGCTGGGAAGGATTGAAGGCAGGAGGAGAAGGCAGGAGGATGAGATGGTTGGATGGCATCATCAACTCAATGGACATGAGTTTGAGCAAACTTTGGGAATTGGTGATGGACAGGGAAGCCTGGCGTGCTGCAGTCCATGGAGGTCGCAAATAGTCAGACATGACAAGAAACTGAACTGAACTGAAAGCATTAAGGAGGAAAAAAAGTTTAAATTTATTTGAATATATTTGCTTCTCTTACAGTGAATTCCCTCTTTCACAAGATTTAAACTCACAGGGCAAGTACATATATGTCTCCTATTGACATTGAGGAAATAAATGGTAGTTAGATAAAGATTATAAGACATTTACCACTGAACCACTCAGCTTCCCTGGTGTCTCAGTGGTAAAGAATCCACCTGCAGTGCAGGAGCCACAAGAAACATGGGTTTGATCCCCTGGAGGAGGGCATGGCAATCCTCTCCAATATTTTTGCCTGGAGAATCCCATGACAGAGGAGCCTGGTGGGCTACAATCCATGGGGTCACAAAGAGTCAGTCACAACTGAGGCGATTTAGCACAGCACGTAAGACATTTAAGTAGATGATAGGGCTAAAGGAATGGTGGGGGGAAGAGATGTCTACCTTGGATGACTCTAGATGTCTGTATAGGAAGGCCCAGATATTTGAGCCCCTGTCGTGGTTTGTGCATTTTCTTAGTTATTCCTTATGGCACTCTTTTAAGATGGGTATTCTATACATTTTTCTGATGAGAAACCTTAGCGGTATTAACTTGCCTATGGTCACATACCTAATAAGTGCCAGAGGCTGAAATTCTGTGATATATCTGTTCCTTCCACTGTACTTCTCTATCATTAACCTAGATAGTGGACAAAAAATTTCTGAGTTTAAGAAAAATTATGGGAGTAGGAGATCATTAGTTTGATTTTGGATAAATTTTAAATTGAAGTTGCAATGGGATAGAAAGATAGGTAAAAGTATCACAGAGGCAACAAACCAGATCATCTCTTGGAGAAGGAATGTTGGTTATAATTTATATTAAGTTTTCCTTTTTGGTTTTATTGTGGCATAATCCAGGTCCTTAGAAAAATGTTCATAGTGTGTTTACAAAATCTTGATATGAATATATAACATGGATTTCAGGAACATGAGTGCTTTCATTTAAATCATTCAATTATCCAGTAATGTTTGAATCTCTACTAACGTGAATGATACACTGTGCTAGGTGAACAGTATATATTGGTGAGCAAAATGGATATAATCTCTGCCATTGTTAAACTTACAAATTGGTGAAGGAATGCATTAGTCAGATAATCACACAGTCACCTTTTTAGCCCAGGCACAAAATACTACTTGAATCATTTTCTTAGAGAGGTGAGGACAGTCAAGTGAACCACCCTCAAAGGTTCCCAGCATCTATATTAATTAGCAGTTTACTACATTGGTGATTTAGATTTTCATAAATCCATTCATTTTGTCCTAAGGGCCCTTGTACATTTCAAGTGGGAAGATCCCCTGGAGAAGGAAATGGCAACCCACTCCAGTATTCTTGCTTGGAGAATCCCATGGACAGAAGAACGTGTGGACTACAGTCCAAAGAGTCGGACACACTGAGTAACTCACATTATCAGTGATTAATTTGTAAACATTTTCCACAGGTTTTCAAAATCATATTTAGGGCTCACTTTTGGAGGGGAAGTGATGGATGTACTATTATTAGTCATTTTTAAAGAATATACTTGGACAAGCCAAAGCAGCTCTGTAATCCCAGAATTATAGCATATGTATACTAACTTTAGTAATTATTTGACAGTTGACTACGGGTTCTTAAAAATCTAAAGGAAAAAACTAAAATGTGAAGGAACACTGCAGTCAGTTAATGGGTGACTATTTTTAGCTATTAGTAGGTAACATTTTTAGTAGGTCATTTATTCATCTGTCCATCCAGTGAGGAGCAAAAGCAGACACAACTCTTTATCAGGGATGTTACAGTCTGGTGGGAAAGACAACATTCAAGTTAACATATAACTAAATATAAAATTACAACTATGACAAATGCTATTGAAGGGAAGTTACTTGGTGTAAAAGAGCCTATAATAGAAAAGAATGGTTAGGGAAAATATCTGAAAAAATGGAAGTTAACCTGAACTCTGAAGGAAGAAAAAAGAAGTGTTTAAGCAAGAGTCAGCTTCCCTGGTAGCTCAGTTGGCAAAGAATCTGCCTGCAATGTAGGAGACCAGGGTTTGATCCGTGGGTCAGAAAGAACCCCTGGAGAAGGAAATGGCAACCCACTCTAGTCTTCTTGCCTGGAAAATCTCATGGACAGAGGAGCCTGGTGAGCTGTAGTCCCTGAGGTCTTGAGGGTCAGACACAACGTAGTGACTAAACCACCACCAAGCAAGAGTAACGGTGGAAGAGAGTGTTTTATGCAAATACAACAGGTGCTATGACTTCACATAGAAGAGATCATGCTTCTTTAGAGGATCTGAAAGAAGGCCAGTAAGACTAGAAAGCAGTGAGTGAGTTGTCAGATGAAAAAGGAGAGGATGGGTGGTAGGTAGACTTATGCAAGGTGTTGGAGGTCTTGTTAAGGACTTTGGACTCCATCCTAAGAGCAGTGGGAAATCTATTGAAGGGGTTTTTAATGTATGTTGAGAGCATAGGGTTGGATTTGTTTTTGCAGATTGCTCTAACTTCTAGGTAGAAAACAAATTGAGATTTTGCTAGCTAATATTGTACATCAGGAAAGAAATGGGAACTTAGACTGAAGTATTGGCAGTAGACATGGAAAGAAATCAACAGACTTCCATCAGCATTTCAGTAGTTAAAGGAGGGGAAGGTGCCAAGGATGTTTCTGTCTTCCAGAACTAAAAAGGTAGTCATGTCATTTACTGAGATAGAGAAGAGGAACAGGTTTTGGAGGGCAGTTCATTTTTGGACATCGAATTAGAACTGTCAAAGTATAACCTGGAGTTTAAAAGTGAGATCTAGACTGGAATATAAATTTGTGAATCACTTATATTTAGGTAATATTTTTAGCTGTCAACATGGACATGGTTATTAGTGAAGAGTATAGGGCAGGAAAACAGACCAGGACAAAAAGTCACATTTCTGACTCCAGGTGCGATCACATCATGAGGTTCTGGGGGTTAGGATTTCAACATAAGAATTTTGGGGGATGCAGTTCAGCATGTAACACTTCTGTGTCAGAGATGTTTTTCTCTGTGCTTAATAACTTCAGAATATTAGTTCCTTTGAACTTACTTTGAAAAATAGAAATAAAACGCAAAACTGTGTAACTGTCATTGTCAAAACATGTTTTTCACAAAGAAGCATTTCTCTTCTTGAGGAGAGGGGCCGCTTCTCAAAACAGGCAGGATCTTAGTTCTCACGACCAGGGATCAAACACATGCTCCCGGCAGTGGAAGCACAAGAGTCTTAACCACTGGACCGCCAGGGAAGTCCATAAAGAAGCATGCCTAGTGAACATCACCAAGTAAACTATTTGAAAACAGGAGAAAGAGTCAATGCAGCACTTATCCACCACTCTCTTTTGGGGAGTCGGGGAGGGAGTGCCAAACCTATCCCCCTTGCAGTGGAAGCACGGGGCCTTAACCACTGGACTGCCAGGGAGTTCTTCCATCACTCTTACCATCTAGATCTTCAGTTCCATTGGAGGACTCATAGTTCTTAGCATGTAATTGTAATCACAGTTATGAGTTGTTATTGCAGGAGAACACAAGTCAGTTGGTGAAAAAAGGTGCATATGTCTATAGGGAAAGGCACAGGCTTCTAAGAGTTCTCTCCTGGTGGAGTCACACAGAATTGTGCCAACATGTGTGAAGTGTTAACTACCAGGGGAGCCCAAAGTATTGAATAGACATTCACTGCCTAGCATATACCAAAATTCTAGACTCCCAGAGGGAAAACATGTTCAGCATAAATCATATTGTTCGCACAAAGAGTTGAGGCACAGTGAGCTATCAATTAGGGAATGTCCCAGAATCCAGCCTTTTAAAAATTGCCATTTTTATATCCCTGTCCAATCTTCCATTCTAGTCTTCTGACTATATTCTATTTTGCCACTTAGAAAATACCATTGGCTCTCTAGCTAGTTAACAATAACTTTTCCTTAAGGTCCTTTTTAGTAAGTATGATGGGAATAAAACTAGGTGTGTGTCGTAAGAAGAGAGAGGCCATCTTTAAAATATTAGGAGTTCTTAGTCATTTCCTTCTCTGTAGAGGGTTTCTGAAAAGTTACATGTAAACTGAAATTAGAATGGTGAATCATCTAAAATTTCTAGAGGGTTCCTTTGGTTTAACAAAAATACCAAAGAAGAAAATACATCCATAATATGAATAAGAGATCGGAGTTTTGGTTTTGTGTCTATTAATATGCTTCTTCATAAGGTAGAGCTTTCCTTTTCTGTTCTGCTTTCTGTGTTCTCTGTACCCATACGTGAACCACAAGACCAAAGAAATTGAGCCTTTTATAAGCACATGCTTAAGAGACAGTTAAGGTGTTTTGGTCTGTAGTATAGGTCTTTTTGTTTGTACTAATAGTAGGTATGGTCAAGGATTAAGGAGTCTTATACTACCCACAGTCTTACACTATTTGTTCCACTGACTTTCGAATTAGTCATATCTTGATGTGGATGGCAGTCAGTTGATCTGGGACTGAGAATACAAAAAATAGTCTAAATTGGAAGTCATAATTCAGGGGTTGAAAATCTTAGCTGGCAGGGATTACAACAGAGGCCAAAGAGTTGCTTGTGTTCAGAGACAAGCCAGAAAGCTAAGACCAAAGCCACGGGCAATTGCAGTTAGCCTGAAGTTTGCAAACCAGAGGCATTTGAGGATCGGGAGAAAGCAAAGGGTTCAAATAACTTATTCACTGCAGAAAGTATCAGAGACTCAAATTTTTCAGACTGAAAATCCCGTATTCATAAATAGCAGTATTTTTAAAACTGTTTCATTGATTCCTAGGATTCTGCAAAGGTACCCTAGATAGGAGGGGGCGGGGGAGGGGGGGTGCAGGATTCTATTTTTTTTATCAGCAATAGAATCTATTTTATGAGACAGTTTCAAGATAGAGTTGATGTTTTTTGAAATTCTAAATTCTGGAAGTTGTTGAAATTACAAAACCTTTATTGTAGATGAAAAAAATGTATAACTTTATTAGAAATTCCTACTTTGATGGCTTTTTTTAAAATAAAACATTTAAATTTATTTTTAAGAGTTCAGTAGTTACCTTAAGAAAAACATAACTTTTTTGTTGTTTTGGGGGAGGGCTGGGGGAACTTATGTGTATTTCTTTTGCTTCAAAGCCAGGAGAAAGCTAACATGATTTTTTTTTTTTTAAACAATATTTGCATACCTTTTTCAAATGAATTTACAATAAAACATGTAGACATCCATCATAATCAGCAGATATTTTTAATCAAAAACATTTTAATTTGGATGTATTTTTAACATGAGTCATCTACAGTTAACATCTGAAACAAAAAGTAGTTACCTACTCTGAGGCCAAATAATAGTCAATATATAGTACACCTTAACCAATACAATCTGAAAAGATTTTATGAACGAACCTAATAGAGCTTAGTTGCACAAACCTATTCCTTTTATTACCAACTTCCTGATTGACATTGCTAAATCAAAAAAATAAATACTAGTACTATACTTTTTCTCCTTGTTAAAAACAGAGAAATGATAATTGTATTTCTAGACTAGATTTTGCCAGTAACTAGTTGTTGGACCTGGAGCTGGAATTAAGTTTTTCTAGGCTTTAGGTTCCTCATTTTTTTTTTTTTATTTATTTATTTTTAATTTTATTTATTTTTAATTTTATTTTATTTTTAAACTTTACAATATTGTATTGGTTTTGCCAAATATCGAAATGAATCCACCACAGGTATACATGTGTTCCCCGTCCTGAACCCTCCTCCCTCCTCCCTCCCCATACCATCCCTCTGGGTTGTCCCAGTGCACTAGCCCGCATTGAACCTGGACTGGCGACTCATTCCATATATGATATTATACGTATTTCAATGCCATTCTCCCAAATCATCCCACCCTCTTCCTCTCCCACAGAATCCAAAAGACTGTTCTATACATCAGTGTCTCTTTTGCTGTCTCGTACACAGGGTTATTGTTACCATCTTTTAAAATTCCATATATATGCGTTAGTATACTGTATTGGTGTTTTTTTTTCTGGCTTACTTCACTGTGTATAATAGGCTCCAGTTTCATCCACCTCATTAGAACTGATTCAAATGTATTCTTTTTAATGGCTGAGTAATACTCCATTGTGTATATGTACCACAGCTTTCTTATCCATTCATCTGTTGATGGACATCTAGGTTGCTTCCATGTCCTGGCTATTACAAACAGTGCTGCGATGAACATTGGGGTACACTTGTCTCTTTCAATTCTGGTTTCCTTAGTATGTATGCCCAGCAGTGGGATTGCTGGATAATTTATTTTTAAATTGAAGGATAATTGCTTTACAGAATTTTGTTGTTTTCTGTCAAATGATAGCTTTCTTAAAATGTCATTTCAGTGTAATGCAAACAGACAAAATCCAAATCATTTAACTGAGAGAATCTCCTTGCTGTCCAGCAACCAAGCATGATGTAGTGGAAATTACCAGCTTAAAACAGAGACCAGAATTCTAACTCCAGTATTGTCAGTAATTATTTAGCAGTTGTTACTACAACTAAGACCTGATGCAGTTAAATAAATAAATAAATATATTTTTTAAATCAACTTCTAAAAAAAATTTCAGAAACTGAAGGACACAGATCATATCAGATCAGTCGCTCAGTCGTGTCCGACTCTTTGCGACCCCATGAATCGCAGCACGCCAGGCCTCCCTGTCTATCACCAACTCCCAGAGTTCACTCAGACTCACATCTATCGAGTCAGTGATGCCATCCAGCCATCCCATCCTCTGTCATCCCCTTCTCCTCTTGCCCCAAATCCCTCCCAGCATCAGAGTCTTTTCCAATGAGTCAACTCTTCGCATGAGGTGGCCAAAGTACTGGAGTTTCAGCTTTAGCATCATTCCTTCCAAAGAAATCCCAGGGCTGATCTCCTTCAGAATGGACTGGATGGATCTCCTTGCAGTCCAAGGGACTCTCAAGAGTCTTCTCCGACACCACAGTTCAAAAGCATCAATTCTTTGGCACTCAGCCTTCTTCACAGTCCAACTCTCACATCCATACATGACCACAGGAAAAACCATAGCCTTGACTAGACAAACCTTTGTTGGCAAAGTAATGTCTCTGCTTTTGAATATGCTATCTAGGTTGGTCATACTTTCCTTCCAAGGAGTAAGCGTCTTTTAATTTCATGGCTGCAGTCACCATCTGTAGTGATTTTGGAGACCAGAAAAATAAAGTCTGACACTGTTTCCACTGTTTCCCCATCTATTTCCCATGAAGTGGTGGGACCGGATGCCATGATCTTCGTTTTCTGAATGTTGAGCTTTAAGCCAACTTTTTCACTCTCCACTTTCACTTTCAACAAGAGGCTTTTGAGTTCCTCTTCACTTTCTGCCATAAGGGTGGTGTCACCTGCATATCTGAGGTTATTGAGATTTCTCCCGACAATCTTGATTCCAGCTTGTGTTTCTTCCAGTCCAGCGTTTCTCATGATGTACTCTGCATATAAGTTAAATAAACAGGGTGACAATATACAGCCTTGACGAACTCCTTTTCCTATTTGGAACCAGTCTGTTGTTCCATGTCCAGTTCTAACTGTTGCTTCCTGACCTGCATACAGATTTCTCAAGAGGCAGGTCAGGTGGTCTGGTATTCCCATCTCTTGAAGAATTTTCCACAGTTTATTGTGATCCACACAGCCAAAGGCTTTGGCATAGTCAATAAAGCAGAAATAGATGTTTTTCTGGAACTCTCTTGCTTTTTCCATGATCCAGCGGATGTTGGCAATTTGACCTCTGGTTCCTCTGCCTTTTCTAAAACCAGCTTGAACATCAGGAAGTTCACGGTTCACAGATTGCTGAAGCCTGGCTTGGAGAATTTTGAGCATTACTTTACTAGCGTGTGAGATGAGTGCAATTGTGCAGTAGTTTGAGCATTCTTTGGCATTGCGTTTCTTTGGGATTGGAATGAAAACTGACCTTTTCCAGTCCTGTGGCCACTGCTGAGTTTTCCAAATTTGCTGGCATATTGAGTGCAGCACTTTCACAGCATCATCTTTCAGGATTTGGAATAGCTCAACTGGAATTCCATCACCTCCACTAGCTTTGTTCATAGTGATGCTTTCTAAGGCCCACTTGACTTCACATTCCAGGGTATCTGGCTCTAGGTCAGTGATCACACCATTGTGAATATCTGGGTCGTGAAGATCTTTTTTGTACAGTTCTTCTGTGTATTCTTGCCATCTCTTCTTTATATCTTCTGCTTCTGTTAGGTCCATACCATTTCTGTCCTTTATCGAGCCCATCTTTGCATGAAATGTTCCTTTGGTATCTCTGATTTTCTGGAAGAGATCTCTAGTCTTTCCCATTCTGTTGTTTTCCTCTATTTCTTTGCATTGATCGCTGAAGAAGGCTTTCTTATCTCTTCTTGCTATTCTTTGGAACTCTGCATTCAGATGTTTATATCTTTCCTTTTCTCCTTTGGTTTTTGCTTCTCTTCTTTTCGCAGCTATTTGTAAGGCCTCCCCAGATAGCCATTTTGCTTTTTTGCATTTCTTTTCCATGGGAATGGTCTTGATCCCTGTCTCCTGTACAATGTCACGAACCTCATTCCATAGTTCATCAGGCACTCTATCAGATCTAGGCCCTTAAATCTATTTCTCACTTCCACTGTATAATCATAATAAGGAATTTGATTTAGGTCATACCTGAATGGCCTAGTGGTTTTCCCTACTTTCCTCAATTTAAGTCTGAATTTGGCAATAAGGGGTTCATGGTCTGAGCCACCGTCAGCTCCTGGTCTTGTTTTTGCTGACTGTATAGAGCTTCTCCATCTTTGGCTGCAAAGAATATAATCAGTCTGATTTCGGTGTTGACCATCTGGTGATGTCCACGTATAGAGTCTTCTCTTGTGTTGTTGGAAGAGGGTATTTGTTATGACCAGTGTATTTTCTTGGCAAAACTCTATTAGTCTTTGCCCTGCTTCATTGCGTATTCCAAGGCCAAATTTGCCTGTTACTCCAGGTGTTTCTTGACTTCCTACTTTTGCATTCCAGTCCCCTATAATGAAAAGGACATCTTTTTTGGGTGTTAGTTGTAAAAGGTCTCGTAGGTCTTCATAGAACCGTTCAACTTCAGCTTCTTCAGCATTACTGGTTGGGCGCACACGGCCGAGAGGAGCCACCCCACATCCGAGGTCAGGGGCAGAAGCCGGGAGGACCCCATGCCCAAAGGGCGGTGGCCAAGAGAAGTTACCCCACCTCCAAGGTCAGGGGCAGCGGCCGAGAGTACCAGACTGTGACGGCGCAGGAACGGCCGAGAGAAGCTACCCCGCATCCGAGGTCAGGGCGGGGTGGCCCAGAGGAGATACCCAGCGTCGAGGCCAGGGGCGGCAACGAGAGGAGTTACCCTGCGTCCGAGGCCAGGGGTGGCGACGAGAGAACCCTGCGTCTGAGGTCAGGGGTGATGACAAGAGGAGTTACCCCGCGTCCAAGGTCAGGGGCGGCAGCCGGGAGGAGATACTCCACACCCCAAGCCGGAGGCCAGGGGCGGCGGGCGGGAGGAGCTACCCCACACCCCTAAGCCCAAGGCCAGGGGTGGCGGCCCGGAGGAGCAACCCCACGCCCAAGGCCAGGGGCGGTGGCCGGGAGGACCAACCCAACGTCCAAGGAGCAGTGGCTGCATGGGCACAGGAGGGCCTGAGAGGAGCTATCCCATGTTGAAGGACACAACACCTGATTAAAAGAGCCTGCCAAAGGCTCAGTAGAATAACAAAAAAAGACGTGCACCAACGCATATCATCATGTCCAAATCTGCGACCCGTGGACTGCAGCATGCCAGGTTTCCCTGTCCTTCACTATTTCCCGGAGTTGACTCAGATTCATGTCCACTGAGTCAGTGCTGCTGTCCAACCATCTCATCCTCTGTTGCCCTTTTCTTGTACCTCCATCTTTCCCAGCAGCAGGGTCTTTGCCAGTGAGTCAGCTCTTTGCATCAGATGGCCAAAGTATTGGAGCTTTAGCATCAGTCCTTTCAATGAATATTCAGAGTTGATTTCCTTTAGGATTGACTGGTTCCATCTCCTTGCTGTGCAGGGGACTCTCAAGAGTCTTCTCCAGCACCACAGTTTGAAAGCATCAGTTCTTCAATGCTCAGCCTTCTTAATGGTCCAGCTCTCATATTCGTACATGACTATTGGAAAAACCATAGCTTTGACTATACAGACTTTTTTTTTGCAAAGTGATGTCTCTGCTTTTTAATATGCTGAGTTTTTCATAGTTTTTCTTCCAAGTAACAAGTGTCTTCTAATATCATGACTGCAGTCACCATCTACAGTGATACTGGAAACCAAGAAAATAAAATCTGTCACTGTTTCCATATTTTCCCCATCTATTTGCTGTGAAATGATGGGACTGGATGCTGTGATCTTAGTTTTTTGAATGTTGGATTTTAAGCCAGCCTTTTTTCACTCTCCTCTTTCACCCTTAGCAAGAGGCTGTTTAGTTCCTCTTCGATTTCTGTCATCGGAGTGGTATCGTGTGCGTATCTAAGGTTATTGATATTTCTCGCAGCAATCTTGATTCCAGCTTGTGCTTCATCCAGCCTGACATTTCACATGATGTACTCTGCATATAAATTAAATAAGCAGGGTGACAGAATACAGCCTTGATGTACTCCTTTCCCACTTTGGAATTAGTCCATTGTTCTGTGTCCCATTCTAACTATTGCTTCTTGACCTGCATACAGGTTTCCTGGGAGACAGGTAAGGTGGTCTAGTATTCCCATCTCTTTAAGAATTTTCCACAGTTTGTTGTGATCCACATCGCCAAAGGCTTTAGCATAATCAGTGAAGTGGAAGTAGATGCTTTTCTGGAATTCCCTTGCTTTCTCTGTGATCCAGCAGATGTTGGCCATTTGATCCCTGGTTCCTCTACCTTTTCTAAATCCAGCTTGTACATCTGGAAGTTCTCAGTTCACATACAATTCAAGCTTAGCTTGAAGGATTTTGACCGTTACCTTGCTTGCATGTGAAATGAGCACAATTGTAGTTCGAACATTTTTTGGCATTGCCCTTCTTTATATAGGATTGGCATGAAAACTGATCTTTTGCAGTCCTCTAGCCACTGCTGAGTTTTCCAAATTTGCTGACATATTGAGTGAAGCACTTTAACAGCATCCTCTTTTAGGATTTAAAATAGCTCAGCTGGAATGACATCACCTCCACTAGCTTTGCTTGTAGTAATGTTTCCTAAGGCCCACTTGACTTCACACTCCAGGATGTCTGGCTCTAGGTGAGTGACCACACCATTGTGGTTATCCAGGTCGTTAAAACCTTTTTGGATAGTTCTTCTGTATATTCTTGCCACCTCTTCTTAATCTCTTCTTCTTCTTTTAGGCATTTGCTGTTTCTGTCCTTTATTGTGCCTATCTTTGCATGAAATGTTCCCTTGGTATCTCCAGTTTTCTTGAAGAGATCTCACAGTCTTTCTCACTCTATTTTTTCCTCTGTTTCTTTGCCTTGTTACTTAAGATGACTTTCTTCTATCTCTCCTTGCTATTCTCTGGAACTCTGCATTCAGTTGGATGTATCTTTCCCTTTCTCCTTTGCCTTTCACTTCTTTTCTTAGCTTTTTGTAAACTCTCCTCAGACAACCACTTTGCTTTCTCTTATTTGTTTTTCTCTGGAATGGTTTTGATTACTGCTTCCTGTACAATATTAGGAATCTCTGTCCATAGTTCTTCGGGCATTCTGTCTACCAGATCAGATGTAACTGTAGGCAAGCTTGGGCCTGTAAAATGAGAAAGTTGTTCTTAAAGATTCTTTTTTGAAATGTTTTACTTCTTTCTGTCATAGTCTAGTCCATTTCTTCTTTTTAAAAAAATTGTTTTATTTCATTTTCAGCTTTATTGAGGTATAGTTGAAATACAAAATTGAAAATTTAGTTTGTTTCTTAAAGTGTTGGAATGCTGTCACATAATGGTGGAGCCACAGTAATAGTAGCTAACATTTATTTAATGAACTTTTATATGTACAGTAGTCCTAGTAGAAGCTGGGCAGATGGTCCGGAGAAGGACATTGAATCTCATTGTCCTCCCAGCTTTTTGACCGTCCCTGAAGCCCCTCAAACCATAAAATGGTTTGAGCTCAGAAAAAAAAAAAAAATTGCCCACTAGGTATAAAACCTTTAATAGGTGAATATCTAAGCCAGAGGTGCAATAGCCATTTCTATGATCTTTAATAACAGAAGTCATGTAACTTTTATAGGACTGAAGAAAAGCTTTCATGCTGTGCAATGCAGTTTTGTACCTCACTTCCTCTTTGAAAGCTAGAATTGACATCCTCTTCTTGCTTAATGACTGTATTTGTTAACTGAAGTTTCACTGTATTCTGTTTAATCTAAATTCTCTTATAGGCAGACACATGTAATATAAGGCTAAAGGCAGTGTGTATCAGTATTGGGTGGCAAGGAGGAGGATCGGGTAAAGTTTTACATTGACAAGACACTAATATGCTTTGAACCAGTGGACCTGCAGGGGAAAGTAGAGGGAATTCCAAGAACAAAGGCAGTAAGAGAGACAAGCTTGAAACTTTCAGGAAACAGCTAATTGGGCTGAAGTAATAGAGCTCTTCAAATGCAATATTGATAGTTATAAAAGCCACTGTTTAGTGAGTTCCTGCCATTCTAAGGTTCACCGTCTTTCTCATTTAAGTCTTAACAGCAACCATATAAGGTAGGGTAATCCAGATAGGCTAAATCTCTTCAACAGGGCTGTACTGGCAGAGAAGTAACTTTGACAGTAATCCAAGGTTATCTGGATCCAAAAACCATACTTGATAATAATAAAATATGTTCTTTGCATGTGAAATGAACCAAATATTTGGATGAAGAATGTAATTCTGATAAGTATCCATATGCTTGGTTATTATTTTCTAGATGAGCTAAAAGTATTAATCATTGATTTCATATGGGAATTTATTAAACATGAAACTTTGAACTACTGGCATTTTACTTGTGTCATAGAATATAACATTATTTGATAAGAATTTACCTTTTTTTGAGATCTTTAATTACATATTTGTTCTGAATCTCAAAAGAAATAGTCTTGAGTTGAATTGCCTTTGACCAGAAACTCAATAATAACTAGTCAGAAAACGGGTTTATAAGAATAGGGCTAATTTAAGGGAACATAATCGTATCTTTAAGAGACATTGTGATGAAATGTCTTTTTCCTTGAATTAAATATTTCAGTATTTGAGCCTAATATATATGTATCTGAGACTTGCCCCTAAAATTTCTCTTTGAAAAGCATATTTATACTTGAGCCCTTACAAAGTCTCATTATGGGTGCTCTCTGTTATTTTCTTTTGAACCCCAGAAACCATTGACTAAAAACAGCCTCAGCTGATGCTAGTTCTGAATACTTAGGGAGGTTATTTCACAGAATTTTTTTTAAGTTGTTAAACAGTTTTTTCAAATTGTTAAAAAAGGTTGTGTCAACAAATTCAGCTATTATTCCTGAAGGCATAATCTCCTACTTGCACATGTTGGCTATCATTGTAAACAAATGCCTAAATTGTAGAGATCATGAATAATCCTACAGGATGAATAAAAATAACATTTTCTAATGTTAATGTGAATAGATAGTTGTGATTTAATGTAAGTTTTCCTATGAAGACGTTATACATAGATTGAAAGTGTTATGTCTCAATTTATTCAGTAGAGAGGTTATCTGAAACACTGTATTAGGTGGCTCAAAAATGGTTTTAGCCACAATGAAATCATTAGGTCAGAGGTGAACTATCTTCATTGTTTTCATCGAGTTGAGATCTTTTCCCAGATGTCTCATCAGAGGTTTTTTCTGAGTATCTTATCTAATAGCTTTCTCCATCAATCAAGGAACTTTATTTTGTTTACACTTCACTCCCCATCACCTAGCACATAACAGATACTCAGATATCTGTTGAAACAATGTATAAAGAGTGTGAATAAAATTATCTCATAAATGTGAGACTTCCCTAATGGTTCAGACAGGAATCTACCTGCAGTGTGGGAAACTTGGGTTCAGTCCCTGGGTTGAGAAGATCCCCTGGAGGAGGGCATGGCAACCCACTCCAGTATTCTTGCCTGGAGAATCTCCATGGACAGAGGAACCTGGCAGGTGACAGTCCATGGGGTCTCAAAGAGTCAGGCATGACTGAGCAACTAAGCACAGCACAGCGAGTAGAAAAATAAAGCAATACAGTTGCTTGAACAAAGTTGACCCTTGAACTACATAGCTTTGAACTGCACAGGTCCAGTTATGCATGGTTTTTTTTTTTCAACTAATATGTACTACAGTACTGCATGATTCATGGTTGAGTCCTCGAATGTGTTTTCCATTTGGAAGGAAGGTGGCCTCATTTGGCTCACTGGATCATCATATCCAAATACATATCCAAAGCCTAATTTTACAGGAATTTATTGCGATAATGTCTCATCTTTCCAAATAAACAAAAAATTAATTTTAAGATTGTTGTCTGTATGGAAAGAAATAACAAGTTTGCAAATAAGAAGAATCTGTAATGGCCAGTTCTAATGTAAATAATGATATATACCAAGACCATGAAACTCCCATTGTGGCCTACAGAATATTGAATACAGTCCATTTGGTTAATTAATTACATTGATTTATGTTTGTGTATCAGGAATGAATATGTCTGTGTTATGTGGTTTTCCTATGGAAATACTTCAAGTAACATTCCATGCCAGTTTTACTGTAAACCTTGTTTTTATATCCTTTAACAGTAAGTCAGATATGCTAAAGTTAAGGCAGGGTTAACAGAATTTGATGCCAGTGCATATTTGTCCAATTTCCTCCCTCTCCAAGGTCCCCTCCTCAGCCCAAAAAGGAAGAAACAAAAGGAAAACATTACCTAGAAAACAGATTTTTTAAAAAATAATTATTTTCTCCATTTTAAAAAATTTAGGAACAAGTTCCAGTTCCGGTCTATCATCCAACACCTAGCCAGACTCGCCTAGCAACTCAGCTGACTGAAGAGGAACAAATTAGGATAGCTCAAAGAATAGGCCTTATACAGCATCTGCCTAAAGGAGTTTATGACCCTGGAAGAGATGGATCAGAAAAAAAGATCCGGGAGTAAGTTTTAATTTATACATGTTTCAAAGGTCTTTCTTCAGAGATTTGCTTTTTAAAAATATTCTGTTGCATTTTAAGAGTCAGATATTTAATGAATTCTAGGCAAAAATTTGTTTAGATGTAGAAATTAAGAATTTTCATATAAAAAAGAATAAACGATGGTACAAATTCTGACCATTTTATAGGTTGTCTGTGTCCATTTGGATGACAGTTAATGTCAGTTAAAAATTATTTACCTGTGTAATAAGTGTGAACTAGTACCAGCATTGCTGGTGGCCTAGTCAATTGGTAAAGCCGTTTGGCAATATTTCATGGACCTTTAGATTTAAACCCTTTGAGACAGTTAATTTTAGAGACCTATCCTAGAATATGTACCTTACTTCAGCTCCCAGAGTTTTATGTGCAGAGATAGTTACCATAGTTCTAGTTAGTGAAAAACAATAATAGAGGAATACTTCGGTAGGTTATATAGAGGTTAAAATGGTTTGCTAAGGATTTTAGTGATATGAGGAAAATCTTATCTATTTCTTAATTTATAGAATAATTGTACTAAGTCTGATGAGTTATATATAAAATTTTACTTCAGGGAGATTTTTCCTTCAGAGTTCATTATTGTTTGAGAATCCCTGAGAACAACTATTTTCCTTGTAGGTTAAGAATGATCTTTACCAACACAGACATAAAGTAATTTATTATGCTGTGCTTGGCTGTTTGAGCTGTAGCACCATTTAGGGTTAGTGGTTCTGTATTTACATGTAGTTATTAAAGTGAAAGCTTCCTGGGCTTACACTGAAAACTCAGTTCAAATAAAATTAATCTAACATGGTTTCTTATCTACTAAAGCTTCACATGCTCCTTAAGGTGTCTTCTGTAATATGTAGCTGTTTTTACAAGCACTATTCTAGCAGTGGACTTGATTCCTATCTGATACCTTTCTCTTTGTTGATTGCTCTCAAACTCTTCAAATTCCCAGGTGATTGAAATAAGAGATTGTAGCAGGATAACGCTAAGAAAAAATTCCGTCTGGATGCTTAGGTGATAGAATGACAGGAAGCCGTTTTTGTCTGTTCATATTAACACTGTCTTTGTAATACGGATTTTAAAGAGTATTCTAGATAGATCACTTGTCTAAAAATACTCTCTCATTTCTCTCCCTCACCCCAACAGGTGTGTGATCTGTATGATGGACTTTGTTTATGGGGACCCAATTCGATTTCTGCCGTGCATGCACATCTATCACCTGGACTGTATAGATGACTGGTTGATGAGATCCTTCACGTGCCCCTCCTGCATGGAGCCAGTTGATGCAGCACTGCTTTCGTCCTACGAGACTAATTGAGCCAGGGTCTCTCATCTGACTTCAAGTGAACCATCATTTTTGGTGGTTTTGATCTTTTGTCACTGAGCCCAAAGAGCCAGGGATTAGGAATTAAGATCATGCACAAAAGTTTCCTAAAATTTCCTGAATGGCTGCAGATGTTGGGGAAAGTACGTGATATTTTAGAAACTTAGGGGGAAAAGTAGGATGGTATTTTTATGTAAAGCCTTGACCCAGTGTTTAAAAATATAATTGTATTTAGATCTTGTTATTGCTCCAGTACATAGGAATTGTGTAAAGTGTTACAGCAGCTGTATATGTTTCAATTGTGTGTGTCAAAGATTAGGAAAAAGATAGTGGTTGTTTTTTCCTAAATGAAATAACTTTCTTCTTCTCCCCCACCCAAATTCTTTTCTGAAGTTGCTGGCATTTGGGTCAAGGTTTTATTAAAAGCTACATTTTATAACACTGGCACAAAAAAAGTAGTTTTAAGCTTGTTTGCACAGTTCTTTTTTTCCATTGGAAATGGAATTCATTGCCTTAGGTCTTTTTTAAATAGTGTATTATTATCGTTGGGGCTGGCTCTATGCTTGAAAACCAGTTTATTTATAACCTGTTATAAGTGCTATATCTGTTTGCAGTTAGGAAATGCAGAATTCAAAGTGATCTCCTAGCTTGTAAGCAAACTGAGATGCACTATCCCTTTTCTATTAAAATAAAAATCAGTTAATGTGTCAAGAAACCAACTCTAGTGAAGTCAGGTTTAATATTAGCCTTTCTTATGTGTTTCATCTAATTATTTTGGTTGTTAATATGGTGATAATTATTTTGGTTGTTAATATGGTGATAATTAAAAGTCAAGGTAAATTTTAAATATTAGGAATTCTGATTTATTCAGCTTGAATTATGCCACCATGCTTATGTAAAAATGAAAGTGGCAACATGGTTAAACTGAGAAAGTTTCTCAGTTGTAACAATTTTGATTTTTTCTTTCCTGTGACCTTCCCTGTTGTCTTGAACCATAGCAAAAGGATACTGCATCTCTTGTTGTATTGCTGAGGTTATTGAAGTTACATAAAACACATCTCAGTCTCTGTTTCTTGGAAGGAAAGTCCTGCTAGTTGACTGACAATTCTAAGCAGGGAGAATTAAGATAAATGTGTTTAATTAATGTTTTGCACACAAATGCAGAATTTGTATAACCACATGACATCATAGTTGTGATCTCAAAAAAAGGACTTTATCTTTTTCTTGCAGTTAAATGTAGGAATTCTCTGAAACTCTAAGCTTCTGAAGTGTTAGAGGTAGAGATGGTCTAGCAAAGATGTAGTTTGTAATGTTTTATCCATTTAGCATGTGTTTATTTTTTGTTATGTACTAGAAGGTGACATATTTGTTTGGCTCAGTGATAATTACAACTAAAAAATCATTCATTAGCGAAAGGAGAAGCAATCTCAACCTTAACAAATCAGAAATGTTTCTTATTATTTTGTATTGAGTTGAATATTTGACTCTTTAACACTTTTCTGCATACAAAACACAAGTCAAGTCTCTTGAAGGGTTCTTCATAATTGTATTATAGAAGAATTAAGTATGTTATAAGCACTTAAAGATTTGACGTTCAACTGTAGCAGTATCCATGTTGGTTAATTTTCTTATGAGCCCCATGATGAGTTTGAGAAAAATTGAAAGAAATTATAGATTATCAGGTTCTGTTAAATTGTTACATGTATCTTGCTTAAGTTTTTGTTCATTAATTTATATCCAATTACATAAAGCAAATTTGGAGGAAACACCTGAAGTTGTGCAATATTTTCAGCGATATTTTTTATCTTTGTGTTTTCTACTTAAACATGATGTCTGTCATCAAGTGTTATAGTTAGACTTTCTTTTTTTCTAGATTGTCAAAATTGGTAAATGAACATTTTTTTTTAATCATCTTCTATGTTGCTATTAGTCTTTCTTTATTAACAGGTTTCTTTTACAGAAGTTTGGCGGTAATATTGAGGGAACCAAGATTGAGCTGAATTTTTTTTTTTAATAAGGTACTTTGTATTCTTTAATTTTGATCTCCACATACCATGTTAGGAACCATCAATTTTGGCTTTTACCAAGTTAAATAAAGTTATAATACAGTTGTAAAGGGCTAAAGTTAGAATTGATTACATAAGAATCAATTCTCCCAAGTTATCTAATCCTTTCTTCAGAACACACATGTATAAATTTAATTAATTGCCTTTAGTTTTCTAGGTATATATATAAACTTTGGGGGAAGTATTTTTTATGGCTTGACTTTTACTATCATCTAATCATAAGTTTAGACGCTTGGTAGCTTCTAAATTTTCTAAAGCAAATAATAGGCATATTACCCTGTTATCCAGCATAATTGGGATTGGGTAAAACGTGTTCAGGCTTGGCTGTAGGATTTGAAATGTCTGAAAAGCCTGACCAGGAAAAAATAAAAGAATCTTACTCTTTTAAATGTAAACCATAGAAGAAATACTTTCAGATACTTGGAGTTTGGTTCACACAAACTTTTTAAATGCTATGAGTGTTCTTTATAAGACATCTCTTATAACAGGTATTGACTCTCCCAACTACTTTTGGTGTCTATATGACATAAAGCAGAATATATAGTGAGCATCGAGGTAACAAGTTCTCTATGTGCAAAGCTCCTCTTTAGGGAAGCATACATTTTTATAAAGGATTAACAATAAAGGAGTACAAAGTAAAACTGCCTGTGGTCCTTAGACTGAAAATGGCAAATAGAAAAGGTAAGTTTTTTGGCATAATTCCTAAATGTAGACAGTTGGTGGCCATGTTTGCTTACAAAGGCATTGGCTAGCAGATCAGTTTCTCAGAGTCAGCTGAGGACACTTGACACTTGCATGTTAAGTGCATCATAGCTAATCAGCTGATTTTTTAAGCCTTTAAATTTGAAACCAGTGGACATGAGAAAAAGTGGGTTTTTGGTTAGTATCTCCTGAAGTAATACTAAATTTACTCACCTGAATTTAAAGGTCATCTGTTCTTTTACTGGGTCGGGAAAAAGATCGTTTGTAGCCCCTGCTTGCGTCCCGTGTAGCTCCCCTTTCCTAGGCTTCCCTAAGACTCAGGCTCGGCGCGGCTTGTCCACATCATGTGAGGGTGGCCATGGGAGCCCTCAGGGTCATTCAGTCATATTCTGACTGCCTTCTGTTACTCCTTTGGAGGACAGAGTTTAATTCCTTCTAATTTCTTCCTGGTCCCACTTCAGAAATATTTTGCCATCATTAAATTAAAAAGTGTGGAGTAAAAATGTCCAGCTACAAAATTTCATCTTTGCACTAAATGTCATTACTGATTGACCCACTGTTAGGTGACTGACCTGAGAGCTATCAAGAAATGGCCTGCGAATTTTTCTTCAGTTCTGTATTGTCAGAATAGACACTTGCTTATGGCCGGGCAGTAATTTAATTAATGCTCATAATTTGGATTTAGACAGAGCTTTAGTTTGTAGAAATTTCAAGTGAAACATAAGGATTTAATGGGAATGACTGTTAACTGCTCGATTACATTATATAAAACACCTTAAAATGATGCTTTTTCTGAGTGGTTTGAAAGATGTAGCAAGTCCACTTCATGTATTTAGGGAAAGTTAAGTGGACTGTTTGTTTTCTCTTCACATAAATTATTGTTTTTAACTAGAGAAAAATACATGGTTTTTTAAGCTCTAAGAGTTACATTATAACACAGTAATGTTTGTATTAAAATGCCATATAGAAGTTAGTATGAATGAGGCACATGTAATTTGGGAATATTAAATGTACTCTGTAATGCCTTTTCTGAGAGCCTCTGGGTCTGAAAACATCAGTATTGGGTGATTGTTTATTCAGGTTTTGATTGTCCCAATAACAGGTATCCAGACTTTGCTTTTTGATTTATCCTTCATTTTCTTGCATGGGAACAGAAAATGCAGATAAATTCCTTTACAACTCATTTCTTGATCCATAAACCGTTTGTTAAGAGGCTTCAGTAAAATTTTACAAAAGGGGTTTGTACTTAACCTGCACCTTTTAATTGTCCACATTGTTCTTCGTTACATTATCGCCCTGAGCAATGTGCATCAGCCCAGGACAGTAACTGGATACATCTAATTAATGTTACTGAGAGACTGAAGAGTTTAAGGAAACTTTAAGAGGTACTGACTTCTCCATTTTTGTTTTTTGAGAAGAGTTAATGTCCACTGGAAGACTTTAGTTATCTTGGATGCTTTCCACAGTAAGTTTGTTTTTGTCTGCATAGTGAATGAAGCAGCATTATTAATAAGGTCCAGATTTTAGGCATCTAAAACTGATTGTGATCAAATGAGAAGCACTGCCTGTTTGCCTTGAACACACTGTAAGCAGTGCTTATTGACTGTTTCTTGGTGCTGAGAGAAAGAAGTTGAAAAATGCAACTGAGGGTTTACTTCAGGAGTCTGGTCATAGTAGTGAACTCTGAATGATTACGAGAAAATTTGGTTGGCTAAGCAAGTGCTGGGCCCTTTTCTCTGGGAGCCATATAGTAGTTAATCTAGTCATTTTGGATCCAAAAGCAGGTTGTAGGTGTTATGTGAATTGGGAAGCCTGGGCTATCTTAGCAGAAAGACGTTGAGATTGGCTTCCCAGCACTATCCATACCAGAGGTATGGGAATAAGCTACATTCTGCCAATTACAGAATCAAAGCCAGTCTCACCTTTGAAATAATGCAGAATAGTGATCTCTTTCCATGAGGGTAGCTGAACTCAAGTACAGATAAGTTAATGGCTACAATTTTAGAGTATGCACTGAAGGGAAGTTGTTTTCCACAAACTATTTTTCCTCATGGCCCTTGATAATCACTATAATGTTATTTTGATATGAGGAATAATAACCGTTCTTCTAAGTAGTGAGATGGATGCTAGCTGGGCATTTTCAGATTGAAGCTATCTTTAAGAAATCACGTTTATGGGTTTGGATTTCAATAAACTGCATTGCTGATTTCTCATGAAGAGTAGAGAACATGAAATGCCAACTCACATGGACACTTAGAGCCTGATTATCACTTAGCATATTGAAAGTTTTTCCTCCCCCTAAGTGTCATAGCTGGTGAAGAGAAGATGAGGTGTTTTAATGGCAATTCACATGAAGCAGAAGCAATTGGTGGTGGTGACATTTGGCATGGCACTGGGTTCCTGACTTCCATGTTTAACCTTATATGGTACATTGTTCACACAGCAGTTAAAATAGTTGAGTAAATTGGATGATGTCGTTCATCTGCTTAGAGCTTTTAATTGCTTTCTGTTGTTTGGAGAATAAAATCCAAGCTCCTTAATGGAGATAATAGATTTTCTGCCTCTCTCCTTTAATAATACTCTACTTTTTAAACTTTTTGTGCTTTTTAAAATGCCAAGCTCTTCCTGTCTCAGGTCTCTTGTGGTTTCTGTCCTGTGGTTCACTTCCCCAGATTGTTTGATGGCTGGTTTCTTATCCTCTGTACCAACAGTCCCTGTTTATTCCATGGCCCTAATTTGTTTACTTTCATTTGTTTCTATAAGAGCAGGACATTTAGGTGCTCAGCAGATATTTATTAAGTGAAGGGAAGGAGAAAGCAGGGAGTCTGAGCATTTCTAATGGAGTGGAAGCTACCATCAAGGAGGTTCCCATTGGAAAGTAGGGATCTTACAAAGATTTTTGAGGGTGGCAAGGAGGACAAAGGCAAAGCTCTTCTTGAGTGGGCAGCTTGCTGATAAGCCTTGTCTCTAATCAGTACTGCCCCTTCACCTGGGAATCAGCTTTTGAAAGAAAGGACGTATAGTGGATACATGTTTTTGTCTGCCCAGTACCCCGTGTTTTTTAGTAATAACTCCCAGCCAAGTGTGTAACTGAAGATGGACCAATTGTAGCACCTCACGCCTTTGCAAGGTAGTTCTCACACTTCAGTGTGCATCAGATCCACGTGGAGGACTGCGATTGTTCAACCTCACCCCTACATTGAAAGGAGGGGACTTGGTCATTTGCATTTCTAACAAATTCTCAGATATCTAATGCTGGGAAGCCACCAGCCTAAGGGAGGAACATTTGAGCCAAGTCAGACTAATCAAGAGTCCTTATTTGGGGATTTTTCATACTAAGGAGCCCTTTTCTTCTGGTTACAAAGCTATAAGGATGTAAGGTCTGAACCACCATGCAGAAGAGTCAGTTCGAGAGCATCTAACACGAACAAAGTGAAGGGTTGGAAAAGACCTAATGGATGCACTTGAGCCATTGATTCAGTTATCCCCTAGGCCAGACTCACCACTGCCTTCCCACAGTTCATGTGGGCCAATACATGTACCTTAATATACTAGGGGCTGTTTGTTTAGTTAGGCTATTTATTTAGTTGATTTCTTTTTATCTTCAGTAGGCCTGTGAAGCAGCTGACATTAGCCCCATTTTATAGAAGAGTAAACTGATTCTCAAGGCAGTAAAATAATTTAAATTCAAGCTGTACTTATATCCACTATCCCATGTAGATAATAGAACTTACAGTTGCTATGTTTAGTAGATCAGGCTTTTCTCTTATGGATTTGTTCACTACCTCTTTTCTATAGATGTCTGCAAGTCACCTCTACCCCAGGGGCAACAGATTTCTGGCCCATGAACCACTTTGACCCACAGATGTGAAATATTTGGCCAGCCAGCGCTCTTAAGCACTTAAATTCTAAGAGTGTCTTCAGCATCATATGCTTCTAAGTTTGCCAGTGTTCCTACCTCTCAGTGTCTTACACCAAATCTCTTCTAGCATATGGTTTGGACTCAAGCCACAGTCCAGGCCAGAGCCTCTGCATCAGTTCACGTTCCATCTCTGGAATAGCTGGCTGGAACTCTACCTCTTCAACTGGGATTAGCTCATACATTTTCCTCCAGCATCCTAATTTTATGAGCAAATATGGTTGTTTAAGGATTGCCTTTGTCCAACTTAGACCCTGCCCCTACCTCATAATGCCAAGTGCCATGTGGGGAACCATGCCACACAGACATAATTCCATGCACTCCAAGCCAAGGATTTCTAGTGTTTGAGTTGTTAGCCAGTACCTTTTCCTTACTTAACAGTGGCCCAAGAGTCAATTAAATCAGAT
This sequence comes from Bos mutus, assembly GCF_027580195.1. Taxonomy (NCBI): domain Eukaryota; kingdom Metazoa; phylum Chordata; class Mammalia; order Artiodactyla; family Bovidae; genus Bos; species Bos mutus. The sequence goes on along the minus strand of NC_091619.1, from coordinate 92,875,877 downwards.
CCAACTTGAAGCTAATAATTGGAAAGCTTGACCAGTATTTAGCAAAGCATGAGCTTTAGAGTTCAACTGCTTGGCTTCAAATATTTCTGATGTGTAATAGCTGTGTGGTCTTAGCGAAGTTGTTTAACCTGTGTCTCAGTTTTCTCATCTGAAAAATGGCAGTAATAGCCCTACTTCTTAGAGCGGTTTTTGAGGATTAGATACGTGCAGACTACTTAGACTCACAACGGGTAAGTAGCACTTACTATTTAGACGTCCACAGCAATCGTCTGTAATTCTGTATCTTCTCAAAGTAAGGGCTCGATTATATTTTGTCATTTTAAGAGCTAAGTAGACAGCGGAAGCAACTCATAGACTGCTCACTTCGAAATGGATTTTTAAGGCCCTGAGGCTCCTTGTTTGTGGATTTACTTCAGTCACCCTGCCAGACAGTGATGAACTTTGCACCAGATTTCCACAGAGCTGTGCTAACTCAAGCAGAAAGGCACTTTCCAGCCTCGGAAAACTGCATCTGAGGGTGAGGGTGAGAGGTTCCCATTTATTTATTAGTGAATTAGTGTGATGGTGCTAAGGGCATAACAGGACTGTTGAGAAGGCACACTGCTGGACTAAATTTGAAGCAAAGAGGAAGACTGTTTTCCACTCCTTACCATCTTAGAAGAAATCAACTTGGGAGTCACTCCAGAGAAAAGTATCTGGATTTTATTCCCTTGTTGAATGATTCAGGCACTCAGCAGGCTGGGGCTTTCTAAAATCCCCCAGTGCTCCCTTCAGTTGCTGAGAATCTCCCACTCAGACCTGAGCCAAGTATTTGGTTGGTGCTGGCCTTTCAGAGTCCTGGCTTCGCTGTCGGGTCATGGCTTTTTTGCTGTGAATGACGATAGCTGTCTTGGAAACGCTCCTATTCTGACTTGAGAGATAAGGAATAGGGAATCCTGCCAACATATGGGAGAGCTGATAGGGACCAGCACACTGCTGGAAGCTACCCTGCCAGTTCAAGGCCTGGGACCAGTGAGAGGCAGAGTAGACTTTGTTGCCAAGAGCCTGTTCAGAGCATGTTACACAGTTGCTGCTCCCTGAGTTCCTCTGTGTGGCAAGGACTCAGACTTTCCGCAAATGAGGATTAGTTGCTCTGGGTGTCCTGGACCACTGTAGAGGCCCCTGATTGAGGGAGTCTATCATCACTTCTGGTAAGCCACCTGGCAACACAAGCCTTTGACAAAAGATAGGAAGGTACAGATCCGTTGCCTCTTTTTGGAGATGAAAGCCCAGAAACAGACTTGACCAGAATTAGAACTGTTGACAGCAGGAGAGAGCCTTAATCTAGTTCAAATTACTAAATTTTAGAGGCTCCATGACTCCCAGGGTCACACTGAAAAAGCAGTAGTAGCAAAGCAGGGGCTGCAATTAGGTCTCCTTACCTGGAGGCCAGAAATCTCCTCACCCGATCAGCTGCCTTTCTAGGGCAGATGTGCTAGGAAGGTCTGCAGTGTTAGAGAAGCAATGACCAGCAATGGCTCAAGACACAATGAGAATCTCAAGACAGCATTTTCACCTTCAGAGGCCTCTGCACAAGGATACAGTGGTGGTAGGCTCCCAGCGTTTTCACCTTCCTTCACATACGTGTTTGTTTTTGGCCATCCAGCTTGCAGGATCTTAGCTCCCTGACCAGGAGATCAAACCCCGGCCACGTCCGTGAAAGCACCAAGTCCTAACCATTGAACCTCCCTCACAAGCATGTTTGAGGGCGGAGCCCAAGCTGCAGGTAGGATAAGGGAGACAAAACTGACAAGACTGCAGCCAGGGCAGCAGACAGACGCTAAGGTGCTGGGGGGCTAACTCGTGACGCCCAGAAGGAAACAGCAACAACTAGGAAATCACCCTGGCATGAAGAGTTTAAAAACACCTAAAATGAACACTGAGATGAAGAAAGGTTTTTGTAAACGGCAATTTTACGTTTGGAATGCAGTGACCAGTGCTGCTTTTATACTGCAATGGTAGCATTCTGATTTGTGAGGGAGGCCAAGACGCCACCCTGTTCAGCAGCCTAGCTCCAGTTCACCCCTTTCACCTGCCCTGCTGGGCTGGGCACCCAGCATCCAGGCTGTGGGAGAGAGCTTGCCCTTTGTGGAAAGCATTCTTTTGTCTAGTTCTAGCAAGATACTGGAGCTTTCCTTCGGTAGCATTTCTGCTCTGACAGTACACTAAGTGCAAAAGAGGATCTTTTGACTGTCTTTTCAGTCGAAAATGAGAATATGCTTTACCTAAAACCCATAACTTCATTCAGTATCAGTCACAGGAAACTTGGTTGTATATTAATTGATTAAACCACCCTGTCCCTAGCATATGCTTAAAAGTGTTTGCTAAATACAGCAGGCTGGAAGATGGGAAAAGTCTGTGGTCCTTCCCTTACAGAAACTGCATTTGTGTGTTTGAGTTAGTCAGACACTTTAAGGGGCCAGAAGGATAAGTGTTGAAAAGAGCTTCTACTCAGCTCCATCTGATTGTTGCCTTGTGAAAATGAGGCCCAGTATTGCCAGATTTTTTAAGTAAGAAGCCAGAAACCAGATTTATTTGTGAAGTCTCCCCATTTTTAAATGTTTGTTAACTTATTCTGAAAATTTTAAAACATTAGGTTGTCTAAATAAAACATGCTTGGGCCATATAGCTTCTGACTGAAACTTTCTGCCCTGCCCAAGAATTCAAGCAACAAAGTATTTTACTGAAATAGATGTTGCATGATCTCTGAAGTGTATAAGTTTTATTACTGAAATATAGCTTTTCTCTTAACTGAAAAATCTAAAACATACATAAACAGGCTAAGAATAAGCATTCTAAGAAAAATGCTATTAGTAAATAAATGTACTTTGAAGTATAGAAGATTTTTTATCTTTCATAAATCATTCCCAGTGGTTTCAGTTTGGCGTATAGCAGACTAGTGTCTGAGAAACTTTACCTGCGAAATTTCTTGGCTTTGGCACAGAAAGGGCTCCCTTTCCTTCAGGCCTCGAGATCACCATTCCTTGGTAGTGGGAATTGATGTTTTTTCCTACAAATGGACTCAAGATTATCTCACTAAAAATACATGTTTGATTGTTTTTTTCAATTGCAGAATTACAAAGGGGCTGTAAGAAGTAAGGTAGTGGGATTGTGTGAAACCTGTGTTTAGCCCTCAGAAATCTCGAAGCCTGAGGTCCAGATCCTCTTTTGGGTCCTTCCAGCCCTGGAAGCTGAGACCTCGCTGAAGTCTTAACAGTGATTTACATACAGGTGGTTGGTTGGTGGTTTTTTTTCCCCAAAGCCAACTTTGATTCCATCAGTGTATTTCTAAGGAAAATGTAAACTGTTCATACATTCTCTTAACATCACAGTGAAAAACAAGTACCCGTATGTGTGACAGGGCAGGCAGGGAGCTCCACCTGCTCCGGCCTTGACAGAAGCCCTTGGCCGCACTGGTGAACATGCTGGCTTCACTTCTGCACAGACACCTATGTCGTGCTGTCCCACTGGAGCACCGGTGGACCCCAAAGGCAGGGCAGGGGGAGGGGTTCTTTTTGAAATGTTTCCAGGAGCTCTGTCCAGCTGATTCTGTCTTCCAGCCTGGGACTGCTGCACAAAACTACAAGGACACTGATGAGACCATAGATCTGTTGCCCTTTTCTAGGGAAGACTTGGCTTGGAGTGTGGCTGCCTGGATTCGAAAATGTGTCCTTGACTCCATGGAATAATTCTTATAGTTTTGCCTGGAAGAGACCAGAGAATCAGACATGTGAAGCTGCTCCAGGTTGTGATTTTTCCCTTAGTCTGAGCTGTGGGAACCCACTAGCCAAGGAATGTTTTTAAAGGCTGATCCCTATCTCTGTTTAAAGAAAGAGTTGGGCTTAAATTTAATAGGGATTACCTGTTATCTTGCCTTCTGGAACCACTCTTGGTCCTTTGGGGCCCAGTATGAAGGAATGATTTCAAGATCCATGGGCTAGAAGGCAGGAGACCTGCACCTTCACACCAGCCCTGAAGCTTGCAGTGTGACCCTGGATAACTCAGTCATTGAGTCTGGGATTTCAATTCCTCTTTGGTAAATTAGGGAAGAAGCCTCCCTATACCAGGTGAGAACTGGGTTCCCCCGGGACACGGGCCCAGCCTCTGGGCTGCCTACACTGCCTTTGCCAGCACCCTCTCACACTGCTGCCTGGCACCTCTGCCTCCCCAGAGCTCATGGGGAACAAAGGCCAGACCAAGGCAAATCAAGCCTTACTTGGCAGTTTCCAAGAGTTTGACAGCCTCTTCATTTCTGCCTTGCTCCATAAACAGCAGGGCCAGCTCCAGCAGGGCATTTGGGATCAAGTAGTGGTCATATTTAATCCTCTTTTCACTGTAGGACAGAAGAAAACACGGCTTACAGGCTCTTCTCTTGAGACATCCTTTGGGCACGTCCGTCAGACTCCTCCTGAGCGTCTCCCAAATGGGAGGATCCAATTCATGGTCTCATGGGGTTTTCTGACCTGAATTCCAACTTGGAAGGTTCCCACTATTTAGCCCTAGAAAGACTTAAGAACCACAGCAAAGCCTTCCAGTCCTCTGCACCTGGGCCCTGAGTCCCTGACAACCTATGGTTCACGTCATGTCCTAGGCCCACCTCCACCTCAGTCCCCAACCCCACCCCCCCCCCCACTGCTGCCCTTTATTTCATCTGCAACCCTTTCCCTCTAGGACTTCACCTAAGCAGGGAAGGACTGACCGCTGTCACCTGACCTCAAGTCTTTCCTGTGTCCAGGCATTAGCACATGCTCTACCTACTCCACTTAAAACTCCTCTTTCCTTGCTTTCTCTGCCTGATAAACTTGCCAACTGAAGTGGCGTTACTGGAAAGCCTTTCCTGGCATCTAGCATTATGTTTAGGTCCTTCCTCCTGGCACCTGCTGGCCTCTCTGCTTTCCTCTGGCACAGCCCTCACCATACCAGATTAAGTTACCTATAGCTGTCTCTCTAATATCTGTACTCCCCAAGGATAGAGAGTCTCAGTTACAAACTCCAGGGGGCACCATTCACAGGAAACACTGCAGATAGGCTCCTGTCGCTGGGCATTCTGGTGGCCCTGGAGGACAAGGTCTGAATGATCTGGGCCTAGAAGGGTCCTGGCACAAAACAGAAGCTAGTACATGTGAAGCGAGTAGGAGCAGGCCAGAGTCAGGCACTGTGCATGTGTGCGTATGGGAAGAGAAACCCAGAAAATGCCACCCTGGAGCCCCGGGCCCAGCAGTAGGCCATCTGGAGTGACAGCAGCCACAGAGGCACTTACTTGGCAGAGATGATCCTGAAATTCTCCTCAGCCTCCTGGACACGGCCCAGATATTTCAGACACAGGCCTTTCAGCAGCTTCACCAAGCATTCGTCATCCACTGAGTACTCATTCTCTGAGAATAGGGGAGTGAGGGAAGACAGCTTTGTTCATTTTCTCAACACTCATAGAGCCCCTACTCTGCTGGGCCCTGGGGACACAGAGATGGCTCACACATGGCCCCTGTCCGCAGGGAGCGCACATCTGGGGAGGAAAGACAGATACTGAGACGATGACAATGCAGTGAAATCAGGACTGACTGAAGGAAGCTCGGGGCTTGTGGAAGCCCAGCAGAGGCCCTGATGCTCCCTGGGGGACAAGGGACAGCTTCTTGGAGGAGCTGTTACTGAAACTCAGCCTAGAAAGGCAGAGGACAATTACCAGGGCAGAGAAGTGAGGAAGGACATTTTGGGTAGAGGGAAACTTCAGCTGTAAAGACCTGTGGTCAGACCCAGCCTGGCCAGTTCAAGGGCCTGGGGTAGTCACCTGGGCCCTTTTCCAGCATCTCTTCAGCCTTGATGATAATCTCAAGGATCCCATCTGTGAGTTCCGGCTGCTTCCCAATCACAGCGTAGCCATTCCAAATGTACATCATTTCCTAGGGGCAGGGGAGCAAATCAGTCCTAGGTTTCCTCCCCAGTGGGGCCTCAAGCTTCTCCGTCTATAAAATGTGTAGCTCAGATGAGGATCACTAAAGGCCCTTCTAGCTCTAATCTTCCATGGTAAGTCTCAGCCCAGCTTTTGAAGCTGTAAGGCTTGAGGGAGTGAATGGAGATTCTTATCTCTTACTTACGATTGAGATCTCTCCTTACCCCTGTGAGAATTTAAGATGGACCCGTATTCTCACTCTTTTCATATAGTTTTCAATTACGTTTCTGTTCCTGGGTCCCTAGGGCACTAGTCTGCACTCTCCCCATCTCTCTGTCCAAATTCCCCATCCTTTGAGAACAAGGTCATGCCCCTACTCTAAGGAGTTGTCTTCCTTGCTCCAGCTAACGGCCTCCTGTATTGAAGAGTCATAGTTGACGTAAGCTCTTCAGGGGCTTAAGACCAAGTTACCTTCTCTCCTATTTCACTAAGGCAGTGGGCCTGAGTTTTCATCTATGAAACATGATTTCTTTCTTTGCCTTAACTGCCAGGAAGCTCAGAATACTAAATTTTCATTCTAGTAACTCTAATCTAGTTAGCCGAGATTAGCATTTCCTAAACTATCAGACCAAGCAATGGACATGACAGTGATTTGTATACATAAAGTTCTAGAAGGACTTTTTATAGTTTTTTTTATGTTCTAGGCAGGGACTTTAAGTTTTGACAAGTACTTATTAAATCATTACATGGTCTAAAAGAGTTCTGTGGCTAAATAACAGGGATAAACTGCATCTTCAAGCTTCTTCTCGGAGACCTACCATGCAGATGAGCATATAAAGGCTCCAAGAAGGTCTACAGTATGTAAACTTTGTTCAGGCTGGTCTTTCCCAAATGTATTTAATCACAGAAATAATCTTATGCGCACATAGCATCTTGCAGGTTACAGTTTTGGAAATTCTCCCCTAAATATCCGGTTAGCTGCTTTCCCTGCCCCTCCTTACAACATATGCCCCAATTTGATGACAGCTTTATTGTATATTTTGAATTGTAAAATAGTTCAAAATTTATTTAAAGATATTCAGGATATAAGCTCAAAATAAATTCTACATAAATACTGAACTTGTTAATTTCTGTAGTGTTTAATAAGTTTTTATCAGCAGACTTTCATACCTGCTGTATGAAATGGGCAAGGTAGATATTTACATTAAGGGGAAGGGGACCTTGTATGCAAGTCACACAATTAGTGAGCAGCAGAGCCAGGTCTCTGAAGCAGCACCCTTCCTACCTTTCTGGCTGCCTTATTATTTGAATAACAAGGACTCTTAACAAACTAGAACTTGCTCTGATGCCTGCTCAGATCATGCATGGAATTAGCATCATAATTGTGATTCAGAAAGTTATGATGGGCTCTGGAACCAGACTGCCTGGGTTCAGATTCTAACTCATCAGCTATGGGACTTGGACAAGTTATTTCATCTTTCTACTTATATCTTATCTATATTTTAGCTTCCTACGTATCTATTAGGCCTTTTTATCCCCTTCTGTAAAATGGAGATGCCACCAGCACCTAAGAGGGTTCTTGTGAAGATCAGATAAGGCAATAGGCAATGGGTGTAACGAGCCTTGAACACAGCATGTGCCCAGTAGCAATGCCAGCAATTACTGTTATTTCAAAGGTGACTGTAACAGGGGTCCCAGCCTCAGAAAAGCTTGGGGCAGTGATGGGGGAACAGTATAAACAATAATTAAAATCATGTGACAAGACAGAAACAGACAGGATGGCAACACAAACAGCTGAGAGATGCCTATCTAGGAGAGCTGCGCTCTCTGCTTTCAGGCATCTGCAGCCTGCTCACCTGTCTGCCCAACCCCATCCCTAGTAGACCAGTGCTTTCTCAGAGGTTGAGGTAGGCTCAAACTCATGTGTCCCTCACCCAGGGCCAGGTGATTTGTAAAATCATCTCCAGGCCCTGGAGTCATGAAGGTCTCTGTCCTGCATCCACACCCTCCAGGGTCACTGGCTATATCCCTGACCCTCAGCTAATCCCCACAATCCCAAATGAGTTCAGGACCAGTCAAGACCCTCCTACCCACCAGAGCAGGGACGGGCAATGAGATAGGTTTAGGGGAGAGGTAGCGTCTGGACTTCCGGATGGCAAACTTCTCTGTGGGTAGAGATTTCCCAGCAATCTTGAGTTTCAGGCCTGGCACAGCTCTGTGGAAGAGATGAGGGTGGAGAGAGGGCAAGAAAATGCTAGAACCAAGAGTCCCCAACCTGCCCAGCCTCTGCTTGACCCCTCTCTGGGCCTCATCATCTATATGATGAGAGTGTTGGCTTCATAGCCTGTGGCTACAGCCTAATTTCATAGGCCCTATTGCAAGATCTGACCACTTCCTATGGCTAGGCAGGCTCCTCTGCACCAGTAGCTAGAGGTGAGAATGTACATGACCACCACCACCGCCCCTCAGGCCTGCTATGCCTTCCAGTTGTCCCTCTCTACTCCCAGCCCCCATTTCCTGAGGGCCCAGCAGAAGTCTGACCCTAGTTTCACAGAGGAGATTAAAACTCATAAAGGGAAGGACCTGCCCAAGACCACACAGCACAAACCTTTCATTAAGTCTGGCCATGTGAGTTGCAGCCTCCTCAGCTGTTTCCAAGGGTAGAGTAAAATGTGGTATGCAGCTGAGCAAGACTACATCTGGGGCCCCACCCCCCCAGCTCTGCCTTGCCCTGAATTTCTGCCACGATCATGGGGGTATGGCTGTGACCTGAGCCGTCCAGGCCCAGGAAACAGCTGGACCTAGTTGTGAGGTCCCCAGCAAACACCTCTGCCATGTATTCACTGTGGAACCTCTCTGGGCCTGCTTTCTCATCCCTAAAATGGAGACAATGATATGGAAAGGAGAAGTTGTTATCCCCAAACATGCGTCTTTGGCATAAGGGTTATTTTAGGCTGATTATTTTTAAGAAAACAGCAAACACATCAAATGCTCTGAAAATCTAGTAGAATTTAACCTTCTCGTAAGAGACATTTTCAAGGAAAATGTCCATTTGTAAGGATGTCTTTCTCTAGACCAGGAAGAGGAGGAAGACTAATTCTCCAGAAACTTATCAATGAAGAAGGTGGAGACTAAAATCTGCATAACAACCATATACCCTCTCTTTTACCTGAAAACCTCCCACAACTGGCTCCCCATCCAACTACATCTTCTTTTTTGCTTTAGCTGGAGATGACATTTAAGGTAACAGCTTGGGCCATTTCAGAGAGTCAACTCAGTTTTCCTGGGTCCCTCCCATACAGAAGTTATTAAATTTTTGTTTGCTTTTCCATTAATCTTATTATGAGGGTCTCAGCCAAGAATCTAGAAGGATGGAGGAAAAATACCTCTTATTTCCCCACAGATTCTTACCTTCACAAATCTTCTAGAAGAGTTACATAAGATAAAGAAACTAAGTCACTCAGTAAATGACAGCACCCTGTGACTGTGACAGCCCAGGAAGCAATGGTTACACTCATTTCCATATCTGCACGTTGGGGCCAACCCTCACCATGACTGGGGAAAAGCCCAAGGCTCCCGCCTCAGGCCTGCCATGGCTGAGTCCTGCTCCAGGCCCTTCGCAGAAGGCAAACACAGCAGTGCAGGTAAGAATAAAAACAGCCACCATGTACTGGCTCCAGGCCCCACCGCAGACTCTTTAAATCTAGTCTCTATTTGATTTGCAAAACAACCCTGCAAAGCCGAGTTTGTTATTCCCATTTTACAGATGCTGAAAGGGTCCCAGATGACACAGGTAACAAATGGCAGAGGCCAGATTTAATCCTGCTTACGTGATTCCAACTCTGCTTTTCTGAGTGTATCAGGTTAACTCAGGCAGAAGGAACCTCTCTGGACCTGTGTCCGCATCTGTGCTACACTCTGGATCAAAGAGGCACAGTGGGAACGACGTTGACAAAACCACTTTTATGAAAGAAAACCTCTGAACAGATTCAAAGGGCTCTAACAGCAGCAGCAAGAGGAGGTGGGGGTGGGGGGAGGATTGGGGAGGGCTGGGGTTCCGGGCCCTGGGGATGACAAGCCCCCATCTCCCTCTGCTCAGGGTGGCTGTGGGCAGAGCCTGGCTGAGACCTACAATGGAATGCAATGGCCGCACCCACCTAAACAACTCCACTTCGTCATCTCCGAACGGTTTGTAGTCCTCCTTCCCAAACATGCTGAGGTAGGCGGCCTTCATGTAGATATAGGTGGCCTGTGTGAGGCAGAGCAGCAGTCAGGTATAAGCAACCTGCCCTCCAAATCACAGTCCTGAACTGGCACACACACCTCACTGGAACCTCACTATTATCCCCAACCCCCAGGGGAGAAACTGGGTCAGGAAGCTGAAGCAACTTGAGTCTGTGACCTAGGAGTTAAATCCGTGATGGGCCATGTCTAAGCACCTGACCTCTCCACTTTGAAGCCACTGGGCAGACGGCAAGCAACTAGTGGTGCGCCAGGCGGAGCTGAGGACAGGATGGAGATACAAAGACAGGGCGGCAGGGGCTTCAGGGAAGATGCAAAGGGAAGCAGCCACTTCACACTGGGCCCTTGAAAGCCAACGGGAAGATTCACGGAAACAGAAAAAGGACCTTCCAGGCAAAAGGAACGTCCTGATCAAAGGGAGGGCAGAGACGTGTGTAAGTGGGGTACAAATGGGTGGGTAGCATAAAGCATGGAATACCCAAGAAGTGTGAGGCCAGGAGGGGCAGGGACCCGGGTTGTGGCTCATCTCAGGGTCCCTTGGTGAGACTGCTTGCTGTGTACCAGGCACTTTACATATATCCCAAAGACAATGCCAGAAAGGAATCTGTACCCTACCTCTGCTTCCTGGGGCCGCAGGGCTGCTAGGGGCAGAGCTGGGAGGGACCCCAGGTGTGTGTGGCTTCAAGGGATCCACTGACAAGAAAGGGGTGGTTTGCAGAGCCCCAACCTCACCCCCATCTCAGAGATGTATCCCTGAAAGCCGCTCCCCTTTGCCTGAAGTTCAATGCTGGAGGAGCCTGGCTCTGTGCTGCCCTCCAGTGGTCAAGTATTGAACCACAGCTAGACCCCCTGGGGCTGCTACCCAGCAGAGTACAGTGGGTAGAGGAGGGAAGGGAGCCGGACATCCTGGAGTCTAGTCCTAGGAGAAGGTGGAAAGCAATCTCCACCTGGGAGCCCCACCCATGCTGAAACCCAGGGCTGCTCCCAGTTCCAGCCTGCCCTCGGCACCTCAGCCTGCCCTTCACAACGTGAGGAAAACCTGGTCTTTGCGGGTGTGCTAAGAAGATGCTCCCCTCAGTGAAATCTGTCCCCCATCCCCTCTTTAACCTCCTGGTGTCACCTGTGCCTTCTCCCTCCGCCTGGCCCCAGTACTGAGCCACCAAGCCCTCAGGACTTTACTACCCACAGAGCTCTTGAATCCCACTGGCCTGGCCCTATCACGCCACACCGTCTCCCCGCTCCAGGCCTTGCCCTAGTCCATGTGGTCTCCTCACTGATGTCCTGCTCCCACTCCTGCCCCCCACCAGCCATTCTCCACACCACTGCCATGTGGACATTTTAGAATAAGGTCACAGCAGTCCCTCTTTGACTCATGATACCCCATCACACTTAGGGAAAAGGCCCACATTCCCTGTCATGGCCTGCGAGGCCCGATGCAGCTTCCCTCAATTTCTCCTCCAGCTTCGTCACTGGTGCCCCCTCGCTCTAGCCACACTGGCCTCTGGGCTGTTTCCAGAATATACCAACTCATGGCTTCAGCTTCCTTCTACACCTGTCCTAACATCTACCAGGCCTGGAACATTCTTCACGGAGATGTCAGCCTGGCTTGCTCCTTCACTCCATTCTGGTGTCTTCTCAGGCAGGCCCCTCCTGACCATACTGTTCTCCACATCCTGCACCCGCACCTTGCCCAGTTTTTCATTGCACTTAAGCAGAACCTGACGTTATCTCACACTGCACATCATCTATGTTTCTTGTCTCTCGCCCCACTAGAACATGAGCCTCGAGGTCTTTGCTTTGTTCAGTTGTAGATGACCTGCCCTAGAATAGGACTGGCATGTGAGGGTGCCCAGTGACTGCAGGACAGATGTCTAAAAGCACAAATACAAGCCACAAGCAACAAGGGCTCCCCCACTGTCAGGCTAAAGCCCAAACAGCCACTCAGGGCCCTGGAGACTGGCTTCTCTGGCTCCTCCTCCAGGCCACTCTTCCCCATCACTCCCTAAACTCACCTCAGGCCCCTGCTTGTGCTGTCCCTCTGCCTGGGACCCCACTGTCCCTTTGTTGCCAGGCGCATCTGTGGGCTTCCTGTCAGAGCTTCTTCCCCAACCCTGCCCCCCACCCGGACTGAGTCAACAGGAATTAGGACAGATGCAGTGACCTAGCATGGTGAGAGCCATGGGCATCCAAGTTCCTAAGGGATGTTATGGGGCCATGCTGATGGAGAGCCATAGCCACCCTGCCTGAGGGGGAGTCCGGTCTCCCAGAGTTACCTGTTTGCCTATTGATTCCACGTATTTATTCTGCTGGATTATTCTACTAGCTTCTGTGCAGGCAGACAGTCCTTGTCCCAAAGAAGCTTCCAGTGTGTGGCTTAGAGGGGGAAGATCCCTCCACGGCCCCCCTGCACTTCCATCCACAAGCCCTTCACCTGGTTAAACAGGGCCTCCTGGCAGCCCCCTGGCTCCCCAGCCTGTGCCCTGAAGTTCTCCTGGCCTGGCGTGTCCTTCTGCCACCATAACTCCTCGTCCTTCGAGACTTTCAGTTCAGACATCTTTTCCAGAAGCCTTCCTTGTCCTCTTGGCTGGGCTAGTCAGGGCTGCCTCTAAGGCCCCCTCGACCCCCGCATTGCGGCACTGAGCACACAGTTGTCACCGCCTGGTTTCTGGCTGCAAGCACTAGGGCCGAGGCCCACGGGGTGAGCCAGCCTAGCACGGGCAGACACTGAGCAGAGGGGCTGGCACGCAGGGCAGTGGCCACGGGCCAACTCCCTAGAGCTAGAAGCTGGTGGACTTCAGTAGCCAAGCGCTGGAAATTAGGGATGAATGAGGCCCGAGAACTCGAGGTGCCACAACCTCTACCTACTTTCACAGGAAACCCTTTTGAGAAAAGCATTGCAGAGAGAGGGGGGCTGACCACCCCAAAGCCACAGAGCTGAAGACTGAGCCAACTCACAGCCAGACTTGCTGACATGTGGGAGGCCTGGCCCTCCCTCTGTTCCTCACAGAAGCTCTGTGGCCACCTCAGGTCTCTTCTTCCCTGGTAGAAGGCCCAGCTGCCTGCCCCACTTCACAAGCAGGCTTCTGCTGCTGCTGCTGCTAAGAAGGCTTCTAGATCACTTTAATTTAAAAAGGTTCCCGGAGGCTTTGTTGGGAGGGGGAGGGATGAGGGATGAATGCTGGCCCACAGGGGCTGGGCCTGAGGAAGTGCCTTCAACAGCAAGGTGGCCTTAGGGCAAGCTGGGCCTACTCAGGGGAACTGAGGAGCAAGGGAAAAGCAGAGGCCTTGGAGCCACACAAAACTGTCTTCAGACCCTGTGTGTGTCACCAACTGCTGTGTGGCCCAGGGAAGTCTCTCACCTTCTCTTAGCCTCAGTGTCTCTCATGTGCCTGATGGAGATAACATCTACCTCCCTGGGTGTAATGTGGAGGAAAGGACAAGCTCTGGGCACACAGTCAGAGCTCAGAGAAAGCCCACTCCTCCTCCCAGCCCTGCCTGCCCTGAGCCAGTGAAAGTGAAAGTCACTCTGTTGTGCCCAACTCTCTGTGACTCAATGGACTGTAGTCCACGAAGCTCCTCTGTCCGTGGAATTCTCCAGGCAAGAATACTGGAGTGGGTTGGCATTCCCTACTCTAGGGGATCTTCCCAACCCAGTAATCGAATCCATGTCTCCTGCACTGCAGGCAGATTCTTTACCATCTGAGCCACCAGGGAAGCCAGCCCTGAGCCAGAGAGTCCCTTTCAGCCTGGGCCCTAGGCAGGGTGACTGAATAGGGACTTCCATGCAAAGGTGGGGGAAAGATGAGAAAATCAGGGTCACTGAGACATACGTGCTATGGATTTCACAATAGTGGATGCTCTCTGATGATCTAAATGATTCTAAGACTCTTATCTGTGTTATCATTACTCTATGATGATAATGGCTCATACTTGTTTCACCACTTACCATGATAATACTTTGGCCACCTGATATGAAGAACTAACCCATTGGGAAAGACCCTGATGCTGGGAAAGATTGAAGGCAGGAGACGGGGATGACAGAGGATGAGATGGTTGGATGGCATCACCAACTCGATGGACATGAGTTTGAGCAAGCTACCAGGAGTTGGTAGTGATGAACAGGGAAGCCTGGCGTGCTGCAGTCCATGGGGTTGCAAAGAGTCAGACACAACTGAGCAACTGAACTGAATTGAACCATGATAAACATTTATGCTGAGCATCTGTTTTGTTTCGCCTCCATGGCATCTCCTTAATGCTCACTCCCAACAACACTTATTCTGGGGCATCAACTCATTTTTCTTTGGGGGAATCACCCCTCTCCTACTTCTAATCCATGAGGGGTCTTCCCACTCCTGTTTCCAGGCACTGGCCTGTGATCTATGCAGACCAATGAGGCTCTGTCATGGGACTTTGGTTGAAACCAAATGGGAGAGGCAGCCCATAGCCACCCTGCTGGCACATCAAGAGAACCACCTGCCTGTACAATGAAGAAGTCACAGAGAAGAGCATAGTCCCAGCTGGAAAAAATAAGCCCAAATGACTTAGAATTCCTGGAGTCAGCCCAACCTGAAATCAGATGTGCCTGGAATTTTCAGTTATATGAACCAATAAGCCTTTGTGTTTACACCTGCGTAGTCATGTAACATGTCCACTAGCTCCATGTGACTTTTTACATTTAAATTAAAATAGAATAAAATTGAAAACATCCAGTTTCCCAGTTGCAGTAGGCACATTTCAAGAGCTTGGCGTGCACATGTGACTGGGGGCTCCCACACTGGACAGCTCGGAACATTTTCACTGTAACAGAAAGTTCTGTTGGGCAACACTCACGCAGACCACGTGAGTGACACTTCTGTCCCTTGTGGCTAAAAATCTCGATACCTTGTAGTTCTAAAGGTCACCTGTTTCCCGTGGTCTTTAGTTCCTTCCAACCCTGAGGTCTAGTAGAATTTGTGGTTTTGCTTAAACTATAGCTGAGATCTCTGTGTTCAGTTAGGGGTTTGGTCCCGGTCTGGGGGCTCATGGCCAGTCTAGGCTGGTCTTCTGGTCTCCCTGTTCCCCCAACATGTGGTGTCAGCCCACCTTGGACCAGGAGTTCTCCTTGCTGAGCAGGTCTGCATAGAAGTAGGCCATCTTCCACTGGGCCTTGTAGGTGAAGCACCACATCAGCTCCCAGTAGCACATGTGGTGGAACTGCTTCCAGTGCTGCTGGGCCTCACAGCACTCCTCGAACCGCTGGATGGCCTGTGGGTACCCAACACTGAGCCTCTGCCAGTATCCCCCAGCCCCAGCCGTCCGCCCCAACCCCCCGCCACACCCTCCATCCCTGCCCAGCTCCACAGCAGCCCCAGCCCCATGCCAGCCTCAGGAGCAGGGCGAGCAGCAGCATCGGGGAGACAGCGGGTGTGGCCTCCAGTCCCAGTTCTATCCTCAAAGTCTTACATGACCTTGGGCCCAGTTACCAACCCTCCTAGGGACTCTAGTCTTTCGGCACAAAGCGAAAGGGTGCGGGACAGAGCTATAACAGAGGCATAATAGGCAGTGGGAAGTGTTAAAGTGATATAATGATGTCTCTGCCTCAGAGCAAACTCCAAAGGTTCCGGCAGCTTCCACAGAGTGACCCGGCCCGGGGCGTCTGTCCTTCGGCCTGAGGAACCACAGCCAGGACCAGCAGGAAGCACCAGAACTCCGAGAGTCACGGAGTCTGTCCTGGGCCTTGGCTTAGTGCTGGGGATTCTGCCAGGGTGGTAAGCCTCCCCTCTCTCACCCCTTCCACGGTTCCCTCCCACCTTGGAGCCCAGATCCTTAGTCAGGCCGTCCAGGCGCCTGCTTCGCCCCTGGCAGCAGGCTCCAGCCTGTCACCCTGCCCTGGACAGTGGACCCTCTCGCCTCTCTGCCTTACTCAAGGGCACTGTATCCCTCCTTCTCCCTGCCAATCCCACTCACCAGCACTGCCACCTCCTCCCTCGCCCTCCCAGACTCTCGAGTCGTTGGCAGCGCCTCTCCTGGGCCTGCTGCCTTCGTGGGTCTTCTCTCAGCACCCCCTCCCAGTCTGCCTGTCTCCTGTCTGTGTGTCTGCTGTCCTGGGAGACCTGAGGGGCCTCCAGCACTGGCTCAGACTCCTGTTACTTACCGCATCAACATTGCCTTTAATGACTTCAATCCGCCCCGCAAAGAACAGGAAGATGGCACCCTACAATGACACGTATCTGGGTTTGTGGGGGTCCACAGGGCACATGTGGGCTGCGGGTGTCTGCCAAGAGGTAAGGCTCACCTTAGGGTATCGCTTCAGGTAGGGTCTCAAGAGCTTCTCTGCCTCCTCGATGTTGACGTTCCCGGTGCCTGAAGGGGGTGGGGGGGCAACAGGACTCGTCACCATTCTCCCTGGTGGTCCTCCCAGCAACCTGCCAGGGGCTTCTCAGGGCCTCCATTTCTGCTCTGTGAAATGCGGATGCTAACTCTTCTGTCTCCAGGGTGACGTGGGGACTGAATAAGACACTAGGGCTGACAGCAT
Organism: Bos mutus; assembly: GCF_027580195.1. NCBI lineage: Eukaryota > Metazoa > Chordata > Mammalia > Artiodactyla > Bovidae > Bos > Bos mutus. The sequence goes on along the minus strand of NC_091619.1, from coordinate 92,859,195 downwards.
CCTCATGCCCTCTACAAGGTGGGCAGGACCCACCTCCATTTCACAGATGAGAACATCGAGTCTGGAACCCAGTCACACTGTAAAGAAGTGAGTGTCCAGGCCCCTGGACAGTTGCGGTTCTACTGTTTCTGGTTTCAGGGCCCCCTCCCCAATCCTGGGGGCCCAGCAGCCCCTTGCCCTCTCACCCCTGCCCTAAGAGGCAGTCAAAGCCCAGAGGCCCTGGCGCTCACTGTGGGGGGCGCTCCTACCAAGCACGAAGGTGAGGAAGGTGTGGTAGCAGAGCAGCAGCATGACACAGAGCACGGCGCGGAAGCTGTGCCCCGACGCCCCCTCCTCCAGCTGCAGCAGCCCGTAGTCCTGGGGGAAAGACGGGGACAGCTGAGGCAGCCAGGCCTGAGCGCCCCCCGCTCCAGCCCAGGACCTGGGGCAGGGGAGGGGCAGGGAGGTCCCTGGACAGCTGTGAGGGCGCCACTGCTGCGGAAGGGGCCAGAGATCGCTGGGCTCCGAGCCTGGAGCCCTGGAGGCCGCGCAACCAGGAACGAGAGGTTGTCCCTCTCAGCACCTCAGCCATCTTGCTGGGGGCAGAGTACCCCACTGCCACAGCCAGGGCAAAGACAAGGGCGTCCCCTACCTCCCTAATAGCCCCTTCCCCATTCCTCCTATAGTCGCCTGCTCAGTCCCCATGGTGGGTGCCAAGGCCGTGAGCAGCCCCAAGTCTGGTCGGGGAGTAGAAATGACAAGGAGGTAGATAATCCTAACCCAGGCTCAGGGCACAGACAGGGCCATAGCAACTGCAGGCCGGGAAGGCTGCCAGGAGGAGAAGGCTCCAGAGCCTGCCTGGGGAGGAGCAAGAAGCCAGACTATGCTTGTATCACCACCGGCAGTTTCTGCCCCACTGCCTATCCTAGAGTGTGTTCCCGAAAGCCAGACTATGCTTGTATCACCACCGGCAGTTTCTGCCCCACTGCCTATCCTAGAGTGTGTTCCTGATCTTTCTAACAGATACATCTGACTTCCTCACCCCTGCTGCAAACGCTCCAAGCCCCCTTGACTTTGGGATAAAGATGAAGCCAGAGCTTGTGGGTGCAGGAGGTCCCTCTTGCTCCGGCCTTGCCACCCTCTCTTCCTGGCCAGGCCACCCTGTCCCACCTCTCAGACTTTCTCGTGTTCTTCCATCATCATCCTGAGATCCTACTCGGGACCCAAGGGCCTTCTTATAAAAAAAAAAAACAAAAAAAACAAAAAAAAAAACCTGAGGACTTTCAGAGCCTCTAACGAGTGTTTCCCTGGGCCCAGGCCATGGACCACAGAGGGCAGCCAAGCCTGTACGTGTCCTGGGAGGTGAGAAGAAGCGCAGGGTCCCAGGTGAGGAGCGGCCCTTCCCAGTACTCGTCTGTCCTCAGGCTACAGGAGAAAGCCTCAGTGTGGTGCTGGAGCGTGCAGCATCATCCTGCTCTAAGCTGTCTTCCACACAAAGAGAAACAGGCTACACAATCTGGTGGACCAAGGAAGACTGCTTGGTCCTGTAGTATTTATTGTTACGATCATGCTCTTACCACGCCACATAATATGGGTTCTCTGTGTAGTAATGTTTCCTTTAAATAAATTTAAGTAAAAAAAAAAATAAGAACCACATTTGAGAAAAATAATATGTAAATAATAATATAGAGGTCTGTGCACATGGCAAAAAATCAGGAAAGGCTGGAGAAAGTCCAAGCTGGAGAAACACTGATTTGATCAGTGGAGAGGGCAGTCAGCGGTCTTTGTTCAGAGTCACAGGAAGAAGGGGATGAGGCTAGACAGACTCAGGGCTCCTGTCTTACAGGTTAATGCTCCTTGTACCATTCTGGGTCTCCACCAGGGAGCCCTCCCTGATCTGCTACCTGGCACTCAGGGTCCTGCCCTCAGTAAAGCCTCTGGGTTCTTGAGTCCTCTGGTTTCCACCTCAAGGCCCAGTGCACAGCAGGGCTCCCCATGGGCATCTCCTAGACAAGAAAATGGTCCCAAGGGGAGGGACTTGCTCAAGGCTATCTGAGGGGAGAAGGACCAGGTTCCTAACACCTGCCAGACATAGAGATGATGACCCCAGGCCCCTAAAGGACCCCAGGAGCCGCTCTTCATACCCACCCTCACCCTAGAGCCTCTCCACCCTGAGAAGAGCCTGACAGCAATCACTGGTCCCATTTGCAGGAGAGCAGACTGAGGCCTAGAGAGGCCTGGGCCTTGTCCAGGGTCTCACACCGAGGTGGGCGCTGAGCCAGGGCTGGCGCTAAGGCCCCACAGCCCCTCAGCCACACCCCACCAGCTGAGCTCCAGCCCTGGGGCTGAGGATTGGGAGCCCCAGGAGGGAGGTGGTTACCTTGTTTCCTGAAAACCCTACGAACTCAAGCAGCCGCAGGATCCTGGTAGGAAGCATGGACAGCGTCTGAAGAGAGAGCCAGGCGAACTCATGATGGGTGGGGGCCACCCCTCCCAAATGCAGACCTCCACAGTCCTGGGGGTGATCCCTGAGGTGCAGGCCCATCTCTGGAATGCCCATGAGGCCGCCCCCAGCTCCCACTGATGGAGAGAGGCACTACAACATGACAATAAGGAAAAGACTGCGTCTCGATCCTAACCTCACCACTCCCAGCTTGGTCACCTCTCTCTGCCTCAGTTTCCTCATCTGTAAAATGGAAATAAAAATAGCCCCTACCAGACGGATCACATTAATACACATGAAGCGCGTAACAGAGGTTGCACCTAGCAGTTAGCTATTGTTATTACACTTAATCCCTGCTTTGTACCAGGAGATTCATTGCATTGAATCTCGGAACAGTCTTGCAAAGAAGGGATTTACTGCTATGTCTGACAGAGGGAGAAACAGAGGCATAAGATAAGTGACAGAATATGCCCAGGGCTCCACAGATCAGAAGTGGAGCCACTTCTTGAGCCCAAGACAGTCCAGCTACAACCTGCTAAAGTATCTGATGCACTCTGCAGCTTGTATTTCTCAGCACTTGGGCCAGAATCACTGCTCCCATCGTACAAATGAGGAATCTGAAACCCAGAGAAGGGCAGGGATCCCCATCTGAACAGGCTTTGCCTATAGGGGAGGAGCCACCGCCCACCACACACACTTTGGGGGAAGTCCCTGGCCACCCAGGGCCAGGAGTCCGAATCATCCAAGAGCAGCTCCTCCTCCCAGGAGCAGGCACACCTCTTCTGAGCCTCCCTGACTCAGCTCACGCTGTTCCCTCTGCCTAGAATGCTCTTTCTGCCTGAAAAACTTCCCTTACCTGTGGATCCTTCAAGTTCCAGCTCAAATACTCCCTGCTCCCCAGAACCTTCCCCAACTCCTGCAGAAAGAAGTTCTGGCTTTCTGTTCCCCGTGGGTCACCGGTTGTTTCCAGGCCTGTCTCCTTCCCAGCCACTGGTCAATGTCTAACCACCAGCTTTCTGGGGAGGAAAAGGCCCTGATGTCTTGTGTTTGTCAATTTCTGATGCTATAAATATTGTCGCCATAGTTGATTTCAAGCTTCAACTTGCCTCAGGAAGAAACATACAGAAGGGACCATGGAGCCATGGCCAGCCCCCACTCCCACCCCAGCTATGAGTTACCTCCAGGCCGGCAGTGTGTCTGCTTCATCACCGGGGCCCAGGACAGTAACCTGGCAGAGACCCAGTGTAGCCAGTGATGTGCAGGGGAGATTAACCTTGAACCCAGATGCTGGACACGGGGAGGTACGCCCACTCACCAGGTTGAAGGCGCCCACGCCGAGCTTCACCCCTCCTTCAAAGTGCCTGTGGTTCTCCCCCTTGCAGTACTGTGAGGACTGCACGAGGCTGTCCAGCTCCCTGTGGAGGGAGGCAAAGCCTGTTTCAGCCACAGCTGGGGGGCGGGGTCCCCTTCCAGCTGGGGCCAAGTGGCCCCTACTTCTTACTGACCTCAGAACTCCCTGGTGGTAGATGTGTAACTGTCTGGCAATCCAGAGAGCCGATTTCGAGGAACCTCTAGCCCCATCTCCCACCGTAATGACACACCCTTTGCTCTTGAATTTCAGCTCTGTCAGCTCTCGCACACCCGCCTCATCTGACCTCTAGGCATTGGCTTGTGCTCTGCATTCTGTCTAGAACAGCTCCTCAACCTCAGTACTACTGATAAGTTTAGGCTGGATAACTGGATAATTCTTTGTTCAGACTATGGGGGAGGGAGGCTGTCCTGCACATCTTAGGAAGTTTAGCAGCATTCCTGACCTCCACACACTAGCTGTCAGGAGCAGCCTCCCCCAGTATGACAAGCAAAATGTTTCTGGACATTGCCAAATGTCTCATCGGGGGGAAACTGGCCCTAGATGAGGAACACTGGGCTAACTCCAACAGCACCTCCTTAAGGAAGTCTTCCTGGAGTTTCTTGGTCGGAATCCAACCCTCTTCCTTCTGGTCACCCATAGCTCTGAGCACATACATATGCCAGTCCGCCTGGGGCAGGACAGGGAAATTAAAGAGGTACCTGCCTCCTCCGCAGGCCATGAGCATCTCAAGAGCATTCACTCAGCAAACACTGACTGAGCTTCTCTGGAAGGCAGGGCACAAAGCTGTCAAGCTACTATCTTCACAACTCTCCCCTCTCAGGGACGGACCCCCATCAAGTTACTGACAGGAAGAGGGGGAACCCTGGAGCCTGACCTCATTTGGGGTGCTGGGAAGGTTTCCTCAAGGGGCTGACATCTGAGCTGAAGCCTGAGGAACGAGGAGCTAGCCTGCACAGAGTGTTCCTGGCAGAGAGAACAGCATGTCCAAAGGCCCTGAGGTAGGAATGAGCTGGCCTGTTTGAAAAACTGAGGGAAGGCCCAAATGTCTGAGGCAGAGGGGAACAGGAGATGTGGTTACAAGAACAAACGGAGCTCCCAGGAGTGACTCGGCAAAGACCTGGGACTTTATTCTAAGAGCAAGACAGGTCTTGGGAGTTGGCAGGGAGTGACCTGACAAGGTTTGTGCTTTGAAAACATCACTCTGGCAGCAGGTAGGGAGACTGGAGGGGCCAGAACACACGTCTGGTTTCCTTGAGCAATTCCAGCAGAGACCACACAAAGGAGCATGGTATCCATATACTGCATGGCGTGTTATACCCCAGCAATACCTTGAAATCAACCTCACAGTGTCTCCACAGGAAAACTCTCACATTAAGTGGGCAAAGTAATGGCAACAGTCTCGAGTCAATTCAAGTCCACTTTTAATGGAAAAGGAGTTTCAATGCCAAACTGGGGGCAGGAGGGAGGGTTAATTCCTTTCAGAGCTTTACTGGTCTGGGAATTACAGACAAGGACTGCAGAGCCATGTTGGGCAGAAGTGCTCTGGATTAAGTCTTCATTCTTTGCTCCATAAACACGGCCCTATGTGTGGCCCAGTGCTGAGCCGGCATGGAAATAACCTACCTGGCCCTCGAGGAGCTCCCAGTCTCGGGAGGGGGTGTGTATATATAAGCACCATTTCTACATATTGGTGGGTTCAAGGAAGGCTTCCTGGGGAAAGTGGCATTTGGATGGGGCCTTAACATCTATTGCTGTCCTCAAAATTATTGCTCCTGCATCTTTCTCCTACCTCAACCAGACCGAGCTGCTAGTGCAGAATATGTCTTATTTTTCCCTAGTTCAGAGTTAGGCACAAAGACAGCACTTGGGGGGACCAAATGAACAGATACACCCAGAAAACCAGGGGAATAATATTCCAGAAAACTGAGGTCCTCAGGTTGCAGAAATGTGAGGTCACAAGCATTCTAGGTCTCCTGCCTCCAGCCAGCACCCTCTACCTCCCACAATGCAGCCTGAGGGGCACAGGATAGTAGATGCTGTGCTCTGCTGTGCCCCCCAATGCCACATCCACCCCCCACCCAGGCCAGTCCCACTCACTTGTAGGTCTGGTAGCTGTTTCGAACTTTGATGCCGCCCTTGATGAAGCTCACCATGTTCTCGTCCTGCAGGAGGGAGACTTGCTAAGAGCCAGGCCTGGGTGGTTAGCCACAGGCTTGAGAGGATCCTCAAGGCTCCAGATCCTTCCTGGCTCTCCCTCGGCCTCACTTTATGAGGGGCCCTGCATGGGTAGGGGTCCGAGGTCAGCTAAACTAGACCTCCCCACTCTACCCTGGGGGCTTAAGACGAGGGTCTTGCTTGCCAAACAAGCCTTCCAAAATGCCCAGGGCTGGACCACAACCTCCTTTACCAGGCTCACATGTACATGAGCTATGTGTTTGGAGAAAGGCCTAGAGGAGATGCTCCCACCAGTTAACCGTGTCTCCTCCAGGTAGAGGAATTGTGGGGAAGGAAGGGAGACTTTCGGTTTTGGATTGTTTTTTTTTTTTTTTACAACAAGCAGGTATTTATCACATTTGTAATTTCAAGCACCTGGGGACTTTTCTGGCGGTCCAGCGATTAAGACTCCACACTTTCACTGCAGGGGGCATGGGTTTGATCCCTGGCTGGGGAACTAAGATCCCACATGCCACGCGATGCAGCAAAAAAAAAAAGAAGCACCAATACCTACAGCCCACCTGGCTGTTCCGCTCCCATGTATACACCCGACAAAAACGGACATATTTCAAGAAGGCTCATAGCACCACTGTTCACAGTAGCCAAGGACCGAAACAACCCAGATGTCCTTTAGCCGGAGAATGGATAAACAAACTGGCATGTTCACAGCAGGGAGTATTAAACACAGCCTTGTGTGATTGGGTAAAAAAAGCAAGTCCCACACAGTTTGAGGCCTTAAGAAACTCAAAGGCAACCAAAACATAGCAATTTGGTGTTCAGACATGAATAGGAAGCTGAGAAACCATTTTTTTAAAAAAAATAGGGTGGAGATGATACATACAAAACTCCAAGTAATGGTCTCCCCCCGGGGGAAGGGAGGAAGGAAGCAAGGAGGCTTGCCAGCAGGGTTCTGTTCTCTGATTGGGTGGGGGTGGGGTTCATGGGTGTTTATTTATTATATATAATAATAGAGTATACAAACAAAGGAAATAAAAGGCCATTCATGGTGATCCTGATGAAGAACTAAGATTAATCAAATTCTAATCATCTGAGGTCCAAAAAGATAGAAATATCACTAATAAAAATAAAGAACGGCTGTTATCTAGGCAAGCTCAGAGGAGCTAAAGCAGAGGATACGGGTGAAGGGTCTATCCCTGTGAAGGCCCCATTTAAAAAAATAAATAAATAAAGAACACCCCAATGATAAAATTTATATGTGCCTCTCCCACCCCAATACACCTATTACATGATGATTGCCTGCAATGCAGGAGACGTGGGTTCGATCCCTGGACACAACTGAAGAGACTGAATATATATGCACATATATTTATAACTATATCCAGGCTTTTTGGTAAAACCAAAGGGTCTCACAATTTTCTCTATGGTGAAGAGCACAGGCTCTGAGTCAGCCAGAAGGCATGTGATTAGTCACGTCCAGCTCTTTGTGACCCCATGAACTGTAGCCCACCAGGCTTCTCTGTCCCTGGGATTCTCCAGGCAAGAATACTAGAGTGGCTGCCATTTCCTACTCTAGGCTGAGTCAGCCAGATCTGGTTTAAACCCCAACTCTGCCATTTGTTAGCCATATGACCCTGAGAAGGTAGGTCCTTCCCCCTAATTCTCCCCTTCACAGGCCTGAGGTGATGGTTAAATAAAATATGCAAATGTAGGCAGAAACAAACATGCAATGTGTATAAGGTATGTAAAAACGACAACCCTGCAGTGTATACAAAGTATGGTGTGCTGCAGGTGCTACAAGTCAAGTTCTTGAATGAATCAAGTTTGATTCATTCTGACTTGTCTGTTGAATGAATCAAATGTGAAGCAGGCTTTGTGACAATGTCTGTCACTCCCGTGACACAAAAACAGCAGGAAACCAGCAGTCACAAGGTGGACATGCATCCCATCAGTGGGTGGGAACACGTGTGCCCCTTGTGCAGAGGGAAAGCCCGTCACCTCTGCCACTGAGCCTGCCCAGGGCCAGGAGTGCTGGGGTGACTGTGCCTTGGTCCTTGCCTCACCCACAGGTCATGGCTTCTCTAGATCCTTCGGGCTAAGATGTGGTGCTCCACCCTCTGAAACCCCCAGGCTGCTTGTACAGGCAGCGGGTTCCTACCTGCAGGAAGGTCAGGGCCGCTCTCTGCAGCAGGCACTCTGCGTAGCAGACCTCAGCGTGGATTTCCTCTGCGGGGAGAAAACCAAAGCCCTGCGGCCTCCTGGGACTCTTGGCAGGAGACTTGGGTCACCTCCTCATCTCATTTCCCAAAAGGCAAAGGGAGCCTGAGTCAGCATCTGCCCACTGCCTCTGGAGCCCCGTCACCAGGTTCCTTCACACATGGCCCTCAACACTGTCCCAGTTAGCTTACATTCCCCATGCCTGCATCCCCCTAGAAGTCAGCGTGGGGCCCTGGGACTTGTTCTCCTGCCCTCCAGGCATCGCTGTAGGTGCTGTGCACCAACACTCCTAGGGCACTGGGATGAACGGATGAAACCAGGGAAGCCACGGGCTGTGGGAGCGAGGAAGGAGAACTGACACAGCTGGAGGAGTCAGGAGAGACTTCCAGGAGAAAGATATCTGAGTTGAAAATGGGATGGAAGCATGAGGCAGGAAGAGCTTTCTTGGCAGAAGCCCAGGAAAGTCAAACAACTCAGATGTTTGGGGACAGCTGAGCCACAGAAGGTTGAAATGGGGTGAAGCGGGGAGAGGCTGAGGGGACAAGGAAAATGAGGGGCAGAAGTCTGGCTGAAAGGGCCTTACGCACTGGTGGAGACTTACAGATTTGGTCCTGTGGGCAGCATGGAGCCATGGCAAGTTTGAAGGAGAGAGACACCATCGAGGGCAATGTTTTGTGCTGGAACCATCAAGGGCTCTCGAGGTGGGGATGGCCATTTGCCCCCCACCCCCACTAAAGGTTCCCCAAGTGCTTATGGTTGGCTGCTGCTGCCTCTAGGACTGCAGTCATGGCACAAAGATGCAGTGTGGCCCTGGCAGCCCAGACCTCTGCTACTGCCCCCAGCTGTTTCATCACAAGGTGTCAGGCTCTAAAACCACAGTCCCCTCTGGGGCACCTTAGATTACTATGGTCTTTAAACCACGAAACCTAACTGCACACACAGCCCTAAGTCCACCCTAGCCTGAGGACAGCATTTTCTTTCCTCAATTTGCAGCCCTCAGCAGGTAATGCTGTAAGGTAACTGAGTCTTTACCTGCTCCCCACCCACCCCCACACATGAGACCAGTCCTCAAAAGGCCCCAGGTCTGACCCATCAGTGTCTCAGTGCCTGGGCCAGGGCTCAGCCCCCTGGGTGACAACAAGGAGGATAACTGCCCCTTCCTGCCCCTTCCCGGGCCTGGAACCAGGCGACCTGGCATCAGCGGGCTGAAAGGACACCCCAGATGCCACACCTTCTGTGAACTGGTCCATAGTGGGGCGGTGCACCAGGCTACTGAAGGAATCTGTTACAGAGGACTTCTTCCTGTGCCTGCAGAGAAAAACAGGGCCTCATATCATTCAGGGAGGTGAGCAGGGGGCCCAGGCACCTCCAACAGCATCCCGTGCCCCTCCCAGAGGACTCCACACACTTAGCTCCTGGAAACTCCCCCAAATCCAGGCTTTTTCATGCCCTTGCCCCTGCTGCTGCCTCTGCATGGAGCCCCCTCCCCTGCTCCGTCTAACCTGACCTGTCCTTGGTCACCCCACAGGACCCAGCTCTGATGTCACCTCCTCCAGGAAGCCTTTCCTGCTCCTCAGGCTGGACCCCCACGACCCTATGAGCTGCCCTGCATCATGCTGAGCTGTCACTGTCTGTGCCTGCGTCTCCCTGATCAGGCCGTTCAGGCAACAGAGGGGCCAGGGTCTGATGATTATCTGGGCGAACAGAGCCCAGGCCAGGGACTGGCCTAGGCCAGGCTGGAGTGTGTCCCAGTGAATGATGACTCTACCTGTGCACAAACACTGAGGGTCTGTTTATTCATGCATTCAAGCAGTTAATGTGCACTGAACACCAACTATGCAGTTCCCACAACAAGTCTATCATCACACCCATTTTACAGATGAGGAAAGTTGAATCCACAGAGGGACTTGCCCAAAGTCAGAGAATTATTACGTGACCACAGCCAGGATTCATCTCCTCCCAATCCAGTCTGACCCAGGAAGCTCTCAGTGACCAGCTCAGACAACGTGGCTCCTGAGGCAGTGCCAACAGGGACAGCTCTGAGCACTTGGGGACACACTTTTGAGCCAAAAGGAGCAGGACTGATAGTGGTATTTTAGGCACTGGGATAGGCCAAAGTGACAAATGGATGCTTCACAACCCCTCATCCCTGCCTGCCCCATGGACCTGACCTCTGACAGAGCGACTGCGCCTCCTTCATCATGTTGCCAGCAAGTAGGATGTCCTGGGGGTCAAAGGTCATCATAGCCTGCATCTCCAGGATGGTGGCATAAGTCAGCGAGTGGTACATGCTTTCCTTGGTTCTGCCAGAGAGAAGGGACATAAAAGCATCAACCCCTAGAACTTCAAGATAGCTGACCCCAAATCATCATTCACCATCCCCTCCCCCACTGTGGGGGAACACAGGTCCAGAGAGCAGAATGCACTCACCCAACAACTGACCCTTCCACTGCTACTCAGGCAGCCTCGGATCCCAGCTCCTCTTCTTCCTGCTGCGTCGCCCTAAGTGACTCTCCAAATCTGAGCTTCAGTTTCTCATTCATTCTATACAGATGGCAGCAGCAGCATGCTGACCTGAGGCGGTACTTCCCTGCACCAGGGCCATCTTTCGCCTTCTCCCCTACCCATCACAGGCCAAGCCCAAGTCCTGTCTGCAGGGTCTCCTTTGTCCTCAAACCCCACCCCAGGCTTACCCATCTTTGTGCCTGGACTGCCCTGGCCTCGTTACCTCCTGCCTCTCCCCACCCCATCACCTGACCACATCACTTTCTGCTTGAGCCCACCTGGGGCTTCCACCTCCCATGAGATAACTCTGGGAGTTGAGGCCCTGCCCACCCCTCCAGCCCAGTTCTCCTATCACTTCTGCTCCTGCCTCAATATCTGCCCACATTCAAGTCTACCCACACTGAACCATACATGCTTACCTCAGGAAAATTCCATCCTTTCCCTCCTGCAGGCCTTTATCCTTGCTGTTCCCACAGCATTAAATGCCCATTCTCTACCCTACACCCCCTGATTCATCTGTAAAGGTGCTTGAATGCCTCAAGGGCCACTGGGGCCCCTGCTCCAGGGAGCATGCGTTTATGCTGGAGGTTCGGGCCACGCTGAGTTTACATCAGCAGACACTCAGCTCTTTCCCAGACAGTGGGCATCTCAAGGTCAGAGCTGTGTGGGTTTATCTCTGTCTTAGCACCAATGTGACAGTGCAAGCTGGGCTCAGGAAGCCTCCCCCTCCTCTCTCCCTGCTCCTCCATGGCCCCAGACCTCTCATCTAAAGGGTGTTGGAGGGAGAGGGACGGCATTTAGTCTAACACATACAGAGAGCAACAGGCAAGGAAGGATGGGACCCAGTCCCTCTCTGTACCTGGGGAAGTCACAACACATCTGGGCCTTGATTTATGGTTCTGCAAAATAGGGACAATAAAGCTGCTCCACCAGAGTCCCCATGGGACTGGCCAGGGATTACCCTCGCCTGGCACACCGTAGATGCTGCAGCAGTCTTCACTCCCTTCCCTACACTCCCTTGTTAATTATTTTCCAAATTCCTCATTGCCAGGCTTCTGCTGGGAACTTCACAGGAGACAGATATGACTAAGGTTTATAGGCTGTTTATACACTGTTATAGATTATACGACTTCACACATTTTCCTGCCTTTCTCATTCATAAAACACCTCTGTAAATTAAGTTGCTTTTCTACTTCTGGGTGATTCTCAGGTGATATTATCCTTAGAAGTCAAAGGTTTATGAAGAGAACCAGTCCTAGTAGCTGTCAGGACACCTCCCAGGTCTTTGCTAGAACTGCTTGTTGGAGGGCAGTGGCTTGTGGAAAGGAAGTCGCAGCCTGTCGTGGGGACAGAACTCAAGCTTCAGAATATCTCAGACACAGGCACTAGTTACCAGCTGTGTGATCCTGGTGAGTTCTATAGGCATCTCTGAGCCTCAGGTTTCTCCTCTGTAAAATGGACACAATAATTCTCTCCCAGGAGTTTTGGGTATCCAGGCTGGGGCCACAATGCTGATACTCAAGAAATATGAGTCTAAGTCCCTCTGGGTCCTGCCAGGGTTAAGGGTCATTGCCCTGCATAAAAACTTTCTCCTTTAGGAAGGGTTTCCCTGGCAGCCACAAAGACCCACATCCCAGATAACTCCCTCCCTCAGCCTCTCTAACTCTCATCCTCCTTACCCTCAAGTCCCAGGCCCAGGACTCAGCTCCACTTGCCCAGCCCAGTAGGAAGGACCCTGCCTGGGACGCTGGCAGGCAAAGTGGAATTTCAAGTCTGTAGTCTGGACTGGGATTCAGGGCACAGAGGTACAACACGGCCCCCCAAGACCTCAGGCACCCCAAGTTTAGTTTGCATTCCACAAAGTTCTTATCTGTGCCTATGGTGACTGGACCGCTGGAAGCAATGATCCCCTTCCCTGTGAGCTAGACCCAGCTCTAGGACACAATGCCCAAGGGGTCTCTGCCAGGCCTAGACCAGCTGTCGAGAGAAGGAGAGCATTGAAGATCCATAGGAAGAGCCGTACGTTGGGGTCGGGGACTCCTCGGCCACCTGGAGGTCCAGTAAGCCCAGTGCCTCCAGCCCTTCCCTCCTCCTGCCAGTAGCCATGACTCGGGCCCTTGTCATCTTTGTCCTCACCATCAGGCTGACTCTGATCCCACCCCTACTGCTCTTTCTGGGGACCTCCCTGCAGTCCCAGTCTAAATCCTGACTTCCAGAGGACCTCTCTGGGTGAGGCTGTTCTAGGCTGGAAGGCAGACAGACCCCCCTGCCTCCAAGCCACTCTCCTTCATCCTCATGGAAGCCCCCCAGCGCCTCTCAGACCCACCTTGCTGCACTCCTCTCCAGCTCACTCACCTCCAGGGGCAGTTGTATCCCCAGCCCACCTTCCATCACTCAGCCCTCATTCTTCTGGGACCTACTCCAGCTCTCCCCACCCCTGCCAGGCTGAGTGTCTCTGTTCTTCAAATACACTAGGCCCTCGTTCTCTGCCTGGCCTTTGCACAGGCTGCTTCTCTGCCTGGAAATGCCCTCTCTATCCGGCTGACTCCTTCTCATCCAGCCTATCTCAGCTTAAATGTCACTTCCTCCGGGAAGACTTCCAGGGCTGGCTTCATGGGTATGCCATCTGTGCAGTCACGCAGGGGTCCATGCTTGGTTTAATGCTCTGCTGTCATTGTTTTGAAATCCTTAATAATTTCTAAACAAAGGATTCTACATTTTCATGTTGCAATGCACCCTGGAAGTTATGGGGCTGGGCCTAAAGCCTTCCTGACCGGCCCCTTCCCACGTGAGTTGGGGTCCTCGTACAGCTCTCAGCACCACCCTTTACTGTTTTTCACTGGCTCCCTGAGGAGCGCTGAGGACAGCCCATACCCTGTTCAGTCCTGCAGCCCCAGCACCCCACATGTTGCCATGCACACGAGGTTACTCATGAGGTGCTGCCAAGTGAAATGGTCACAGGTGCCCAACTGCCACATCCCATGGGTCACACCCTGACCTCATCATCAACCCACAGAACAGCTCCGCTTCTGGAGTCCTGCATGACACACCCACCCTCCCAACCACAGGCTCCCCACCTTTGCACTCACTCTCATCACTCCCACTGCCTGATCCTCCAGCCCGTCCTGTCTTCCTGACCCCTCAAGCTCCCTCATGTCACCCACTCTCTTGTCAAAACCCTCACTGCTGAGCCTTCCAGCCCCCTGCAGCACTGGCTAGGAGCCTGGGCCCAGAAAACAAGAAACCGCCTACTCTCTCCACAGCGCTGCCACCGAGCAAGAAGGGAGGGAGCCGCCACCACACAGACAGGTACAGCCTGAGCTGGATCACCAACCTCAGCCCATCACACTACTCATCAACTTTTCCTCAATCCCTGTCACCCCCTACTCTCAGCAAGGGACTTGACTTCCTCTCTCAAAGGAATCTTAGGGAACTCCTCTGGTGGTCCAGCGGTTAGGAATCTGCCTTGCAATGCAGGGGACGTGGGTTCAATCTCTGGCCGGGGACCACAATGCCATGGAGCAACTAAGCCTGGGTCCTGCAACTGCTGAAGCTCCTGCACCACAACTAGAGAGTTCTCAAGCTGTGACAAAAGATCCCACGTGCCGCAACTGAGATCCGACGTAAACATTCAAGAATGTTTACATCTGTCCCCAACACGCACACCCCTATTCTACCTCCTTCCCTCCCACCTGGAAGAGGAGGCAGGCGTGAGGCCTCTGTGCCAGATACACTCCTCCACCTGCTTGAGATCCAAGATGGCCCAAGAGGCCCAGGAGCTGAGGGGGGCTAGATTTCAATCGTGGTTCTGTTAGTTATCAGCCATGACCAATTTTTTCATCAAATGAGTGGAGTAGTGACCATGTTCCAGAGACAGTGCTCAGGGGCAGACATGGAGTGAAGTAAAATAAACTAGAAGCTACTCAAAGACGTGACAAAGGGAAAGCAAAAACTGGGGGTAGGGGTGGGAGTGGGAAGCCTGGTGAGCCCAGTTACTCCCCGAGGGCAAAGTACGGATAACAGTAAATGAGACACATGTGTACAACAGGAACGGTGAATGAAGGTGACCCCCAGCATCTTTCACAGCTTCAGTGGCTACGCCTGGGCAGGGGAGGTCATGTTACAGCAAGAATTATTTTCTCTAGACCAGTAGTTCTTCAAAGTGATAGAGAAAGATATCTCCTGTACCTCCCCACACCTCCCTTCTGGAAACATTATTTGGTTGTCACAAGAAGGGGTGGGGTGTATGCTAATGACGAGCACTGTTTGGTGGAGGGGGAGGCTCTTAAGTGTAGAAAGAAAGAAAAGACCCGTTTTTAGAATGGGGCAGGTGCTGAGATAAATAGAGGCTACAGTGTCTCATGAATGAGGTAAAGGTGGCCTCCCAGGAAGACTGTTCTCTCTGTGCTGCCTCTAGGGGCCTGAGTTCAGGACTCCCTAGGAAAGTACCCTCCTGAGGTGAGAGCAGGTGAGGCAGCCCCTCAAGGAGGAGGGGGCTTCAAGAGGGAGGAGGGCTTTGCGGGGTGAAGTGGCAGAGAGGAGCTGCTTAGGGACAAGGAGTGACCAGGAGGGAAGGGGAGCCAGGGCGCCTTCCAGAAGTACTGGAAGGTACTCAGTGATGGGGCAGGAGGGAGCCTGGCCTGCCTCTGACGATGGCCACGCTCTTAAGCAGAACCGGTCCTGCCCCATCTCAAGCCAGATCCTCTCAGAGGGTGGGCTGAGGTGTGGGGGCATGTGGACCACTGTACGACTCACGTCCACCAAGCCCTGGCACTGCCCCCTCAGAAGCTGGGCCGCTGACCCCAGACAGGACAGCGATGGGTCAGTCAGGTCTAGAGAAACTGAACAGGACTGGCTTGGGGAAAGCAGCAGCCCTGCCCCAGCACTCGCTCTCCCAAGGAGCTGGTGGGGAGGGCGGTTCTGGGGGAGCCAGCTGTGGCAGATGACCACCTAGAGCTGAAAAGAGGGGATTAGGCCAGCAGGCGGCAGACGCGATTAGACCCCACCTCGGCCCCATCTCAACCCCAGGACCCAGGCTGCCAGGGCTCTCTGCCCACGTAGAAGAAGGTGGCGGGGTGCTAGGGTGGGCGCGGCGTTCTTTTCCTGAAATGCTAACATCTGGGGCCCGCTCTCTGCCAGCTCATCCAAAAGCTGATCCCACCAATCACAAGGCTACTTGGGCCAGACCCTCCCATTGGATTTTGAGTGAACTTGCTCTTAAATATGACCAGACAGCCAGCCAGGGACCATGGGTGTTTCAGGAAAGCCCCTCCCCACCACGGGGAGAGGATTCTCCCTCTTAAAGAAAAAAGAAACACTGAGAAAGCCAAGATTATGTAGGAAAAAAAACAAAATATTTTCAAAAGAGATAATTATTCTGTGATAATAATAACAGCAATAAATACTCATTAGAATGCTTACTACATGCCAAGCCCCATCCTCAGGACACTCATATTTTAAATATAGATATAAAGAACACAGTGCACCCATAAACCAAGAATAAGATGTTTTAGGGAAAAAGAACATTCAGAAAACATTGAGGAGTACTAGGGAATTAATCATATGATTACACACAAAAAAAGAAAAGTCAATGGATTTAATGATAAGGTTGAGGAACTCTCCCAAAAATCGGGGGAAAAAGATACAGAAATGCAGTGGGGAGGGCACAGATAAATAGCTCAGAAGAGGACTGGACCAGGAAGCCTAGCGGCTGATGTAAAGAAAGTCCAGGAAAGAGAAACAGAACGTGGAAGGATCACACGAGAGAATTTCCTAGAACTGAGTTTTCAAATAAAAAAATTCCAATTAAACAGACCTATACTCCAGCACATCATTGTGATATTTCAGATTTGCAGGAATAAGAGAGAAGATCCTAAACATGTCTGGAGGAGGAAAAAAGATCCCATGCCACAAAAGAAGAATTAGGATTCTCCTGGCTACAGTACCTGCCAGGAAACAGGGCAGAAAACAATGCCTTCAAAATTCTGAGCAGGAAAGCTTATATTCATGCAACACTCTCTTAGAAAACTTCTAGAGGATGCACTCTAACCAAAGGAGGGAGGATATGGATATGAGAGAAAAAGCCAGGCCAAGCAAACTGGAGAGAAGTAAAGGGGATTCCAGGAGCCAGCTGGAAGGTGGCCAGTAAACAGGCCTGTCCTCCAGGGGACAGGTTTCCAGAAAAAGGAGGGACTGAGAGGGTTTCCCTGATATATGTGAGTATTTAGAGAAAACCTCATGACTTCATGGAGTGGCTATAAAGAGCTCAGGATAAACATAGCAAATTAGGCAAATGAAAAAAACAAGACAATTATTAACTCCAAAAAGAAAATATAATCTTACAAGGTAAGGTTTATCTCTGCGATGAGCATAATTACATAGCTATAATAATGAAAACACTGATTACTAATTTAGCCAGATATTGTGATACAATGATAGGAGCAGGAGGAAGGAAGGGAGGTGTGGCAGGGGTTTAAGAAAGCTAAGTTCTTGTCAACCATTTGTTGTTTAGCTGCTAAGTCATATCTGATTCTTTCGCAGCCCTGTGGACTGTAGCCTGCTAGGCTCCTCTGTCCATGGGATTTCCCAGACAAGAATACTGGAGTGGGTTGCCATTTCCTTCCCCAGGGGATCTTCCCAACCCAGGGATCGAACCCATGTCTCCTGCTTTCCAGAGGGGTTCTTTCCCACTGAGCCACCTGGGCAGCCCCTTGCAACCATTAGATATGTAAAAGTAAAAAGTAACAGGAGTGAATTTCATGGTATGTGAATTATATTTCAACTTAATTTCAGTTTTTAAAAAAAATTGAAAAAAGAGGTAAGTAAAGAAAGAGCAGTCCAAGTGTATTATTTAGAAATAAGGCAGTCAACACTAGAAGAAATGGCTAAACGACTGACTGTCATCATTGCCCTAAAGGCTTCAGTGAAAGCAATTCAAGTCTGTAGTACTCTGGAGGAAAATACCTAAAAGGGGCTGTTTTAGAGCCGGATTCTGTGGGACCAAGAAATCAAAGTGGAAGAAGCCACAAGAACCTGAGGAGAAGGAAGTCACGGTGACCTTGAGGACGGCTTGGTTGTTCTAGGCTATGGAATGGGGATCCTGAGCCATTTTTATGGAATTCTCAGAGGTCGGAGTGACCCAGAAGGCCGAAAGCATTTAGTTACACTGGATTCCTCTCATGTAAGACTTCTGGGTCTCCATCTAATACCCCCATCCCTACACTCACATATGTGCATGCGCGTGCACACACACACACTCACACACACATATACACATCCTCCATCTCCAATCTGGGCTTAAGCCTCACCTGGGCTTGAGGTAGTTGAGTGCTTCTGAGAACTGGTTGGTGAGGAAGAGGTCAAGGGCGGTCATGCACTGGTCCAGGGCCTCATGGAGGCTGCTCACAGGAGTCCTGGTGGGAGAGACACGAGCATGACCCGGAAGCTCTCAAAAGAGCCTTGGTTGAAAGGTTCAACTGTCCTGGCTGGAACAGAGGCTCCCAGCACCCATTTGACCTCCCTGGTGATCCTTGGATGCGTCATGAGCTCCTCCAGGCTGCCCCCTCTGAACTAGGACACAGGACAATCTGAACCTACCTCTGAGTATTCCTAAAGGTGGGAGAGGGGAGAGGAAGGAGAATGTCATCTGATACCCAGTGGGGGGATTGGGAAGGGGATGAGGATAGGGTCTTGGGGATTGGTACAAGGAAGCCTCAGGAATAAATTTATCTTACCTTCCATGCCCCTTTTGACCCATTGGACTTTTCTGCCCCCACTTGGGGGGCACAGCCCACCCACTAAGTTCCACTGCAGTCCTTTTCTTCCTCCTTCTTCTCTAGGCCTTCTCCTGGCCTCCTCTGGCCTGCACTTTAGAACCCCACAGGCACTGTCACAATGGGTTGGAATGGGCAGCCACCCTGTAAGAGCTGCCCAGGGGGCTTTACATTCAAGAGCCACCTTAGCCAATAGCATCTCCAGTATACCTGGCCTCCTTCCAGTCCTTACACCTCTTTTAAAAAAAGTTTATTTGTTTTTATTTGGCTGCACAGGTCTTATTTGCAGCATGCGGGATCTTCAGTCTTTGTTGTGGAGTGCGGGATCTTTGGTTGTGGCACGCAAACTCTTAGTTGCAGCATGTGGGATCTAGTTCCCTGACCAGGGGTTGAACCCCAGCCCCCTGCATTGGGAGCACAGAGTCTTAACCACTGGACTACCAGAAGTCCCCCTTACACCTCTTTATAGCTTTATAGCTCTTATCACTCTGTGACCTTTTTTTTTTTAAACTTATTTTTGGGTTTATTATCTGTCTCCCTCCACTAAAATATAAGCTTCCTGAGGGCAGGAATCTTCATTTTGTTCACTACTGTATCACCAGTGTCTAGTATCTGGTACAAAATGGGCTTTTGATAAATATAGGTTGTCAGTGAATGAATGAATGAACAAATGAATGAATGAATGAATGAAGAGCCCTGGGTTCTGAGAGCAAATTCCTTATCTTTCTGACCCTGTTTACCATCTAAAAGATGAGAGATGATCCCAAAAGTCCTGTTTGATTTCTTGTGAATGTTTCTTCTCCAAGGGCCTCTTTTACATAGAGAAGATTCCAAAAAGAGTCTTGATGATCTTACTGCAAAAAGATCCTTAAAAGTTAAAGTTCCTTCTCCACCAGATAAAGTCCTACACCTATCTTAAGGCCCAGCTGTAAGGACTCTGTGTTGCATCAGCAGAACCTCGCAGGCAAAATGAAGTATGTTTTTTGGTCAAAACTGTTTCTTCTCCCAAATCTGTTCTCCAGATTTCTCATCTCAATAAACAATACCCCTCTATCAAGTTTCCCAAGCCAGAAATATTAGTAGTCATCCTTGACACATCCTCCCGCTGGCCTCCGTCATCTGCTCCATCAGTAAGTCCTCTCAGTCCTATCTCCTGAAAATCTCTTAATCCACCTCCTTCTATACCCAGTGGCCTCCAGTCCAGGCCCCTACCATCTCTACCTAGGTCTGATGGGAGACTCCACCTTCTACTCCTGTCCATTCCTAACTCTTCTCTCTGTTACTTCATTTTATTCTGTGCTTCATTTCTCTTCATTCTCTTCTTGGCCATCTCTTTCACTCACTCTATTAGATTTAATTTCTTTATATCTTTCATTTCACTAATTCTCTTTACGTATGTCTCATCTGGAGAAGGCAATGGCACCCCACTCCAGTACTCTTGCCTGGAAAATCCCATGGGCGGAGGAACCTGGTGGGCTGCAATCCATGGGGTCGCTAAGAGTCGGACACAACTGAGCAACTTCACTTTCACTTTTCACTTTCATGCATTGGAGAAGAAAGTGGCGACCCACTCCAGTGTTCTTGCCTGGAGAATCCCAGGGACGGGGGAGCCTGGTGGGCTGCCGCCTATGGGGTTGCACAGAGTCGGACATGACTGAAGTGACTTAGCAGCATGTCTCATCTGCTGCTTATCCTGTCCACTGAGTTTTTTTAATTTCAATTATTTTATTTTTCACCTTCATAAATTCTACTTGGTTCTTTTTCAAATCTGCTTGGTCATTTTTGGCAGTATTTTGTTCTCTGCTTATCGTTGCAAGTCCATGTCTGATTTCTTTCCACATTTTAAACACAATCACAGTGTTTCATCACTCTAGGATCGTAGACTCTAATTCTGCTATTTCTTGCTTCTGGTATCTATTGTTCACAGCACCTCGTTTCCTTGTATGTTTCATTTTACCACAAGCTCCTATCTGACTGATCCCAAAGGGATTTTTAAATGAGAACCCACTTCTTCAGAGAGCATTTGCATTCACTTCAGCCAAGTTCCCTGTGGTGCTACCACCCTAAGACCACTTACATTACTTTTTTGGTTTAGCATTTTCAGGACCACAGAGGTAATGTATATTCAAACCTGAAATTTGTGTGAGAGCTGACTGGTATGTATAATTTTCTAGGGAGCCCCTTGGTCCCCACCAGAACTGTTGTCTCCCTTTGTGGTGTGTGGGTATTTTTTTCCCAGTCAGTATCCTTACATGCTGAAGACACCCTTGAGGGTGGCACATTCATGTAGTGGTGGGGTGGTAGGGAGGAGAAGCTCCAACTCCTCATACCATTGGGCAGCCGCGAGTCCTTATTTCCCATTCCTTGTCATTGTTGTTTAGTTACTACATCATGTCTGACTCTTTTGCCACCCTATGGACGGGAGCCCACCAGGCTCCTTTGTCCATGGGATTTCTCAGGCAAGAAAACTGGAGTGGGTTGCCATTTCCTTCTTCAGGGGATCTTCCTGACCCGGGATCAAACCTTCATTTCCTCATCTCCTGCACTGGCAAGTGGATTCTTTTACCACTGAGCTACCAGGGAAGTCCATTCTTTAAGTGTCATTAAAACTCAAGATTCTAGGTTTCTGTAGCTTATAAATACCACCAGGTTGCTGTGGCTTCATCTTATTTATCGGCCTGATTTCAGCTCCCTTGGCTTGAGGGATTCTTGGCTTGAGGGATTTGTTACTGCAGCAGACTCTCAGGAATGTATGTTAAAGGATGAATGTTGTAACTCATCCAGCATCTAGGTAGTTTTATTAAGGGATAATGTAATAGCCAAAGGTAGCTTTTTAAAACCCAAACCTGACCATGTCATTTCCAGACTTGAAGGCCTTCACTGTCTTCACCCTTAGGATAAAGCCAAAAAGACCCCACTTCATGAGGTAGGGACAGTGTCTTCCTTTGCGCCCAAGGCTTAGCCTAATGAGTGGGGTTCAGTCCATTCATCTCTGCTGGTGAATCAGCGAAAAGGCAATGAGTACCCACTGCCCCAGGCACTTAACTGCTGTCCTCTCCTTGAGCGCTCACAAAGCTTTGTGAAGTGGAATTATTATCCCACTTCAGAAGAGGAGACTAAGGCACAGAGAGAGGTGGCTTGGCCAAGGTCACATGCCTGAGCATGGGTTCTAACCCAAGTTTCTGCCTAAGCCAGTCAGTGCCCACCAGCTCAGCCCCAGGGAGTCAAGTCCATTGTCCTGGCTTCTGTCCATCTCTAAACAATTTCAGAAACAAGAGCCTACCTTCCCTTTCTGTGCACACCCCACTCCCACTCCCACCACCATCTCTACCCGCATCAAGAGAGAGGTTCTGCGTCCTCAGTCTACCTGGAGAGAAAGATGCACAGACAGACAGACAACACAGAGGCACATATTCCCTTCTCTGGCAGCCTCAGCATCCCTTCCCCTTAACTGTGGTGAGGCAGGTCTGCGGTGACCTCTCCAGACCTGGGGCTAGGCCCTGGGGAAAAGAGACTGGACCAGACCTGGGCCTGCCCTGAGGGCTACACGAGGCAGAGGCATTGACAACCAGAGTCATCAGGGCTGCGCTCATGGGCATCACTGGGGGCTGACGAGACCAAGAAGTGAGGGTGGGGCAATCAAGGAAGTTTTCTGGGTACAATGGCCCTGAAGTGAGGACTAGATGGACAAAGCAGTCCCAGAAGGGGAACAGAGTGTGAGCAAAGGGCTGGAGGCATGGCACCATAGTGAGGAGGGGGCGCCAACCATCACGGGGCAAGTGTGGAAGACAAGCTTGGCAAGGCCTATAAGTGAAGGAGTGAGGTGGGGGCATCCCAGCTGGCTGGGAAGCTGAGGTGGGCTGGAGACATCAGTCCCACTGGACTTAATAATAGCACTGACAAATACCCATCACTGCCAGGAGAATATCACTTCAAGTTATCTAAATTGATGCCTGCATTATTTCACTCAATCCTCCTACCAGCTCTAGGAGCCAGAAGTTCTTATCTGCATGTGACAGATAAGGAAGTGAAGACAGTGAAAAGAGGAACCTGGTTTCCTGCTCCCAGGAACCTGGGAGAATACAGAAATACTTTCTGCAAAAGCAATCTGCCAAGCCTTTCCCTTCCCCTGGCTGTGACTGAGGTCCCCACTTCTCTGTAGGCTGTCTCCATGTCTTTAAGGCCTTCCTGCTCCAAGCTCCCAGCTGGGGCCCAGGCCAAAATATTCCTGGGCTCCCAAGTAGTGATGGTGGCCTCCTCTTCTGTGCTGCAGGTGGGGGTGGGTGGGTGGGGAAGTCGAGCTGGATAGAGTGTGGAGAATGGCTAGTGACAACGAACACCAGGATCTTTAGCATAGTGGGAGGGGGCTTGAAGTCAAAGGGAGAAGAGAGCTGAAGGGTGGGAAGGGGTGTCAATCCTGTAGCCATCCCACTCTCCCCTTCCTTCCCACCCCTCCACTTCAGTCTGCCTGGAAATCACTACCTTAGTGTGTGATGGGCAGAGCTGGGGCACCCTCGTACCTGCTGAAAACAGAAAACCCTCCTACCCAGCCCTCAGTCAGGGTGAGGTGGGTGGGGCAGTGGAGGCAGGGCAAGGCGGTCACTCAGAGCAGACAGGAGTCAGAGCTGGCCTCTACTTCCTGCTCCAGCATTCAGGGGGAACTCTGGCTGAGGGGAACCCATCTATGGGGGACCTGTCACTTTCACAATGACCTTTCTAAACTGCAAATATGACTGGGACTCTGCTTCCAGAGTCACCCTTAGCTGTGCATAAAGCCAGTACCACGTGGCAGGGAGTGATGTGGTGTGGCCTAGGTGGTGTGGAGTTTTGAAATCAGACAACCCTGGACTATAGATGCAGCTTAGCAATCACTTGTTGGAAAAACTTGGGAAAGTTCTTTAACCTCTATGAGCCTCAGTTTCCTCATCAATAAAATGGGAATGACAGTATCTACCTCCCAGTGTTGCTACTAAGAATGACTGAGACAGTGTAAAGGACATTAAAAAGTACTGATGAAATGTTAGCAATTTTTTTCCCTAAGATGTTTCCATCATTTCTTTTACAGAACAGCACCACTTTTATAATGAAACTAAGTAACTTTAAAAATTGAATGCACATGTCCTGCTGCTGCTGCTGCTAAGTCACTTCAGTCGTGTCCGACTCTGTGCAACCCCATAGATGGCAGCCCACCAGGCTCCACCATCCCTGGGATTCTCCAGGCAAGAACACTGGAGTGGGTTGCCATTTCCTTCTCCCATGAATGAAAGTGAAAAGTGAAACTGAAGTCGCTCAGTCGTGTCTGACACTTCGCTGCTACTCAGCAATTCCACTCCTACCTGGGAACCTGGAAGAACACTCATATATGTGTAAGACAATCATTTGAGAATATTGTTTGAATAACAAGATCCTGGGAACCATCTCAGGTTCAGGTGGACCTTCCTTCCACCTCAGGAAGGCTGGATAAATAAATAAATAACAGTCTCTACATCAGGTGGCATACCACAGGAAGGCAAATGCAGACCAGGGTTTCAAGGATCAAGAGACCTTGATCTCAGAAACCTGAAGCTGAATGAGTAAAAGCAAGTTGCAGAATTATTTATGCTGTATGACTCCATTTACAGAAAAAATTTAAAGAACTACATAATTTTTAGGCTTAAACATACTCAGTAAAAGAATACAAACAGACAGAAAAATGATAAACCAAAATTCAGGATGGTGACTGTCTCTGTAGAGGGAAGGGTAGGGGTGGTCCATAGGGGCTTTGACCATCTTTGCCATGGTTTATTTCTTAAAAAGAATATGAAATATATGGGGCACAATATTAACATCTGGAAAAGCTTGCTGGCAAGGGCAGAGAGTTCATTTTATTATTGGCTATATTGTTCCGAAGGTTGAAATTATTTCATAATTTTTGAAGTGATGGAGATTTAAATGTTGGTTTGTTCACCACTGCCCCTCACACATGGAGCTGGGCTTTTGCCCCTGCTCTGCTCGGACCCCACCAGAATGCACTGACTGGGACCAGATGGACCTTGAGGGCACGCAAATGGGCATGTATGGTTTAGTAGGAGGATGACCTGCCAGTGCAGAAGGGCAAGCTCATTGCCCTGAAGGCCCAAGGAGGGGCCAGAGGAGCCTAGAGTTGTAGAGGGGACTGCAGGGATGTGAGGGTGCAAGGAAGAAGATGAATGAGGGTTCTAGTCTGGGGGTTCAGGATTCTTTGATAGGTGCCCTGCTCCACACCTGCCTTTTCTCCTAAAAATCATTTTTCTTGGCCCAGTGGGGGTGATGCTCAGGGCTGGGCAGACAGACTTAACTAGCTTCCAGATTTACAGAGACCAGCCCAGAGAAGGAAGGGAGCAGCCAGCTCAGCCTCCCTGTATTTTCCAAAGGAGGGACCAGAGTTCTAGAGAGGATAAAGGACTTGGTCAAAGTCATACAAAACGTTGCCTGACTTACCAGGCAACCCTTCCCCAGGACAGGGAGTCCCCCAGCCACCCAACTTCCAAGCCTTCAGTCTGGAACACACAAGGGCCCTGTGGAGGCCTCCAGCTGACAGGTGGCACCAGCCTCGTCACCTCCCTATTCATGTGTTAGCCCTGAGGCCCTACGCAAACACTGTCCTGTTGGCCAGGCTCCAGGCAGAATGGCACCCCTCCCAGCTCACCTGGGCCGGATCTCCACCCAACAACTTCCTAGCACCTCAGGCTCCCAGCCCCTACCAGTGGGGCCCACGAATGGCAAAGAGCTGCTCACTGCTGCGGGGCAGTGTAGGGTCCCACAGGTTCCTCAGCGGGGTGCGGTGGCAATGAACACCAGTGCCACGTTGAAAGTGACAACGCCCACCTTTACTACCCCTGTTCCTGTTGTGCCCAGGAGCCCCGGCCGCTTCCTAGCTTAGCCTTTTAACTCCTTCGATTATCCCTGAAGATGAAGTAGTGCCTGGCATCCGACACTGCTGGTTTCAAATCCCAGGCCCACTTCTCACCTCCTGGGAGACCTAAGTCATCTAAGAGCTACTGGCTAAGGTCCCTCACCTGTAATGGAGGTGATGATGGTGGGCTCAGGTGTAAACGCCAGGCGGGAGGGAGAAAGCTCTGACGTGGCTGTGGCCACAGCTTCCGACAAAGTTGGGACCCCGAGGGGAGTGACCGGCCCAGGGTCCCCGGGGCCTCCACCTTCCCCGCTCAGTCCCCTTCCCGCTCCCCGGCTGCGGCGGTGGCGCCGGGAGGCAGGGGCTGGAAGCCGCAGTGCGGGCCGCGGGGGAGGCCGGGCCCGGCGCCGCCCCCCGCCCCCCGCCTCCAGTCCCGACCCGGCCCGGCCAGCGCTCCCTCGGGCCGCCCCGCCGCGCACTTACCCCGCAGGTAGGGGGCCCGGGGCGCCGGCCGTGGTCATCGCCGAGTGGGGCGGGCACCGTGCCCCCGCGGACGCCAGCCGCGGCCCAGGTGCTGCCGCCGGAACCCCGAGCGGGCGCTGTGCGGCCGAGCCGCGGACGCGGCGCCCGGGGAGGGGCGCGCCGGGGGCGGGGAAGGCGGCGGGGCCGGGCCGGGCCTCGGTCTGCCCACCCGCGCAGTGGGGCCAGGCCGCCGCCCGCCCGCGGCCGACCGCAGACGCGGGGTCTGCAGCGGGCGCGGGTGGGAGGGCTGCCTGGGGCCGGCGAAAGGCGCCCCCTACACCCCCCATCCCCGCCCTGACAGAGAGAGCCGGGGCGCCCAAGGTCTGCCCTGCCCATGCCCGAGAACCCTTTGCGCTCAATCCCCCTGGAGGGCGGGCTCACGCCTTCCTCACGGAGCCCCAGCTGGGCCCAGAAAGTTCTCCTAGACCTGAGGTCCACCTCCCTGCCACTCTCCCATCCCCACAGCGCCCGCCTCTCAGCGACCCTGACCTGAGCCCTTCATCATCCTACTGCATTGGTTGGGGGCAGTCATGCAGAGAAAGACCTGGATTTTAATCCCACCCATTTGCCCACAGCTTGGCTGTGCTTCTCTATGCAGGAGACCAGAAGGCAGAAAATCATGCCATTTAGCACTCACTGCCAGCCAGCAGTTCGCATTGCCTCCCCAAAGAATCTTCATAACTGCCATTTTACAGATGGAGAAACTGAGGCAGAGTTCATGTGACTTGCTCAAGGGCACTCACCTAAAAAATGGCAAGTTGTGATTGGAACTCAACCCTCCTGACTCCACACACTCTTGCCTTCTTGGCCCCCTCTCCCCTGAATCCCCAGGGCCTATGTGGGGTCACCCATAACACTTCAGATGCCTACTGTGTGCCCAGCCCTCAGGTATATGTCTAGGACCAGAGTTAAGTTAAAGCCGACCAGGCCTCCTGGCAGAAGAGCCACTGGCCCATGAAGAGTTAACCAGCGGCCACCTCCAGGCTCCAGATGCTCTTGATCATGACTCATCAGAGCACGTGGCTGCCATTAGAGCTGTCCCTTCACAACGGCAGGGGACAGAGGGAGGAGGGGCTCCAGCACCCCTGGATCAGCCCTGAGCTCCAGGATGTCAGAAAGGGAAATAGGAGGAGCCTGTAGAAGCAGCCATGTTAGAAAGAGGGCTTGAACTAGGTCCTGGAGGAGCCAGGCAGATTGGGCCCGGTGGCAGAGGGGAGAGGCTTTGGGGACAACTGTTTAAATCTAAGCAGGTTGCCTGGAAAGGTAGTGAGTTCTTATTCTGTCCATATGTGAGCAGAGGCCAGATGCTCAAAGCAAGGGCCATCACACCTCTGGGATTCTGACATAGGCATGGAAAAGCTATTTAACTACAAGGAGCAGACTATGATAACATCCACCATCATCTTTAGAAGTCTGGGTAAATGAGAATGCTACAGAAGCTGGAGGAGTCTGAGGCTTACTGGAGAAGGTGGACACAGAGTTGAGTTTTGAAGTTTATATTGTTTATACACAAGGAAGTTGTAGAAAGGATGTACCAGACAGGGACATGGATCAAAGAGCGTGGAAGTGGCAAAGGCACATTGATGACAGCTGGAGTTTGTGAAGCTGGTGAGAAGCCCAGCAATGTGTTAAAGAGGAGCCTGGGTGAGGAGGCTGGTGGAGGAGACTCAGATGGTGGTGGGGTGGGGAGTGTCTTGTCACATGCCATGCACCTTCAGGTCTCTAGGCATTGGTACACAGAGTTCCCTCTGCCTGGAACACACCTTCTTCCTTGTTATGGATTATTCATTTGTTTAACCAAGGGACAATCCAAAAGCATATAATTGATAGGCTTTTTAAAAAAAAAAGAATACAAATTTATCAATATAAAATTTAGAGGGTCCTCCCAGAGCTTTGGAAGGGGCCAAGTAAGTGAGGAGTTCTGAAGCTTTATGCTACCTTAGCTTCAAAGTAAATCTTTAGTTGTACTTGACCAACATTTATTAAAAACCTGCCATGTGTGAAAGAAAGCTCCTACTCACCCTCAAGGTTTCAGTTCAGATGCATCCTCTTCCAGGAAGCCCTTCCTCCCTAATGGGGGCAGTAGCTTCCTGGGCACACACTGCTCTAACCCATTCTGACCTCCCTATGACCTGGGGCGAACACCATCTCTGTGGTGGGGGTGGGGTGGGGTTTGTATGTGACTGTCTCTGCCATCAGACTGGGAGCCTCTGGGTCTGGTCAGACATCTCTGTGTCAGTGCCCAACTAACCACCAAAAACTTGAAAACTGGGCCTAGCACTTTACCATTTTCCTCTCAGGTAATGATTACAATAATGACTGACATTCATCACAGGCTTATTATGTGCTGTATATGTTAAGTATATAACGTGGATTATCTCATTTTAATGTACACATTTAACCACCTCTCTGAGCCTCAGTTTCTTCCTCAGTAAAATGGAAATTCTGCCTGTTTCAAAGGGTCATTTGAAGATTAAGAATTCCTATGTGTAAAATGCCCAGGATGGTGCCTGGCATGTGCTATTTAAGTGCTCTGATGCTGGTGGTGGGGGGGCCAAGGTAGATGCTATTATTCTCCACCTTGTACAGATGAAAACTGGGGCTCAGCTCTGCCTTCAGAGCTGGAACTCTGTCTTCACCACAATAGTAGCAGTGATGCTGGAGCCACTCACCTGGTGGATCAGAGCATCAGAGTGGCCTATCCTTCAGGAGGGCTCCACCCAGGCAGTTCCCAGCCCCCAGGAACTCTGGCTCAGCCCCAGACCCGGCGAGTCCGTGAGTTACCATTATTTCCACCTCCCAACTCAGGTGACCTTGCTCAGGTCATCTACTAATTTCCAGGGGACCAGGAGAGCGTCTTGAGTCCTGGGTTCCTTCCTCCCCGGCCAGGGGGACCTTTTTTTCTGGTGCTTTGTGCCTAGGATATGGTGGGCCTGCTTTCCTCTTTCATTTTCTCCCCAACCAGCAAGAGCAAGCAACTGGGCTCACTGCACTTCTCAGTGGCCCTGAGAAGCCTCATATAGACTAATTCCACTGATACCATCTCTCAGCTTAAGAAGACCTTCAGGGAATTCCCTGGTGGTCATATTGTCACCCTGCTTATTTAATTTATATGCAAAGTACATCATGAGAAACGCTGGGCTGCAGGAAGCACAAGCTGGAATCAAGATTGCCGGGAGAAATATCAATACCCTCAGATATACAGATAACACCACCCTTATGGCAGAAAGTGAAGAAGAACTAAAGAGCCTCTTGAAGAAAGTGAAAAAGGAGAGTGAAAAAGTTGGCTTAAAGCTCAACATTCAGAAAACTAAGATCATTGCATCCGGTCCCATCACTTCATGGAAAATAGATGGGGAAACAGTGGAAACAGTGCCTGACTTTATTTTTCTGGGCTCCAAAATCACTGCGGATGGTGATTGCAGCCATGAAATTAAAAGACACTTGCTCCTTGGAAGAAAAGCTATGACCAACCTAGACAGCATATTCAAAAGCAGAGACATTACTTTGCCAACAAAGGTCCGTCTAGTCAAGGCTATGGTTTTTCCAGTAGTCATGTATGGATGTGAGAGTTGGACTATAAAGAAAGCTGAGCGCAGAAGAATTGATGCTTTTGAACCGTGGTGTTGGAGAAGACTCTTGAGAGTCCCTTGGACTGCAAGGAGATCTAACCAGTCCATCCTAAAGGAGATCAGTCCTGGGTGTTCATCGGAGGGACTGATGTTGAAGCTGAAGCTCCAATTCTTTGGCCACCTGATGCAGAGAGCTGACTTATTGGAAAAGACCCTGATGCTGGGAGGGATTGGGTGCAGGAGGAGAAGGGGACGACAGAGGATGAGATAGCTGGATGGCATCACTGACTCAATGAACATGAGTTTGAGTGAGCTCCGGGAGTTGGTGATGGACAGGGAGGCCTGGCGTGCTACAGTCCATGGGGTCGCAAAGAGTCAGACACGACTGAGTGACTGAATTGAATTGAACTGAACTAGTGGTTAGGACTCAGCATTTTCACTGCTGGGGTTTGAGTTCAGTCCCCAGTCAGGGAATTTGTTTTTCAGTTGCTAAGTTGTGTCCGACTCTGTGACCCCATGGAGAGCAGCATTCTAGTCTCCTCTGTCCTCCACTATCTCCCGGAGTTTGCTCAAATTCATGTCCATCAAGTAGGTGATGCTATCTGACTAATATCCTGCAAGCTGCATGGTGTGACCAAAAAAAAAAAAAGCCTTCAATAACTAACCTCCTCAGAATGCTCTAGAAAGTTCCACAGTAGCTTTATCTCCCATCCTACAGATGAGAAAACTGAGGATTGAACCAAGTGTGACTTGGACTCAGGTCTAAGCATGCCTTAAACCAAATTTCAACTGTATCCTATACAGAAAGTGTGTGGAAATGGGTGGGGGAGATGTCACACAAATAGAGGTCTGAGCACGTGAAAAGTGATGCCACTGTAGAAGGAGCTTAAGCTGTGAAGTCAGCTCTGCCTCTGCTCCTCTGAATCTCAGTCTTCCCATCTGTAAACCTGCGGTCACAGTGGCCACCTCTCAGGCATGCTCATAAGCTTGCCAAGCTTTACTCAGGGACCCCGGTCCCCTCCCCTCTTCATAGCTGCGTTTTCGGTGCCTTTCTCCAGGCCCCTCCCTTACATGGAGCATCCCACCTCCACTGTCTCTAAAACCCAGAACTACCCCTCAGACCCTAGAGCCCTCCCAACCCAGCTGAGCTGGTGACTGTGAAGCTGGTTTTCCTTAGAGTGAGTGAGTGAGCTCCACCCAGCAGGTTACAGGCTTGAGCTCGTTAATAATTCACAGGTAAACAGGCTCATCCACAAAGGGCCCTGGAAGAGGGCCAAACCAGTCACAGTTCTTCAGTATTCCCCTGAGAGAGGCCCTTAGGGAGGACTAGGCCTGCTCCTTGGGCTGCCCCCCTCCCTCCCCATGGACTCTGGTCCTCACTAGCTGTGTAATCTTGGACAAGTTACTGCCTCACTCTGGCCCTTAGTTTCTCTCTCCCCACCAAATATAAAAGGAAGAGAAGGTTGGACCAGGAGGTCAAGGGCCCTCCCTGCTCTGATGTTCTTGGTTTCTGGGATCTGAGCTCTTTTTCAAAAGTCTGGTCCCCCAGAGCTGCCAAAGGTGGGTCTAAGAAAGGAACGCCCCGTCAGGCACAAAGACCAAGAACAATTTTGAATGAAAAGAAGATGCAGAATGCTAATGAGGGGTTTCTGGCATTGAGTGGCATCCTGTCAGAGGTCAGAACTGCAGAATCAGGAAGATCCAGCTGGACTCCCAGCCCCACCATGTCCTAGCTGTGCGGCCCCCAAGCAAGTCATTCTACTGGCTTTAGTCAGGGCAGGGAGGGAGTGTTTTTGAGAGCAGGTTTGCAAGCTGGGGCTTATACCCCACCTCTGACACCCTGGAACAGTGATCTTGTCTTTGAAATGGGGATGTTGACGACACCAACCTCACTGGGTTGTTGTAAGGATTAAATGAGATAATAGACATAAAGCTCTTAGAATGGGCCTGGTCATTATTCTTTGAGCTTTAGTTTCTTCACTCATAAAGCAGGGATAACAAGACTGACATGAGCAATAAAATAAGCAAATGGACCTGAAAGAGTTTTGGAACCCTGCAAGGCTAGCCAGAGAACAGGGACTTCCCCTATGACATGCACCCAGACCTGGCCAGGACCACAAGGGCAACACCCACTGGACATCTAATACCTCCCTCAGGGCAAATGTGCCACCTCACTGCTGGTCGGAGTAGAAAGTGGCACTATCTTTCTGAAGGGTAACTGGAATTATGGGCTGAGAGCCTTAGAAAGATGACCAGTAACACCTGGGCAGCAATCATACCTTAAGAAATAATCATAGACACAAAGATTTATGGTATGTGGATGTTCATCACAGTATTTCTTATAATAAAGATATAGCTGGAACTCATTTAAATGCCCATAGATAAGGAATTAGTTCAATGAATTATACTGAACTATTCTGCAGGTGCTAAATTTATAGAGAATTTATTTGCCTGGATGACTGCATTGTCCCCTGTTTTCTCTGCTCTCACCCATGTCCCTTTATTGTCTACCCTGCACACAGCTCCAGCCCTACTTGATCAGACCATGTCACTCTTCTGTTCACACCTCTGCACTGGCTCCCCATGGTGCTCAGTGCAAAAGTTAAAGTCTTCCCTAGCCCCCCTGCCCCGCTGTCTCTCTCTCTGGTGTCATCCTCCTTTACTCTCTGATTCAGCCACACTGGCCTCCCTGTTCTTCTCCAAATATGTCAGGCATGCTACCACCTTGGGCCATGGTATCTTCACCAGGGGTTTAGAATCGGAGGGGCCACATGGTGCCTCCCACATCAGAGCCCTCTCCCACCCTGTGCAGCTGCCCTTGGCCAAAGCAGGTAAATCAGAATCCTGGGGTCAGGAGCTTCAAGAACGTAAAACTTGGCATTTTAAATCATGAGTCTGACGATCACAGATGCCTCAACTCACAGGATCTGAGAATCCCATAGTTGAAAATTCAGCACTGGCCTTGAGTCCAGATCCAGAGCCAAGGAAGGGACCCCTTAACAGCCCAAGGATTCCAGTCATCAAATTTGACACTCCCTATCTGGAGGCATCTTAGAGCTCCTTGAACTCAGGCTCAAACTGAGAGTAGGAAACCTGTCCACGGCAGCCCCAGCAGGCCCCTGGCCTCTTCAGCAAGGTCCCTCCATCCCTGGGGCAGCCATCTGTCCCACAGCAGCTCTGCCACTGAATTACTCTCTTAAAAGCATCCTGCCTGCTTGCACTTCCTCTCCTACAGGAGCAGCCATGGTGGGGGGCATGTACTGGTATGACTAGTAAGGGAATTTGTTTGTAGGCCAAGGAGGTGGCCGTCACTATATTAAGCACAGGCATCATTTCCCTCTTCTAACAGTTCCCGGCTTCCCAGTTCTGGTGCCTACAATCACACCATTGGCTCCCAAACCTTCCTTTTTTTTTTTTTTTAAAGATTCATTTATTTATTTATTTTAGACTGTGCCGGGTCTTTGTTGCTGCACACAGGCTTTCTCTAGCTGTGGTGAGCGGGGGCTCCTCTTCATTGTGGTGGCTTCTCATTGCTGCGGCTTCTCTTGTTGTGGAGCACGGGCTCTAGACACACAGGCTTTAGTAGTTGTGGCATGTGGGCTCAGTATTTGAGGCTCATGGGCTTAGTTGCTCTGTGGCATGTGGGATCTTCCTGGACCAGGGGCTGAACTTGGTCCCCTACATTGGAAGGCCGATTCTTAACCACTAGACCACCAGGGAAGCCACTAAACCTTTCTGAATCCCCTCTGTTCAACGCAAATACCATAGACCGAGGATTCCCTTGTAGCAGTGAACTCACATTTACTGATCACCAAATCTGCCCCAGTGGCTGTCTGTCAGGTCCTTTACCAATGTGGCTTCACCAGGTCTTGCCACCGCTCAGTGAGCAGCTATTGTTTCACAGATGAGTAAACTGAGGCTCACGTGGGTCAGGCAGCTGAATCAGGGTCATAGAGCCAGTATGTACATGATAAAGTGGGGGCTGAGCACCTTCCCAAGCCCTTTACCCTTTGGCCAGGCTGTGGGAGACAAGGCAGCGTGGTGGGTGAGGGCCGAGGGTGAAGAAGTCACAGGCCTCAAGCTGAGAGAATGGAGACCTGGTTTGTTGCCTCAGGTGAGAGACTCTGTAAGGGCATCTGGGAGTCAGAATTTTCTGGGTATTTGTGACCACCAAGTTCCAGCTGAGGTAGAAAGCCAGGCGTGTTCAGGTCCTCACCTACACTTCTCACTTAGGGGGCTACAAGACATAGCACAACTGGGTTCTTACAGGAGGGCAGGCGGGCAAGAAATCCACGTGGACCCAGCTGCTCCTCATCCCCTCAGCCAAGCAATCTCACCCTCATCATAAATCATGCCCCCATGTTCTCATCAAAACCGAAGCATACTGTGCTGGGCTTCAAGGACATGGGGGTAGATGAACCCTGTCCCTTCTTCATATGTACAGGGGAGACAGAAGGGGGTGACCATGACCCAGTGTTAAAATGCTCTGTCTTCTCAGCAATATCCTTTCTCCACGGGTAGCAGGGTCAGCTTTAAATATGTAAATCCCCTCCCTAATGCCCTCTGCTCCTGCTGCTGCTGCTGCTGCTAAGTCACTTCAGTCGTGTCTCCCAATACACAATAAAATCCAAACTCTGCCTTCTTCTGGGTAGCCTGCCTCCTGAATCCTCAATGACACACACACCTCTCTGTTCTTCAAACACATCTCAGGCTTTGACAGGAAATGTCCTCACTGCTGGAAATGCTTTGGGCATAATGGATTTTACTGTCCATCACATTGCTTTATTTTAAGCCACATACACGTGTGTGTGTGCATGTGTTTGTGCTCAGTCATGTCTGACTCTGTTACCCCATGGACTGTAGCCCTCCAGGATTATGTCCACAGGATTATCCCAGCAAGAATACTGGAGTGGTTTGCCATTTCCTCATGGCTGAATCACTTTGTTATACACCAGAATCTAAATACAACATTGTAAATCAACTATACTTCAATTAAAACAAACACACAAACAAAAATACCCAGAAAAATCAAACCTATGATATTAGAAGTCAGGATAGTAGTTACCTTTGTGGGCTTGCCCCTGGGAGGGGCACAAGGGAGACACTGGGGGTGGTAATGGTCTGTGTCCTAATCTGGGTGCTGGTTACATGGGTACTGGTTACCTTGTGAAGAGTCATTGAGCTCTGTACACTTAAAGTGTGTGCATTTTTCTGTATGTATGCTACCCTTGAATTAAAAGTTTATTTTAATAGTAAAAAAAATTTAAAGAAAAGAGGTCATCTAAAGTTGAATCTTATGGGGTGACTGTCAGGAGTGGTAGATGGCATTCCAGGCAGAGGTAGCCCTGAGCAGCTTAGCACAGTTGTGAGAGTCCTACAAAGCCAGCCATTGTTGCTGGACCAGAATGAGGGTCACGGAGTGATAGGAAGTGGGCCTGGGCAGGTCACAGCCCCTCCCCTGGAGAGTCTTGACCTTTCACCACTAAGTGATAGAAAGCCACAGAAGAGTTTTAAAACAGGAGAAAAGGGAACCCTCTTACACTGTTGGTGGGAATGCAAACTAGTACAGCCACTATGGAGAACAGTGTGGAAATTCCTTAAAAAACTGGAAATAGAACTGCCTTATGATCCAGCAATCCCACTGCTAGGCATACACACTGAGGAAACCAGAAGGGAAAGAGACACGTGTACCCCAATGTTCATTGCAGCACTGTTTATAATAGCCAGGACATGGAAGCAACCTAGATGTCCATCAGCAGATGAATGGATAAGAAAGCTGTGGTACATATACACAATGGAGTATTACTCAGCCATTAAAAAGAATACATTTGAATCAGTTCTAATGAGGTGGATGAAACTGGAGCCTATTATACAGAGTGAAGTAAGCCAGAAGGAAAAACATCAATACAGTATACTAACGCATATATATGGAATTTAGAAAGATGGTAACAATAACCCGGTGTACGAGACAGCAAAAGAGACACTGATGTATAGAACAGTCTTATGGACTCTGTGGGAGAGGGAGAGGGTGGGAAGATTTGGGAGAATGACATTGAAGCATGTAAAATATCATGTAAGAAACGAGTTGCCAGTCCAGGTTCGATGCACGATACTGGATGCTTGGGGCTAGTGCACTGGGATGACCCAGAGGGATGGTATGGGGAGGGAGGAGTGAGGAGGGTTCAGGATGGGGAACACATGTATACCTGTGGTGGATTCATTTTGATATTTGGCAAAACTAATACAATTATGTAAAGTTTAAAAATAAAATAAAATTAAAAAAAAAAAAAAAGAAGGCAGAGTTTTAAAACAGAAAAATGACATGGTCTGGTTTTTGATTTAGAAAAGACCAGTCTGAAGGATGGTCAGGAAATGTAAAAGTTAGGGGCTGTTGCAATAGTCCAAGAGGAATGTACAGCTTCGAGAGTCATCAAGAAGCTAAAATCAGCAGAGCTTGGAGACCAGGGTGGAGGTGAGGGAGGGAGGTGACAGAGATGACTCCCAGATTCCAGGCTTGGGCAACTCAGTGGATGACTATGCCCTTCACTGAGATGGGAACACAGGAGGAACAGGTTTGAGGGTGGGATGTGAAGTTTGATTTGGGGCTTTCTGAGTTTGATGTGCCAACAGGACAGTCAGATTGCCCTTCTCCAGGGCGTAGCAGGGTGAGCTTTAAATATACAAAGGAAAGGAATTTGGGGTCAAAGCTCAGAAGAGAGGCCAGAGCTGTCCCCTCTTCCCCTTCTCATTAGAACACATCTGGAGATACCAACTCACCCAGGAGTTGGGGGTGACACACAGGGTGATGACATACCCCTGAAGGGCTGACTGGGAGGAGCTGTGGTGCACATGGATGCCCACTTGGACCTAGGATTTCCCTCCACACTGCTGCCCCAGATGTGGAGGGTGAGGGATGTGAGCAGCCCTGCTGGAGGAGAGGCGCAGCTGCCCACACCTGACTCCCAGTACGGCCCAGGTCCAGCTCACCTGAGTTGCCCTCACCGGCGAAGCACCGGAAGCGGGGCTTGGGGTGATGGGTGGCATCTCTTCCCTCCCAAGCCCAGCCCTGCTGGGGGCCATAACACCGAGCACGCGGCACGTGGGGCGGGTGGTGGTGAGAGGCAGTGGGCTGCCCCTCCCGGGGCCCTCCGGCCGTTACCCCGCGCCCAGCAACCCGCACGCTGCCATCGCCTGCGGTGTCCCGTCAGCTGTCCCTCTGTCGGCTGCCGTCCCGCAGTCCCACTCGCGCCTCCCGCCG
Organism: Bos mutus; assembly: GCF_027580195.1. NCBI lineage: Eukaryota > Metazoa > Chordata > Mammalia > Artiodactyla > Bovidae > Bos > Bos mutus. Next base: position 92,822,509 of record NC_091619.1, on the reverse strand, counting down.
AGTCCCCACCCCGGCCTGGTACCTGTAGTCGCTTTTCCCGGGGGCCGCCCCCTTCCAGGCGGTCAGAAAGGCCATGGACGCGGGCCCGACTCGGAGGGGGCGCGGGCGGCCCCTCGCGGCGGCGGCTGCAGTAGCGGCGGCTCGGGTGGCCGCACCTGGACGGAGTGGGCGGGGCGGGCCCCGTGGCTCCTCCCCGCCCGGCCGGGCGCCTCCCTGCCTGACCGGGGCGTTGGTGTCCAAGAGCCGACCTGCGGTCCCAGGGCGAGAGCACTCCCGTCCACGGCCGTCGAGACAATGAGAAACTGAGCCCCTCCTCCCACCCTAGGGATTTGTCCAAGGTCACACAGAGAGCCAGTGGCAGCGCTAGGACCTACCCCGGGCGCCTCCACTCCCAGTTTTGAGCCCGTACTCCGTATCGAGGGGTGATGGCGTCACCAATGCCTTTCCCACCTGCCTAAGTGCAGAACCGGCCTTGCCAGGGCTGTACCTGAATGGGGTCAGGGGCTTGGCGCTGTCCTCAAAGTGCAGGGCACAGAGCAGGAGGGGCGGGCAAGGAGCGGACAGGAGGATAGGAGTGTGGGAGTGCAGGCTGCTAGCGGAGCAAGGCCCTGGGACATGGCCCTGCTCACAGACTTCTGGCTCCCTGCCCCTGTTGGAGGTGGGAGACAGAGGCGACTGAATCTGTCTCCAGCACATACTTTCTTTGGAACCCCATATTTTGTCTTAGGTAATGTACCTTTTCACTTTTTATTTAAAAACAGTAATAAATAGAAGAATCAGCTCTGGAGCAAGTGAGCCCCTGGCAGTGCAGCCCAGCAGGTTGCATGCGGGTGGGGAGGGTGGGAGCTCGACTAAGGGTGAGGAGCAAGGGAGCAGCTTGAGGTAATCGAGAAGGATCACTCCAAGGTGGAGTGTGTAGGATGGATTCAGGGGTTCCTGGAGACTTCTCTCTGTGAGGGAGTAGGGGGAGGTGAACAAAGGTCAGGCGGGCGAGATGGCAATGGGACCAGTTCTGTCTCCCTTTGGGCTGGGTCTGTATCCTAGGTCTTGAGCAACACAATTGATACATCAAATGGTGACTAATTGTAATGTGCCAAACCCTAAGCCAGGTGTTTTATACAAATTTTCATTTAATTTCATCTTATTAAATACTCACCCCCCCATTTCAGTTGATGAAACTGAGGTTCAGAATGGTTCGCTGACTTCCCTGAGACCAAGCCTTACAACAAGATCTGTCTGCTCCATCTGGTGCTCCCCCAACCCTGCCTGTGGCCTACAGGTGGGCAGGGCACGGAGTGGGAGTCCTGGTCAAAGCAGAGGGCAGAAGCCTCAAGGCTCACCTGGGCAGTTTCTCTCACTTTTCCTTAATAAGCAGCAGAGAAAATACAACCTTTTCCCCTTTCTCTGAGCACTCATGTCATGGTCTTGGCAGATCAACAAGGGCCCGAGAATGCTGCCTATCTGACCACAAAGCCAGAGCTTCCAGATCTGGAAATTCCAGTTACAGTGTACTCAGGAACCCAAACCCCTCGGTTTACAGAGCTTTTTGCCCAGTCTGGCAGCACTGGGCACTGCAGATAGCCAACTTCCTCCTGGGCTCGCAGGCATAAAGACTACAGGAGCTCAGATGGTCTGGTCTCCTATAGGCACCAAGCCCAGTATAATCCTGAGTGGGATTTAAGGCCCACCCAGCCACCAAGCCCACAACCACCACTACTTCCTATAGGAAGCCTTCCTGTATCTCCCAATGGAGGACTAGCTCCCTCTTCAGAGATTTTCTCTCAGAGCATTTAGCACTATATATTTTTTTAATCCTTATATTGATTATCGATGACCATATTAGTTCCACTCTTTCAGATTTCTATCTGAAGGTACAGAGAATGTCTCGCATTTGTGTCTTCCACGGAGCCTAACACCATTGTTACACATAGTAGATGCTCATTACTGAATGAGGGACCTAGTATTTATCAAGTTTCTACTTAGTGGCAGACACTATGCTGAAGGCATTTACATACACTACCTCTATTCTAGGCAACTCTGCTTTGAGAATATTTGAGTCAGTTTAGAAATGTTCCTGAGATCAAATTAGGAACTGGGGGGAATTCTCTGGTGGTTCAGTGGTTAGGACTCGGAACTTTCACTGATGGGGGAGGGTTCAATTCCTGGTCAAGAAACTAAAGATTCCCACAAGCTGAGTAGGGTGGCCAAAGAAGGGGCGGTGGGGGGAGAACTGGGATTCAATCCAAGGGTTCTCAAACTTCATGGCTTGTTTCCTGTTCTTCTTTGACACTGGACAGCTTCATCATCATATTATTTTCATCACCATCATTTACTTATAACTTTGTTAGGCCTTATTCTAAAACCTTCTTATGTACCAACTCATTTCATCCTCAAAATAATCCTAACAGGTATGTCCTTTTACAACCTCAATTTTTTTTTTTTATTTGATAAATTTAACGCCTTTTATTGCCATACCTCATTTTACTGTGCTTTGCTTTAGTGAACTTTATAGATACATGTTTTTTTTTTTTTTTCCCTTGTTAATTTTCTGTTTAGTTGATCTATCCGTAAGTGTGAGTGGGGTATTAAAGTCTCCCACTATTATTGTGTTATTGTTAATTTCTCCTTTCATACTTGTTAGGATTTGTCTTACATACTGCATTGCTCCCATGTTGGGTGGATATATATTTATAATTGTTATATCTTCTTCTTGGATTGATCCTTTGATCATTATGTAGTGACCTTCTTTGTCTCTTTTCACAGCCTTTGTTTTAAAGTCTAATTTATCTGATACGAGTATTGAGACTCCTGCTTTCTTTTGGTCCCAATTTGCATGGAAAATCTTTTTCCAGCCCTTCACTTTCAGTCTGTATGTGTTCCCTGTTTTGAGGTGGGTCTCTTGTAGACAACATATGTAGGGTCTTGTTTTTGTATCCATTCAGCCAGTCTTTGTCTTTTGGTTTGGGGCATTCAACCCATTTACGTTTAAGGTAATTACTAATAAGTATGATCCCGTTGCCATTTACTTTATTGTTTTGGGTTTGAGTTTATACACCATTTTTGTGTTTCCTGTCTAGAGAATATCCTTTAGTATTTGTTGGAGAGCTGGTTTGGTGGTGCAGAATTCTCTCAGCTTTTGCTTGTCTGAAAAGCTTTTGATTTCTCCTTCATACTTGAATGAGATCCTTGCTGGATACAATAATCTGGGCTGTAGGTTATTTTCTTTCATCATTTTAAGTATGTCTTGCCATTCCCTCCTGGCTTGAAGAGTCTCTATTGAAAGATCAGCTGTTATCCTTATGGGAATTCCCTTGTGTGTTATTTGTTGTTTTTCCCTTGCTGCTTTTAATATTTGTTCTTTGTGTTTGATCTTTGTTAATTTGATTAATATGTGTCTTGGGGTGTTTCTCCTTGGGTTTATCCTGTTTGGGACACTCTGGGTTTCTTGGACTTGGGTGATTATTTCCTTCCCCATTTTAGGGAAGTTTTCAACTATTATCTCCTCAAGTATTTTCTCATGGTCTTTCTGTCTTCTTTTTCTGGAATCCCTATGATTCGAATGTTGTAGCGTTTAATATTGTCCTGGAGGTCTCTGAGATTGTCCTCATTTCTTTTGTTTTTCTTTTATCCTCTCTGATTCATTTATTTCTACCACAACCTCAATTTCTATAGTTGAGAAAATGAAGCAGAGGATTAAGCAATCCACTGAAATAACAAAGGCTGGTTAAGTGGTGGAGCTAGGACTCAACCCAAGCAGCCAGACTGGAGTCTGTATCTTAATCCCAGTCCCAGTCGGCCTGCCACCCAAGATTTTAGAATGCACATAGTATTTATGAACCACTTTCCCAAAGTTTATCTTATTTTGAATCTCACGTCCCCACCCCCTATCCCTCAAGGTATAGCAGGTTTTATTAATATTCTTTCCCATGCTCTGGAGCCAGACTGCCTGGGTTAGAATCTTGGCCTAATCACTTGATAGCTGCTTTTGACTCCAGGCAAATTACTTAACCTCTCTGTGCTTCAGTTTTCTCATCAGTCAAATGAGGATACCACCACCACCTACCACAAGTGTTGTTGTGAGGACTAAATGAGTTGATGCAAACAAGAGAATAATGCTGGACAATGTGTGATAGTTTTATCCAGAACCAGTGGGGAACATTCAGTATCAATAAACTTTCAAGATAACTTTATTCCCTTAATCATATACAGACATTTTCCTAAAATTTTTTTTTCTTTCTTCTTAAAACACAGAAATGATGGCTCTTACTTGGTGAGTATCTGCCATGTAGCAGGAATGAAGACTTTATATTCATCATCTTTAATCTTCACAACAACCCTGTGAAGTAACTGTAATCCCCACTGAAGACCAGGGAAGTTAAAGAGATTTACCCAAAGTCACACAGCTAGCAAACAGTAAGGCCAGGAATCTTTTCAGGAAGCTGAGCTGGTCGGGGTCTTCTTTGAGAACATCAGTTCTTGCTTAGGGCCCAGGGTTGCTGTGTTTGGTATCTGTTGACACTCAGGCTCAAAGGGCCTTAGAAGGCCACAGATGCAAAAGGCAGCCTGGTGTGCTGGAACAACAAGTCTCAAAGTCAATGCACCTGGGCTGGGGTCTTGGCCAAGTCATTTCCATCTCTCTATACAACATGTTTTCTATCTGTGATAGTGTTGTGAGCATTAAGTAGGGTAATGCATACTAAACACCTTAGAGACAGGCTCAGAGATGGTCCTTAGTGTCGGCTACTTTTCCTTGTCTCTTTTCCTTTTTACGAAATAACTCAGTCCTCTCAAGTTTTGACTCCAGAGGAAATAGAAAGGAGAGGCTGAAATTAATCTCTCAGGTCTTGGACAGCTGAACACATTCTGTACACTTATTGCAGAGGAGAAGAAAAATAAGTCAGGTCTTTCAGCAAAGATACACCTTCCCTCCATAAGATAATCCTTTACATTATTAACCTGTATATACATTAGGACTCATATTTCTTACTTGAAAAGAGCACTTAAAAAAATGACTTTCATTTTATCTTGTGACCTGGTATATATTAACAAATTCTATTTCACAATTTTTAAAATGCTAATTATTAACATACTAAAAAAATCTACGAGTGTAGTATAAGGTTTGCTTCAACATAATCTGAAAGGGAACTGGGTAGGAACATACATAAAATAAGATTGGACATGAACTGATATTCATTGAAGCTGAGTATTGGTACATGGGTGTTCATTCTAATTTACAGGCATACCTCATTTTACTGTTCTCTGCTGTATTGTACTTTGCAGATATTATGCTTTTTACAAATTAAAGGTCTGTAGCAACTGACTCAATGGACACGAGTCTGGGTGAACTCCGGGAGTTGGTGATGGACAGGGAGGCCTGGTGTGCTGCGATTCATGGGGTCGCAAAGAGTCGGACATGACTGAGCGACTGAACTGAACTGAACTGAACTGAGCAACCCTGCATAGAGCAAGTCTATGGGCTCAATTTCTCTACGGCATTTGCTCACTTTGTGTCTCTGTGTCACAGTCTGGCAATTCTTGCAATATTTCAAACTTTTTCATTATTATTATTATACTTGTGATGGTGGTCTGTGATCTTTGATGGAACCATTGTAATTGTTTTGGCATTTCTTAGCAATAAAGTATTTTAAAATTAGGGTAGGTACATTGTTTTCTTAGATACAATGCTACTGCACACTTCAAATAAACTACAATGTAGTATAAACACAACTTTTATATACACGTGATTCACTTTATTGTGACATTCACTTTAGGTGGTCTGGAACCAAGTGCCTGTACTACTCTGTTTCCATTTTCTCCATGCTGCTGGCTGCACTAAACTGATTTCACAACCCAACTAAGAAGTTACGACCTACCTGTTGAAAAACATCAAGTTAGAGAGTAAAATTATGCACAATCTATAAAAGGATTCTATATACTACAATCATATTAGAGTGGCTGTGTTTCCTTCAAGTGGCATTTTCTCAAGATTTGTTTAAAGGGAGTAAAGAAAACACATATTATGTGGTCAACCCACTACTGATTCAATACCAGTCAGAACTTAAAAGTTATTAAGGAAAAGCCTTCAAGGGGTTAGGCTATGAACCTTAATGTGACGGGGATCAGTGGATGTTTTACTACAAGGGTGATAAGGCAGATTTAGATTCTATAAGAATCTGACTGCCACACGGAGGATGGTCTGGAAGCAGAGAGAAAAACAGAGATTGGTGGCAAGGAGATTTGGAAGCTTAAGCAAAAACCTGAAGAGATGATGGAGACCTGAGCTGGGGAAGTGCCGCAGGGGACGGAGGGGTCAGATTTGAGAGATACTTAGAAGGCAGAGTTGTGAGGATGGTTTGGAGGCAGATGAGTCAAGGAGAAAGCCTGGCACATATACACTCAATAAATGATAATGATCAAAGAGAGGGTGAGGTCAGAGCCCAGGGAGTGAGATGTTTCACTAAGAACTCAGAAACGGGAAACTCAGCCTTAGGAGGAGCTAAATATATAGCCCACATATGTGATGAAAGCAGGAAATGCCAAGTCACCCCAAAGAGACTTTATAGCTACCCAACCAGCCAAACCAGGCTGTAGCCTGATTAAACACATTAGTCTTAAGAACATGTTCATCCAAGGAGGCTGCAGAGTGAGGAGCCTCATAGGCAGGAGGCATTCAAGCATGGGCAGAGAAGAGTCTTTTTCAACTAAGTGTGGGCGTCACAAGCCCTAGGGCAACATTTACTGGAAACTGACATTTTGGTCTTTACAGCAGTCCCTGAGAACTTGCTTAACATGAGCTCTGTCTCTTTTACTGATGAAAATCAGGTTTCTAAACTTGAAGGTCAGACTTTGGATAAGGTTGAATTCACTAAGTAATGAACGTCCCTTAAATGAGGCTTGCCAGGAGACTGTCTGCCAGTCTTTTACAATCAGCAGAGCCCTGCCATCAAACGATGTGGGCTTGTTAAAGATGCGTTGTTTGCTGTTGTTAAATTTTGACAGTTGCCATCTATGCTTTTACTAATGCTAGGAGCAGAATACTGTGTCCTAGAGATACCCCGTCTGGGAAGTCTTTCCCAATCCTCTCAGTCAGAAATATTCTCTCCTTCCTCTGGGTGTCCCAGCACATCTATTGTAATCCTCAGTGTGCAGTGCCATGAAATTAACTCTAAGTAACATCTGTCTCCCCTACAGACGTGTTGCACCCTGAGGGCAAGGCTCTGACCCAGCACAGCACCCAGAACACAGTACACCTTAGCAAAGGTGAACGGAATGATAATCATCTTCTCGTTGTACATTTCCAAAACTCAGATAACGAGGGGCTTTATGGCAGTGAGAGGTACACTACTGAGCCATACATCAAGTGTTTTAATGTAAGTTTTGTTCAGCAGAGCAGTGATTGGAGCATGGATTCTGGAGCTAGACTGCCTGGGCTTAAATCCTAGTTCTGACACTTTTTAGCTCTGTGATTTGGGCAAGTTGTTTAATCTTTTGTACCTTAGCTTTCTCATCTGTAAACTGCAAATAACAGCACCTAACTTAAAGGAATGTTATGGAGATTAACATGAGTCAGTGTATAGACCTTCCTCGACTTATAATGGGGTTATATCCCCATAAACCCATCATAAATTGGAAATATTTGAGTCAAAAATGCATTTAACACACCGAACATCAGAGCTTGGCCTAGTCTACCTTAAACATGCTCAGAACACTTAATGTAATGTTATGCGATGTAAGAACACTTATACTTACCTATAGTTTGGGCAAACTTGTCTAACACAAAACCTATTTATAACAAAGTATTGAATATCTCATATAACTTATTGAATATTATAGTGAAAGTGAAAAACAGAATGTCTGTCAGGATACTCGATGGTCTTAAGTGTATCGGTTGTTCACCCTTGTGATTGTGAAGTGGACTGGGAGGTGGGCTGCTGCCCAGCAATTTAGCAGCAGCAGCAGCAGCAGTCTGGGTAAAGGTAAAAATTCAGAATTCAAGGTATGATTCCTACTGAATACGTATTACTTTTGCACCATCTTAAAGTAGAAAAATTTTAAGTTGAATCAGCATAAGCTGGGGACTGTCTGTATATTAAAGTGCTTCAAATAGTACTGGCATATAATAAGTGCTGTAAGCTTGCAATTATTATTATTTTTTAAAACTCTCTTTATGCACAAGGAAGATTAGAGGTACTTCACACTATGAAGCAGAAGCCACAGGTCAAGAACAGAGTGACTAGGTGCAACAGCACTGCAAACTCAATGAGTAGATCTATTAATAAGACGACATGTATTTGGACAAAGAGACCTGGAAGTCAGCCTCTATTCTAGTGGTTCTCAAAGTGAGGTTCAGCAACTTTAGCTTTATCTGAGAACTTCTCAGAAGTTCAGATTCTTAGGTCCCACTCTAGACCTATTGAAATCACAAGCTTGTGGATGGGGTCCATAATCTGTACTTGAACAAGGGCTGATGCTCGCTGAAGTTGACATCCACTCCTTTTCACTCACCACCCACATCTAATCAAACCCTGCGTGCATGCTAAGTCGCTTCAGTTGTGTCTGACTCTTTGCGACCCTATGGACTGCAGCACGCCAGGCTCCTCTGTCCATGGGATTCTCCAGGCAAGAATACTGGAGTGGGTTGCCATGCCCTCCTCCAGGGGATCTTCCCCACCCAGGGATGAAACCAGTGTTGCTTCTGTCTCCTGCACTGCCAGGCAGGTTCTTTAACACTAGCGCCACATGTAAAGGCCTGTTTGTTTTCTTAAATCAGTCCCTTTCTCTCAGTCCTCAGCCACAGTCATATTTTAGGTACTTACCATCTCATGTGAATGACTCCAATAGCCTTCACCTGCTCTCCCTGCCTTACCTGGCTTCCTCCTAAAGTAATTCTCCAGATCACCACCAATGAGTTCTTTCTACACACAAACACTTCACTTTTGGCCACAAACCTACTCAACCCACACTGAATGAGACTTCAGCATGTGCTGTTTGCTAGCACACTGTACCGTGTTCTACACTTTCACTCTATACAATTGGGGCCTCTGCCTAGAATGCCTGTCCCTTCATCTGTGTGGCAAACTCTCCAAAATGTACTACCTTTGCCTACCTTTTAATGCATTCTTTCCAGAGCTTTGCCAGCACCAAGAAATCAATTTTTGTTGTTACCAGTTTCATGGCTTTGAAATTTGTACATTTTTAATAAAAGAAAGGCTGCTCTCGTCCCTATGTTCATTTTTATCATTGTCATACTGATAACTAAAAATTGTTCAGTGCTTTCATGTGTCAAAAACTATTCTAAACCCTGGTAAAGATTAAATATGAAAATGAATTGGGAAATGTTTTATAAGATGCCATGTGGTATGCAGTAGGTTTATTTCATTCTTCCTCAAGAGCAGAGATTACATGGATTATTCTATTTATGGTATTTCTCCTCTGAATTCTCACCTTTAACAGGAATAGAGAGCAGTGGTTGAAACAGTACAGCCAGTCTACTGGGTTCAAATTCCGGCTCTATCACTTACTAACTATGTAACTATGGCCTAGTTAGGGCACCTCCTCTGGAAAATGGAGACAAAAACAGTACCTATACATTAAAAGGTTACTTTTTAAAGGATTAAATGAAATAATATATGTAAAGCACGAAGGATTCTGCCTGAAGCTCAACATGTTATCTGGTATTATTTATCATGCTCTGTTCCTAAAATTTCCTATAGGCAATTTTTTTTCATACAAAATGAGACAAAGCACAGTAAACTGGAAAGAGTGTCATGTTTAGAATCATAGAGGCCAAAGTTCAATTCCTGGCTCATCTACTTATTAGCCGTATCATCTGAATCACATTATTGTAACTTTTTTGAGCCTCATTTTTCCTATTTTTAAAATAGATGCTGAGGACTTCCCTGGTAGTCCAGTGGCTGAAACTCCGTGCTCCAAAGCAGAGGGCCTGGATCTGATCTCTGGTCAGAGAATTAGACCCCACATGCCCAACTAAAAGATCCTGCCTGCCACAACAAAGATCTGAAGATCCAACATGCCACAACTAAGACCCAGTGAAGCCAAGTAAATAAATAAATACTGAAAAAACACAGATGCTAATAGCATTCCTATTTAGGGCTGTTGTGAAGATTAAACAACATGGACAGAGGAGCCTGGCAGGCTATATAGTCCATGGGGTTGCGACAAGCAGGACACAACTGAGCAACTAAACACACACACACATAAACTGCTTACAGTAGTGCATTCAATAACCGGTACTTATTTTCACTATTAACAATAACATGGCTGAATTTGTTTAATTAAAATAATATTAAAAAGCTGTCAAACTCAAATCAATCAGAACAATCCTGTGAACCAGGTATTATGATGCTCTCTAGAAGAGGAAAATGAGGCTCAGTTCAGTTCAGTCGAGTCTGACTCTTTGCGACCCCATGGACTGCAGCACACCAGGCCTCCCTGTCCATCACTAACTCCCGGAGTTTATTCAAACTCATGTCCATTGAGTTGGAGATGCCATCCAACCATCTCATCCTCTGTCGTCCCCTTCTCCTCCCGTCTTCAGTCTTTCCCAGTATCAGGGTCTTTTCAAATGAGTCAGTTCTTTGCATCAGGTGGCTAAAGCTCAGGGAGCCTAAATATCTGTGTCAAGGTCTTCTTTCCTAAAAATGGCAGACCAGGGTTGCATGAATTTTTGACACCACAGTGCCCTCCAAGAGTCACAAATCCTCATTCAACCAATACGTACACAAACCACCTATGTTTTGGACACTGTCTCTATGCATATATTTCCTATCTTTCTTTCACAAAATAGATGTCAACCAAAAACAAGTTAACATTTACTGGGTATTCTATACCAGGTACTGTGTCTCAAGAACTTTACACATAATTCATCTGTGCTGATTGCATGTCTACCCTTCCATGGACACAGCAAAAATGTAACATAGAATCATGCAAAACTGCATGTCAGATGGATGTATGGATACTATGGTTTATTGTTACTTAAAGTTTATTGTTCTCATAATTACAGGCTACAGTTTAGAAGTTTGAAACATAAGAGAAAATTCTATAAAGAGAACTCAAATAAATCTGAACAAGTAGGTAGAAGATGGTTAAAACCTTGTAATAAGTGCTACTTAGCTCTCAGGAATCCTCATCTGTCCTTTTCCATCACAGGCTCTGGAGCCAGAGTCAACAACATAAAATATAATCATAAATGACTCTAAGACATTCATCCTACACAAGTGAGCATGGAGGTTTAGATATATATATATATATATATATATATATATATATATATTCATATAATATATACATACTTTAATATCATATTGGTCCACTGAGTATACATATTTTAACAAAAGGTAAGAATCTATGTAATCCAGTTAAACACACATAAGATTAAGGTACACTTATTACACTGAAAGTTGGTGTTTATAAGTTACAGATATTTAGTACTTTCCAGAGTGTTCTTTTAATTAAAAAAAATATTTTAAAACCATTTCAAACATCTGCTCATTTTCCCAGTGCAAAAGAAGGTTGTTCAAGTCAACTTACCTTTTTCCTAAAGTGTAAGGGAAGAAAACAAAAAACCCTCAACCCACTACCATTTACAACTTCCAACACTACCTTCTCAATCAACTTTTGCAGTATATCCTTATAAATGGATTAGTTTATCAAAATTAAAGCCTTGTGATTATGATTCAGCCCTTGCTTTGTCTGTATGACTTTCATGCTGAAATGCTTTAATTTATAAAAGTAGAAAAAAGCAATGCAGGAAAGTAGTTTAAATTCATTTTGAACTGCAGTAATCCAATTGTGTGTGGAGAGAAAAAAAGCACCATTTCAAAATGAAATAATTGGATATTCTGGAATTTATTCATAAGCTAGGCAATAAGTTACTCTTATTAACACAGATCAATACCACCTTGACTTGGTGACCACAGACACATTTAATTAGTTTTTAGGTGCATTTTCTTTTATCTTGGTTTTCAACACATTATTTAAGTCAGTGACTGATGTTAAAAAAAATTTAGATTACTCTACAATTTACAGCCTACTTCACAGTCCATTTTAAATTCAACTTGTCTGCTAAGTCAGTTTTGCAGAAGATAGGCTTTTAACACATAAAGAGATTTGATAACTGGGCAGGTCTCCTCTCTCCCAATTTAAAAAAACAAAAAATTTTTTGCTAGCTTGCCAATTTTGTAGGTGAAAAATACAAAGAGAATAGACTATTTTAATCCACAAAGATGGACACAAAGCAATAATGATTTAACACGTCACTTTTTCATTTGTATTCAGAGAATGCTTTTACATTTCAAGTAATTGAGCCTTCATTAAAGAAAACAAAAATATATATATACAAAAAGTTAAAGTACCTTCCAGTTCTAGCTTACTAAAGTTTCTTCTGCAAAAGTAAAAAAATAAACCTACCATGAACTAGAGGACAGTGTCATAGCAATGGCGGAATGGCTGCCAGGTTAAGATTTCTGCTTATCTTATATTGATGAGTATATTTTAGGTGATAATTTTTCTTCACTCTCTAAGTACTTAAAATCACAGAGAGGTATCTGTTTATCTATAATTCTTTAAATCCAGAAAAAAAATTTTTAAATATATTTCAGACATGAGGCTTTAATGTTTTTTATTTAGGAAAAGATTGAGTCTGAAGCTCTAACGGTTCCATCTAAAACATCCTGTTTTCAACAGTGGGAGTCAATTTACGCAAAATATTTTTTCTTGTCTATAAAAAACAAATTGAACAGTATTTTGATTAAAAGGAAATACAAACAAGTAATTTAAACTGGCCAATTTGCTCTATCATAAAAGAAATAGCATGTTCTTTTACTTCCCCTCTTTCAACCATTTAAATTAGGGGAGAATACTGCCAACTTTAAGAACCCCACTGGCTATCATTAGAGTAACTACAGAATAAGGGTAGCATAGGGGTGAAACTATTTCTCTATATTCCAGAAGGCAGAAACTTGGGTGCTCTAGCTTTACAAGTAAGAGTAGCACAGGCAGGCAAAAGCTCACACTAAATGCACACCAGAACAGGGGCCTAGGTGAAGTCATCTGGGTTACCACTTTTACAGGGGGGAAAAAAAAGACAAATCTGAAATGGAGTTTAAAAAGCCAAAAGTTTTGTCACATTTACAGGAATCTCAAACCTTTTGTATTCCCATGCTCACAGGTAGGTTTGATACACATTGTAAATAGCTTCAGTATTCAAGAAGGAGAGTGTTGTGTGGTTGACGAAGAACAGGAGATTTCTTCATGCTTCTGATATTTCAGATTTGCTGAGTGCAATAGCCAGTTCTAAGTCTTCTTGCTCTTGCTGATTCAGTCGGGCAAGTCTCTGCTCTTCCTCTCTCTCACTTTCTCTCTTGGCCCACTCAATCATATCTTCCTCAGAGGGATACTGCCATTTAAAAGACAAATGAACAAACAAATGAATACATTTATGAGTAGAACAAGTACAAAGAAAAGAAGGGAAAACAGCTTTCACAAAAGGATATTTAACTACGTGTTTCACCTGAAGGGCTCTGGAAGAAGTCTTGTTATTTTTTTTCAAAAACAAGTTTAATTAGTTTAAACTTAAAACTTTAAATTTAAACTTAAAATTAAATATGAAATCAAAATATGATTTAATCTTAAAAAGTAATGCAGTCTACAGATAGAGAGTCTATAAAACTGAACATTAAAACATCATTTTTTGAAAAGTAGATATTCTTAAGGTGGATCAGGAGATTTAAAAACAGGAGAGAGCTAGCATGTTTATCTAATGTAAAAAACATTTACTACTTCAACTTCAGTGAGCATCCTCACATGATACATCATTTTTAACTTAATCCCACTGGCAATTTCCTATCTTATTCTAGCCCTTCAGATACAGGAAAATTATGAAGCAAAGAATATACTATATATAAATTTTGTTATATATAAAATAAGAGTACTGGGTATATACCAAGCAAGATGTGGACCTAATCAATTTTTTTAACGCATGATAATGATTTTAGAAGGTATTGTGAACTTTTTGACCCATTCCAAATAAGACCTTAATGCTGATAATTAAAAGTCAAAGAAATATATTTATCCACCCCAAACAGCAACCGTGGCAGATACTAAATAAAAAAATTCTACTTGGTTTCAAGTCCTGTCATATAGAAGAACACTATAATAGGATGAATACCATAACAAACAGGATGAAAAGAAAGAAACTGTCAGGCTTTTTTGAAAATGGTAGCTTTCTTTCTAGGGAATTATAAGATCTTTGAAACTTTTAATATTTAAAAAATCTTTCATTTAAAAAAGACATTTTTATTATTAGATGCTTAATATTATACTATACTATACTGAGATTCTGGAAAATGAAAAAAGCAAATTGCTTTTGTTCAAGACTCATTCCAACCAGGTTTTGACTTATTGAAATCGTATTTAAAATATTAAGTGCCGCAAACTGCCAGAAGGTTATTCTGTACTAAGAGCATTATAGTAAGAGCAATTCTGGGTTCTCTCCTTGAAACAACTCAAATTCCATCTAACAAAAGTCAGTATAATCCTGACACTCTCTGTTTTCCAATATTTAAAATATTGATTCCTGTTCTGCCTCTTCACATTCGGAAGAAGCCACTGAAACTTAAGAGTTACAGATTCAAAAGCTAAACAGCCCAGTCTAATTCTGCCTACCTGCTTTACTAACTAGAAATGGCTGCAGGAATAAAGTGACTGGAAGAGCAACCCTAAGCTACACTGAGGGAGACATTAGGCACACTGTGGTCAGTCAGCTGGCCACTAGGTCTCTTATTTATAGAATCATCTCAAAGGCTTGAGGTATTAAGTAGAGGAAAACTGCTTTATTACAAAATAGTGATAATGAAGGTCATTTTCATCTTCAAAAAAAGCAACCTGGGAAATGAAACACTGTTAGTTACTCTAAGAATTAAAACAAAAACTTATGTTTATCTCCATAATGATGATATACATGTCATTGCTTAATGCCCCACCAGGGGGATATTTCCAGGTGGTTGCCCCATTTCTATGATCTTATAGGACCCACCTATACTCTTACCACCACATCC
This sequence comes from Bos mutus, assembly GCF_027580195.1. Taxonomy (NCBI): domain Eukaryota; kingdom Metazoa; phylum Chordata; class Mammalia; order Artiodactyla; family Bovidae; genus Bos; species Bos mutus. The sequence continues at coordinate 92,807,432 of NC_091619.1, read as the reverse complement.
TTCTATTGTCTTTATTGGCCTACTTTAGTCAGCTCTGGAAGAATGCAGAGTAGATATGGAATGCTCGTGAACTGAGTGAGTGAGTGAATCAAAGTCGCTCAGTCATGTCTAACTCTTTGCGACCTCATGGACTATACAGTCCATAGAACTCTCTAGGCTAGAATACTGGACTGGGTAGCCTTTTCCTTCTCCAGAAGATCTTCCCAACCCAGGGATCGAACCCAGGTCTCAAGCATTGCAGGCAGATTCTTTACCGACTGAGCTATCAGGGAAGCTTTGGGAGAATGCAGAGTAGATATAGAAAGCTAGTGAATTAGAGTCCTCCAAATAATTAAAGATTGTTTAGCTCTTAACAATCATATTTATTTAATAAAACCGACTTATATTTTAAGAACATTTTTGTATGAAACCAGAGTTTTATTTTCTATTCAAAGAATTTCTGGCCCTATCTTCTTACATAATACAGTAATTGCTGACTGGTCTCCAGAAATTTTCAAGGTTTTATACACAAACACACATACACAGTTACAAATAACACAAACTCATTATTGGCATTATTTATCCAGAGGGCAGACAGCAAATGACTCTCTAGTGGCCCACTGTCTGTAACAATTTGCAAAATAATAACTGTCAAGGTTTTGCAAAGCAACTGGTATATATCCCAAGAACTAAGACTACTAAAATCATCTGAACAATGCAATAATTTCAGAACTAGCAAACAGAATCAAACAGAGGTTTTCTTGGTTGGGGGAAGAATAAAGATCATTTTTAACATGTTGGTAAATTTAGTTGAAATAATGCAAATTTGGCAGACTCCAAAATAATCTTTGAAAGCTCTTTAAACTGTAAATGGAAAGATTTTCCCCCAAACAACCCATTCACAGTACTTACAGCACTGAAGTTAGCAAAATTGCTTGGGTCAGCCTCTTTATTGGTAGTGGTAGTAGTAGAAGTGAATGGATCGCAAAACATATCAGGATCTTTTTCTTTGGGGCTATCATTGCCTGGGAAAGGCTGAAATGGATCATTCAGTTTAAAGGGATCAGAAGAATCCATTTTGTTGATGGGTCTTTTCCCTGGATCAAAATCATTACAATTAACTCAACCAGCAAGCATGGCAAACACAAACACACAACAACATCAACACAGGCAGCATTAAAGAAGTGGGGGTGGGGAACCTAAAACATTCTTAATATGGCCTTAAATGACCACAACCAACAGTCTGTCTTCAGAATTTTCACACACAACCTCTTAAGTACACTTCAGTTTTATGTGGCTAAATGGGAAAACAGCCAAGGGTGAGGCAACAGGCCAGGAATCTTATCTGCTCAGAGAGTTAACTTCTCCAAAGTAGCACACTCCCAAGAAGAGAGAGAAGAATGGATAAAACAGGAGGAAAACGACAAATAATGACGAAAATGGCCTCTGCTGTGATAACCTCTGCCTAATACATAATTCTCCACAAGTGGCAGTAAGGGCAAACGATCTCTGAAAAATGCTAATATTCTTCTGATTTTTCTCTGGATCTATATGTAACACCTGGGAGCATGAAATTAAAAACTACTTTGGTAAAGCCCAGCTACTTCTTGTCATCTATAATATTTCAAACTGAAGGATAAAGAGAATGTTTTGAAGCCCAGGGCCTAAATTTCTGTGGTTACTGATAAACTAATCTTTGACCAAACAACAGCATACTGTTGCTCATTAATTCATCACCATTTTCAAACAAGTTTCCTAATTTTCAAGACTTAAACTTAGTACTTGCTGAAGAAAGTACTAAGATAATAAGAATAGGTGTTAAAATATCTTCAAATATATATATATTCCTAAAGATGTGTTAATCTGGTAACAGCAATCATAACAGAGTCTTTCTGTCATAGCTTACAAAAGGTTTTCACACCTCATATCTCAAAGGATCCTTCCAACAATCCTGTGAAGGTGGTCAGCATGAGAACTAATGCCACCATCTAACAGCTCAGAAATCTGGGGCTCAGACATAGGAAGCTCTATATACTCGAGATCACAGAGGATATCAGAGGATATTCAGAATGAGAACTCAGATCTTTAATATCTCATTTCAACAAACCATCCCCTTTTTTTTAGACATTTTTAAAAAAATGTGGACCATTTTTATAAAGTCTTTACTGAATTTGTTACAATATTGCCTCTATTTTATGTTTTTTGGGACTCAAGACATGTGGGATCTTAGCTTCCCGACCGGGGACTGAACTTGCACCCTCTGCACTGGAAGGCAAAGTCTTAACCCCTGGACCACCAGCGAAGTCCTCATTCTTCTTTCCTTGATTTTTCTACAGTGATATATACTCAGTTTGGTGAAGTCTTAGATTTAGTTACAGCACTAGTATATTAGTTTATTGAGGATTTTAAAAATCACCTCACTATTGACCTCTTAAAGGTATAAAACTTAAATGAGCAAATTAACTGTCACTTGTTTTTTAATATAGTATGACAAATTTACCCTTGAGCAATTAAATGATATAGGCTATTCTTCCCTAAAAGACAGAATCACTTGTTCACTTGATTTTTCAATAGGTAGTTAGGTATTAATAATTTTATTCACAGTTCTTTAAATCAAAGAAGAAAAAAAAAATCTGCCCAAGAAATACCACAGGCAGGCTATTATAAAAAGTCAAGAATAAACATCTAGAACTACTGCGGCTGAAAATTTACCAAGGATATATGGTTAAAACAATAATGCACCAGATGTGTCTTCTCACAAAACAATCTAGCGGCACTACAACTACTCAGGGGATTGCCTTTTACCACTTCTCACAAACTTTATTCTTTTCATTAATTAAAATCAAACAAAACCCCTTTCTTTGGTACAGTACTAAACAAAACAAAAACAAAAAAGTAAGAATTTGTTTATTGACCAAAAACACCACCTTTTTAAAATAAAGGAATCTCTTATTAAGTGAGGTAAATAATATTTTCCTTCAAGAAAAACAATACTTTCATTCAAAATTCTGATACCAAAATGCTGAATTCTGAATACCAAAACAGCCATATATTCTCATATTGAAGGACTTAAGGAAGACTTCACACTTAGCAGGAAAAAGAAAGGGACTCTGGATTATTAACCTTCCCTTATAGAAATTTATTAAAATACCACAGTGCAGGAAACTCTGTTCAAATGGAAGCTCATTAGTTTTCAAAAAGCTAGAAATTTCACTTACTGCCTCTCTAAAATGATTTAAAAATAAATTAGCTCTTGCCAGAAAGGTAGTTCCTGACAGTTACACAGGTTGGCTTCTTAGGCACAAGTCTGTAATTCTGCATTGAGGTCAGAAGAGATGATAACAGCAGGCTTCTGCCATGCTTTCTGACTTGTTCTGTTTAAGGCCCCTTATATAACATTTACAAGTAAGGCCCACACAACACTTCTTGGAAAGAAAAAGAAAGCAGTTGATTTAGGAAAGGTACCAACTCTCACCAGGTGGTGGTGGGCAGGGTCTTGTTGGAGTTCCTATCTTTGGTGGCAGTGCTGGGGGTACGTCTTCATTTTTGACAGATGTTTCCTCAAGCATATTTTTTGTAACAGCCACACTGCTGATGGAGCTTGATGTGGCTGAACTAAAAGGATCTTCATTGTTGACCTTTGTTTGGAAAGAAGTACTTTCACTGTTGACCTTTGTTTGAAAAGAAATATTTACTCATGGTTATATATATTATGCCAACCAAACTGTTTATGCTTATATTGCATTTGGAAGAGTGATCTTCAATTTTATGCAGCTTTATGTATTTCAATTCTGAGAGCACTAACATTTCAACCTTTGCATTCAGAACCAAAATTGAAAAAAAATTTTTAACTATTCTATATGGGTAGTGATTATACCACTACTTATTAAGAACAACAGATCATACCAAAACAAACCAACTTCGGGTTAAAGGTTTGACAAGATTCAGGTTATACAAAACCACTGAGGCCCATTTTAAAGGGACTAATGTATCCTTCCTCAAGTGAATATCTGATCCAAATGATAAAGAAAAAATACTTATTTCACACTTTCCAATGCACTTAAACTAGGAAAGATTTAATACTAATATCAAAGAAAATGGCATCTTGAAAAACATTAAAGACAACTTTAATGTCATGAAAAACATTAAAGACAAACATTAAACAACAACTTCAAAAAATGAGAAGTCAACTTTTTTTTAAAGCAAACTGATCCCATAGAATGGTAAGCCTTATTGAGGGTCTGAAGACCTGGCTTTTCTAATACATGGAGTAATGAAAGATTCACTGTATAATACGCATGTATTTATTTATATGGTCTTAATTGCTGCATGCAGGATCTTTGCTGCTTCATGTGGGATCTTTCATTGTGATGCACAAACTCTCTAGTTGTGGTGTGTGGGCTCAGTAGTCGTGGCACGCAGGCTTATCTGTTTTGTGGCAGGTGGGATCTTAGTTCCCTGACCAGGAACTGAACCTGCATCCCTTGCATTACAAGGCAGATTCTTCACCACTGGACCATCGGGGAAGTTCCCAGAAGATTCATTTTTCTATAATGAATGGCGTATTACAATTTAGGCTGCTGCTGCTGCTGCTAAGTTGCTTCAGTTGTGTCCAACTCTGTGCAACCCCAGAGACAGCAGCCCACCAGGTTCCCCTGTCCCTGTGATTCTCCAGGCAAGAATACTGGAGTGGGTTGCTATTTCCTTCTCCAATGCATGAAAGTGAAAAGTGAAAGTGAAGCCACTCAGTCGTGTCCGACTCCTAGCGACCCCATGGACTGCAGCCTACCAGGCTCCTCCGTCCATGGGATTTTCCAGGCAAGAGTACTGGAGTGGGGTGCCATTGCCTTCTCCGCAATTTAGGCTAGTGTTTCTCTAAAGTAGCATTACTGATATTTTGGGCTGGACATAGCTCTGTGATGTGGGGGCTGGAAAGTGGGTTGCAGGAGGTTTAAAAGCATCCCTGCTTTTATCCACTATATATGAATATCCTCCTCCTCAGCTGTGACAATCAAAAACGTCTCCACTGTTCAGTTGCTAAGTCGATTTTAACTCTTTGTGACACCATTGGACTGTAGCATGCCAGGCTCCTCTGTCCTCCACTATCTCCTGGAGTTTGCTTAAATTCATGTCCATTGAGTCAGTGATGCTATCTAACCATCACATTCTCTGCCGCCCCCTTCTCCTTTTACCTTCAATTTTCCCCAGCATACCTTGCTAAATGTTTCCTGGGGGAGGGGTATGGGTGTGGGGAATAACACCCAGTTGAGAATCAATGATAGAGACAATTTGACATACACTCTAATTTTACTTTTTTGGCCTGAATTGATCATAGGGTTACACTGGAAAATAGGTAGTGGACATATACTGGTGGGCTATTATCTTAATACTAACCTTAACAGCCTCAGAACATAAAGTCAAGGAACCAGTACAGAAAAGATGGAATGAATGCTCAGATTTTATAGCCATTGACCCTGACAGTCAACAGGAGGAAAATGTAGTTAATTGGAAGAAATACGTTTAATAAGACAGAAGATTCTTAGTCACAGACGTAGAAAACAAACTTTTGGCTACGAGTGGGGGGGAGAGGAGGGACAAATTGGGGGATTAGAATTGACATTTACTCACACCTATACATAAAGTCGGAGAAGGCAATGGCACCCCACTCTAGTACTCTTGCCTGGAAAATCCCATGGACAGAGGAGCCTGGTGCGCTGCAGTCCATGGGGTCGCTGGGAGTCAGACACGACTGAGTGACTTCACTTTCACTTTTCACTTTCATGCATTGGAGGAGGAAATGGCAACCCACTCCAGCGTTCTTGCCTGGAGAATCCCAGGGACGGCAGGGCCTGGTGGGCTGCTGTCTATGGGGTCACACAGAGTCAGACACGACTGAAGAGACTTAGCAGCAGCAGCAGCATACATAAAATAGATAAGGATCTACTGTATAGCACAAGGAACTTAGTACTTTGCAATGGCCTATATGGGAAAAGGATCTAAAAAAGAGTGGATATATGTATATACGCATAATTTGTTTGCTATACAGTAGAAACTAACACAACATTGTAAATCAACTATGGTGGTGGTTTAGTCACTAAGTGGTGTCTGACTCTTGTGACTCTATGGACTGTAGCCCGCCAGGCCCCTCTGTCTATGGAATTTCCCAGCCAAGAATACTGGAGTGGATTGCCATTTCCTTCTCCAGGGGATCGTCCCAACTCAGGGACCAAATTTGGGTCTCCTACACTGCAAGCAGTCTCCTGCATTGCAGGTGGATTTTTTACTGAATGAGCACCAGGGAAGCCCTAAAATCAACTATACTCGAATAAAAATAGAACATGAAAGTGAAAGTGAAGTTGTGTCCGACTCTTTGCGACCCCTTGGACTGTAACCTACCAGGCTCCGCGGTCCATGGGATTTTCCAGGCAAGAATACTGGAGTGGGCTGCCGTTTCCTTCTCCAGGGGATCTTCCTAACCCAGGGATCGAACCCAGGTCTCCTGCATTGCAGACAGACGCTTTACCGTCTGAGCCACTAGGGAAACCCAAAAAATAAATCTAAAAGGAAGAGAACTCTTAAAGTTGTTGGGCAAGCCTGTCATGAGAAAATTATCTGTACCATCACCATTGTTTTTGTGCACAGAAATATCTACTTTGATTATATCTTGTATTTCATTTGTCTGAAATCCACATTTGCTGTGACTTATTGAAATCAAGTTGCAATGTTTGTGAAAGGTTATAAAATCAAAAGGAAAAATTGCTCCTCTGGTGGGAACATAGTATATTTTACCCTCCCACTAATTATTGCAAATTACCTTTGACAATGTGCTGAAGTCAGCAAATCCATCTTCAAATGATTCACTTCCAAAAACAGAAGCAAAGGGGTCTGTGGCTAAAATGAATAAAGAAAATCAATGCAACAGGACAGAAAAACATCAAATTTCATGTTCTCTTTTGGTGAGTAACATTTAGACATATGAAAATATCTACTCCCAAATATGAGTTCCTAAATTTATGATTTAAGTCCACAAAGACAGATGAACACATTGATATCCCCACAAGAGATATTCCTTTGTATAAATCAACTGATGAATGATTAAGAATCAAAAATAGATGAAATAACTGTAGGTAGAGTGTTTAAGGATTTAATACACATCAAATAATATAGCTCCTGTATGCTTAAACTATTTCTAATAAAGACATCAAAAAGTAAAAAACAAAAACAAAAAAAACCCATTATTTCACATTTCACACACATCCTTCAAGGTCCATTTCACCTGCTACCATATCCACAAAGCCTGGAATATCCTAGGTGTCTCCAGTTTGCACAGCAAAAGTGATTTCTTCCTTCTTTGTGGCACTGATTGTATTATGGTTATCTGGGATTGATATATTGCTTTTACTAGATTAGCGAGGTCCTTAGAAACAACAAATAACATTTATCTAATGAAGAATGAATGGTGAAAAAACATTCATTGGCCATACATAAAAAATTTAAGACAATAAGAAGATAGAGTTTCCAACATCCAAAGAACTCACAGTATAGTAAGAAACATACAAACAAATAATAATAAAATTATCTTAAATGAACTAATAGAGAGGTATGAAAAACCTGGAGTGAAGCCACTGTCTGGGAGAAATCAAGAAAAGTACTGAAGAAGCCATTACATTTGAGCTAGGTCTCTCAGATAAAGGAGGGAGCATGCTGAATAAATGGAGGTGGGGGAGAGAAACCTATTACAGGCAGAAGGAACAGTAATTGCAAAAGCAATATTTAATCACTGCTTCACAGGCATGAGAAGGTATCTGTTCCATCATAGTACACTTAACAAATGAACTAACATTTTCAGCTGGCACAAACCGACTTACTTTGTGATAGGTTTTGCCTATTTAGGCATAAACACTACCAATAAAGTCAAAGAATGTTTATAGGAATTGTGGCTTGATATAGGAAAGTAGAAAGAAACGAAGGAGAAGACAATCTCAAAAGAGAGGGCAAGACAGAGCAAATGGGCACAGAAAAAATGCTCCCGCTATTCCTCAATTCTTCATGTTTACATCGTATCAGTTTTAGGACAAAAGTGTACTCACCCACTCATGTAAATGTATAAAGTGTGCCTTTATTTCTAACAATAAGCACACCATGGACATAAACAAAAGAGGGGCAACGAGGATCTACATTATCTTTGTCTTGTCACCAAGACAGTCATGGGGTGGGCAGAAGCACAGAGAAAATCAGTCTTTTAGGGATACACCACCAACTCTGAACGTGAGGAGGATTTTGAAAGTCCAGAGTTACAGGAAATCCTACAGCTTTAGTCATATAGGATGCTTTTGTATTACTCTGTATCTGCTGAGTCTCACAGCCTGAGGCCCAGCCTGGTCATGGCTGCTATTTCACGCTTTCCCTTCTTTCTCCTCTTCCTGTGATTCCTGATGTAGTGGCAGCTGAGCCACAGCCTGAGCAGGATGCAACAGTCTCCTGATTGGTAGAAGGTTAATGATGGAAAAGGAGTTGGGCTCATTTCAGTGGCTGCTGCTGCTGCTAAGTTGCTTCAGTCGTGTCCAACTCTGTGCGACCCCACAGACAGGCTCCCCCGTCCCTGGGGTTGGTTCTCCAGGCAAGAATACTGGAGTGGGTTGCCATTTCCTTCTCCAATGCATGAAAGTGAAAAGTGAAAGTGAAGTCACTCAGTCGCATCCAACTCTTAGCGACCCCATAGACTGCAACCTACCAGGCTCCTCCGTCCATGGGATTTTCCAGGCAAGAGTACTGGAGTGGGGTGCCATTGCCTTCTCCTCATTTCAATGGAGGGTACTGAAAAATCTGCTTCATGCTTTTGCTCTGCACTGTCCCATAGCTTTTAAAAACAGTCACTATACATGTGGTAATAGTGCAGAGTTAGGTCAGGTTTGACTGAAATATTACAAAGTGTACACTGTGAAAGACACTATCAGCAGAATCAAGCTTTGAATGCATATGTGATCCGATTAGCACCCTCTTCTCAGCAAGAATCAAGGTAAGGATCACTTTGGAGAAATACATAGAAGCATCATTTAAAAAACCATCTATAGGCTCATTAGCAGAAATAATCCTGAGAAGAGTTGAGGAATGGGCAACATGGGTGAAGAGGATCAAGAGATACAATTGCCAGTCATAAAACAAATAAGTCATGGGGATGTAATGTACAGCATGGGGACTAAAGTTAGTAACATTGTATTGCAAATTTGAAAGTTGCTAAGAAAGTAACTCTTAAAAGTTCTTATCACTAGAAAAAAAATTGCAACTTTGTATGGTGATAAGTGGTAAATAGACTTATTGAGATGATCATTCTGTAATGCACACAAATGTTGAATCATTATGTTGTTCACCTGAAACTAACATAATGTATGTCTATTATACAATAATTTAAAAGAAAGAATCCTTACCAATATTTTAGCATACTTCTTTAACAGCTTTTTCTCCTGGTATTTTGTCCTTATACATTTGAGATCATACTATGCTGAATGCTTTTTTTCTGAGGTGTAAATAATAAAGCTACATTTAGGCATATTACTTTTTACCCCTTTGTGCTGTGCTTAGTCTAAGCTCAGTCATGTTTGACTCTTTACGACCCCATGGACGTAGCCCACCAGGCTCCTCTGTCCATGGACTTCTCTAGGCAAGCCACACCCTCCTCCAGGGGATTGTTCCAACCCAGGGATTGAACCCAGGTCTCCCATATTGCAGGAGGATTCTTTCCCGTCTAAGCCACCAGGGAAGTCCAAGAGTACTGGAGTGGGTAACCTATCCATTTTCCAGGGGAACTTCCCGACCCAGAAATCAAACCGGGTTCTCCTGCATTGCAGGCAGATTCTTTACTAGCTGAGCTACCAAGGAAGCCCCTTTTAACCCTTTAACCTAATTTAATTCATAGCATTCATCATACTTGACATGTTATATATTTGTTTATTGTGCTGTGCTTAGTTGCTCAGTTGTCTCAAACTCTTTGTGACCCCATGGACTACAGCCCACCAACCTTCTTTGTTCACGGAATTCTCCAGGCAAGAATACTGAACTGGGTTGCCATATTAGCTCTATAAAGACAGGGGCTTGTTTTGTTCACTATTATATCCTCAAGGCCTAAAGCAAGGTCTGGCAAAGAGGAGACACTTATTTTTGTTGAAAATACTGAAAGAAAAACCGTCTCATTACTAAGGATCTTCCAAACAGATGCCATAACATTTCTCAGTACAACCAGTTGACCAACAAGGAACAAGGGAAACCTTAAGGCTCACAAATAATGCCCACAGAACAGCTGTCTAACCAGAGAATCCTGGGAGGAGGTAGAAACCTTTTTTACCTCCATGACCCACTCAAAACCCGCAAGATAATTAAGCTCAAAAAAGGCAATGGCACCCCACTCCAGTACTCTTGCCTGGAAAATCCCATGGATGGAGGAGCCTGGTGGGCTGCAGACCACGGGGTCACTAAGAGTCGGACACGACTGAGCGACTTCACTTTCACTTTTCACTTTCATGCACTGGAGAAGGAAATGGCAACCCACTCCAGTGTTCTTGCCTGGAGAATCCCAGGGACGGGGGAGCCTGGTGGGGTCGCACAGAGTCGGACACAACTGAAGGGACTTCGCAGCAGCAGCATAGAAAACCTTCAAGAGATACTTGTGAATTATAGTCATCAGCAAAGGATCTACTTTCTCAAGCTGGTCTCCAAAGAGTTCACTCACTCAATCACCTAGTAATCCACTTACATTTACTAAGCATCTATCATGCTCAAACCTAGGTACCAGGGATTCAGAGGGATAGAAGACATATTTACCTTCAAGGAACTCATGATTTAACTGAGTGATATACTTGTACACAACTGCTACACAGTAAGTGTTAAAGTTCAAAGAGAGCAAAGGAAAAATAACAACTAGATTTATGTGGAAAGGGGAAAAAAAAGACTTTACAAAAAAGCTCTCAGTCTCTTGTAGACAGAAAGGAGGTGGGAGAAGAGAGATACACACTCACTACACACAAATATACATCTGCTAATACACACATACCTTTTCATTCAAAAATTAAGTGGCCATGAAGAGACATCCATGGCCTGTGGTTTGTGGAAATGGAGAAAATTAGAGAAAAAACATGAAAGAAAGCAGAGGCTAAGAATTATAAAATATATGAACGTATGCATGCTTAGTCTGAGTCATTGCCTGTAAAAACACAGACCTACTTGACATTTTCCTAATGCTGGTGTCAAAGATGCTGTGGGGACATCATGAGTGCTCTTCTATAACCTCAGAATGTTTTAAGGTTTTAATTAAGAATTGGAAAGATTATGCATTTTCTCATTAGAAGTTAGTAAAATATTCCATGCAAAAAGTTTTCTGGCACCTGAACTAATCTCATTTATGATGACGTGTAAAAACAGTGGTTACAAGTTAAAAAAAAAAAAACGTAGAAACTGAGTAACCTGAATTTGCTCTCTTTAGTTTTCTTTCTTAGTCTACACTGTGTCTATCACCAGGAGCAAATGCTGAAACAAACAAAAAACAACAACCCAATGTGAGACAAAAATATTAAAAATATTTAAGGTCATTCTATCACTGCCATAACTACAAAATTTTAGAGGCTGGAGTAGAGTGATTTACCATTTAATTTTTAACAACAAAAATTGTTGTTATATTTTTAATTTATTTTGAAAACTTACAATTCTCCTGTTGTGTGGGATTAATCTTTTTGCTAAGTAAACACTAAATTCCCCAGTGAGTAAGGAAGGTAAATATCCTGTGTTTGTGACTTTGGTTATATAATGCCACGTATCTGAGTCTCAGTGGTTTCTAGATGGCAAGAGTTTATGAACAAGTAAACTAAATAAATATATTAAGAACCTACATATATTTGTAAGTTGGAAGAAAACACAGATTTACCAACTTAAACATAAAAAAAAAGTCCATCTTTCATTTCTCAAACAAAATAATTTTAAAAACTAAAGAGAAGAGAAAACAACTATAGACTAAAAGAATCCTTTCCAGGAAAAGAGTTGACAACATACACACACACACACTCTTCACTGCCGGATCTCACTTGAAACTAGCCAAGAGTATATTACAAGTAAGTCTGCATTTGCAAGCCTTTAAAAAGTAGCAGCAGTAGTAACAACAACTACCATCTATTATGACAGGAACTACAATAAATACTTTAACATACATTATTATCTCATATAATCTACCCAACAAAGCCCGAAGTCTAATTATTAACCTCACTCTAGAAGTTTAGGAAACTAAGACTTAGAAAAACCTATAGAACTAGCAATGTATCTGAGTTAAGTTCAGGCAACTGGACTCGAGCATTTATGTCCTACTGATGACAATCTCTTTCTAGACTGTTTAAGTTTCTATTGAATTCAAAATTTCATGACAATGCAGTAGATTTGAGACAAATATTCATTTTTTCAGCAGTCAATTTTTTCATTCTGCTAAGTCCCAGAAGCACTAGGATGGGACAGTAGGGATTTAACAGATGACTCGCAGATCTGTGCTTAGGCAACTGAATAAGACCGTAATGCTATTAGCTAAGATGAGATATCCACATGTTCAGTACTATTTTACATTTCATAGAGTGGACAACTTCTTTCAGACATATATCTGTGAGTGGGTAGCCTTTCCCTTCTCCAGGGGATGTTCCAAACCCAGGGATCAAACCTGGGTTTCTCGCATTGCAGGCAGATTCTTTATCATCTGAGTCACCAGGGAAGCCCTACTATTATAAACACACACACATTTATTTGGAACACAGGGCTAGTGACTTAGATTTGTGGTTAGTAAAGAAAGCTGAGCGCCAAAGAATTGATGCTTTTGAACTGTGGTGTTGGAGAAGACTCTTGAGAGTCCCCTGAACTGCAAGGAGATCCAACCAGTCCATCCTAAAGGAAATCAGTCCTGAATATTCATTGGAAGGACTGATACTAAAGCTGAAACTCCAATACTTTGGTCACCTGATGCAAAGAACTGACTCATCTGAAAAGACCCTGATGCTGGGAAAGATTGAAGGTGGGAAGAGAAGGGGACGACAGAGGATGAGATGGTTGGATGGCATCACTGACTCAATGGACATGAGTGTGAATAAACACCGGGAGTTGGTGATGGACAGGGAGGCCTGGTGTGCTGCAGTCCATGGGGTCACAAAGACTCAGACACGACTGAGCAATTGAATTGAACTGAGTAAGATCACATATTAACAAAGACAATTCTGGTAGTGATGCAGATGACAGATCAGCAGGTAAAGAGACTGGAGACAATTTAGTATCACAGTCAGCCCACGTAAAACATGATGAGGACCCAACCAAAGCTGAGTATAAGGAGGAACAGACAGAGTCCAACTGCGGGTAAAACAACAAAACATGGCAATTTATTGGAGATGAGGAAGGACAGAGAAGTCTAGGATGACTGACTGAGGACCAATAATAGTGTCACTGGTATAACAAGTAGAATGTAGAAAGAGGTAAAGCTTTACTCTTTGTAATTGCTTGTATTATACTTCAAAGGAGAGACAAACTGGAAAAGATGACAATCAATTCTAAGAACTGTTGAGTTGACACCTAAGGAGATAATCGAGCAGGTAACTTGAAGGTACTGGAGGCTCAGCAGAGAGATCAGGCACAGAGGACAAAATCTAGGAGTCATCACGGAACAGGCTGTAGCTGAACGCACAGAAATGGACAACACCATCACAGGAAGTGTGTACTAACAGAAGAAGAACAGAAGCTCCAGACTAAATATAGAACAGAAAGATAGCCTCACTCTTTAGCTTTTTCTCCAGGACATTGAGATTATTTTCTTACTCTTGTTCTGAATAAAAGACATCTGTCCCAGATACCTCCTGGGAGCAAACTGGCCTGAGGGAACAGAAACCAGCACAATACAGGGCAACAGGAAAATTTTCTAGAACATATTAGTTCTCAAAGTGTGGTCCATGCATTCCACAAGTCCAAGACCCCTTTAGGGAGATCTGTAAGGTCAAAACTATCTTCAAAATATGAAGATGATATTATCTTTCTCATTGTATTGATTAATTGTAACAGTGTTGCAAAACCAGTGGTGGGTTAAAAAAAAAAAAGTGGTGGGTGCCTTAGTAGGAATCAAGGCAGTGGCACCAAATTGTACTGGTTGTATTCTTCACCATCACAAACTCATGGAGGGGAATCATGGAGGGAAAAAGGCCCGGTGTACTTATGAATGTCTGTCCTTGATGAATCAATAAAAACTATTAATTTTAAATAAGTTGTGACCCTTAGGTACACATCTAAAAATTATGAAAGACAAAATGAGAAATATACACTAATCATTTCTGCTGAGTACCAAAGTATAATGGTTATCTGAAGGAAATGAACTTACATGATGGTCTGAGAAACAAGGTGAACTAGCTGCTTTTTTCTTGGAATACCATTCTTACTTAAAAGAAGAGACAAGTAAACAATAGTTATTCAGTTTTAGGTATTTCAGGTATCTTCCTAAATAAAGTGAATCTGACACTTTAAGGAAAACAACTGAAAGTATTTTTTGCAGATGACAAAAACTACAAGCTATCAAGTAAAAATTAGAATCCTGGAAAGGTTTAAATGCCTCATAAGCTTAACATTATACCAATATTTAATTAAAAGACTCTCATGAGATGGATGGTGATATCAATAAATGTGATTTAAAAAACTATTTATAATGAAATGTGCTAACATTTGGAAGACATGCATAACTGAGTGAACCAATATGTTCCAAATGATCAATGCATGTTACAAAGCCATACATGGGGCACAAGGTTCCACTGTGCAAGTAAGACTAATGGAGTTTAATGTAACAGAATATGAAAAGTTCATTGATATAGTTTCTTATTCCTTATTGTAACTAACTTAGTGTGTGTGTGTGTATGTGTGTAACTAACTTTGAAGAAACTAAAATTTATTGATTTTTGGTACAGTAGCAAACTCCAGGAGATAGTGAAGGACAGGGAAGCCTGGCATGCTGCAGTTCATGGGCCTGCAAAGAGTCAGACACAACTTAGTGACTGAACAACAAATAACAACTAAGAAAAATATCCACAATTATCTAAAAAGTCTATTAAAATAATCCTCCCTTTTCCAGCTGTTTGAGGCAGATCTTCATACCTTTCAAGCAAAACACACAGTGTAGCACACTGAATGCAGAAGTAGGTATGAAGATCCAGCAAAAGCCACACATCTAAAGAGCTTTGCAAAAATATATAAACAATGCTACTCTTCTCACAATATTTTTCTTTTTTTGGTTTGGAGTTATTATTTTTGTTTAAAAATATGGTATTTATGTTAATATGTAATGGGTTTATTATTTTTGTTTTAAATGAATTTAAAATTTTTCTCAGTTTTAATTTCTAACAGTAAATACTGATAAATAAGATCCCCAAAACAAAAGTTCTTTGAGTGTCTTCATTCATTTTTAAAAAGGATCCTGAGACCAAAAAGCTTGATAATCTCCAAAGTCACTGCCTGTGTTTGCTTCAAATAATCCACTTCTTTCCTAATTAGTTTTTGTTATCATTGTTGAAATAAGAGCCCAGTAAGGGTGAAGTCTCAATTATTTTCCCTCAACCCTAAAAAGTCTTTTTATGGACCTTTTATAAGATTCTTACAAAATTCTTTCATTTTTTTAACCTAACATTTTTTCATTTGCTCTCAGGATCCTTCATCAAATTCTGGGTTCCAAAGACATCTTAATTTTTTCATTTTTATTATTTAGTAAATAAGAGGCAGGATAACACAGCAGAAAGATCAATGGACAGGGATTCAGAAGTAAACTAGTAAGTAGTCCTGGGGCTCAGCTTCTCTTCCATATATTAAGGAATCAGACCAGATAATAATTCTCAAATCTTAAATGGAATTCCAATATATGAAACAAGTAAGATGAATTTTAAGAATTAACTCTAAATTTTTTTAAGTTTAAATTTATAACATTTACTTATCACAATGACAATGAGAACAATGAAGCCATTTTGATTAACACAAATGTTTTAAGTCAGGGATCAAACTTATTTCTGTACTTGGCTTTGTTTGTTCTATTTGAAAAACATTATTCATCCAAGAAAGCAGCTCATTTCTAAACAAGAGTCTTGTAATCTCATAGTGGTTTAAATAAATGTTTATTTATAGGTTTACACAAAACCCATTTAATTTGATATTACAATGCACTCCAATATGTTAAAATCTGGTCCGGAATAAATCTGAATGCATATACCTAATTAAACTGCAGTTTTAAAAAATTCAGAGACACTTTAAAAATAATGAAACTAGACTCGGCCAACTCCCTAAAGACCCCTCTGGAAGCTGGTTTCATGAAAAATAATGTGAAAACTCTGGTCTAGAGCATGTCTATGATTCCCTCAGCTCTAACAAAGGCAGTAATATAAGTTTGAGAGAAAAAAAAAAATCTGTGGCATCACCCTACTCCAATTTTTGTATTGTCAGAGCTGGATGAGAAGATATAAGGCAGAGGCATGGTAACAAAATGATTAACATCATGAGCTCTGAAATAAGACATGGGTTAGAAACTGAGCACTGAGACAGCTATTGTGACCCAGGGCAAACTGTTTGGCCTGAGTCCCATTTTCCTCATTATTAAAGAGAGAAAGAATAGCACCTCCCATATAATTGTTATAAAGATTAAATGAGAAAAATGCAAAAACAAAGTTTGAATGACCTATATAGCTGTGGAAAGAAAGAAAAAAGAAAAAAGACATTCAGACCTCTGATATTTCTTAGTCTGTGTAACTCAGCCCCATACACAAGGAACATATTGCCCACTCAACTCTAAACAGTTTTAATTCTAAGATTCTCATTCAAATCAAGATGTCAGCTAGACTGCAGATGACGAAGATACAGACTCTCAATTTATATGTAAAGATGGTTCAACACAGGAAAATCAATTAATGTGATACACTACATTAACAGAATAAAGAAAAAAAACCCAGATGATCATTTCAATTGATGCAGAAAAAGCATATATTTGACAAAATTCAAAATCCTTTCATGATAATACACTGAACAAACTAGGAAAAGGAAACTACTTCAACATAATAAAGACCACATATGAAAAGCCAACAGTGAACATCATACCAATGGTGAGAGACTGAAAGCTGTTTCTCTAAAATCTGTAACAAGACAAGGATGCTCACCTTCACCACTTCTATTCAACACAGAAATCCTAGCCAGAGCAATTAGGCAAGGAGGAACAAAAAAGGCATCCAAACTGAAAAGGAAGAGGTAAAATTATCTGTTTTCAGATGACACTATCTTACATGCAAAAAACCCTAAAAAAAAAAAACTTTAGAATAAATGAATTCAGCAAAGTAGCAGGATACAAAATCAATGCACAGAAATCAATAGCATTTCCATATATTGATAATCTGGACAATCTGCAAAGGAAATTAATGAAACAATGACATTTACAATAGCATCAAAAAGAATAAAATACTTAGGAATTAATTTAGCCAAGGAAGACTTGTATACTGACAACTATAAAACATTCTGAAAGAAAGTAGATACAGATCAAGAGAAAAACAGACAACATTCATGAACTGCAAGACTCAGTATTGTTATGATGTTAATATCATCCAAAGCACTCTACAGATTCAATGTAATCACTGTCAAAATCCCAATGACACTCTTTTGCAGAAACAGAAAATTTAACCTAAAATTCAAATGGAATCTCAAGGGACCCTGAATAGCGAAAACAATCTTGAAAAATGACAAAGTTACAGGCCTCAAATTTCTTGATTTCAAAACTTATTACAAAGCTATCGTAATCAAAACAGTTCTGGTCTTAAGACACTTAGATAAATGGAACAGAATAGAGAGCCCAGAAATAAACCCTTACACATGGAGTCAAATTATTTTCTACAAGGATGTTAAAACCATTCAATGGGAAAGGAAAAGTAGTTTTGGGAAAATGGGATAGCCATATGAAAAAGAATGAAGTAAAATTAACTCAAAATGGATGAAAGACCTAAATGTAAGACCTACAACTAAAAACTCTTAGAAGAGAACATAAGTGAAAAACCTCACAACATTGGATTTAGCAATATTTTCTTGGATAGGACACTAAAAACATAGGCAACAAAAGAAAAACTACATAAACTGGACAACGTCAAAATTAAAAAGTTCTGTGCACCAAGAGACAGTATCAACAGAATGAAAAGGCAACCTATGATACAGGAGAAAATATTTGCAAATCATATATCTCATAAGGGGTTAATAGCCACAAAATACAAGGAACTCCTACACTGCAACAACAAAAAAGCAAACAACTGATTTTTTTAAATGGGCAAAGCACCTGAATAGATGCTACAAAGATATACAAATGGCCAATATGCATCATTATTCACTAGAGAAATGCAAATCAAATCAATGAGCTGCCACTTCACACCATTAATATGGTTATTATTTTAAACAGTAATATGTGTTGGCAAGGATGTAGAGAAACTGGAATCCTTGTGCACTACTGATGGAAATGTAAAACATGGAAAACAGTATGATGGCTTCTCAAAAAATTAAAAATTGAGTTACTATATGATTGAGAAATTCTTAGTAAATACTTAAAAAGAACTGAAACCAAGGACTTGATTAGGTATTTGCAAACTTATATGAATAGCAGCATCATTCACAATAGTCAAAATGTGGATGCAAACCAAGTGTCTATTGATGGAGGAATATATAAACAAAAAGTGGCATATTCATACAACAGAATATCATTCAGTCTTAAAAAGGAAGGATACATGCTGATACATGCTACAACATGGATGAACCTTGAGGAAATTATGACAAATGAAATAAGCCCAATACACAAAACGACAAATACGATATGATTCCACTTTTATAAGGGACTTAGAGTTGTCAAATTCATAAACACAGTAAGTAAATGGTGTTTGCCAGGACCTGGTAAGAAGGGGAAATGGGGAGTTCTTGTTTAACTGGTATAGTTTCAGTTTTAGGAGATGAAAAAAATTCTTTAGATAGATGGATGTGATGGTTGCACAATAATGTGAAGGTATTTAATATCACTAATTGTATACTTAAAAATGGCTAAAATGGTAAATTTTATATCATGTGTTTTTCACCACAATGTTAAAATACCCACTTATCAGAAAAAAAGTGAACAATATGCCCCTCTCCCCAAATAAAAATTCTCATCCACTGGGCTCCTTTCATATGCTCTGTGAGAACAGTAATTGATTCACCCACTCATTCAGTAATATTAAGTCCCCAGGTATGGTTTAAGGTTCTTGGGAGAGATCAGTGAATAAAAAGATTCAAGTTCCTGTGGACGCCAAAATTTAGGAAGGAAGAGGAGATAAATAAGAGAAAAACACAGAAATTTACTTAGTACACTAGAAGGTAATAAGCCAAAATACAGTAAGAAGGAGTAGAGAACATTATGGTGGGAGTGCTGGGCTAGATGATCAGGTGACATTTTGGCCAAGATTTGTTAGAGGTAACAGAGATCATCCTGTGGATATATGGAGAAAAATCATCCTAGGAATGGGGGACAGCTAAGAGTAAAGGGCCCAAGGAACATGAGCCTGTTTCTTGAGCAAAAGTAAGGTCAGTGTGATTGGAGCAGAGTGAGTAAAGGTAATAACAATGAGACATTATGAGAAAGCTTTAGGCCATTGTAAGACTTTTACTATATATAATTTGAAGGTAGAATCAGTAACATTTCTTGATATGTTAGAGACAGAGTAAGAGAAAAAAAAAGAACCAAGGATGATTCTAAGATTTTAGGTCTTAGCAATGTTAAAGATGTCCTTGGAAGAAAAGTTATGACCAACCTAGATAGCATATTGAAAATCAGAGACATTACTTTGCCAACAAAGGTCCGGCTAGTCAAGGCTATGGTTTTTCCTGTGGTCATGTATGGATGTGAGAGTTGGCCTGTGAAGAAAGCTGAGTGCTGAAGAATTGATGCTTTTGAACTGTGGTGTTGGAGAAGACTCTTGAGAGTCCCTTGGACTGCAAGGAGATCCAACCAGTCCATTCTGAAGGAAATCAGCCCTGGGATTTCTTTGGAAGGAATGATGCTAAAGTTGAAAGTCCAGTACTTTGGCCACCTCATGCGAAGAGTTGACTCATTGGAAAAGACTCTGATGCTGGGAGGGATTGGGGGCAGGAGGAGAAGGGGACGACAGAAGATGAGATGGCTGGATGGCATCACTGACTCGATGGACATGAGTCTGAGTGAACTCCGGGAGTTGGTGATGGACAGGGAGGCCTGGCGTGCTGCGATTCATGGGGTTGCAAAGAGTCGGACACAACTGAGTGACTGAACTGAACTGAACTGAGGATGGGGAAAGCTTTTTGCTGCATTTACTGTGAAAATGAAGACCATTCTCAGCAGACTGTCAACATTCCAGAAAAAATTTTGACATTACTCTGAAAGGACAGACAGTTATTGTGAAGGGCCCAAGAGGTACCCTTCAATCACATCAATGTAGAACTCAGTCTCCTTGGAAAGAAAAGGAAGAGGCTCTGGGCTGACATATGGTGGGGAAACAGAAAGGAACTGGCAACTGTTCACAGGATCTGTAGTCAGAGCATGATCAAGGGTGTTATATTGGGCTTCTGTTACAAGATGAGGTCTGTGTATGTCCACTTCCCCATCAGCGTTGTTACTGAGGAGACTGGTTCTCTTGCTGAAATCTGAAATTTTCTGGGTGAAAACTATATCCAAAGGGTTCGGATGAGGCCAGGGGCTGCTTGTTCAGTATGTCAATCCCAGAAAGATGAGATGATTCTTGAAGCAAACGATAATGAACTTGTGTCAAATTTGTCTGCTTTGATTCAGCAAGCCTCCACAGTTGAAGACAAGGATATCAGAAAAATTTTGTATGGTATCTGTGTTTCTGAAAAAGGAACAGTTCAGCAGGCTGATGAATAAGATCTGAGTGGTCTGGCTGCAGAAACAGCAAGATGCCAGATGGTTCTATGGACTCAACTGTAATGTTTTTAAGAGGCAATAAAAAGTCTTTTGATTTGAGGGGGAAAAAAAGATGGGGAAAGATTCAAGAGAAGCAGGTTTGGGGAGGAAGATTAGGTGTTTGGTGTTAGACATGTTGTGTTAGACGTATCTATGAGATGTTTGAGTGGAGATGTCAATAGATAATTGGATACAGGTGTCTGGAGTTCATGGGAAAAAGTGTGGCTAGAGTTAGAAATCAACATGGAGAGAGTATGTAAAACCATAAAACCAGATGAGAACCCCAAGGAATACAGACAGAGAAGATAAGTTTAGAGTCTAAGACCTAGAGCAACATAAAGAAGTTGGGGAGAAGAGAAGAATTAGAAAAGAGACAGAGAAGGAAGGACCAAAGAGGTTGGTGGAAAACTAGAGACATCATCTGAATGTGAGTCCATCTATTACTACTTCCTTAACCTTGTGAAATGGCTTCATCTCTCCGTTTCTTGGTTTTCCTTGTCTGTACAATAAACGTAACAGCAATTTCCTCAGGTAGTTGCTCTGAGAATTAAACAAGATAAAATATGAGAAAATAGCACATGTAGTGCTGGAACTAACCAAGTGCTCAGTAAATGGTATCTATTACCATGATGATGATAACAACAAACCTTAGCCCACTTCCAGTCTACTATAGTCATTTACTCTACCACTTTACAGGAAATGAGCCAGGAACTGGAAATCAAAGAGAAGACCAATAGAGGCAACAGAAACCTACAGTGAGATCAATCTACCACCTTAGCCTTATTTAACCTGATTATTCCTCTATCTGTAAGTAAGCTTTATCAAAATGTCGGTTTTTCTTTGAACATGCACCATATGTCCTTCATCCATTCCTCACTCATGTTACTCTCTATGCTTTAACTACTCTTCCCATATCTACTTATGTAGGCCATTCTTTCAAGGCATACCACAAAGGCCATCTTCTGCTCTGAAATCATTCATGAGTTGCTCTAAAGGGAGGCCATCTCCCTTTTCTTTAAATGCTTGCAGCGTTAATGAATTCTCATGGCACTTACCATTCCTCAGTGTGGGCAATCAAGAGTTAATTAAAATGTATTAACCTTTCATTTTATTCTCTTAGGTTATCCTTTATCATATAATATCCCTATCAATACATTAATTCATCAGTTCAAAATTGAGACTCTAAAAGAGCACATGTATTTTAAAAAGATACAATTTGACCACTTTTGTTACAATAAGCCTTTCAGAAATCTTATTTGCTGTAGTTCTAAATTTTGGGTTAAATCCAAACCCAGCACTACATTAGATCTTTTTTTCTACATATCTGCTTTTTTACATTCTTTATTACTTATGTTGGATGTTAATCTTCAAGCTGAAAACAAAAAATGCACACTGTTAAATCTCATCTTGATATTTGCACAAGAAATTCAAATTGTGAAGGCATTTCTTACTAATCTTTCTCTACACTCATAATCCTCAATTTGTCACAATCAGCAAATTTCTACACTGAATAACTCACTGTATTTTCATCTGGAAAAATAAGGCATCCTATTTTTAGCATGATACTGAAGTATTTACATGTTTGAGTCTACTTCTAATTCCCTGCTCTTCTAGACAATAACTATTGAATAGAGAGAAAGAAACAGTTACTTAGTTGAAAAAGCTTTTAGACTCTATCAGACATAGGTTTGAATCTTGGCTTTATAGTTCAAATCTAATAAAACTGTAAATCTTGACCAAGTTACTTAATGTTCCTATCTTCACTTTCCTGACCTTTAAAATGGGAATATGGGATTTATTTGGTGGTTCAGTGGTTAAGACTCTGCACTTCCACTACAGGGGGTACGAGTGCAATCTTTGATCTGGGAAGTTCCACATGCTACAAGGTGCAGCCTAAATAAATAAATAAAAGTATGACATACTTGGGGTGTGTTAAAAGGCCAAGACTCTTTCATTACGAAAAATTCAAAACAGATAAAAATAAAAAGCTAGTATAATGAACCCTCATGTATTTATTGCTTAGCTTTAGTACTTAGCAACTTTATTTCCTAAACACATTTGTTTATTCACTCCACAAGATTATTTTGACACAAACCCCAATTTAATCACTTAATCTCTAAATCTGACATAATGTATCTCTAACATAAAGACTTGTTTAGTTTCTCTGGTTTTGGCCATGCTATGCAGCATGTGAGATCTTAGTTCCCTGACCAGGGATTGAACCTGTGCTCCTTGTAGTGGAAATGCAGTCTTAACCACTGCACTGACAGGGAACTCTGAAGACTGTTTTTTAAAAGACAAAACTAAAATAGCCATTTTCATATCATCTTAAAAAACAAAAAAATTTCTTAATGTCAATCTGTCAAATTTCTTTCATCTCATAAATCTTTTTTTAGTTGATTTATTCAAATCAAGTACAAGCAAGATCTACACATATTATTTATGTGATAGGCTCCTTAAATTTGTTTTTACTTTTAAGTTCCTTCCCCCTTCTCTTTTTTTTTTCCTATAATATTTTTGTTGGAAAAACATGGGAAATCCCAAGGGAGTTTTGCTAACATGGGAAGCCACTAATTTTTAAATTTAGGTCACGATCCATAAGAATCAATACTGACTTTGAAACTGCCAAGGAACACTGTCTTTTATAAAACAAAAAAACATTTTTATTGGTTTTACTGACATTTGCTAGAATACATATTAAGCTCTTTAACACAAACAGTAAATGAGATAATAAATGATAAGAAAAGTGGAATACGTGTACACCCATGGAGGATTCATGTTGATGTATGGCAAAACCAATACAATATTGTAAAGTAATTAGCCTCCAATTAAAATAAATAAATTAAAAAATAAATAAATAAAATACTTTAAAATATATATTAAAAAAAGGAAAGTGGAAAGTAATATACAAACACCATTGTTTTTATTGGTAGAACATAATAGGATATATTTAGGTTGGTGCAAAAGTAATTGCGATTTAATACTGTTGAAATTTGCCATTTGATATTGGAATACATTCTTAAATAAATGTGATTATGCTATATATCATTTTGATGTATATTTCCTGTTTTATGCTTTTTGCTAATAAATTTTACTTGCTGTTTATTTTAGATGCATTGCAGACTATGAAAATGATGTCAGACAAAAAGCAAATAAGAGCGATCTTCATATTTAAGTTCAAAAATGGGTCAAAGCAGCAGAAACGACTCACAAAATCAATGCATTTGGCCCAGAAACTGCTAATGAACATACAGTACACTGGTAGTTCAAGAAGTTTTACAAAGGAGACAAGAGCCCTGAAGGTGACAAGAAAAGTGGCCAGCCATGAGAAGTTGACAACAACCAACTGAGAGCAATTATTGAAGCTGATCATTTTACAACTACACAAGACGCTGCCCCAGAATTCAACGTTGACCATTCTACAGTCATTTGGGATTTGAAGCAAACTGGAAAGGTGAAAAAGCTCAAGAAGCGAGTGCCTCAAGAACTGACCACAAATCAAAAATATCACCACCTTTAAGTGTTGTCTTCTCTTATTCTATGCAATAATGAATCATTTCTCAACCTGATTGTGAGGTGTGATGAAAAGCGGATTTTTATACAACAACCAGCAACAAATAGGTCAGTGGTTAGACAAAGCAGCTCCAAAGCACTTCCCAAAGCCAAACTTGCACCAAAAAAAGGGTCATGGTCACTGTTTGGTGGTCTGCTGGTGGTCTGATCCACTACAGCTTTCTGAATCACAGCCGAACCATTACATCTGAGAAGTATGCCCAGTAAATCGATGAGATGAATGGGAAACTGCAACACTTACAGCTGGCATTGGTCAATAAAAGGACCCAATTTCTTCTGAGACAACACCCAACCAAACGTCACACAACCAACACTTCAAAAATTGAACAAATTGGGCAATGAAGTCTTGGCTTATCTGCCGTATTCACCTGACCTCTCACCAACTAATACTTCTTCAAGTATCTCAACAACTTTTTACAGGGAAAATGCTTCCACAACCAGCAGGATGCAGAAAATGTTTTCCAAAAGTCTGTCAAATCCTGAAGCACGGATTTTTATGCTTTAGGAATAAAATTTATTTCTCATTGGCAAAAATGTGTTGATTTTAATAGCTTCTATTTTGATTAATACAGGTGTGTTTGATCCCGTTACTGTTGTTGTTCAGTCGTTCATTTGTGTCTGACTCTTTGAGACCTCATGGACTGCAGCACACCAGGCTTCCCTGTCCTTCACCATCTCCCAGGGCTTGCTCAAACTCATGTCCATTGAGTCAGTGATGCCATCCAACCATCTTGTCCTCTGTTGCCCCTTCTCTTCCTGCCTTCAATCTTTCCCAGCATCAGGGTCTTTTCCAGTGAGTCAGCTCTTCGCATCAGGTGGCCAAAGTACTGGAGCTTCAGCTTCAGCTTCAGTCCTTTCAATGAATATTCAGGATTGATTTCCTTTAGGATGGACTGTTTTGATCTCCTTGTATTCCAAAGGACTCGCAAGAGTCTTCTCCAACACCACAGTTCAAAAGCATTAATTCTTCAGCACTCAGCCTTCTTTAAGGTCCAACTCTCACATCCAAACATGACTCCTGGAAAAACCATAGCTTTGACCCTAGTTAAAATGATTTAAAATTCAGGGTCTGAAAGCACAATTACTTTTGTACCAATCTAATAACTATGCAATAATCTTAAAACCATAAGCAAGTAAATAGGAGAATATATTTGATAAAGACCAAAAAAAAAAAGAAATTGAAAGAAAGGGTGATGTTTACTGTTCAAAGAAAATTATCTCCTTACCTGAATCGCTTGCTGCAACAACAACTGTTCCACCAGGAGCAAAAGGATCATTGTGCTTTAACATTTCTACCTAAACAAATCACACACAGTCATGATTGAGAGAGGAAACTTTTCATAGCTGAAACTTTATTGCCGCACCAAAGAAAATATTCTTCACAAACTCTAAACTAATTAAGAAACACAAGGCATTAGGAAAAATGTCTACCCCTACTGATTTGCAATCTTATTGAAATGATTCATATCATTTTCTAATTTTTTACTGTAAAACATAACATACATTCAGAAAAATGTATGGAACATTATGAACCACTTAATAAAAGGTATCAAGTGAACATCTATGAAACTGCCAACATCTCAAAAGTCTTCATGTGCCTGTTCTAATCACAATCCCATCCCTCCCCTCTGTAAAGATTATTATTACCCTGGCATTGGTATCCATTTATTTCCTTCATAATTTTGCTACTTGTTTAGATGCACACTATTCTTTAACTTTCATTTTGAAATAAATGTAGATTTCTAGAAGAGCTATAAAGATAACACAAGACCTTATATCCCCTTCACCCAACTTCCTCTAATGTTAATGTGTGTGTGTGTGTGTGAGAGAGAGAGAGAGAGAGAGAGAATGCTTTCTAAAAAAAAAATTCAGCCACTTTAAATAATAAGCCACGTAAAAAATCTGGAGCAAATGTTAAGTGTGAATGGCTACAAAGAGTGAGGACTTTGTAATGTTTTATAGAAGCCAGAGATTCTGACTACTGAACTATCTTCCTACTTCAGCTTGGTTTTAAATCACAGTCAAACAAAATGTATATCTAGGAAGGTAACTGAACTTTCTGGCATCAGGTTCTTTTTAAGAGGCCAGCTAAAAGTCTTGGCATACAATTAGATAACAGGGGGACAAAAACAGTTTTGGAATATTTATCTCCTACTCTGACTCATGAGTATCAATGTCATCTGTATTACACAATCTACTTCTAATCATCAAGAACTTAGGTATTACAACTGAACTTCAAAGGATATTACAGAACTCAAGTAATACAGATGTAATGGATAAGAGAGAAACAATGCTCATTGAGACTTACAGTATATTCTCTTTTTATAAAAGAGGATCCGTTAAAAAAAATTACTTGCAGAAAGAACAACTAGTGATGCTTTTAGAACGGAAAATTTTAACTGATGGTTAACTTACATTTTTATAAAATGAACACATTAGCTTATACTCTGATTATCTGCTAAATGAATAAACAGCAATCAAGGGGGAAAAAAAAATCAAGCTGGTCTGTATAGCAAAGTAACTCTCCATGGTTCCTAATACGATAATTAAAATACCAATGTGAGACAGTCACTGACATGATAACACAAGTCACCAACTATTAATGCTTCTCCCCCAACTGTGAGAGAAGGAAAAACTAACAGACCTGGTTTTAAACAGCTTGTAGTTTTGTTTACCATCTCAGAGAGAGAGAGAGAGAGAGAAAAAAAGTAGGCCTATATGTGTGTCAGGTTTAATTCTATTCCTTTATCATACACTGTGCATGAGTGCTAAGTCGCTTCAGTCGTGTCTGACTCTTCGTGACCCCATGGACTGTAACCTGCCAGGCTCCTCTGTCTATGGGATTCTCCAGGCAGAGAACTGGAGATACTGGAGTGGGTTGCCACGCCCTCCTCCAGGGGATCTTCCTGACCAAGGGATCAAACCTGGGTCTCTTATGTCTCCTGCATTGGCAGGCAGGTTCTTTACCACTAGTGACTGTGCACTTACCCTAAAAGGGCACTGAGACAGCAAGAGGAACAGGATGGACTGTGCAGCCTACGAAGGAGCAAGCACCCACAAAACTCTCTATATATTATGTTCAGTTTGGTAATTAGGCAATTTAATATACGAAAGTAATTTTCCTGACTAAAATTCAGATGGTGTGATTTTATAATTAATGTTCCAAATCCTCCTATAAGGTCGCCTAACCTAATCTATCACTGAAATTCTCTCTTCTCTACATCAGCCATCCATTCCCTCCTTTCACAGTATGACTTAGCATGTAGCTACCATATGCTAGCTAGGACAGTAGAAAATGGCACTTGTTTTGGTTTGTTTTTTTAAAATTATGTCCCTCTGAGAAAAGAGACCATCTTTGAAGGAACAAAAAAAGACTTGTGGGGAGAGATTCATATCTTATGGCATTAACAGAGGCCTATTTGAAAAGAAGAAAGATGACCAAAAGCAGGGGTTTGTAGTTAAGAAAAAATGAGTCTGAATCTTAGACTACAGTAGTGAGGACCTTAGATTTTGGTCAGATAGAGTCTGAATTTAGTTCTGTCACTTACTAACTTACTTACACATAATAACCTCTCATTTACTTTATCTTTAAAATGAGGATGATACATGAGCCTCATAGGATTATTGTGATGCTTAAATGAGGTAATACATGAAAAGAACTTAGCACCATACCTGGCACATAGAAGAGATTAGATAAATGTTTAACTATTATTATATTGCCAATTTGGTGTTTAGTTTACAGTTTTGAATGGAGAAATTAAGAGCTGTCAGCTAGGGCACTGCTGCTTTCAAAAACCGAAAGGGGACAAATTAGTAGAATGAATGGTAGAAAAATTTCACCAGGGGAGAGGAAAAGAAACATGCTTATTTTTAAATTAGGAAGAGTTGCTTTGGCCTCTTGCTTTTTAAACAATAAGAGTAGATAACAAGAGGCTACAATAAGGTGAGAGGGAAAGAACTCAGGTTGCAGGCAATTTGAGAAGAATTTGGCAAATGGGTCCACACTACAAACTGAGTGTTGTAGGAACACAGAGTATCCAGTAGCCTGTGGAAATCACAAATATTCAGTTACAGAGGCATTTGCTTAGTTTTACAACAGTGGAAAAAATCAGTTGCTGGCCAAGTAGTTCTTTACTGAATACAGTAAGGAAGCAATTCAGGAATACCAAAGTTTATTACCTTTAAAATAATCAATTACGCTTTTAAGGAAGTTCTCTTAATCTAAGAGTATTAAAAGACAAAATTTCTGCTTCACATGTCTGTCAACAACTGATCCTTTATAGATCTGGTTTACTTACAGCTGTGAAATACCCTGTCTCAAAAAATAAGCCTTCAAATAAAAACTTAAAAACACCAAACGAACAAGGAAAAAAAATTAAAAACCTCTCCAAAACCATTGATAATTATTGAAATTGGGCTATAGATACACAGAGGTTAAAATACTTCATTATGTTACTCTATTTTGCATGTGTTTAAATATCCTAATATAAAGATTTTGTTTTCAAAGCCTCCAGACTTGGTTGTCTGACCTTAGTTAATTTTTCTGAGTTCCAGTGTTCTTATTGTTAAAATAGGGACACCAACACCTACTTTGTAAGACTGACGTGAAGATTAGAAACTATGAATATAAAGCCCACAACAGTACTTGGATCATAGTGAGTGGTTATTAAATAGTAATTGTTGTACTATGTATATTATCAGGAGAGTCTGACATTTAGTGGGAATTAATACAACTTTATAAGAATAACACTCTAGATGTGTCCACAAAATAACAGAAATGATTTTTTTTTTAAATCAATGCTGTTCTCTTTAAATTGATTTCATTATTTCAATAATGTATACCAAATATTTTCAAAATGCTTTACTGGCTTATGGATTTTTAATCATTTATTTTTTAAATCCCCAATGGGATAATATTTTGTCCTTTGAAGGGCAGACTTAGTATTTGGATGACATGAGTATTCGGATGACATGAGTATTCTGTCAATTTCAGTGGGTGCTCACAGTGTGAAATGCCAGTTTGAACCAAAAACTAGATAGGTTCGATAAGACTGAAATTTTTATATCGCCCATCAGAAGTAATCTGCAAGAGAATTCTTTCATCATTGTGTATTTCAAGAAACTCACTTAACTCATCTATTTGTAGACAGAATACAAAAGATCCACTGTATACTCATTTTCTTAAAGATAAAATATAGTAGGCCAGTAAGTCCTTTGCTTGTTATCTAAATGCCTTATATTGCCATGTGGAAGGACAGGATTTACAAGAAAGGTAAAGGTATGAGTCTCATTCCCAGGAGTTAGTGGCAGTTTGGCAAACAACTTTCTTGTCTAGAGTGAGTACTTACTGAATTATTTCTATCTTTCAGTTTTGAAAGATGACTCAAATAGTATATGATTTTACTATTGGTAAATTGCTTTTTTTTCCACATTTGTCTCTTTCCCTACCTCTTCTCTGACCATTAAACAGAAGTTAACATATATTTACTGATCACTGAACCAAAGTACAGCCAGGGCATGTGTACTAAATTTTTTGTAAGATATAGTTCCTACCCTCAAAAAATTCACTATCTAGCAATGAGTAATGATTTTGTTATTTCACCAGACAATAAACTGTCTGCTCTTATAAAAGAAAAAAAGAAACTCACTTAGAACATCTGTGGTCCATTTAACATTTTTTTTAACCCTCCTACTCACCGATGTGTTACTGCTATTGCTGGCTTCACTGAAAGGATCAGTACTTGAAGTGGCAAAAGGATCAGTAGAAGACTGCTTGAAGAAGCAGTCAGATGCAAATGGATCTGACCCTTTGAAAGGATCACCACCAAATGGATCTAAAAAAAACAACACAAATATGAGAGATTAAAAAATTATTACTCTAAATTTCCTGTCACCAATGACAACTGCGTTAATTAAAAGGCATTTTGACTCCTGTAGAGTCTAAGTCAGGTACTTTACTTATCTGGGTCATAAAACTGTATAGACAGTTATATCTAGTTAAGTAGTTTTAATTAACATTCTTTCCTACTTATTCATTATTCATCCAAAGCAAGTCAATAACTCCAACACTTATTACACAATGTTGCCTATATGCTAGGTTTAAATAATTTCCTCTAACCTGGTGATTCTAATTTTGGGGGTGGGGAAAGGATCACAGTTTTCTTTGTGGTTTTGATAAGAGTTTTTCACCTAATAAATTGATTTTTTAAATTAGCACATAATATCAAGTGATCCCATTTTTAAGATCCTTATTCTATGCTATTATAACTAAGAAGAAAGAAAAAAAGAACACATAGGAATGGTAAGTGAAAGTGTTAGTCGTTCAGTCATATCTGACTTTCTGCGACCCCATGGACTTCTGCCCACCAGGCTCCTCTGTCCATGGGATTCTCCAGGCTAGAATACTGGAGTGGGTTGCCATTCCCTTCTCCACAAAGCTTCCTGACCTAGGGATCGAACCTGGGTCTCCTACATGGCAGGCAGATTCTTTACCATCTGAGCCACCAGGGAAGCAAAGAAACAACAAAAATTTCTAAATGCATTTCTCTCTCTGGGCTCAATGATAACAGCCAACTGTTTGGAATAGGTTTGGGAACCATAACTAAATGGCACACCAGATTTGTGAAAATCCCAGAGAAAGAATCTTAAAAAGTCTGACACAGTAGTTATTTAAGATCTGTAATAGGATGTAATTGTAGGGGGGGAAAAAGTTCTAAACCCTATAGTAATGTAGATCATTTTATTTATCTAATCCTTGGCTAATAAGAAGTGTATTAAAAGCATCAAAGAATCATCTGATGTATTAAAAGCATCAAAGTATAGGCACTAATGTTATTTTTTATAAAGTATAGCTAACAGTTTACTAAGCAAATTCATAAGTATCTGTCACTTTTTCTCTGAAAATGCCAGGTACATACATCTTAGTGAGGCCTTAGGTCAATTTTAAAACTGAGTAAAAAGGAAGTCCATTCCTAAAACTACCTAACTGTGATCTCTCATTCATAAATATTAACATAAGCTTACAATTAAGAAGAATTAAATTAAAGCTAAGAAGGACTTCAATAAAACACTAACCAATTTTCCCAAAAGGATCATCCTTGAAAGGATCACCTGTGATAAAAGAAATATGCAGAAATCAAAATCACAGTATTTACTGCTGTGGCACCATTACTTAAAGAGTAACTTCAAAACAAAAGCAAAGTTTGTTTCATTAACTCTCCCTCAAAGTACGTAAGACAATGAATGCTGTCCACCTTTAGGAAATATTTAGAATACTAATAAGTATCACTATTTTAATAAGGGAAGAACATTAATACACCTCATAAAAGAGGCAAATTTGAATCAGAGCCAACTATACTTACCTCCTGACCACAAGGTCAGATTACATGGAGGGGAAAACACAGGCTTGAGGACAAGAATTTTACTAAGAAAATGTCTACTTTTCACAGGATTACTGGATGGGTATTGCCATCAACACTTCAGAAACAAATACCAGGCTTCATTGAAGTTAAAAAAAAAAAGTGCTTAAAGAATTGAAGGGTCTAGAAATAAATCCTTACACATTTATCATCATTTGATTTTTGACAAGAGTGCTAAGACAATTCAATGGGGGAAAGAATAGTCTTTTCAACAAATGGTGCTGGGACAACTGGATATCCACCTGCAAGAGAATAAAGTTGGACCCCTATCTCACACCATGAAATCAAAAGCACAAGAGAAAACATAAATAAATAAATAAGACTGCATCAAAATTAAGACAACATTGAACACAAGAATATAGGTGCAAATCATATGTTTGACAAGGGACTTATATTCAGAATATGTAAAGAACGCCTACAAATCAATAATTAAAAGACAAACAACCAATTTTAAAAAGGGCAAATGATTAGAATAAACATTCTCCAAAGAAGATATAAGGATCCTGGAATGTGAAGTCAAGTGGGCCTTAGGAGCATCACTATGAACAAAGCTAGTGGGAGTGATGGAATTCCGGTTGAGCTATTTCAAATCCTGAAAGATGACGCTCTGAAAGTGCTTCACTCAATATGCCAGCAAATATGGAAAACTCAGCAGTGGCCACAGGACTGGAAAAGGTCAGTTTTTATTTCAATCCCAAAGAAAGGCAATGCCAAAAAATGCTCAAACTACCGCACAATTGTACTCATCTCACATGCTAGTAAAGTAATGCTCAAAATTCTCCAAGCCAGGCTTCAGCAATATGTGAACCATGAACTTCCAGATGTTCAAGATGGTTTTAGAAAAGGCAGAGGAACCAGAGATCAAATTGCCAACATTCGATGGATCATGGAAAAAGCAAGAGAGTTCCAGAAAAACATCTATTTCTGCTTTATTAACTATGCCAAAGCCTTTGACTGTGTGGATCACAATAAACTGTGGAAAATTCTGAAAGAGATGGGCATACCAAACCACCTGACCTGCCTCTTGAGAAACCTATATGCAGGTCAAGAAGCAACAGTTAGAACTGGACATGAACAATAGACTGGTTCCAAATAGGAAAAGGAGCACGTCAAGGCTATATATTGTCACCCTGCTTATTTAACTTCTATGCAGAGTACATCATGAGAAACGCTGGGCTGGAGGAAGCACAAGCTGGAATCAAGATTGCCAGGAGAAATATCAATAACCTCAGATATGCAGATAACACCACCCTTATGGCAGAAAGTGAAGAAGAACTAAAGAACCTCTTGATGAAAGAGAAAGAGGAGAGTGAAAAAGTTGGCTTAAAGCTCAACATTCAGAAAACAAAGATCATGGCATCCAGTCCCATCACTTCACGGGAAATAGATGGGGAAACAGTGGCAACAGTGGCAAACTTTATTTTTCTGGGCTCCAAAATCACTGCAGATGGTGACTGCAGCAATGAAATTAAAAGACACTTACTCCTTGGAAGGAAAAGTCAGGACCAACCTAGACAGCATATTAAAAAGCAGAGACATCACTTTGCCAACAAAGGTCCGTCTAGTCAAGGCTACGGTTTTTCCAGTGGTCATGTATGGACATGAGAGTTGGGAGTATAAAGAAAGCTGAGCGCCGAAGAATTCATGCCTTTGAACTGTGGTGTTGGAAAAGACTCTTGAGAGTCCCTTGGACTGCAAGGAGATCCAACCAGTCCATCCTAAAGGAGATCAGTCCTGGGTGTTCATTGGAAGGACTGATGTTGAAGCTGAAACTCCAATACTTTGGCCACCTGATGCGAAGAGCTGACTCACTGGAAAAGACCCTGATGCTGGGAAAGATTGAGGGCAGGAGGAGAAGGGGACAACAGAGGGTGAGATGGCTGTATGGCATCATTGACTCGATGGACATGGGCTTGGGTGGACTCCGGGAATTGGTGATGGACAGGGAGGCCTGGCGTGCTGCAGTTCATGGCGTTGCAAAGAGTTGGACACAACTGAGCAACTGACCTGAACTGAATAACCACGGAGAAAGATGTTCAACAATATTAGTCATTAAGGAAATACAAATCAAATTGAAGTAAGATACTACCTCACACTCACTACGATGGCTATAATTAAAAGGATAGATAGTCCCAAGTGTTGGCAAAGGTATGGAGAAATTGCAAGCCACATATACTACTGGTGGGAATATGTGTGTGTGTGTGTGTGTGTGTATATAAATGCTACAGACACTTTGGAAAACAGTTTGGCAGCTCCTCAAATGATTCAACAGAGTACTATGATCTGATATACACCCCAGAGAAAAGTAAATATATATTCACACAAAAACTTGTACATGAGTGTTCACAACAGCATTATTCAAAACAGCCAAAAAAGTGGAAACAACCGAACAGCCCATCAACCAATGAATAAGTAAAATGTGGTACATCCATATAATAATATTCATCAATAAAACAGGAAGAAATATTGAAACATACTAAAATGTGAGTAATCCTTGAAAATATTAGGCTAAATGAATGAAGCCAGACTTAAAAATGCATATAGTGTATAATTCCATAAGTATGCACATCTATACAGACAGAAAATAGATTAGTGGTTGGGCGAATTGAGGGTTAGGGGAACAGGCAATAACTTATAATCATTAATATCAGTTTCACAAGGTGAGTTTGGAAATAAATAAAAAGAAGTTTAACACGAATGGTATTTAACATAGCTTATGATGACATCAGGTATTTTAATTTATTGAGCTTATGATTCTTCAATAAGACTTTAGGCAGCTACTAACTACTATAGGCAGGGATCGAAGCTACTAACTACTATAGTTTCTGTTGTAAAAGCATGGTGTTGGCACTTTTGGTAAATAATTGCTGGATGACTTAAGACTGCCCAATCTCTTCTCTTTCTTTGGGTCTCTATTCTGAACAAGAAACATATTCTTAATCAGGGGTTCCTAAAACATAATCAAATGCTTAGTTTCAGGATTTAGTTGCCTGGAGAGGACAAATACTAAAGTCTGACCATATAAAAACATCATTCTCTTTTCTACTTTTGCTATAACAAGTAGGCTCTCAAAACTGAAGCCCGAATTCTTATATGGTCCCTTCTGGTAAATTAGTAATGTAAATATAAGAGTACTTACTGCCAACAAAAGGATCAGACTGGAAAAAATCCAAGTGTGAATCTGCAACTGGATTTGTCAGTGAACTTGTTTCTACATTAAACGGATCTTCCTAAAAATAATTTTAAATTAAAAAAAAGTTTTAGAAACCAAAGTTTTAAAAGGTAACATCTTAAAATAAAATAGCATGTTTGAAAAATCAACTGATGGTAACATAACAAATATTTTTGTGGTCATAAAGTCCATTTAACACATTTTTCTCTTTCCTTAGCATTAAATAGTATATAACCCCTATTGAGAAGAGAATGATAAGAACATTTACATATTAATATAGAATTATTTTTACCTCTTTTGAACATCTGTCACTATTAAATTCAGGACAAACTTTTTCATTAACAGCTACAGTCACCTCTTCATTTTCATCAGTCACACAAGAAGGCAGTACTTCAGGACTACTTCTTGCCTACAAAATATTAATCCTTCAAAATATTAATTTTTCACAATATATTTTCTACTTGGCAAAGGAAACTGACAAGAGTCAAAAATTACTAGAAATTTTTAAAAGATAAGCAGAATACATTCACTGGATGACTTCTATAATATTTCTTAGGGAAATGATATCACCAAGCCTCAAAACCACTTAAGGTCAGAAAACTCCAGTTCTTCCTTAACTACTTCCCTCTGGTCATCCCCTAGCTAGATTCCAAATCTTATAGAGTCTAATTCTCATCTATTTCTCAAATTCTTCCATTCTTCTCCATCCTGACTGTCACTATCATTCATTTATAGCATCATCATTTCTGGTACATATTACTGTAGTAATAATATTCCAACTGCCTTCCTGCCTGCAATACTTGTCCTCTACATCTATCCTTCTCAGGGCAGCCAAAGTAATAGATCTAAAATAGGAATCTAATCATGATCTTCTGGTTAGAAATCCTTCAATGACGTCATTGCTTTCTGCATTTAGATCAGTAGATAATAAGGCTTTAGAAGTGGCAAAGCCAATTTCTATTTCATACCATCCTATGTCTTTGAAGGATAACCTAGTAATTTGCATTTTGTGCTTAAAAGAATATTGTGCAGTTCAAGACTGCCCTGTACAAATAACATTAAATCTGTTAATTTTAAATCCTTAGTATCTATCAAATTTGTATTCTTCTCATCATCCCTCCTGCTACTGGTTAGATCCAGGTTAAAACAATTCTCACATAGACTACCCCAATAGTCTCTCACCATATCTCGGTATGTCCAATCCTATTCTCCAATCTATAATCCACTTAAAAAATTTTTTTTTGGTGGCACCCTACACCTTGTGGGATCTTAGTTCCCTTACCAGGAATTGAACCCAGGCTACAGCAATGAAAGCACTGACCAAGTCCTAACCACCGGACTGCCAGGGAATGCCTTATCCAGCTTTTCTAAAAGGTAAACTCAATCTTGTCACTTCTTGCTTAAAAATTCTTCAATGGCTACTCACTGTAGTAAGGCGAATTCCCCAGTGCTGCAAGATGAATCCAAATTTCTTACTCTTTGGTCCTTTCTGAACTAAAAGTGGTCATTTTTATCTAGGCACATATCATCATCACCTACGGAATTTGTTTTTAAAAACATATGTACCAAATAAAAAAAAACATATGTACCTGGGCCCAACCTAGAAACTCTAGTTCAACAAGTTTGGAATGGGGCACAGATATCTCCATCTTGATAAAAAGTACCAGAGGTAATGCAGGTAACCTACAGGAGACAGCCTCATCTCCTACCAATACATCCCTCACCATCACAAAACATCCTCAGAAAACTTCTCATGATACCGTGCAGCATGTTTTCTCCCATTACATGCTTATGCTAATGCTGTTTCCTCTGCCAGAAATGTACCACCTTCTCTTCTGCTTAACCTCTTCTCACTTCAGTGGTCACTTGTAAAGCTTCCCTATGACATCCTCTCTGAGCCTCCTCCAAGTTGTCCTACCTGAATACCCTATTTACTTTATCACTGCCTTTTAACACAGTGTTACAGGACTAGACTGCATGCAGCCGGAAGACGGGGTTAAAGGTCTTTTGTCTCTGTAGCTCTCATTCGGGAGAGCAGCACTCTTGCATTAGCTGATATTCTCAAAAAAAAAAAAAACAGTAAACAAATAAATGTCTTCAACATTATGAAATAATTACTTTCAGCTTTGGATGAGATCACTTAAAAATAAATACTACTTTCAGAAGTTACTATCTACAGAACCACAACTTTGAAAACATGGCTCTATAACAAATAGATCAGTTAAAATTACATTTTTCACTAGTTTAAACTGTTAAAACCCACTCTTTCTTTCTCAATTGTCTCAGATGAGGCAAGGCCACATGTTTATATTAGGTACGATGTCAACAAAACTTTCATCTGAATCAGTTTTTTTCCTTCTGAAGTTGGTTATGGAATTAAAGGAACCATTAGACTCACTGGAGACTCCTCATGTATGGGCTCAGACTCTAGGTTGCTCTGGCCTTCAGTGTGCTCATTAAGATTCGCTGTTTCACTGCTGCTGGTACTGAGGCTGCAATAATCTGTAGCACCATTTACAAGAATGCTGTGTGGACTACTGCACCAATTTAACTGATTACTATGGTTTTCCAGCTCTTTCATTTCCACAAGTTTCATTTGCATCTGTCAACACAAAGCAGAAATACAAAACAGAATTTACTAGAAAGACATTTTTAGACAAAAATTAGACAAAAACTAGACAAAATTACTAGAAAGACGTGATATAAAAATAACTATATGCTTAGACTTGATCAAGGATAAATCTGCTTCCATTAAGGAATGCAGCAAGACTTAGAGAAAAGGATTTCAGTAATCCATCCAAGTAAGTTCTCCTCCTGAAATTACAGTATATATGGATTTGCTTTTGTACATCTTTTGAAAGATCCAAGAATTTTAATTCAAATATCTGCTAATTGGCAGTCCTTTAGAATATAACTAGAAAAAGCATCAGAGTATTGGGAAAAAGATGGCAAAGCAGTAGTTCAAGACAAGATTTTATGATGACGCTTTAGGAGAGGGAGAGGAAATAGACGAAGAGTACATAAGACTTTGGAGCCATTCATATTCCTATTGGGAAGAAGAGAAGTGAAAACAAAGATGCAATGAGCTAGTGTCCTATCCCCTGGCATTATTTATTAATGGGCTAGAACCTTAAGGAGTAGTCTCTAAATCTAAAATATACCGAACAGGTTAAATGAAGGACAAAGTTTTTTTAAATTTCAATATCCATTGACTTTCTATACCTGGGACAACACAATAAATTCTAATATATATAAAAAGAAAAATGTGGGGAACTAGAAGGAAAAAATGCTTTTTTATACTAATATCTACAATAAAAACACATTTACATATATTTCAAAGAAATTGAGACAACAAAATCAAAAATGTTTCTAGTGAAAAAAACAAACGGAACTTTACTGAAAAGTACCATTTTCATAATATATATATATTTTAATTACATTAGTGTCCTCTATTTATTAGCATGTTATATATATATTTTTTTTAGCAAATATAAAAATTACCTTTTGACATTCTGTAAAGCAAGGCTCTGTTCCCTGATCTTATTCCCCTAATATTTCCCATAAAGTTTTTAAGTTGCCTAATTTGGAATCTGTAATTTACCAAAGGAAAAGTCAGGACCATAACCTGGAAAAAGAACACTATATTGGATAAGGAGACAGATGTACATCTAGCTCTATCACTTTCTAATTATTAGGTTATTTTAGTCAAAGTACCCTCTCCAAGCTTCCATTTTTTAATCCATAGAGGTAGTAAGAACTATCTTCATAGAAGACTGTTATGTGAAGTAAAAGACATATTTAAAAGAACTCTGTAAAATGTAAAGGCCTATGTAAACGAAGGACAATGTGTGTGAAAGTACCTAGCACACTACATTTCTCACTACTATAACAATTAAAATTTCCTGTTCCTTTTCTACTAATTTGCTCTATTTTTAAAAAGTTAAAGACTTGAGCCTTTTGAGGATAGAGACCAAATTTTTGTTATTAACTTTGTATCTCTAACATCTACCACAATGATACATACTGTAAGTGCTTAATAAATGTTCACTGAAAAACACGAGTATTATCCTTATATATTTAAACAGTGGGCATCAGTGTGTGTGTGTGTGTGTCTATATGTATATAGACATACACATATATATATATGTATATAGACACACATTTTGTGTATATATATTGTGTATATATGTATATAGACATACATATATATATGTGTATATAGACACACACACATTTCATTTTGTGTATATATATATATTGTGTATATATACACACAAATTGCATTTCATTTAGGATTTAAACTAACAATCAAAAATACTACACATTTATAACACAAAGCATATGCCTTGTATATTCCTAGTGCTATAGAGCAGTGGTTTATAAACTTACTTTTACTTTAATCTACACAAAGAAACAGAGTTTACACTTAGACCCAGTAAATATGTATGTACATATGTCTCTGTGTGTGTGAATACATAAAACATATAGATGCATACATCATACATATAACTATACATTTACACATATACACAGGGGTGAAACAACTGTAATGTATGCTGTTATTTCCTATTCTCTTTTATTTCACTGAAATTTATCATGACCATTAAATCAACTTTAATGCTACCCTGCAGTCTAAAATTTAAAACATTACTCACCATATAGATGAAGCAGTTGGGTGAAGTACCTGCCTATCAAAGAGTTCTATTTAGGACAGTTTGTTCCTTATAGTTATTCTTGAGACAATCAACAGAATCATGAAACAACCTGGCTTTCCTGTGTCTGATTCTCCCATGCACCTGCCATTTAAGCCTGTGTTCTTCCTTACTCGCTAGGTAAACTTAGAGGATACAGAAAAAAATAATCACACAACTAACACAAGCTCTTTGCAAACTGTGCAAGGAAGGTACAACAAACATTTCAACTGCCAGAAATACTTGGATAAATAATATATATTGCACAAGTAAGTTACATAAAGTCAAGGTCAAAGGTTCTTTGTTCTCTAGAAAATACAAGGTAAGAAATAAAAATAAAAATTCAGCAAGTCACAAACTTCTCTTTAGTTATTCCTTTTTCAAAAAAGGCTATAGGTAAGCTTTAGAGAGCAATAAAAGCACCAGGCTAATTTACAACTAAATTTCTTTTTTATAGGCCCATGGGAATATGCTGCCCTCTGTGGGAAAGATTCACGGTACCTGAGTCAAGTGTAAGAATTTGGTATGTTTATTCTTAAGATTTAGAGATCAAACACAAAGATCTAATTCCTTCCACAGATATCTGGCACACTTGGTAGTACAGCTTGCTGACACTATCTTCCATGCTCAAAACATGGCTTTATTTTCTCTCTGATAATTTATACTATCCAGAGTCATTTCTATTTTTCCAATTTATGCTCTTTCCTTTGAAAGAAATCCCCTTTCAAAAAAGTCAAAGAAAAGAAAATTAAAAGACAAGCCAGAGACTGGGAAAAATTATTTGTAAATCAAATATCTGATGAAGGACTTATCTCCAGAATATACATATATATATTTTTAAAAACTTGTGTAATTTAATAAGACAACCCAAAATGGCAAAGGACTTTAAACAGACATTTCATCCAAGAGAATATACAAATGGCTCATAAGCATACAAAAAGATGATCAACATCTCTAGTCATCAGAGAACTGCAAATTAAAAACTATGAAGTACCACTTTACATCTACGAGAATGTCTATAATCCAAAAGACAATAAAAGTGTTGGTAAAAATGTGGAGAAACTGGAACTCTTATATATTGCTACGGCAAGTATTAAAATGCTACAGCCACTTTGGAAAAGCTTGGCAATTTAAAGTTAAAAAAAAAGTTTAATGTAACTTTACAATATAGCCAACTATTTTATATCCAAGAGAAATGAAAACATATGTCTACACAAAGAATTGAATGCAAACAGAAAATTCATAGCATCATTATTCATAATAGTCAACAGGAAGAAAGAATCCAAATGCCCATTAACTGGTGAACAAATAAACAACATACCTTATAAAATGAACTATAATTTTGTTACATGCTACAGCATGGATGGGCTTCAAAAACATTACACTAAGTGAAAGAAACCACATGAGAAAGACCACAGACCACTTATTTCCTCTATATGAAACGTTCAGAAAAGGCAAATCTATAGACACAGAAAGCAGATTAGTAGTTACCCAGGGGTAAGGGTGGGGATTGATGATAAATGGGCACAACGGTCTTTTGGGAGTAAGGGAAATATTCTAAAACTGGATTGTGATGTTTGAGCAACTCTAAATTTACTGAAAATCATGGACTGTACCCTTAAAATGGGTTAATTTTACAGTCTATAAATAACAGTAAAAATATTTTAAAAACTTAAAACTATTTTAAAGACTGTCCATTTATCTAGGATCATTCCCACTACTATAAAATTCTTTTGGGTTTACTACATGTTAACTGAGTACCTACACTGAGACAAGAACTGTGCTAAATGCTTGGATAAATATGTATGTTTCTAGACCAAAAAGCTCCATCTACTGACAGAGGTAGACAAATAAACAAATGTGCAGGGGAAAATGTTACAATTACTGCAACAGAAGTACAATGTCCAATAAAGGCAAGATTCAGAAGATGCCACAAAGAAAGAAGTTAAGCTATGGCTTACAAGATGGGTAAGCAGGTATTCATCTACCAGACAAGAGAGGGGGAAAAAGCATATCAAGGGGAAGGACTTCATTATATATAATAATTAACTGACCAAGTTTCAGACAATCTGAATTCTAGACTATGGCTCTTCTGAAGGCTACATAACCATAAGCAAGTTCCTACACCTTCCCTGGCTTCAGTTTGTTCAAATTCAAATGGAAAGGAATGGGCTATGCAGTCTCTACACACATCCAACCATCCTACCATCATTCTATAAAATATTAATCTCCATTTAGGGAAGTCAAGAAACAGAAAAGCAAAGGATCTATATTCTGGACCTACCACAACAGTCATATTTATCTATATAAAGAATAATTCCCTAATTAAAAAAAAAATAAAGGTTTCTAAATGAGCAAAACTGATTTTAAGGTTCAGTTCAATCACTCAGTTGTGTCCGACTCTTTGCAACCCCATGAATCTCAGCACGCCAGGCCTCCCTGTCCATCACCAACTCCCAGAGTTTACCCAAACTCATGTCCATCAAGTCGGTGATGCCATCCAGCCATCTCATCCTCGGTCGTCCCCTTCTCCTCCTGCCCCCAACCCCTCCCAGCATCAGGGTCTTTTCCAATGAGTCAACTCTTCACATGAGGTGGCCAAACTATTGGAGTTTCAGCTTCAGCATCAGTCCTTCCAATGAATACCCAGGACTGATCTCCTTTAGGATGGACTGGTTGGATCTCCTTGCAGTCCAAGGGACTCTCAAGAGTGTTCTCCAACACCTCACTTCAAAAGCATCAATTCTTCGGTGCTCAGCTTTCTTCACAGTCCAACTCTCACATCCATACATGACCACTGGAAAAACCACAGCCTTGACTAGACGGACCTTTGTTGGCAAAGTGATGTCTCTGCTTTGAATATGCTATCTAGGTTGGTCATAACTTTCCTTCCAAGGAGTAAGTGTCTTTTAATTTCATGGCTGCAATCACCATCTTGCAGTGATTTTGGAGCCCCAAAAAATAAAGTCTGACATGTTTCCCCATCTATTTCCCATGAAGTGATGGGACCAGATGCCATGATCTTAGATTTTAAGGTTAGAATCCCCAAAAGGTAGGACACCAGGTTATTATTTATAAAAATAAGCAACACTTACTGAGTACTTATTTACCAAATGTACTCACTGGTTTTACTCAAATGTCTCACTGGTTTTGCCCCATTTAAACTTTAAAAGCAGCTGAAAGAGGCAGGTGTACTGTTAATTCTCCAATTCTATTTATTTATTTTATTAAATTTGGCCATGCTGTGCAGCTTGCAGGATCTTAAACGCCAGTTCCCCAATCAGGAATTGAATCCGTGTCCTCAGCAGTGAAAAGGGTGAAATTCAAGTCCCTGGTGGTTTATTGTTGTTTAGTCACTAAGTCACGTCCAACTCTTTTGCGACCCCATATACCGGAGCTCGCCAGTCTCCTCTGCCCATTGGATTTTCCAGGAAAGAATACTGGAGTGGGTTACCGTTTCCTTCTCCAGGGGATGTCCCTGATTCAGGGCTTGAACTCATGTCTCCTGTATTGGCAGGTGGATTCTTTACCGCTGAGCCACCAGGGAATTTGCAGTTCTCCAAGATGAGGAATCTAACACTGAGATGATTCAGGCAGTAAGCAGCAGAGCAAGCGTTTAAACCCAAACCATCTAATTACAAAGCCTGCACACTCAATAAGATTCCAGTGATAATCATCAGATGTATAAGACTCACAACAGTTTTAACTTATGACAGGTGACAAGAAGCCTCTTCATATAAAATGACAAAAAATGAATAATAAACTGGGCAGAAGCAGCAGCAGCAGAAGTGGAGAAAATACTATGTACTAAAAGGATACGTGAGTGCCCACTTGAGTGTATTTTTCACTCCCACAAAGACTTACTGAACTGATTTCCTGCTGTGAATCTTGCAGGTGCTGCTGAAGAGGTCCCAGCTGAGCCTTCCCTGACTCCACACTCTCTTCCAACTCTGCTGTTTCTTGCTGTAGGCGACTCA
The DNA here is from genome assembly GCF_027580195.1 of Bos mutus. Taxonomy (NCBI): domain Eukaryota; kingdom Metazoa; phylum Chordata; class Mammalia; order Artiodactyla; family Bovidae; genus Bos; species Bos mutus. Next base: position 92,763,642 of record NC_091619.1, on the reverse strand, counting down.
GCTCTTCCCTAGCTTTGGCCAGCTCTTCTTCATAAGTGGAGATCTGTGATTCTTGACTAGTTAGTTCAGCTTTCAGGGATGAAATCTACAACATGCGGTGAATAAGACAAAAAAGGGATTAAAAAAAGAGATGTCATTAAAACATTCCATAATGCAATATTTATTTTAGTTTACTACTTTGGTGTTTTTGATATATATTTTCTGTAGAAAAGGGCAATCAGGGACTGACAGAGGAGAGTGGAAGACATAGGTACCATACTTCCAACTAAATTTTAGAAAAAGAAAAAAACATGCAGTGTCCTATTTCCCCTGTAGTTTCTAGATGAAACATGTCCCATCTCCTTCATGTTCCCAAACTTCATGTTGACTAGATTGCCACCTAACAACAGCAACAACAACAACGAGCAGAGAGGGTTTCTATCTTAAGCCAGCAAAAGCACCTAAGGTAAAGACACAGGCAGCAGTAAGCCACCAGGCCTTACCAGTTGGGCCTCCTCAGCACACTTCTTTCTGACTTCCTGCAGTTGCTCCTCCAGCTGGGCTTTCTGCTCATCCAGCCCATCAAGGAGTTCCTGTACTTGCTGTTTCTGGGCCTGTAGTTTTTGCAGATTAGTATTCTCCCTTTGCACTTCATCTTGAAGATCCTGAAATACAGGAATATTAACATTATTTACTAGAGGCAGGAGAAGGTTAATAATTTTTAAAAGTCTATCATAAGGGAAGGTAAAGTCTCATCTTATTACGTATACTGTGTTGGTGGATTGGAGGACTCATAGCTTTAAATACAATCTTTACTTGAGGACATCTTTCCTAGATTCCAGATTTAGACATTCAATTTGCTTACTCAGATCCATCCTTGGATGTCTGATGGACTTCTCTAACATAATAAGAACAGAACTCCTGGCATTTCCTCCCCCCGCCACTCCACAACATCTGCTTTATCCTCCATCTGCCCCCTCTCAGTTTCTCTGGCCAAAAAATACAGCATCTCCTCCGACTCTTCTCTTTCTCTCACATCTCATCTCCAATCTGTCAGCAAATCTTGCTGTTCCTTCCCTCAAAATGTATTTTAAAAACCGCCATGTTTTTCTTCAACCTCAGTCCAAGTCGTTTTTCTCTCTCTCCTGGATTGCTGCCTTCTAACTGGTTTCCCTTCATTCACCCATGCTACCTTTCAGTTTATTTACAGCATAGCAGTCACTGTTAAAAAACTACATCAGACAATGGCACTCCTCTACTCAAAACTCTGCACTGACTCCCCATCTCCCTTACCATAAAAACCCGTCCTTCCAATGGCCTCAGGTGGTCCCATCTCCCAGCTTCATTTCCACTGCTCTCTCCTTTGCTCACTCTTAATTTCAGCTACACTGGCCTTTCTGATGCTTCTCAAACATGTCAGATATGCTTCCTTCTCAGATCTTTCACTGATTATCCCCTCTTCCTAGAAAGCTCTTCCCCAAATTATCCACATGCCTTAATCCCTCATCTCCCTGAAGTCTCTGCTCAACTGTTAGTTGCTCATTTGTGCCCGACTCTCTGTGACCCCATGGACTGTAACCCATGAAGCTCCTCTGTCCATAGAATTCTCCAGGCAAGAATACTGGAGTAGGTAGCCATTCCCTTCTCCAGGGGATCTTCCTGACTCAGGGGCTAAACTTGATCTCCTGCATCGCAGGCAGATTATTGACCATCAGAGCCACCAGAGAAACACAGTGCAAAAAACAATGTACTACAGTTACCTTTAAATAATAAACTCCTCATAGGCAGCCAATGCTTCATCTTTCTTAGAGGTTCCACAATCTAATACAATGTCTTGCACATTCCAGGCAATTAATCAGGCAATGATTTGTAACTATCACAAGGATTCTACTATCTGGGAGAAACTACTGGGGAATGAGCCTGAAGCTGACAGAAACAACTTCTTTCAACATACTACAGAAAGCTTCACTCTATATTTAAACTATAGCAAAATATTAAAACTAGCCTCTAACTGACCTACAGCAAATGCATTTTGTTAAATTAAAATAGTATCTAACTTTCTATACTGATTCAACATTTGTATAGACTGTAGACCAAGAATGATTTGACATTTTAAATTTCCATTATATGGAAATAATCTTTACTACTTTAGCATGTCACTGTGGCATATATCTTTCTTGTGTGGTTTTTTTTTTTTTTTACATTATCTTATATACTATTACTCTTTAGGAAGACATAACAACAGCTTCACTTTAATCCAGTTCCTTGAAAAACTACAGTGGCTTGAAAAATTCTTGTAATTACAAAATATTTTGAAAGCACGCCATCTGCAGATCTAAAGTGATTTTTATATTTGAGAATATAATCCACTGTCAATACTGTTATAAAATTATTATACGGTTTATACATAACAATATGCTGACCCAAAAGGCATTTTTAAAGAAATGCTTAACAGGAATAAGGAAAAAATGTTTCTTATTCCCATTTTCAAAAATTCTACTCTAATTTCCTACCCTCTCCCCAATCCCCCCCCAAAAAACCTTAGACTTCACATCTCTAATAATATCTAGTCTTTATAAATATACGTAATTTTGATGTCTCTACTTTCATTCTAAATCCAATTAAGAAAAGTGAAATTTGCTTTAAAAGGGTCACATAATATAAGAAAATGACTAAGATATAATGCTAATTTTTAAAAGTTGAATACAAAGGCAAATACAGTATGATTGCAAATAAATATAGAGCCATGCATATATAAATGTTAACCATGACTCTCCCTGAAATGTGAAATTGTAGAGTTTCTTTCTTTTTATACCTTTCTTTATTTTGCAAGATTAATATGGACTCATATTACTTTTATAATCAGAAAATGTCAAGTCTGCAGTTTTTAAGTATCACATATCATATGGTTTCATACCAATATAAAAATATTCTGATGCAACTGAATTTTTAATGTAAGAATTACCAATAGTAGGATCAATGCTGGTTTCTTTTAATAAAATCAATCCAGATTTCAAAACTTGTATTTTTTAGTGAGTCACTTTAAACACATCCCTAGAGGATAGGTTTATGTAAGAGGAAAGGGAATAAACAAATCAATATAACATTTACTCTTGCCCTTTCTCTTCCAAAGAGCAAACATATTCCCTCAAATTTCCCAACCTCACTTTTATGCTACAGTAAAAATCTACATAGTAACACAAAAGTATGGCCCTTGAGGGAAAGGTTATTGAAAAAATACCTCACATTGGTGACATATTTTAAGCTGGATAGAGGTCCATATTTAAATTAATGCCTCTCCATGTCTATTTTAAATATGAAAAAAGATCTTCTCTAAAAAAATTTCAACACTAATCCATACACACAAAGGTCTTCTTTTTCAGTAAGCAAACTTAAAATTATTAAACTGTACAAAAGCAAAATGAACAGATTGCAAACATAAACACTAGGAAGAAGAAGAATCAAATTTCACTACAAAATTACTTGGTAAGGCTGCCACCACTGTAATGTAATTTTCACAACAATTTCAATATCCATATCTACTTGGTTATTTTATTTTGGCACAGAATGGTTTATCCTGAGACTAAGTGAAGTCAACGGATGTACATCTCTCTCCCTGCCCACCCTTGACTAGGACAGTGGCAGATTCTCTTAGCAAACACCATCTGCCACTAAACTAGGATAATTTTCTCTTAATCTGAAGGTAGCCCTTTGGGGAAATCCTCTCCTGAATTAGGGTACAACCTCAGTTACTATCAAATGCCAACTCATCAAGGAAGTGACTAAAGACACGTGCAGATGCCTTCCTAGTTATGCTCTATTTTCCATGATCATGCTCTACTTGCTCACCTGTGCCATCAACAGCAAAAGAAAAGAGGGTAGCAGCAATTAGGAAATGGCAAGGATAAAGTGAACAAGACTACTGTAATGCACTGTCATGCTTTGCTTTAGAAAAATACCAAAGCAAGCCACATCCAAGGTTCTTTATCCAGGAGTGAAAGGATCCTTGATCTGCAATCTTGGCTTTATTTAAAACTAAATTTCAAGGAAAATATCCTATTTTCTAGAAATCACACAAGATAAAGAAAATGATAAACTTGTCCCCATCCCTCCATATCCTTTGAAGTGCTATGGAGGGTAGTAGAAATAAAATTTAAACAAATATATAAAAGCTCTCAGCTATACTCAAGAATAAGATAATTCATTTTAGCAACCCAAATCGGCTGTACAACCAAAGAAGTAAATCTATAAAACATGAATACATTTAGATCTATTTCATATAAATACAGAGTAAAAAATACACAAAAATGATAACTAATTTATAAATAAAACACTTACTTAAAAAAAAAAAAACTCAAAGCATACATACAGTATATCTATACTTGAAAAGTTATTATAGTGAATAAAGGAATTTTAAGTATTTTGGTAATCTTACCGAAAATGCTATTTAATTGATTAAAAAACTCTACAGACTAATCCAGAACTAAAAATAATCAAGTACATTCATTATGTTGGCCTAATTCTCAAAATAGAAGTTACAGGAATATTCTTAACATAAAAAAGTAACAACTATAAAGCAAGATGTTTTTTAAGTCAAAGACCAGAAAGGGAACCTATTAAACTAGGGAAGATGTTAGAAAACCTCACTAACAGCCTGCCTTTATTTCTCAATCATATGCTTCTCAGCATGTTCTAAGAGCACTATCACCAGGAAAAGAATGTTGAGCTCATGTATCTAATTTTATTTTCACCCAAAATAAATCATCTTTCTTCATCTAGGGGGAAAAAAATGGGCAATTACTATAAGCTACTAAATCTTTGTTGATGAAGTTTAAATAACTGTGAGCTTCTCTCTCATGAAGGTAGTATGAACAATATAGAAAAGGCTGACTCTTCATGATATCAACTGTGCTCCCAATCCTTTCTGCCTGTGGTTTCTGGATGTCTCTTGTCCCATTTTTAATTTCATGCACAAAATGGAAGTTTATTCATTTCTACTGTCAATAGCTTCTTTAAATTTACCTCCATCTAAGAATATATTACCATCTACAGTATAAGATATGATCCAAGGTACAATTTTTAAGCTTAGGGAGCTCACAATATAGGCTGTAAGATACTGGAATCTATATACATATACATTAAATGAGTATAATAAGATAACATACTGGTATGCCATATAAGTGTACACACATTCCTCTGGAAGTCCCAACGTAAGAAAGACAAGCAAACTGAAGGGAAAAAGAAGGGAAAATTTAGAGAAGTGATGAGTTTCAGTTGGATTTTAAGACATGGGTGGAATTCACATAAACAGGAAGATAAGGAATTCTAGATTGCAGCAACAAAAGTTATAAAAGAGGGAACAACAAAGAGCAAGTGTATACCACACAGTTCAGATGCAAGCAATCAAAAAATAAGTAGTACAAGAGGATGGCCTATAATCTTTTTTTCTACTTCCAATATACCCATGAGGATGACATTCTCCCACCACTAACAGTGGCAGTGGGCGGCAGTAAAGATTTTCACATATGAGAGTCATAATTACTAAAACTGGTTCGGGTAGAAAGCAAGGAGGAAGATGGAGTAAGCACTTAGATCTGACTTAAAAATTTCAGATGTTAGGTAACAGGGGTGGCAGTAGTGAAAAAGAAAAACAGACAGGAAAATTCAAAACTTGAAGTCAATTTTTTTCAGCAAGGTGAGACTCATTTTAGATATACTGGATTTGAAATGATAAACCTCAAAATGCCTAACTGGAGATGTGAGACTTGCACTCTAAAGAGCTGAGGGCTTGACAGATATCTGGGAAGCATCAGTATATGGAATGTGGATGACAGAGGGTAAGGAAAAGGGAGGAAAGAGGGGGTCAGAGTGTGTCCATCAGTCCTGGGCAAAGGCAACAGAAGCAAAAGGTCAAAGGAGGGCTACGAATATTCAGGAGAATGCAACCCAAGAAATCAGTAACCAATGCAGGAAGGACCCATGGATTTGGCCTTAAGATCTTGGTCCTGGGGAGATAAATTAAGCACAAAGGTATGGGTGAACAGGAAATTAAGCAAGATTACTGAAAAGCTAGGACGGGGGGAAAGGGTCACACAAAGCAACAAAAATAGAGAAAAATAGGCTGGCAGTTAAAGTGACAGCAACAGGGGGGAAAAAATTGATTAGTCCTATATGCAGATAGGGCTTCCCAGGTGGTAAATGTAAGAGACACCTGCCAATGTAGGAGACACAAGAGACATAAATTAGACCCCTGGGTCAGGAAGATCCCCTGGAGGACAGAATGGCAAACATCCAGTACTCTTGCCTAGAATCCAGTACTCTTGCCTAGAATCCCACAGACAGAGGAGCCTGGCAGGCTACAATTCACAGGGTCGCAAAGAGTTGGACACACTGAAGCAACTTGGTGCATGCACGTACATGCACACAAACACACACACACATATGCAGAGTCTGATATGAAAATAAAAGTCAGAGAAGGGCATGATGATGAAGGGAGAGTAACAAAGAGATGGCAGTAAGATATAGAATAATACTACCAATTAGAACATCTACTGAACTCTAAGTGAAGTCGCTCAGTTGTGTCCAACTCTTTGCGACCCCATGGACTGTAGCCTACCAGGCTCTGAGGAGCCTCTCAGCCCATGGAATTTTCCAGGCAAGAGTACTGGAGTGGGTTGCCATTTCCTTCTCCAGGGGATCTTCCCAACCCAGGGATCGAACCCGGGTTTCCTGCACTGCAGGCAGACGCTTTACCGTCTGAGCCACCAGGGAAGTGACTGAACTCTAACCCTGTGCCAATTACTTTGAGGCACTTTACCAATAATATGTCATTTTATTCTAACAGCAAACTCTGCTATTTCATGTTACAGAAGTGAAAACTAATGTGCAGAGTGGTTACATTTCTTCCTTAGGATCTCAAACTTCAGAAGAGCCAGAATTAGGAACTGAATTCAAGGTTCTCTGATACCAAGTCATTCCTATAAACTTCTATGCAAAATTGAAGAAAGTATACATGAGGGTGAATTCCTAAATATTTGTTGACTACCTTGAAGGACAGTTTTTTGTTTGTTTTTTTTTTTAAGATTCTGTGTTATTACTGTCCAAATATATGAAGTTCTGATGAAATAAAATCATACGGTACAGATAAAAACAGGCTATGAGAGCTGAGTCGTTTTAGGGCAAAATGGCAGATCACTCAACAGCTTTTTTTTTTTTTTTTTTTTTTTTTAAGGAATTCGAAATGTTTAAAAATAGAGAAGGTGGTTTCTGAAAAAGAAAGAAAAAGAGAAGCGGAAAAAGAAAGAAAAAAGAAAAAAAGAAGAACGGGAGGGAGGGAGAAGAAAAGAAAGAAACCATTGAGGAAAGGTTAGCTTACAAGAAAATCTGACTTAGAAAGAAGGGACAAACGCATAAAAAATGCATAGACTTTGTGTTGGTTAATGCAATGGTAAACAGAATATACGGCCTCATAATAATTCTGTAATGGTGTACATATAATGCCTCTAGCGCTTTTGGAAAATACGCAGACACTAATTAAAGGTCATTCTAGATAAAAATACATATTTCTTTAAAGGGGTGGGGGTGGCGGGAGGGGGAGTGTGATCTCAGAGCACATCCCCGCAGGATGTACAAAGATGAAACTATGTTTTTTTAATAATTCCAGTAAATGTGGCAGCAAAAATTTGTTGCAAGGATTTGGCTGGTTTTCACAAAGTTTTTTTTTTCTTTTTAAGAAATGGAGCTATAAGGTTATATTTGAATAAAATTTTTAATAAAATTGTGCATATGCAGTTTAAGGTAGGAAAGAATGTGGGTCTACCTTCTTCCTGTAACAACAAGAAACTCAAACCATAAACATTTGAGATAGAACAGCCTTTTACAGTTTCCCCCATTTTGGATCTAATTTCTCCACAGAACTTGACAAACTAGCAGTGTACCTCATATGAGTTAACAGTGATCATCTCATGACATAAAATATGAAGTTAATTGTTGGTTTGTTCTTCAAGAAAAAAATCGTGAACTGTGAGTTCTCAAGATGGTAATAGAACACAAACAGGAAACAAACGTACAAAATTAATTATGTAGCAGACCTTCTAATTTACCTGAATTAGAAAGACTATATAAATGCTAAAATAAAAAAGAACTAGTCTTTTGGCACTTTGATCAAATCTAAAGAGGCTTTGAAAGTCTGGTTTCTCTACTTGAGATATGAGCTCATATTATCACAATCTGTAACTTTATAGAGAAAAGCAAGAATATGCAGAAAAGCCATATTTGATTAAGGCAGAAAGATATTTATTGATGAGTCAAAATTCTCTTACTTCTCCCTTGATGCCTTCATTTTGGCATTTTTCATTAGCACCTACATTAGAAAGTGGGGTAAGAAGGAAGCAGGGAAGCTATAGTAAAATGCCTTTTGGCAGAGAAATTAGAAAATAAATACTAAAAGTTCAAGTTAGTTACAGATCTTAATTATTCATGTTATTCCTAGTCTATTCATGTTATGCCTCATTACCAATGGCTAATTCAGAGTAAACTCAATAGGTAATACAATATACTTATTAACACTTTCAGTTAAGTGGTCTTGCTTCAGAAAATCGAAAATAATCACTAAAATGAAAGTTTTAATTACTTGTAGATGTCAATTATCCATGTCATTCTTAGTCTAGTATCTCATTACCATGAACAATACAAAAATACCTGTACTGACATGGAATGAGTAATGTGTCTACTAATGCAAAGCTTTAATCCTATGGTTTTTTCCAATGAACCTGCATGTTCAACCATTACATAGTGGCCTATACTCACTATGCTCTACATGCTCTAAAATACCTTTTATTTACAGCACCTTATGCAAAAAAAAAAAAAAAAAATTTCAACTATTTAGACTTCCTCAGCCAAGCACATTTTGGATTCAGCAAACTTGAAGCTTTAACATGTACCTTACCATCAACACTAAGTAAAAGAAGGACTAGCATATAACAAAGAAATGTTGACTGACAACAAAACTTCTATAAATATAAGAAATCAAATATTTAAGGATAGCTGATTTAGCTTGAAAAGAACAGTGTAAATTTTAGTGTTCTCCCAAAGCAGCTATTTAAAATTCACAATCTCAAAAGATGAGGCAGTGAAAAACCACAGATAGATGTACACACACACACACAAATAGTGTCTACTGCAAAAACCTTGGTACTGTGAAACATCTGGCTAAATTTAGAAGTTGTCCAATATTATATCAGTGACTACATCTACCTCTTCAGATTGAGAAAACTTTTGTAGATCATTTTATCTTCCATTCTTAAAATATTTTCATCAGTAACTGCTTAAAGTCTATGACTCTTGCATTTCTTAAGCTCAAAAATTGCACAAAAATAAAGTAATTGACGATATCATTTCCTATTTCACTATCACAAAGAGAAATATATTAGTGACAATCTGTTAACTCTGTTTCACCTTTAGGAAAATTCCAGTATATATAATAAGTACAGTAATAGAATCAACTTCTAACAAGAAGTCTCTCGATCTGGCTTCTTCTTCAACCCCTCAATAAATCATTCTCCCCACCCTAGCATGGTCCACCTGTCACAGCATCTCTGGTGAATGTGCTACATCAAAACAAAATAATGGATCTAACAGTTTTAGAGCTTTTCCCCATTTAAAACTATCAAGACAAGGAAATCCAATACATGACTGCTGAGGTTAAGAAATGTCCATGCATGAGCTCTTACTGGCAACTGCTACCAGTGCTTCTACATCCAACATCCTGTGTGTGCTGGTACAGCATTTAAGAAATGATGTCCCAATAACATGGTTATTGCTTATGGCTCTAAATGCAACACTGCCCATTTTTCTATATTTTAACGTTTGAAATACCTCTTTTGTGTCATTCCCAATCAGAAACGGAGGTTTTTTTTGTCTTTTCTATTTGTAAAATAGAAGCTACTTTGTAAAATGAAGCTACTTAACACAGCACTTAGTGAAATGAATTAAATCTCTTTATGCCAAAGTTTAAGATATCCTGGCTACTAAGCAACTTATAAAATGCTATTTTGAATTGTTCCCTATCATTTCCCACCCTATTAGTACTGAGACAGTCCTTTAAAATATTAGGTCTCCTAGCTAACAAAATCTTACACCCATGAAAAACCAATTTGCGTTTTCATGATGATGATGATGATGATGATGATGATGCTCTCATTCATTCAGTTTTACTGGTGCAATAATATTTATATCACAAGTCATTCAAACTTACCTTTAAGGCTATAATATGCAGATAAATATTATCTTAAAAATACTTTTAAAATGAGAAATTTATGCTGAAAAATACTGCTTTATCATTGTAGTGTAATCTTTGCAGGCCAGAGTGAGGAGAAAAATAATAGTTTTATAAAAGATAAAGATTTATATCACATAAATAACAGGGATTCTCTTTACCTACTCACCAATACCACAACCATCACATTGTAAATGCCCCTCTACATTTAAAATGAATCCTACTAAATCAGAAATGGAATACTGAATTTGACAGTTCACATACCTGAACCTCGCTTGTTCTCTGTTTAACAGCATCTTCTTTCTCCTTAAGGTCCTGTTCCACATTATTCTTTTCCCTGGAAGACCAGCAAACAATGCAAGAATATTTGAGAACATCAGCTACAGCCGGTATGGTTATCCATCCTCCTAATCCTGAATCGCTTTTTAAATACATGGTGAAACATTCAATTTTTAAATGAAGGGCAACTTTTTCTACCCTCTTTTAATTATTTATGGAATAGAAATCAATATAAGCTCTATTAGTAAAAAAAAAAAATCGCTTTCTCACTAAAATGTGGTGAAAAGAGAATAGATTAAAAAAGGAAGAGGAGAAAAATAATCAATGAAACACTCAGGTTCCACTGATCTCACTGTTGCTATGGAAATGCTGTCCAATGAAAATTACTGGTGAAAAACAAGGAGGGGTTGCATCAGCTCTGTGAGCTTAACCCTTAAATACCATTGTTAAATAAAATGAAAATGGCTAAGAGAAACAGTCAACAATATTAAGGAAAAGGACATTACTGAAATGCTAATTTCCTCTTAAATCCCTTGTGTGCACCAATTTTAGAATGAAACAACAAAGAAAATAGAAAAGACTGCCAATACACAGGTCATCTGATCTATTCAATACTACATCTGTTCAAAAGCTATTTTAGGACCACCTTTCAATACCAATTGATCAAATATATAAGATAATGTGCCCTGAGTGAAAAAAAGAATCACATTAGCATTTATCTCTTTCTACTCTTCAGGTCATACATGTTAGGATCCACATTTACATTGAAATATCACTTTCTAAATTCTTACATGCTTCCATCAAAACTGGATTCCTAATAAGGGACTCTTAAGCAATCTTAGATTTGGAATTACAGAACAGAGATTTTTTTTTTGAAGTAAAAAATTTAAATACCTGGTTGTACTGAAATCTCTCCCCTCCCCACTGCTCCCTTCACTTTCTTTTTCCACAAAATGAGATGAAAAAGCCACAGAATTCTGCAAGAATACACTTTTGGGGTGAGGGGAAGGTAATGAGGGCCAACAAGAAGAAGGGAGGATGCCATTCAAGAAGTCCTTCAGATTAGTACTGCAGAGTTTTTTCTTAGAGCTTCATGACTGTATTTCAGTTTCATCTTAAGACATAACCCAAACAGAAGTTCAGGCGCCATTAAGCTGAGGCATAAAATAAAGTGAAAAAATGCTATCACAGGAGATACTTAAGGGACAACTACATGCCACTTTTAAATTTCTCACCAATGTAGATAAAACTCAACTGTTTTGGATACATAGGTGCAATGCTCTTAAGATTTGTAGGAGGAGAAAAAAGTACAATAATAAAGCTATTTGTGTAATGTTGCTTTTAAATACTAAAGATGACCAAGGAGCTCACTGATGTCAGATGGGTCAAAATATGAGTCAAGATGTAGTGGAGGTTTTAAACATTCTCTTACATACGAATCACTGTGGCAGCCCATTACTTCCATACCTCAAACTACTTATTAAGCAAAGGTCATCCCTCACTTCCAATCCTTAAAAAATTAGGCAAAATAGAAAAAAAAAAAAACACCACAGGCAGAAAAATCTAAATATACTCCACAAATTCTGCAAGTTCAATCGTAGAAATTTTTTCTTTCCACCGTATATGAGCAGTGTTTCCAATCCTGCTACAGCATGTCAAAAATGCATTCCACACAAGGTCAGTATCAACTCAGTTCCTTGTTTCTGACACTAGATAATAACAAAAACAGAACATGCAACATAGTACCACAGACCAAACGTGCACACACTAATGTGCATGTTTGTATTCAATCCTTTCTTGCTCTGTTGTTAATTGCTGATACTGACCATGTCTGCTCAGATCAAGTGTACATGAAGGAAAACAGGGTGCAAGAAGGCAGTGAACTGCTTTAACACAGCTAATACACAAGAATAGGAGAGCAAAAGAAGGAAGCTCACTCAGTGAAAAAGGAAAACAGATTACAAAGCACTCTCAGCTCTAACCAGCAAACAAAGTTGATGTTTGGGTAAAATGGAGGAAGAATATAAAGTACAAACTCATGATTTCGGGTGTGGGAGGGGTGGGGAGTGGTGGTGATATCAAACACCGTGAAGACCATTCCCAACTAAATAAAAATATAGGAATCTTTAGGGATTAATTTCTCTTTAATCTGAGATCAATTAAATTTAACTTTCAGTCCATATTTATCTAGTCAAATTCTGGTCTCATAATAACTCCTTTTATTATCAAAATCAAGTCATATAATTACTGAACAGAAAACTTTAAAAATAATAAAATGACCAGTTACAGTACTTTCTATACCAAACCTATGACTGATTCATGTTGATGTTTGGTAGAAACCAACACAATATTATAAAGTAATTATCCTTCAATTAAAACTAAAATTTTTTAAAAATTAATGAATGAAAATCTGTCCTAAAACCAGACTGAAAATCGAATAATTTTCTCATTAATTTAGATGATAATTTCAGAGATACCAAATTGTTATTCTGTGGTATTCCATAAGCTTTTAACCTCTGTAACTATCTTTCTCATTTCAGGCAACTAAAAATATGTAAACACACTTTATGCTGATATGCTGAGTCACTTCAGTCATGTCCAACTCTGTGCAACGCCATAGACGGCAGCCCACCAGGCTCCCCCGTCCCTGGGATTCTCCAGGCAAGAACACTGGAGTGGGTTGCCATTTCCTTCTCCAATGCATGAAAGTGAAAAGTGAAAGTGAAGTAGCTCAGTCGTGTCCAACCCTCAGCGACCCCATGGACTGCAGCCTACCAGGCTCCTCTGTCCATGGGATTTTCCAAGCAAGAGTACTGGAGTGGGTTGCCATTGCCTTCCCCAAAACACACTTTAGGTACACTAACAATGCCAGGCCATATTCCTTACATTCTCTTCACTTTCAAACAACAGGTATATTTTTCTAAAGGTGATGAATACATAGCCAATACAAGAACTTCCAAGCATTCTGTTTAACACTAGTAATCTAAAATTTTAATTATTTTCAAGACTCTGTGCCACAATAAAGAGATGTTGAGACGCAGTTTCCTAAGGAGTACATCAATACATGTGGATAAGACATACATATCTCAAAGACAGGTGTGTGAGCATTTTGTCGCTTATCTTAGACGTCAGGAAAAGCTACTGCCTTCATCTTAGCAATTTCTGGAAAAGGGAAACAATCCTAAATACTCTCCATTTTAGACTATCTCTCTGGCCCTATTTACTCCCAAGATTATAGCACATCTTGAAGAATCCACAAATATCAAAACTGTAAAGAAAGGCCAGAAAAAGAGCTTCCTAGTGTTTCCAAGATTGACTGTTTTGATTCCATGGAACCTGGAATCTGAACCAGCAAGAAAAGCAAAATACAAGCTAAGCTTTCAGAACCTGAAGTTTATAACTGCCTAAACTTATGATCAAGTAGTCAAACATCCCTCCAAGGACTAGAGGCTTGGATTCTAATCTGGTTCTGCCATGAAATGGTTTTTCTGCCTCTGATTAGGTCATACAACTATTCAGAGCTTCAGTATTATTTTTCACTCTGCAGATGCTGATATATCTCTACCATCTTAAGATTTACACAGTGAAGTGCACAAGATAGCATGTAATTAAGAAAAAAGTAGGCACTGAGCCTATGCTATGATTTGTTTTACCTGTAATATTAATATTACTTAGAATTTTAAATAATAAAGATGGAGTAATTTTTAAATTTGTTAAACAGAATTATGGGATATCCGAAAGTTTATAAAACACTGATGTTATCTAAATATTCAAAATAACTACTGTCTACATTTAGAAATTCATTATATGGTTTTCACAGCAAAAGACTTGGAGTAAAATAGTCCGAAATTCAAATACTGGCTCCATTACAGTCATCTTTGTTAAATCACTGAAGTAACAGCTACTTGTTCTAGTTGACCCTCCCTTCTTCTAGGACTCAGCAATCTTAGGAGACTGCTCCTCTCTCCCTATTATCTTTCTACCCAGATAGTTCCAATAGAAGATACCATCTTTTTCATCTTTTTAACCTCTCTGAATAATAATGGGCCAGTGATTAGCTTCTGACCAAAGCTCAACCAGTCATAGCTTCCCACCTCATAAAAACAGGGATTATCTCAAGATAGGTCCCTGATCAAAGCCAAGGTAGTTACAAACTTTATCTAAGATGCCTTTATTTGGAATTAATAGAAACAACATGAATTAGAGTTTATAAAGCAGGATTTTGTATTCAATTGAAATTAAGTTGGTATCAAGTCCAATTAAACCATTCAGTTTGGATGATAAAGTATTAGAGACTCCCAGGCTGGCATAATTCCTGTTGAAATACCATATGATAAATATACCACAGTGGTGACAGCTGCATAACAGTGCAAATACATCTATGCCACTGGTCTGTATGCCTAAAAATGGTTTTAAAACTGTTAACTTTTTGCTATGCATATTTTACCACAATAAAAAAAGTTAATAAAAAGGAAAGCACAGGGATGAGAAAACTCTAGATAGCACATTAATTTATCTAAGATGGAGGGTTAATGTGTGGTAAATAAAGCTGGAATGGTAGATCAGGTTATGATTATAAAATAACTTCAGTACTAGGTAAAGACACACAGATTTTTAATATAGGCAGGCAATGCAAGTCCCCAAAGATCTGAGTTGTGCTTTTCTGAACTCCTGAATGGCATTATTTAACAACATAGCTCTTCTTTCTCTGCTGGTTTCTGCTTTATAGAGGAAGAGAGGAAGCAGAGGCTCTTATTATTGAGAAAGCTGATGACAGTTGCTAGAAAGGCAACAGCACACTCTGACTCTGCTTATCTTGGGAACTGTCAGAAGTCTTGAGCCGGATTAGAGTAACAACTGCAGACAGAAGATAAGAAAGTCTTGGCTTGTAATTCAAACCACTCTGAAAGTTAGACTCTAAGAATTCATATTTAGTTGAAAAAAAACTTAAAGTTTGAGAGTAAAAACATTGATTTGTACCTTAAGTTTTTAATTTCTCTTTGCCTTAAACATATAATCACTATACAACTATGTATTATTTTATTCTTTTAACAAACAGCTATTGAGTATCTGTGCTGTATTGTGCTTAGTCGCTCAGTCGTCTCCAACTCTTTGCAACCCCATGGATTGTAGTCTTGCAGGCTCCTCTGTCCATGAGGATTCTCCAGGCAAGAATACTGGGATGGGTTTGCCATGCCCTCTTTCAGGGGATCTTCCCAACCCAGGGATTGAACCCAGGTCTCCCGCACTGCCGACAGATCCTTTACTGTCTGTGCCACCAGAGAAGCCCATGAATACTGGAGTAGATAGCCTATCCCTTCTCCAGGGGATCTTCCTGACCCAGGAGTCAAACCGGGATCTCCTGCATTGCAGGTGGATTCTTGACCAGCTGAGCTACCAGGGAAGCCCACCGAGTATCTACTATATACCAAACAAGATTAAACTTGGCCCCCTACTTATAGTTTCTTGGGAAAACAAACATAGATGTTAATGATAGAACTGTTAAGATAATTGCTATAAAAGCTCAAGTGCATTTGATCCTATGAGAAAAAAAAACAAAACTTAGTTTTAAGAGGCTGGCTTTTTAAAATGAGTTTTAGTTTTGAAAAGTAAGTCCAAATGTATTCATTGACAAAGATTGTTGAAAGGAAAGGCCAAACGGAGTCAAGAAAAAACAGAAACTTTGGAGTGTGGCTCATGTGACCACTGCCCTGTCAGTGAAAGATTCCAAAACTAAACGATGGATTTTTTTTTTAAGGAGAAATGAAAGTTTATTTTGCAAAGTCCAAATAATTAATTTATTCTACTTGCCTAGCAGGATAAAATGAGATGAAAAAACTCAAAGAAAAGAAATGTAAGACTAGGACTTAATTTTCTTAAAGAGAACAATGTATAAAAAAGTTGATGAGATTATTAATTTATATTCCACCTAGAAATACTTCAGCACAACGCCTAGCACACAATAAGTGCTCAGTAAATGCCAGCTATCATCATCATCATCAGTCCAATTTACTAGCAAAAAAGTATAAAATTTACTGGCTTTTTGGAAAGTTCTCATCAAGCATCTAATCACTTCATGGGCAAACAGATAGGGAAACAATGGAAACAGTGACAGACTTTATTTTCTTGGGTTCCAAAATCATTGCAGATGGTGACTGAAGCCATGAAATTAAAAGACGCCTGCTCCTTGGAAGAAAAGCTATGACAAACCTAGACAGCATATTAAAAAGCAGAGACATTACTTTGCCGACAAAGGTCCATCTAGTCAAAGCTACAGTTTTTCCAGTAGTCAGGTATGGATGTGAGACTTTGACCATAAGGAAGGCTGAGTGCCAAAGAATTGATGCTTTTGAACTATGGTGTTGGAGAAGACTCTTGAGAGTCCCTTGGACTGCAAGGAGATCCAACCAGTCCATCCTAAAGGAAATCAGTCCTGAATGTTCACTGGAAGGACTGATGCTGAAACTCCAATACTTTGGCCACCTGATGCAAAGAACTGAATCAGTGGAAAAGACCCTGATGCTGGGAAAGACTGAAGGCAGGAGGAGAAGGGGACAACAGAGGATGAGTTGGTTGGATGGCTTCACCAACTCAATGGACATGAGTTTGAGAAAGCTTCACGAGTTGGTGATGAACAGGGAAGCCTGACGTGCTGCAGTCCATGGGGTCGGAAAGAGTCAGACACGACTGAGTAACTGAACAGAACTAAATCAAGCATCCAGAGTGATGGTAGTTAGAACTTAAATATGTTGGTAGAGGCTGACTCCTAAATCCTTCAGGATCTGAAATTTCTTGGTAGACATTTTTGTTTCCCCAAAACAAACTGAAACACATTCTATAAAATGTACTGCTCTTAAAAGATGTAAGTGCCTCTTAATAAGCTATCAGTTTCACAAAATAATGCAAGCAAATAAAATGCCATTTCTATAGGAAACAATAGATTCAGAGCAGAGATGTCCAAGAGAAATAGGCCACACATGCAATTTTAAATGATCTAATAGCTATATATTAAAAAGTAAAAAGAAACAAGTGAAATTTATTTTAATGTTTTATTTAATCTAAGATATAAAAAAATTCACATTCTTCTTTTGAAATCCAGTATATTGTATACTAATAGCACATCTTAATTTGGATTAGCTATATTTCAAGGGCTCAATAGCCACATGTAGCTCATGGCTGCTGTATTAACACAGACTCAGACTTGAGCAAGAAGGGTTTCAAAAAAGAGTTTCCCTAAGCAGAGGTTTTAAATGATGAGCCATGTACTTCATGTGAATACAAATTAAGGTGCCTCTCATTACCAAACAAACAAACGCTACAACTTAGAGCTTCAATGACTCAATCACTAATGGACTGTTGAGGTAGTCACAACTGAGACCTTCTAGTGTCAGCACCACAGGGCCAGAAACAGAGCAGATAGGATTTTATAAGCAAAAGAATTTCAGATTCAGTAGTATAAGCAATGCTCTCTCCAGAGCTAATGTTTTCTCACAGTATTTAAACTGAACTAAACCAAAAACATAATTTTTTTTTTTTTAATTCAAGCCACATGCTAATAGTGCCCAAAATACTTTTTAAAAATCAGCTCTATGTATGATTGAGGTAGAGATCTATATATTTAGGGACACAGATTCTGGCTGCCCAGCTACACATTTGTCTCCAACTAGGGAAGCAACTGCTCATTCCATCACTCCAACCAACGTCTGCTTAGCACCTTTCAGTGAATGTTGTGCTCTAAGCACCGAGCTAGGTTTTGGGTATGATGATGACAATGATGACTAACAAGCATCGAGAACTTACCATGTTCCAGGAACTGTACTAGGCATTTCACATGGTATTATTCATATTTTCATTTTACAGATGAAAAAACTGAGGCACAGATAAGTAAGTAACTTATCTAAGTCATGTCAGGAATCAAACCAGGCAATCTGGTTAGAACACCCATGTTCTGAAATATATACTACATTGACTAATTAGAAATTATAAGAGACAGTTGGTACTGTCACACAGAGCTCAGAGACTACTGGGGAAAGACATATAATTCTGTATCGTAAGTGTTCTGAGAGAAGGATATTAAGTGTTCTCTGACCTAAAGTGGATATCAAGAAAAACTTCTTAGAAAAGTTATACATTCCTCATCTGAAAAATCAGGATAAGACTGCTCACCCTTCAGTGATGTTGCAAGAATTAAATAGGAGAACTTATATAAAGCAGGCATAGCACAATGCTTAATAACTACTATTGTAATCATCTATCCTGTTTACTGGCCCAAGATCAGGATAACAAACTGGCCTGACAGGATGTAGCTTTTACTTCCTGATGTTCTTGCTAAAAAGACAGAGACAGGAAGGAAGTAGAAGCTGGGAGAAGACAAATAAATATTAACTCCGGCCTCAGCATAATCCACCACCACCACACTAAGTGACTGAAACAATTTCTTGGTGTGTTTCACCTTTCATTGCCAAGAACTTCTATATTTAAGTCACTTTACTTTCAGAGAAAGGGTTCTTAAAAATTGGTTCATGGATAGTTTTAAGGGTCTAGGAACTCCTGAAACAAATGCAAGACGGTGTACATGCATAAATATGTTCTTTTTTTTCCTGGAGGTAGAGTCTAATAGCCTTTTTCAGATTCTCAAAAGAAATCCCTGACACAACAGTTTGGCAAATAGGGAAAAAAACAGTCTATCAACCTTAATGTTCCTGTGAGAATTAAAACCCCTTTTGTCTATAAAATCTTCTATAGTCTTCAAAATAAACTATTATTCAGAAGATCCTTTGCTTTATTTCATCTTTAAGGATAGTTTCTAGTCTGCCATAAGCTTTTCAGGAATTAAGTCTGGGAATTACTTTAATATTTATAATATTCTTTGATTTATTCAACCTGTACTGAAATTTTGCAGTATCAGGCACTGTGTGCATTAATTTCTAGACATAACCAAATGAATAAGACACAGATCCTACCCTGAAGCAGTTCAAAAAAAAAAAAAAAAAAGGATATATTAAAAAAAAAAAATCACATTAAAATGTGGTGAATACTATCCTTAAAAGAATAAAGACTCCCTAAGTAGACAGCAAAGAATTAGCAATCAAGGTTTCAGGAAGGGTTTGACAAAGGAGATGATATTTAAGCTGGGCCTTAAAGCAGGAATAAGGTTTACAAGGTAAAGGTGTGCTTAGACAAAGGGAAACAGTAGGATCACAGACACAGAAGAATAAAATCTGGTGGCATGCTGAACTGAGAGGTAATAAGCCCACCCACCATATGGCTGGAGAAGAGGAATGAAACTAAAATGGCAGATTAAAGCATTATGCTGACCACTGAGAGAGGGGCCAAGAGCAAACGCACAGTATCTGTTCTAGGAGGTTTACTGCGGAAATAGCGAAGACAAAAGAATGGTCAGGATGTCAAAAGAACACCACAAAGGAAGAGACTTTATGCCATACTCAGAAAAGTGAGATGGATCACGCTGGGGATGTGGAGTCACTAAGGGATCCCAGTTGTATTTTCTATATAAGTTGGAAGAAGGATAGTCTCAATGAATGAAGGAGAGACTCAAAGCACACAGTTTATTAGGAGGTTATAGCAGTGATCCAGATAAGAGGTAAAGGCTAATTCTAAGACAGAAAAAGCAGAAAGGACAGGACTGATTTTAATAATACTGAACAAATTATTTTCTCCATATACTTATCATATAAGCTATGTCTCTCTCTACATATATATGTATATAGTATCTATTTTATCTATTTCATATATATATATACACATATACACACACACACACACACACACACATATATATATGGGCTTTCTTGGTGGCTCAGATGGTAGAGTCTGCCTGCAATGTAAGAAACACAGGTTTGATCCCTGGGTCAGGAAGATTCCCTGGAAAAGGGAATGGCAATCCACTCTAGTATTCTCATCTGGAAATCTTATGGATGGAGGAACCTGAAAGGCTACAATCCATGGGGTTACAAACTCAAACATGACTGAACAACTAATACACACACATACATATATATATATATATGGTGTCTATTTTATATATATACATGGTATCTATTACATACCCGGTGGCTCAGCAGTAAAGTGCTGGAAATGGGGTTTGATCCCTAGGTTGGGAAGATCCCCTGGAGAAGGAAATAGCAACCCATTCCAGTACTCTTTGTCTGGAAATCTCAAGGTCAGAGGAGACTAGAAGACTACAGTCCATGGGGTTGCAAAGAGTTGAACACAACTAAGCATCCACTTCCAGCTCAAACAGTCATATAAGCTAAGCAATAGGGATTAACAGTGAACAAGCAAACAGTCCCTACGATTAAGAAGTGCATACTCTAGTTGAAGAAGGAATTCATAGGGCCTGAACTCCATCTTAGGCCTGTTCATGCCGATCATGCTCAGCCACCTTTCCAATGGACTCTGAACTCTGTGTTTAGCGCCTGTGAAAACAACAACAGAAGGATAAGACACCCCCCCCCCCGCCCCGCGCTCCGCCCCCCCAGACAAGGGAACCTTGAAGATCATATCTAGGTTACTCATCGCCTAAGGGAAAACATACACTAATCACCCCTTCCTCCAGACAGGCCATAAATTTTTCTGTATCTGTTGGAGTGTAACCTCGGGCTTACTGATTATTGGCTAGTTGTTTGACTGTTTGAGCACATGAACACATAGCACGTGAATGATGGGGTATTGGGACGGTATTTTCCTTGGTTTATGTAAGTCTCAAGGAATTTGGAGTGGTGGGTTCAGACACACACACATGGGGTATAAAAGATTTTCACAAATGCTGGTCGGGGTCCTTGGCTAAGAGGAGACTCTGCCTTGGGCCCACCGGTGTAATAAACTGCACTCCACTATCTGCACTGTCCTTCTGAGTGAGTTTGTTTCCCAGAACACGTGGCTACAACATAGTGAGGTATTCAAATAAAACAGACAATTATAATGAAGCATGGTAAATGCTATGACAAGTATAAATTTAAAAATTGTGTAAGATAAGCTCTTAAATAAGATTTGGTAGGTATAAGGGATGAGAGGTAAAGTAGTCAAGAGATGACTTTCCCTTCCAGAGGAAATGTTATCTAAGGTAAGATCTGAAGGATGAGGAAGAGTTGATCATGCAAAACACAAGAGAAGGTAGGAAAGGTTTCAAGAAACATTTCAAAAATAAAAGAAGAAAAGTGAGAAGATAAATCTCAGGTTTCTAGCTTGAGTTACAGGAAGTGGTGATGTCACTGAGAAAGGGAAATAAAAGAGACTAGGATAGTGGTCAGGGCAAGATTATGAAGTCACGTCCTACTGAACACTCAGATGAAAATACTAGCTGGTAATGAAAAACACAGGTGTTCAGTTCAGGTGAGAGATCCAGTTATTAGATTACTGTAATAATTGCTTTCCTGTAAGTTAAAAATATTATACTAATTTAAGCTGATTGATATAATTAAATTCCAATACAGCAAATGCTGAAGGAATTGTATAAAAAATTTAAAGAAACAGCTGACAAAAAGTCATCCTGCTTCAAGCTACCTATGTCCTATATTTTCAACTAGAAACAATTTGGTGAACTATAGAAGAAAACAACATCTCATTTTCTGACTGATATCAAAGAACATTCTTTACCTAACCAACTCTTGAGGTTATATATATTAATAGTTTTTTACATCTCCACTGATTTTCAATGCTCAAAATAAAGTATTATTCTAAGAAACATATTTCTTTCTTCATTATGCTTTTCTGTATTTTCCAAATTTTAATGACTATGTATTATAACCACCACTGAGGGGAAAAAAATCTTTTAAAGCACCATACTCATTACACACTCATTACAATTTCATATTATGTATGGTGTTTATTTGCAGATTTGGTCCCTGGACTAAAATTAAGTATCTTCATCTAAAAACCAAATAAATAAGAAGGAGCAAATCTTTTGTCACATAACAATTTAGTAAAAGCCATAAAAAAATCTGTTTAAATTTTTTTTTTTCTGTTTAGTAGTTATACACATCACAGTCTGACATATTAATAAAAGATTTCATTCAAAGACTATAGAAAAAATTGTTACAATAACAAAAGCCAAGCTTTATAATGTAGTATCTCAAAGGCTTGGTGGAAGTGACCTAATACCATTTACCAAACTGAATTTTAACAACCATAATTTTAGCACAGGTAAATAACTCTTATTATGACATTACTGGAGTTGACAAATGATGGGACTTTGCCTACACTGTAGTTCTCACCTAAAGTAAAAGCCTAGGGAAAATATTTTCACAAGTGTCAAATCAAGTATAAATGTATTTCAGATTTATAAAATGTGACTATAATTTAAAACTTAATATGGTTTTGAGGCTCTATGATTTTCTTAATAAGACAATCGTAAAATGTTACATATGTCCTTTTTTGTTATTAGCTTGTAATTCACCCATACAAGACGGACAGTACAACTTAACATTATAGTAACCAGAAGTAGTGAAGGCTCAATTTATCAAAATGTAATTAATATTACAAATATTTGTACTAGCAAGAACATTTAATGTACAATGCTTTACCTATTAAAACTCACTACAAAGACATTCCATATGTAAAATAACTACTGTTGAAATCGAGCAAGCCCTAGAATATTGGGGTATGTGTCTATTTTCACAGGCTTGAGAGGCATAAATGACAAGTATTTTCAAATCTAGCTACTACTCAATGCACATTTCTCATAACACAAGCAAAAATGCTAATGGGACATTTATAGATAATATGAAAATGCAGTCTATACACCATTAAGAGACTAATCCAATGTTTATTTTTGCAAACCAAAGTAAAAATGTTCTAAATCTTAATGAAAAGCTGTACCATATAAGAGAAAAAATGTAGAACTAGAACTTATACAACCAGGTTTGGGTGCCAGCCAGCACTGTTGCTGACCTGATGTATGACTGATTTTTTTTCCCGAAGAGTAAGAAAGAAATTGGATTATGTAATCTCCAAGGGTTTGTTTTTATTTGTGTTTTACTTTCTAGGATTCCAACAGTAGAAGCTTTATGTAATAGGCAAAGGCTTACTTTTTTGAGCTGGAAATGAGAATCTGGTAGAATTCAGTAGAAGGCAGATATGTCAAAACTAATCACTCACATTTAAAAAAGGTGCCCAAGGGAGACAAGATGCCAGAGGAGTAGGTGGAAGTAGAGTATATCTCTGTCCATGGATGCATCAGGAATACATCTTCAGATGCAGATCTTGTAGAGCAATCAGCTGAGAGCTAGAAGGAGTCCCTGACCATCGGAAAGGAATACACAGATCCCCACGCAAAACTTGGTAGAATGAAGGAAGGAAGGGAAACAGAGGAAGACAGTGAACAGAACCAATCTGCACCTGGGGGATTGGGGAGCTGAACCAGGGTTGAGATCCCCACATCAGAGCAACTGGTTGGGACAGAAGGGAAGCATTTGAGGCTGTTGGAGAGGGAAGGTGATCTGTAACAGTCTCAGTGGAGTGAGAATGACACAGACAATCCATGCCATGGCCCTACATACCCCGGATGGGGATGCAAGGAGACCAGAATGCATAGTGACTGGCAGATGGAGAATAGAGACTGGCGAGCAATTCCAGGACAAGCACTGCTGTTGACCACAGGGAGATGGTCCGAGGAGATGAGGAGGAGGAGAGCATGGCAGGGAATGTCTTTGGAAGAAAGCCAGGAAGCCATGGAGGCAGGGTGCTACTGCTGAGTCACAGAGAAGGGATGGAGCCCATCACTGTAGCCTCTCTCTCCACACGCAAACGCCGGCAGCTGACCAATAGACAAAGACCACTGAGACGGTGGTCCTAAGGGTGCCAGACACACTGAGCAATAGGGAAGGACGAGCCAGACAGGCCTTTGAACACCAGCTGCCAGAGGTTAGAAAAGGATTCTAAAAGCACCGTATTTTCCATGCCTGTGGCAATGGGCTTCACTGCACACCTGGCATCACTACAGTCCCTGTAATCCAAGCAGCCATGCCACCTCCACATTCGGTCCTCACTGGGGCAGAGCAGCCAGATGCTAGGAAAAAACCCTAACGGTGCCGTATCTCTTTAGCCTGTGGTTACTGGTGTCCATGAGCTTCCAGGGTTCTTGTGAATCAAACAGCCATGACATCTCCATGCCCAGTCCTCACCGGTGCAGACCTGAGTCCTCCAGGGCAGCCTCAGGAGCAAATTCCCATGGACGACCCACATGCAGAGGTAAGGATAAAAACACAATTGAGCTCAAGGGGCAGAATGGCTAAGGAAGAGGATCAAAAACCTTTCCACCAGCTGTATAAGCTGCAGACTAAGTCCACACGATCAACTGCATAGACTCTGTGTCTATGGTATATATAAAAGGACAATGAGTGTTCCCAAAAAAGAAAATGCCTTTAAAAAAAAAAAAAAAAGCCTAGCTCTAGCAGCTATGGACACTGGAGGCAAGAACACACAGGAGCAGGGCCAGATTAGAGTCTGAGCTGTCCCCAAAACAAATCAAAGTGATCTTGAGAAAGAAAGAGGAGCTGGTGGAATAGACCTTTCCTGACTTCAGACTATACTGCAAAGCTACAGTCATCAAGACAGTATGGTACTGGCACAAAAACAGAAATATAGACCAATGGAACAAGATAGAAAGCCCAGAAATAAACCCATGTGTCTATGGGCACCTTATTTTTGACAAAGGAGGCAAGAATATACAATGGAGAACATAAGTCTCTTCAGTAAGTGGTGCTAAGAAAACTGGCAGCTATGTGTAAAAGAATGAAATTAGAATACTTCCTAATACCATACACAAAGATAAACTCAAAATGGATAAAAAACCTAAATTTAAGACCAAAAGCTATAAAACTCTTAGAGGAAAACATAGGCAAAAGATTCTATGACATAAATCATAGCAAGATCCTCTGTGACCCACCTCCTAGAGTAATGTAAATAAAAACAAATATAAACAAGTGGGACCTAATTAAACTTAAAAGCTTCTGCACAACAAAGAAAACCATTAACAAGATGAAAAGACAACTCTCAGAATGGGAGAACTGCAAATGAAGCAACTGACAAAGGATTACTCTCCAAAATATACAAGCAGCTCGTGAAGCTCAATATAGGAAAATCAAACTACCCAATCAAAAAATGGGAGGAAGATCTAAACAGACATTTCTCCAAAGAAGACATACAGATGGCTAATAGACACTTGAAAAGATATTCAAAATTGTTTATTAGAGAAATGCAAATCAAAACTACAATGAGGTATCACCTCACACTGGTTAGAATTGCCATCATCAAAATATTTGCAAAAAATAACTGCTAGAGAGGATGTGGAAAATAGGGAACCCTCTTGCACAGTGGTAGGAATATAAACTGCTAGAGGCACTATGGAGAATAGCATGGAGATTTCTCAAAAAACTAGGAATAAAACTATCATATGACCCAGCAACCCCACTACTGGGCATATACTCTGAGAAAACCACAATTCAAAAAGACACATATACCCCAATGTTCACTGCAGTACTATTTACAATAGCTAAGACATGGAAGCAACCTAGATGTCCATTGACAGAGGAATGGATAAAGAAGTTGTGGTACAAAGATATATAATGGAATATTAGCCATAAAAAGGAATATTTTAAAGTCAGTTCTAGTGAAGTGGATGAACCTAGAGCCTGTTATACAAAGTGAAGTTAAGTCATAAAAAGGAAAACAAATATTGTATATTATTGCATATATCTGAAATCTAGAAAGAGTACTGACGAACCTATTTGCAGAGCAACAACAGAGATGCAAACACAGAGAACAGACTTGTGGGCACAGTGGGGGAAGAAGAGGGTGGGACAAATTGAGAGAGTAGTATTGAAACATATACAGTACCAAATGTAAAACAGACAGCCAGTGGGAATTTGCTATATGACACAGGGAGCTCCTCCCAGTGCTCTGTGACAACCTAGAGGGGTGGGATGGGGTTGAAGGTGGGAGGGAGGTCCAGAGGGAGGCAACATATATATATCTATGGCTGATTCATGTTGACATATGGCAGAAACCAACACAACATTGTAAAGCAATTATTCTCCATTTAAAAATTAAAAAAAAAAATTTTTAAGGTAAAACTGAATGGGAAAATACTGTTTTTATTTAGTATTATGCTGAGTATTTGCTATGCATTTGAAAAACCAATGTTTTTAAAATATATTTTCATCAATTAAAACAATTATTTATCAAATAGAGAACATTTTTTTAAGAAGGTACCCAGACTAAGTTTATAAAATGTCAAGACATTCTGTTCAAAGAGGTAGATGATACTAAGGGCAAACACTGACATTACTGTGGATTTGAAACTATACTGCCTTCTATAGACATTCACTCCCAGAATTCATCCCTCCTTCCAGCAGAATTTTCATGTGGGGATATGCCCTCCTCCATTTGGTCTCAGTGGCAAATTACCCCCACCCCTTCAGGAGACAGTTCATGACACATGAGCAAACAGTACATCCCTGGCCACTGACTGTTTCAGTATAACCCTACACCAGTCCAATCAGATTGACTCTTAGGGCTTTTGCAGGAACTGCCAGAAGACAGTAACTTCACTAGATTTGAAATAATAGGTACATGAAACTCAGATGTGCAATAACCCCCCGACAACATAATAGGAAAGTCTACCTGAGGATGGAACCACCTAGTCAAAGTGGAAACAGGAAATGGAGAGAGCAAGAGAACTGATTATATCATTTTAGCCCCAGTGCAAAGCTATGCTTTAAGCTATCCCTACCTCTAAGAGGCCTCAGTGAATAAATTCACTCTCACTTATTCAGCCTGGGTTGAATACTTTTTTTACAACTGTAAAAAATCATAACTTTCTCTACAATAATTTCAATGCAGACTCATGGATGAGGAAAGATCTTTCCCAAGTTCTTTCCATATAGCCCAGCTGCATCATTTAATTCCCTTATGTCTCAATATCATCAACAAAATAAAAGTATCAGCCATTATCTGCTTTAAAGTGTTGTGAAGGTTAAAAAAAAAGTTTGTGTAAGTAAAATGATATTTAAATCCAATGCCCTATAGAAGGAAAAGAGGTCTCACTTTTTTAAAAATTATAATTTTATTCATTTATTTTTTATTTTGGGCTATGATGGACCTTTTGTTGTTGCGCAGGCTTTTCTTTAGTTGAGGCAAGCAGGAGCCAGTCTCTAGTTGCAGTGCATGGGCTTCTCATTGAGGTGGCATCTCTTGCTGTCGAGCACAAGCTCTAGGGTAAGGGAGCTTCAGTAGTCGTGGCCCATGGGCTCAGTAGTTGTAGCTCCCAGGCTGTAAAGCACAGGCTCTAAAGTTGTGGCACATGGGTTTTGTTGCTCTGCAGCATGTGGGGTCTTTCCAGATCATGGATTCAACCCATGTTTCCCACATTAGCAGGCAGATTCTTTACCAATGAGCCACCAGGGAAGCCCTCACTTTTTAAAAAGACATTTTAGGAAGTCATTTTTACAATATGCATTACTATAAAAGTTTCTAGGCACAAGGAGATTAACCAAGAGTACCTGCTATATTTAGATTCAAATCTAATTGCATTCAAGTCCATTTCTACACAGTACATGTGGATAAGAAAGAAAATTCAACTCCAACTCTAGTAGTCTTGAGATCAGGTATTAATTCTACCGCTTATAGGTTTGTATGACTTTTGGTAAAATAACCTCTCTAAGCATCTTAACTCTGTGCCTGTAAAACAGAACACTAATATCTATCTCAAGTTACAAAGGTTTTGTGAGGACCAAATAAGGCAACAGTTACAAAAGCTCTTGGTATGGTGTCTGCATATAAAATTCCTTCAATAAAATGTATTAAATAATGTTTTCCTAATGTGTTATTCCATCCTAAAGGAGATGAGTCCTAAGTGTTCTTTGGAAGGACTGATGCTAAAGCTGAAACTCCAATACTTTGGCCACCTCATGAGAAGAGCTGACTCATTGGAAAAGACTCTGATGCTGGGAGGGATTGGGGGCAGGAGGAGAAGGGGACGACAGAGGATGAGATGGCTGGATGGCATCACCAACTCGATGGACGTGAGTTTGGGTGAACTCCGGGAGTTGGTGATGGACAGGGAGGCCTGGCGTGCTGCAATTCATGGGATCACAAAGAGTCGAACATGATGAGCAACTGAACTGAACTGAACTGAATGTGTTGTTCAAATGCCTAAAGTTGGAGGAAAAATTACTTCAAGGGAAAGGGAGGAACAAAGTTAGGAGTTTGGGATTAACATATACACACTATTATAAATAAAATAGAAAATCAACAAGGATCTACTGTATAGCATAGGAAACTATACTCAATATTTTATAATAACTTATAAGGGAGAAGAATTTGAAAAAGAACAAGTGTATGTATGTATATATGCCTATATATGTATATATATATGTGTGTGTATATATATAAAAGGAATATATATGTATAAAAGGATCATTTTGCTATACACCTGAAACTAACACAACATTGTAAATCATACTTCCAAAAAAAAAATTTAAATAAATTTTTAAGATATACTTATTTCACTGTCCATAATCAAATAGTACCTTATAGTTGATGGAAGGCCATTATTTATTTGGAAGTGACTTTTTCTTTATTCAGTGCTACACAAGAAAATAGTACATCCTGCAATTAAAGGTTGCCTTAGATTTAATAAAGTACACTGATTCCCATTTTAAGAACTATAGTACTTAACCAAATAAACTAGTATTTACCAAGATTTACATTAGAAACAGAAAAGAGTGTGTGTGTATTTATATAGTCAGGTATAATTTTACTTTACATACCTCTGTAGGTCAACTATTTCATTGTTAAGGGTATCTAGCTCCTTAATAGCAGAGAAATCTGCAACAGGACTTGATCCTATGATGTTCTAAAAACAAAGAGTTCACAATTACAACATTATTACTATAAAAATTGCACGTGGAAAAGCATTAAAAATGTTTAAAAGTACTATATAGATACATGTTTTATGGTATTACTAACACTTTAACTCACTTAAGAAAACTATCGTATCTAGTGTAATTTCACACACATACATACAGACATATTTCCTTAAACTCTTTAAAAGCTGTTGTTCTATAATATATACCACCACTTGAGATCTCATTGTCTTCATCACTTATCTTAGCCTGTCTAGAACACTGCAATAAAGAAGATAACAGATTTATAAACTAATTCCTCCACTGAAGCATAAATTTCTTGGGGAGATGAATGGTGATTTATTTGTATTTGTATCAAACAAATGATGGTTGATTTTATTTAATTAAACAAATATTTACTTTCCTTAAATACTTTCAGCATCTCCTCTATTTAAACTAAAGCCAACCACCCAGCATATTCCACAGTAAATGTTAAAATCACCATACATGAAACTATCTTCATATGATATAATTTACATAAGATTTTCTTTTGATAATGAAGATATCAGAACTAGTCTCTGAATGGTATTTGTATTTAGAAAACCCAGCTGATTTATTCTGGGTCCTGCTATTTTACTAGCTGCATGATTTCACTGTAAAACAGGGAAATAATCTCTTGCCTGCCCACTTCAAAAATTAAATATTGCATATGAAATCATTCTACAAAGTTTATGATATTTTATAAATGTAAGCTATTATAATTAACTTCAGAAAATGCTCTTTAAAGATAGAAAGCCTCGCAATGACTTGCTTCCACTCTGGCTCAATTTCCTTTGTGAACCATTTTTGTCCCCTTACATAACCAGCTGAAGTCAGGGAGAAAAGATAATTGTTCCTTCAAACACTTGACCTATACCCTATGCTACAAGCAGATTGACAAATAACGGGATGATCACCATTAGGATATGTTAAAACTGAGATTTAAACATGTAAAACTAAGATATATTGAGGACCTTATTAGCAGAACACAAAACTTACTATTATGCTGCTATGAACTTAATGTATGTCACCAACTTGCACAACAGAAGAAGAAATCTGGAAGTTCACAATATCCTATCTGCTTATAATTATAAAGGTTTACAAATAACTTAAGTAGTAATCTGAAAACTGTAGCGCTGTAGGTAAGGCAGGTATTATTATAAATCTCATTTTAGAATTAAGGAAACATACTAAAGGACTTGCTTAAAGTTGAACCCAGCTAATAGGCAATATTGTCAAGAGACTTTCTAATTAAATTCAAGTGCTATTTCACATTATGCCCCTTAGCACCTGCAAACTAAGACAATTTAAATAAAACTATTACCCTAAAAGCCAACCCGATAAACAGATACATCCATAAAATGTGGCAAATAATCATTTCTATACTTCTTTACGCTACACTGCATAACAGTCTTCATGTGCTTTGTTTTGATCATCAACACCAAAATTAGGATCAATTAGGATTCAATTAATGCTAGTCTCAATTTTATATTACAGATCTGTACCAAATGTACCTCTTACAGTGTTTTACTACATGTTTCACTAATACACAGACCCTTACCATTCCATATTAAATTAGAAATTTTAAAGTGAGTTTCTGAATGTGACAACTATTTACCAGGATTTTAACTTATGAACTAAGCCTGGCCAGACAATTTGAAAGGTGAACAAAATGAAAAATAAGCATTTAGTCTCACTTTCATCACCAAGAGTAACTTACATCACCTAAAAGCTACTGAGAACTTTGCTATCAGAGGTGCAAGCAAACCAAGAAACTCATGACTCCCACACCTCTTCTTATCACTCTAACTCAAAAAAAGTGACTCACATTTGACAGTCTTTCACTATTAAAAATATCATCAAGTAAGAGTGAGATAAATAAGTTTAACTTCAAGCAAGTTACAAAGTGATACCACAGATGACTCCAGAATGAAGATTACTTAGTTGGTACAGATTAGTGTGCTTGTGTGTGTCAATTACTGACACAAAAATTAAACTCCCATTCCAGAGCAATAAAATGACATTCAACCAGGAAGCATGGAAAGGTACAGCTAACAGTATATAAGGCATAATAAGAAAAATGTACTTTTTTATGTTCCCTTGTCACAGAATACTTTCTCTCACCCTGTTTTGTGCATTACAGAAAAGTTCCACTTTGGTGATTCTAAGTGCATCAGAGAGCCTAAGGAAGGTAAGTTAAAATGCACACAAGGACCAAGTGACAGACATGTGACAAAAGCATGCTGTTTAGGTATTTTCTCTGCATCAACTTAACTGCATAAAAAAACCTCTAATTTCAAAATGTATCTTGTAAACCAAAACCTGTAATGCTAAAAAAGGCATAAAGTAAAGCTCTAACCTTGAGAGAGTAGAGTTAAGAAACTGACAGTACAAGAAAGGCGAAAAGCAGAGTGCTGCAGAATGGAAAAAATAGTCCAAACTAGAAAAAACACAGAAAGGAAAGCAACGTTCAAAAAAGGATTAGTCAAAGCTGCAAAAATGCAGTTCTAAAAAAATTAGATTATAAAGAGAAAATAGATTATTTGAACGACAAAACAAATGCAAATTTTAATTTTTAAGGTTAAAATTATTGGTTATAGCTAAGACAACAGTGATAAAATCCCATTTTAATGAATACTGATATCTCACATAGAAGTACCTGTGCTCTAGTGAATGGACTTTACTAAATCTACAAAACTGAAAATTCTGTACAGCAGATGCAACTCAAAGTGTCTACTAATTAGAGCCTTTGATGAACAAACATAATTTGCTTCAGAAAGTTCTGCTGTATGTGTATTCTGTGTTGGTGGGAGATTCAGTGAGTATAAAATGAAGAGGGCAAGGGAAAAATGCAGTCTATATAGGTGAAAGAAGATGAAACAACACAGCATTCCATAACTGAGGTACAGTTATAGCAGGGGGAATAAATACAAGTTTGTAATCTTTATCTTTCCAGGTGGCATCACTTTTAGCCTTCTCTACAACTTAGGGGCTCCATGTCCTACATCAAAATAAATCTCAAAAATTCACAAAATGCTCCTCTCCCTAAACACTGACAAAGCAGATTATCAAACAGTTACTTTTCTTGAAAATAAGAATAAAAACTCTTACACATTAACTTCTGTACTTAATGGCTATAAATTTCCATTTAGTTGAGTTAGAGAAAATAATCCAATTTTGATTTATCCGATTTGTTAAAATGGGATTTTTTAACCTATGCAACAAAATTAATGCAAAACCAAAATAGTCTACTGACATTTTAAAGAGAACTCTCCTCATATCAAATATGTGACAACTCCTACATATATAACTTCAAAGAATCACTACAGTCATGGTTACTTTGTAGGTCACAAGAAATTTAAAGATATGAAGTTCATAGTTTTAAGGCAAATAGCCACTAGAGTAGGCAGGCTCTTTTAAAGCTCTATTACAAGGCCAAGGTATTATAAACCATAATATTAGGAAGTGTTTCTAGACGAGAAAAGAAAAATTAAGATACAATATTACTAAAACATGTAGTTTTGAAAATCCCCACTACTGGCCAGAACCAAAAGTAGCTGAAACCTGTTTCTAACTATTCAGATATGAAATGTGGTTGTATGTTCAGGAATAGAGGTCATCCATATGGCAAAAACCACATAGGTTTTTTCCTCAAAAAGTTTTTCTTTTCATGTAAAATCAACAACAAGTAATCATAATCTCTTAGGTGTTATTTTCAAATTTTTATTGCTTTCTCCAAGTGTGAATTATCAAATAAAACATAATAATTCTTATAGGTTTCATTTAAAATCAACACTCTATTAATAAAAATTAATTCACAAATCCATGAGGGGAAAAACAAGATCAAGTTTTCCCAGTTTTCAGACTGGAAAACATGGTTGCCATACATGTAATGAATGGTGGGGAAAATGAGCTATAGCCCAAGGATATCATACAAGGCACTGAACATATTTATAGATACAAATTAAACTACAAACAGTATACTGCTCTGTTTCTAGCCAAATATATTTTCTCCACTATTCCATACAAATTGAGTTTGTCATCTGACATAGCATTTGTTTCTTTCTGTTAACTGCATTAAGGTTTTAAGTTGTCTTACCTTTTGTAAAGTGGCCCTATCTGATGGTGGGATCATCTCAGGAGTAAGAATGTGAGGAGGATCAATGCCCTTTATTAACTTCTGATTGATTAAGTGAAAAGCCAAGGCAAATTGATCTTTTGAAAGCTTCCCACAGTTCTTTGTGTCACATAATGCCCTGTGCAAATAAACAAAATGAACAGTATACAAATGCCACAAGTAACATTCTAAAAATCCAGAGGAAAATTAATATGACTATGTAGCTCTAAAATAATCATCATTTGAGTTAAAAAAGAAAGTCACACCAACTCATGGCTAGCCCAAAACTCACTAACATGTTAGAAGAGAGATATTAGCTATTAATAAAATGGGGGGTGTGTAACTTGGGTTTGCTCTGTGCTTTCTTATTGATTTCCAGAATCACTATAGAGTAAAAGTTGTGGTGGGCCAATATTCTCTGCTCCCGACATTTTAAACATTAAAAGATGTTAAATAAAGCCTAAAGTTTTGACAAATTTGGTTCATTCATGGCATTAGAATGATTATAAAACAAGCAAAATACCCTGTGTCAGCTTGTTTCCTGCAACTTTTGAAGCAGGAGGATATAAGGATCCCCAAGTCAAAGAAAAACAACAGCTACAAATGGAGATCACGTGTGGAAAGAAGGCAGCAATCTGGAAACCTTTACAAAATCACTTGAAGAGAAACAGCAATGTTTTATTCTATTTGCTTTTTCCTTTTTCTTTCTATTTTTTTAAACTCAGCTTTCTAAAGTTCTGATCTGAATGATTCACTGAAAACCAACGTGGCCTAACAAAAAGACTATGGTGTCAAAGAAACCTTGAATTCTGCTTTTCTACTTATTTCTTCTTGGGAAGTTGGCCATATTTTTTAACCTCTCCAAGCCTAAGTTTCTTTATCTACAAAGTGGAGATAACATCCATCTTGCAAAATTACTGTGAGAATTAAAGACAAAGTACAAAAGAAGTTTGGGCATAATGGGAAGCCCATGACAGCTGCCACTTATTCAGCCTAGGCACTAGAAAGTGAAAGCTAACATTAGTTATATGTATTTAATCTTTTCCAGTCTTGAGTTCTTATTCTTTTTAAGGCAGATCTACTGTCCTTTGTTCTTTTCTATGTTCCTTTTTGCAACTATGTGGTACCATTTTTGATGTCTGCCCCTTGGAATCTCATGATAACTAACCTCAATATAATGAGACAGATTGGCAGCAGGCACACTATAAAGCATTTTCATTATATATTATCTCATTTAATGTGAAATTCACTAAAGATGCTAAAGTTTGTCACTTTTAAAGACCAAGTGTGTAGTTCCCATGTAAAGATGTAAGTATACATATAATCCTACAGAATTATACAATAATGCTTTCAAGATCCTGCTTTTTAATACTGTTTAAATTTCAGAATTTTGGATTGTCCTTTAAAAACTGAAGTTTAATAGTTGATATAAACCAATGCTGGATTTTAACATTCTAATAACTGACACTGTCAACCTCATAAAATTATAGGTAACCTATCCTCAAGCTTTTGTCCACTACTCAGAAGAAATCATCAAGAGGGAGGGGATATACGTATAATTATGGCTGATTTGCGCTGTCCTATGGCAGAAACCAATGCAACACTGTAAAGCAATTCTCCAATTAAAAAATAAATTTATTAATAAAAAAATCATCAGACAAAAGTTTTACTACAAAGTTCTAAAACAAAAACTGTCCTACTTACTAATGCCTAAAAATATTAATAAGAATATACAAAAGTAGAGCTGATACAAAACCATTATTTGTTTTTTAAATCAGCTTAAAGTCTTACCAAATATGGGCTAGTAAGGCAGAAGGTAAGCCTGTCTTCAGGAAGATTTCACGGACTTCCAATCCTGACACAAATCCATCCATATCTTTATCAGTTTTCAAGAAGATTTCATCATATTTAGCTTTTTCTGCAGGGGATACAATCCACTACAGGAAAAAAATACATATATATATATTTCTGCCAAAATGAAACAAACTTTCAAGTGTCCCCTTTCAAGTCATGACAGTATCTGTCACAAATTCTCAGCAACTCTATCCCACTAACTATAGCAACAGTGTGTCACTTCCATCACACCCCAACTGAAATGCTGTGATGAAGAGAAAATTACAGAAAAAAAATATAGGTTAGCTACAGGGCCTATATTTACAGATGCCCATTTTATTTTGTTTTAATAAAGAGTAAATTCAAGCACAGTTAACTCTTGACTTGACCACATTAATATATGTAACTGGGAGAGTTTGTGTAAATAAAAGACTCAGATAATTCTAAATCTCCATTTTTTTAGTTTCATTCGGCATTCTTAACTATAGCCGAACAGTTAAGAATCAGGTGGCTGATTTGCATATTCTGTCATTATTTTCCCTCACTCAATCTAACAAGAAGCTGGCTACAGGAAAAAAAAGGCCTTGGACAACACAAAACTGGATAATTTGACCCCAAAGAATCAAGAGTTAACTTGAGATTAAACAAACAAAACATCTAATAACTATGCCAGGGCAAGCATGCCAGATTAACACAGTGTATTTTCTATCTCCAACTTGAATTCCAGGTAGATCAAGGCAAAGCCAACAAAACATCCATATGACCTAAGTAAGGCCAAATACAGAAGAGCATTATCTGTCTTCTCTAGGACATCCCATTAGACAAGTTCAACTGGAGGGAGCCCTGAAGTTTGATCCTTTTGATTGTTCCTTCTATCTTCATCAAGCGATCAGTTGCTAAATGCCATGCACTTTGTTTTTTAAAAAAGTCCTTTAACAATGATAAATCTATACCTGTCTTAACGGTGCTTTGGTAGGTAAAATGCCTACTGGTGGGAAGGAGTGGTAAGATTCCTTGGCTGATGCTGAAGAGGGGATCAACCGCACAGGGCCTGATATACTGACCGTTTTCCTCTTAGAAGGTGGCACCAAGGCTGGAGGCAAGGACATTGGCACAGGTTCTTTCTCCAGTGCGCAGTATACCAAAAACATGGCCTTCAAAACAGATGAACCAGAGTCATATATATTAAAACCACTTAACAACATCCACCCACAAATTAACTTTTGTTCAACAAAAAGCATCTTCAAGCTGCCTCAAATTCTTTTATTAAGAAATTAAGATGGGAAGGAAAGAAAGAGGAAAAAAGGGAGAGATGAAAGGAAGGAGGGATAAAAGGAAATAAATTAAAACTAAGCAACTTTTAGGAAGATATCCTAAGCAGTAAAAACTCGGACACACAGCCTTCAACTAAAAGTCTTGTAATGTCAAATGAAAACAACCCGGGGGAAAAAATATTTGCAAAGAAAGAACTAACTTTCCTAATATATAAAGAATTCCTACAAATTAACAGAAAAAAAAAAAACACAAAATCCAGTAGGAAGATGGATTAACAGATAATTTGTAGAAAAGTAAATACCAGGCCCATCCTTTAACTTACAAAAATATGCTCACTTTCACTCACAAGGAAACAGAAAGTTAAAACTATATGAAAACACCCTTTCCCATCTATCGACATAAGTCCAAAGTTTCATAACACAATTTTGCTAACTACAGTGGGCCAACAGACACTCTGGTACATTGCTAGTCAAAGCTCACACTAGTACCACACCTACTGCAAGGCATTCTGGCAACATCCACCAAATTATTGACTTCCCATTTGGCTCAGCAATCTGGTATCTGGGAATCTATCTTTACATATTCTCTACCTGTCTACATAGGAAAGGCTGTATGAAACAGGTTATTAATTGAAGAACTGTTTGTACCGGCACTTAAGTGCTCATCAACAGAAGACTGGTTTAAAAGACTGGTATATCCATACAATGAAATACTATCAAACCTAAAAAAAAAACAAAAACCACCAAACCCATGGGAAATATTCTGTATCTTAATTGCAGTGGTACCTTCACAGAAATATACAATTGTCAAAACTCATCAAATTATATATTTAAATTGAATGCAATTCATTGTATGTAAAGTAGTCCTCAATAATGCTGACCAGAAAAAAGAATCATGGAGCACTGTGTGTGAAAAGATATCCAAAATACAATGTTAACATGAAATTAAGTATAGTGTTGAACAGTGTGTATGTATAATAGTGTATAATCTTTGCAGTAACAGGATAATAGTTACTCAAATTTGTTTCAATTTGCATTAAGAAATTCTAGGAGTATAAACAAAGGCAGGATACATAAGAATATACAGAGTAGGTGTAAATGGAGCAGTTGGGGGCAAGGATGAGACTGATATTTTTTTCCACTGAATATCCTTTTATATTGAACTGATTTATGAACCATGAAACTATTTTACCTATTAAAAGTTATTTTTAATTATAAAATACAAAAAAAAAAACCCCACAAACTTTCTATTTTCAAAAGCTTGAATCACCAGAAACAAAACAATCTGGCTAGCACATACTTTCAACCAAATTCACAATATATGTGAGTATATTAGCTTGGCACTGAGTTAAAAGAAGTGAATAACATGCACATTAAAGGTCAGCATTCCTCTTGTACAGATGGGAGTCATTTCCTGGAAAAGTGGACACTTGAAGCAAAAAAGCTATGTCAGCCATCTGCTGCCAATAGACAACACATTTTTTTAAAGTTAAAAAAAGTATTGCTAAGTTCATGTTGCCTTGAAAACAGTTTTCCTGACAACTGAAGTCAAAATTTTTTCCACCAAATAAAACTGAAACAGTGAACAGTATACTGTTATGATTATGTTTGATTTCCTATTATATTGTACTTTATCTTAATCAAAGTGTATCATTGAAACTAAAACAGCAACTGAATCAAATGATGTACACTTGTCAAAAACAAAAAACCCACACACACAAAAAAACAAAACCTCCTTCCCCCAAAACCTGGCCAGCAACTAGTTTTTAAACTGACAAGTTCTAGGTACTAGCAAACGCATTTGCACAGCTAGAGAGACACTTAACTAAGAAGCATTTCAAACATCTTTTTGATGATTTCAAGGTAAAAGCATCAAAAATAAACCTAAGCTTACTCAGAGATACAGACAACAGGAAAAGAGGGTACTTTAGTTTCACTGCTGCAGTCAATTACCACTAGTGGCTCACTTTCTTTGATTTTTCTCATCCTCTATGCTTTTAGAGAGTATTTCTCAAAATTTAGTAGCCACCAGAAACACCTGGAGGGTTTGTTAAAACACAGGTTTTTCAACCCAACCCCAGTGATTCTTATTCAATTAGTCTGAGGTTAACGCCTGAGAATTTGCATTTCTAGTAAGTTAACTGGTGACACTGATGTTATTTATGGGAGACCATACTTTGAGAACCAGTATTTTAGGAGTTTCCTGAGGAGTTCTGTTTGCTCATTGGTTTACTCAATCAGCTGAACTGCCAACATCTAGTAACAGCAATCTAGGATGAAAATATCAGGTGTTTTTTTATGTCTTCCAAGTAATACATGCTTCTCTCATCAATTTAGTTCAATAAATCATTTACTGAAAAGTTTCTTGCCACCAGACACTGTGCTAGGCATTACAAATACAAAAGTAAAGGGATCTTTCATTTTAAGAATCCAACAGAAGGAGCAAACATGTGAAAAGTAAATTTCAATGCAATGTGAACAAGTTGAGAGAGAGTCTTAATAATTCTCTAAGTCCCAAAAACTCTTCATATAATGAGGATCCAACAAATAATACTGACAAAAATTTCACCACTTTCAATCTAAGAACTTATCTAACAGAAAAATTTAAGAATGTAAAAACGAATAAATAGATAGGAAGACAGAATATAAAGTAAAATAATATAAATTTTTATATTATTATATTACAAAAATATAATAATAATTATATTATTATTATATTTTTATATATAAAAAGAATATAAAGTCATGAGTCTCTCTCTCCAAGGAGGAAAGAATGATAAGGGGGAAATTACAGTGGAGAAACTTTGCAAACACAGCCTTAACCAAGTGATGAAGATTAATATTACCAGTGGTGGCATGTGGACATCATGTACCCATGCCCCACTTGCCAATAAAAGTGATGAGAGAGGTATTCTACATCTGTGGTATTCTTTTCAAAAATTCATACCCTCAGGCTAATTATGAGAAAAACACTTATTTCTAGGTTGGAAGACATTCCACAAGATACCTAGCTAGTACTCCTAGATAATGTTAAAAGTTATAGGAAAAAAGGAAACACTGAGAAACTATCAAAGACCAGAGAGACTGAGAATACACGGCAATTAAATGTAGTGTGGCAGCCTAGACGGAATCCAAGGACTGAAAGGAAACACTGGTGAAATGCAAATAAGGTCTAGAGTTCAATTAACAGTAATGTACCAATGTTGGTTTTAGTTTTGATGTAAGTACCATGACAATGTAATATGTTAATATTGTAAGAGAAGTGGGGTGAGGGGTATTGAGGAATTCTCTGTATTTTATCTACAACTTTCCTACAACTTTAAAGCCATTCTAAAATTTAATAAACATAAAAACAAATCAAAATCAGCATGATCTAGAAGGCCCAGGTTCAGTTCTCGCTGTCACTAACCGATCTGCTTAGAGGAGCTAATTTACAGGATCTTGTTCAACTCTAAAATCTATGATAAAGCATAAGCTCATTTACCAAATATTAAATTATTAAATTTAAGGGTCTTCACTTTAAGTTTAAAAACCGTGGTTTCAGACTCAATAAAACAAAGAAATAGGACTGCACACTGATAGAACTCATTCCAACAAAGGGAACAATAAACTTTAACATAATTATTAGTCATTTCCCAATATCATAATTTTTTATTTATTTTATTTTTGGTTGTGCTGGGTCTTTTGCAGCACATGGGCTCAGTAGTGCAGCATGTGGAGCCCATGGACTTCAGGATTTGTGGCGCACTGGCTCAGTGGTTGCAGCTCATGGGTTCTAGAGTGTGGGCTCAGTAGCAAGACCCAAGCTGTGGCACCTGGATTTAGTTACTCTGCAACATGTGGAATCTTCTTGGACAAGGGATCAAACCTGTGTTGTCCCCTGTAATGGCAGGCAGGTTCTTATTCTCTGTACCACGAGGGAAGCCCCCCAGTTTCATATATTATGGTATTTTGAGTTTTCAAACAGATACCAGAGAGGAAAATTTGACTCTTTCACAAAATGTCCCCTTAATGCCCTATCAGACATTCTCCTCAGCTAAGTAAGTCAGAAGTAAAATTCAGGAAGGTGTACTTCCAATATCCTTATACTCTAGTCATATAATTCATTCATGAGCAAACAAAATACTTGTAATAGTCATTGACCTTTAAAAAATCTGCATTCAAGGATGTAGAAATTATTTTTTGCCATCTTATTTTTGTGTGTATACATACATACATGACTGCAGTCACCGTCGGCAGTTATTTTGCAGCCTGGCACTGCAGCCATGAAATGAAGAGACACTTGCTCTGCAGAAGGAAAGCTATGATAAACCTAGACAGTGTACTGAAAGGCAAAGACATCACTTTGCAGACAAAGGTCCATATGGTCAAAGCTGTGGTTTTTCTAGTAGTCAGCTATGGATGTGAGAGTTGGCCCATAAAAATGGCGAGGCACTGAGGAACTGATGCTTTCGAATTGTGGTATTGGAGAAGACTCTTAAGAGTCCCTTGGACTATAAAGAGATCAAACCAGTCAATCCTAAATGAAATCAAGCCTCTAATAGTCATTAGAGGGACTGGTGAGTGCTGAAGCTGAAGTTCCAATACTCTGGCCACCTAATGTGAAGAGCTGACTCATTTGAAAAGATCCTGCTGCTGGGAAAGATTAAGGGCAAAAGGAGAAGGCAGTGGTAGAGGATGAGATGGCCAGAGAGCATCATCAACTCAATGGATATGAATCTGAATAAACTTCTGGGAGATAGTGAAGGACAGGGAAACCTGGTGTGCTGTAGTTCCTGGGGTTGCAAAGGGTCAGACACGACTTAGCAACTGAACAACAACAACAACAATACGTACACACCCATCTCAAAAGTCGTTTTATGAACAATAGAAATGATCCCTGAAAGTACTTTCCAAAGTCATTTTAATTGTGGCCAGAACACCCAAGGCATGCCAAGGCCTAACCTTTACAAATTTAGTTAAAAGAAAAAAAGAAAAACTCCACCAAGATACTCTAGATTCTGGATTTTTAACTAAAGCACTAGATTTCAGAGAACAGGAAAAGCATTTACCTTTGAAAAGAAGTAAGTACTGTTGATTAAAGGTTTATATACAACAGAAGTTATGAAAGTTAGAATATCTCACTATCTTCAACTTTAT
Organism: Bos mutus; assembly: GCF_027580195.1. Taxonomy (NCBI): domain Eukaryota; kingdom Metazoa; phylum Chordata; class Mammalia; order Artiodactyla; family Bovidae; genus Bos; species Bos mutus. Next base: position 92,721,840 of record NC_091619.1, on the reverse strand, counting down.
TTATTCTAATTAAAAAAGCAAACCAACCCCAAAATCCCACCTATGCTATAAAAGGAAAGAAAGAATTTGGTTTGGTTACAAATTTTAAAGTTTAAGTCTTGAACATAAAGACTCAGGTTCAACCAAACTTTGGTTCATTAATGAAATAAGAAGTTATTGTTTTTAAAAATCCATATTGTAATTCAACAAACCAAATTAGAATTTCTTATGAACTTCATTTTTATTTATTCCCATTCAAAAAATAAAAACACACTTTGGCTCTGGAACAATTGCCTGCATGTGGCCACATATGCAGGAGAAAAGCACTCCAGTCTGCACCCTTACACCTGAGTAGGGGCCACGCAGACTTTTACCTGGGATGGTTTTTCCTTAAATAGCAGCACAGATCCTTCCTTTTCAGAACACTCTCACGTGGTTTACTCTCTACTTTCTCAGGGTTTGCCAAAGATGGCTGTATCTAGGTTGCATTAGGAAGACTTGATAACAGGGCTCTCAGGACCTCCGTGCTCTGTTCCTGCTGGGGCGCCCAGTGAGGAAGAGAAGACAAGATGTTGGAATAGAAGACCTTGAGCTTACTCCTCCACAGGAACATCAACATGACAACTAACCACTGAACAATCATCAGTAAAAAAGACTGGAACATACCAAAAAAAAAAAAAAATATTCTACATCCAAAGACAAAAAGGAAATCACAATAAGATGGTAGGAGGGGCACATCTGCTATATAACCAAATCCCACACCTCTGGATGGGAGACTCACAAACTGAATATAATCATATAGCAGAAGATCTCCCGAGGAGAGAGAGCTCTGAGTCCCACATTAGGCTCCCGGGTCTGGGGGTCTGGCATCAGTAGGGGGAGTCCCCAGAGCCCCTGGCTTGGAAGGTCAGCGAGTCTTACTCTACAGGACTGGGGGAAACAGAGACTACACTTTTGGAGGGTGCACCCAAGGTCTCATGTGCACTAGGAACCAAGGAAAAGCAGTAAATTCATAGGAGCCTAGGCCAGACCTACCTGTTGGTCTTGGAGGGTCTCCCACCAAAGTAGGGGGTGGGTGTGGCTCTCTCTTAGAACGCAAAAGCTAGTGACAAATATATCCAGAGGATATCTTGCTTGGGACATTAGCACCAAGACCTGACCAAGCCAATAGCCTGTAGGCTCCAGTGTTGAGATGCCTCTGGCCAAACAACCAACAGGGAAGGAACACAGTCCCATCCACCAAAAGATAGGCAGCCTAAAGACTTCCTGAGACCACAACCACCTCTAGACACACTCCTTGACATAGCACTGTATACCAAAGAGCCAAGATCAATTCCACCCATCAGTGGGCAGAAACCTGCCCCTAACCACTAGGAAGCTTGACCAGCCTCACCCAGCAGGGGGCAAACACCAGAAGCAAGAAATATACAGTGCCACAGCCTACACAACTGAGTCTGCAAACACAGGTCAGAACCTACCCTGGGACCAACTGGTTCCTGGCCACTGTGATGAGAGGGGAGTATATGGCTGGTACACAAAGGACATCCTCTACAGAAGGCCACTTCTCCAATGTCGAGAAACATAACTAACTTTCCACATACATAAAAATACAAATAGAACTTTAGACAAAAGGAGATGGCAGAGGATTATGTTCCAGACAAAGGAACAAGATAAAACCCCATAAAAATAACTAAGTGACATGGAGATAGGCAATCTACCCAAGAGAGAGTTCAGAGTAATGATCGCAAAGATGATCCAAGAACTTGGGAAAAGAATAAAGCATAAAGCAAGAAGTTACAATAAGTTTTTAACAAATAATTAGAAAAAATAAAGAACAACCAAAGATAATTGAAGAATACAACAACTGAAATAAAAAATAAACTAGAAGGAATCAGTATAAGAATAAATGAGGCAGAAGAATGGATAAGGGAGCTGAAAGAGTACTGGAAATCACTGCCATGGAACAGAATAAAGAAAAAAGACTGAAAAGAAAAGAGGACAGTGTAAGAAACCTCTGGGACAATGTCAATCACAGCACTTTGCATTATAGGGATACCAGAAGGAAGAGAGAGAAAGGGCCTGAGAAGATAATACTTACAGAGATAATAGCTGAAAACTCCCCTAACATGGGAAAGGAAGCAGTCACTCAAGTCCAGGAAGCACAGAGAGTACCATACAGCATCAACCAAAGGAGGAACATGCTGGGACATAGTAATCAAACTGACAAAAATTAAAGAGAAAGAAAAAATATTAAAACTAACAAGTGAAAAGCAACAAATAACATACAAGGGTATCTCCATAAAGTTATCAGCTGAGTTTTCAGCAGAAACTTTACAGACAGAAGAGAGTGGCATGATACATTTAAAGATAAAAGGGAAAAGCCTACAATCAAGAATACTCTGCTCAGCAAGGCTCTTGTTCAGATTTGATGGAGAAATCAAAAGCTTTACAGACAAGCAAAGGCAAAAAAGAATTTAGTACCACCAAACCAGCATTATGGCAAATGCTAAAGGAACTTCTCCAGGTGGAAAAGAAACAAGAAAATTACAAAATGGGAAAGCTCACTGGTAAAGGCAAACCTAGAGTAAAGGTGGGAAATCATCCACACACAAATATGGTATCTAAACCAAAAATCGTGATGAGAGTACAAAAGCAAGGTATCTGAAATGCATTTGAACTAAAGAGATCAGCAACTTAAAACAATCATGGAAATATATATAGACTGCTATATCAAAACCTTATGGGAACTGCAAACCAAAAAAATCTATAATACATATATACACAAACAAAAAAAAAAAGGAATCCAAACACAACACTAAAGTCATCAAATCACAAGTGAACAAAAGAGGAAAGGAAGAAAAAAGACCTACAAATTCAAAACAATTAACAAAAACAGCAATAAGAACATACATAGCAATAATTACCTTAAGTGAAAATAGATTAAATGCTCCATCCAAAAGACACAGACTGACTGAATGGATACAAAAACAAGACCCATATATATATGCTGTCTATAAGAGATTCACTTCAGATCTAGAGACTGAAAGTGAGAGAATGAAAAAAAGGTATTCCATGCAAATGGGTATCAGAAGAAAGCTGCAGTACCAATACTCAAATCAGATATAATAGACTTTAAAAAAAAGACTGTTATAAGAGACAACAAAGGACACTATGTAATGATCAAGGGATCAAGAAGATATAACAATTGTAACTATATATATGCCCTCAACATAGGGGCATGTCAATATATATAGTAAATGTTAACAGACATAAAAGGAGAAATTGACAGTAATACAGTAATGGTAGGGAATTTTAACACCCTACTTATATCAATGGACAGATCATCCAGACAAAAATAAATGAGGAAATACAGGCCTTAAATGGCCCATTAGACCAGATGGAACTAATATTAACAGAGCATTTCATCTGAACGCAGCAGAATACATGTTCTTTTCAAGTGCACATGGAACATTCTCCAGGAGAGAACACGTACTGAGCCATAAAGTAAGCCTCAGTAAATTTAAGAAAATTGCAATTGTATCAAGTATGTTTTCCAACCACAATGCTATGAGATTAGAAATCAACTAAGAGAAAACTACAAAAACCACAAACACATGGAAGCTAAACAGTGTTACTAAACAACCAACATGTCCCTGAAGAAATCAAAGAGGAAATAAAATATCTAGAGACAAATGAAAATGAAAATATGACGATCTAAAACCTATCAAATGCAGCAAATGCAGTTCTATGAAGGAAGTCTATAACAACACAAGCTTACCTCAGGAAACAAGAAAAATCTCAAATAAACAACCTAATATTACAGCTAAAGCAACTAGAGAAATAAGAACAAACAAAACCCAAAGTTAGTAAGAGGAGAGAAATCATAAAGATCAAAGCAGAAATAAATGAAAGAGACTTAAAGCTCCATAAAAGACAATACAAGCAACTATATGGCAATAAAATGTACAACCTCGAAGAAATGGACCAATTACTAGAAAAATACAATCTCTCAAGACTAAACCAGGGAGAAATAGAAAATATGAACAGACCAATTTTAAGTACTGAACTTGAATCTGTGATTTAAAAACTCTCAACAAACAAAAATTCAGGATCAGATAGCTTCACAGGTTCTACCTGTAAATTCTACCAACAATTCAGAAAAGAGTAATACCAATCTTTCTTAAACTATTCAAAGAAATTGCAAAGGAAGGAACACATCTCAACTTATTCTATGAGGCCACCATCACCTTGATACCAAAATCAGATGCTGTGTGCTTAGCTTATCAGGCATGTCCAACTCTTTGTGACCCCATGGACTATAACCTGCCAGGCTCCTCAGTCCATGGCGATTCTCCAGGCAATACTGGAGTGGGTTACCAAGCCCTCCCCCAGCAGACCTTCCCAACCCAGGTCTCCAGCACTGCAGGCGGATTCTTTACCATCTGAGCCACCAGGGAAGCCCAAAACCAGATGAAGAAACCACACAAAAAAATAAAAAAACATATGATCAGCTCATAGATGCCAAAATAGCTCTTGACAAAATTCAACATCTATTTATAATAAAACCTATCCAAAAATGGGCATAGCAGGAAACTACCTCAACATAATAAAGGCCATATAGGACAAATTCACAGGTAACATAACATTAAATGCTGAAAGCATTTCCTCTAAAATCAGGAACAAGACAAGGATGTCTACTCTCATCACTTTTATTCAATATAGCAATAAGAAAAAGAAATAAAAGGAATTCAAATTGGAAAAGAAATAAAACTGTCCTTGTTTGCAGATGACATGATACTATACATAGAAAATCCTAAAGATACTACCAGAAAAGACGGCTCTTTTTACAAGATTATTAGGCTACACAAAAATTCAGTTAAACAAAAAACAAGAAGCAAAAATAAGTAAGATCTGGAAAGAGAAAGACACCCAAACACAAACCCAGAAGAGAATAAAGAATAGTGCAATTATGTGGCAAATCTGAAAGTCAAAGAAACAACAATTTCTTAGCAAAATAAAGAGAGAAAATTTGAAAAGACTAATTTCCACATAAGAGATTAAAGGGGGATTAGAGATTTATCATTCATGAGTTCACAGCAGAATCTCATGTAACCCTTAAGGAAGACATGAAAACAGCTCTCTGAAGAATTAAGTATCCATTTACTAAGGATAATATATCTTCGGATAAGATGTCTAAATTTTCTCTGCTTCCATAAATGAGGTGAAAATATTGTATTATTCATGTTTTCCTTTAATGAAACAAATATGAAAATTTGGGAGTGTATTTGAAATAAAGACATTTCACAGCAGAAGTAGGCACTAAGATGCCTGGTCAAGTTGAGATTCAAAAGATTATACTCAGGATCTTTAGAGTGCATTATCCAAAGCATGTATTCTTACATATCTTAAAGTCAAATAAAACGAAGAGGGCAAAAACATTCCCTCTCCATTACCCATTTGCTGAATAATATTTATTGACTATAAATTCTAGGTAAAAATAGTCATACCATTATTTTTAAGAGAAATGTAGTTTTCCTCTAAAGATAAACAAAAATGGGAAATTTTCACTTGAGAAAACCATTAAGATGTTTAAAATTTCAAAAGCATTAGGTTACTTACAACGGCAAACTCATCTCTGTCAAGCATTCCATCATGGTCAATATCACTCAATTCCCAAACCTTAAAAAGAAAATAATTGGTTAAGATTAACATCATTTCATGTGCTAATTGTATATATCAAATATATATATTTGGAGGAAAAAGTTTTTCCTAAACATTATAAAATCTATTTTTCTGAGAAATTTCAATTATGCTGGGCATCTTATTACATCACTAACAGAATTTCTGTAAAAAAAAAAATTAATAATAATTCTTAATACCAAGTAGTTTTAAACAGAAATCACTTTGCTAATTTTTAAAGAAAATGTTTTGCTCCTCTCAACTAAGAAAACAACTATGTAACACAGTACATTAAACAATTTTTTGATGCTTGAACTGTGGTGTTGGAGAAGACTCTTGAGAATCCCTTGGACTACAAGGACATCAAACCAGTTAATCCTAAAGGAACTCAGTCCTCAATATTCATCGAAAGGACTGATGCTGAAGTTGAAGCTCCAATACTTTGGCCACCTGATGCAAAGAGCTGACTCATTGGAAAAGACCCTGCTGCTGGGAAAGACTGAGGGCAGGAGGAGAAGGGGACGACAGACATGAGATGGTTGGATGGCATCACCAGTTCAATGGACACGAATTTGAGCAAGCTCCAGAAGATGGTCAAGGACAGGAAAGCCTGGTGTGCTACAGTCCATGGGGGTCACAAAGAGTTGGACAAAACTGAGCCACTAAACAACAACTTTAAACTACTACATTTTTTTAAAAACATCACCTCAGTTACTTCATGCAACAACTTCATGTGGTACTATAAAACCTATTTTAGACCCGAGACTACATGACTTATATAGGATCATGTAACTATTATTAAGTAACAGGATCAGTCTTCAATCTGAAGACTTCCAACCAAGTCCATTATTGTTTTCCTATAACACAGGAACCGCTACTCAACTGAAATACATATTCAATGAACATTGTATTAATAATCATTAGCCAACTAATGTCCAGATCATACAGAGAATAAATAAACCTTAAAGAAAGAAAGTGAAGTCACTCAGTCGTGTCCGACTCTTTGCAACCCCATGGACTGTGGTCCACCAGGCTCCTCTGTCCATGGGATTCTCCAGGCAAGAATACTGGAGTGGGTTGCCATTTCCTTCTCCAGGGGATCTTCCCAACCCAGGGATAAAACCCCGGTCTCCCACATTGTGGGCAGATGCTTTACCATCTGAGCCACCAGGGAAGCCCGATAAACCTAAAGTCCTAATATATTTGGTCTAAACCTAGACTATCTTCCATAGCTTTAGACCAGCTATAGACTATTTTAAATTGTTGAAATGAAGGTATTTAAGTCAGTCAACAAAATTTTATTTGTGGCAGAAAGAGAAGGTATACTGATGAGAGACAGGAGTGAATACAAGCAAGCGTCTGGTCGCTGAGGGTCCTGAAGTTTCGACTTTATCCCAAATGCAATAGGAAGCTGCCTAAGAGGGTAACTTTCAAGTAAAAAATAACAAGATTACATTTATAGTTTAGAAATCTAATACTGATCATATGGTATAAAAATAATTAGTAGAAAACAAGATTAGAAAATTAGTTTAGCACCCAAATTATACAACACTGATCCAGTAGTTACTGGTATTGTGATGACAAGTTGTTGTCATCATCATCATCATGGCAGCTAACATTCAAAGAGTATGTACCAAGCTCTGTGCTAGGTACTTTGTATACATTATCCCATTTAACTTGTGTACCCTATAAACAGAACGATGTGATACGAAAGTCACTCAGTCATGTCTGACTCTTTGCGATCCCGTGAACTGTAGGCTGCCAGGCTCCTCTGTCCACAGAATTCTTCAGGCAAGAATACTGGAGTGGGTAGCCATTCCCTTCTCCAGGAGATCTTCCCAACCCAGGGATCAAACCCAGGTCTCCCTCATTGCAGGCAGATTCTTTACTGTCTGAGCCACCTGGGAAGCCCAAGAATACTGGAGTAGGCAGCCTATCCCTTCTCCATGGGATCTTTCCAACCCAGGAATCAAACCAGGGTCTCCTGCACTGCAGGTGGATTCTTTACCGTCTGACTTACCAGGGAATCCATGGAAAACAAGCTAATTTTAAAAGATTAGAAAACTGAGACATGGTTTTCTAATGATTTGCCCAAGGTCACACAGTTAAGAAATGGTGTAGCCATGATTCAACCCTATATAGTCTAAGTAAGAAATTAAAGAAAAGACTAGAGGTTTAAAGAGAGTAGACAAGGTCTAAAATATAAAGAGGGGTATTAAGAAATCACTATGCAAACAGCACAAGAGAGGCTATAGTACAGAAAGCCCAGCTGAAGCTGGTGATCACAAAACTATGAGGATACTAATCTTACGAGACTTTCTCAATAGTCCAAATGCAACCAGAGAGAAGGCAAATAATTAGCTTCATGTAAGAAGCTCCTCCTCTCACGCAGGAGATTAGAAAACATGGCAAAGAAGCTAAGGATACTGACATGAAACTGTGAACCAAAAGAATCCAAGGTGGATGAAGGAAAAAGTAAATCCAAAGGACAGAGAAAATAAGAGTCTGATCCTACTCCTTGGAGGGAAAGTTATGACCAAACTAGACAGCATATTCAAAAGCAGAGATATTACTTTGCCAACAAAGGTCCGTCTAGTCAAGGCTATGGTTTTTCCAGTGGTCATGTATGGATGTGAGAGTTGGACTATGAAGAAAGCTGAGCACCGAAGAATTGATGCTTTTGAACTGTGGTGTTGGAGAAGACTCTTGAGAGTCCCTTGGACTGCAAGGAGATCCAACCAGTCCATCCTGAAGGAGATCAGTCCTGGGTGTTCATTGGAAAGACTGATGCTAAAGCTGAAACTCCAGTACTTTGACCACCTCATGCGAAGAGTTGACTCATTGGAAAAGACCCTGATGCTGGGAGGGATTGGGGGCAGGAGGGGAAGGGGACGATGGAGGATGAGATGGCTGGATGGCATCACTGACTCGATGGACATGAGTTTGGGTGAAGTCCAGGAGTTGGTGATGGACAGGGAGGCCTGGCGTGCTGCGATTCATGGGGTCGCAGAGTTGGACACAAACGAGCGACTGAACTGAACTGATAAAAGTCTTGATAACATCAAAGAATTAGTCTTGCAAATATCTAGGAAAGAAATCTAGAAAGCCAAGAAGTTCTCTTTAGAGAGTAGAATTTATGATTTCAGAGATGAAACTATTCCTTTAACCAGGCCCCATGATACAGTCATGGAATAGAGGGAGATGTAGAATACTGATGGTCTCTGGAAATTAAATCAAGGAACTGGGAGGTCAGAGCATACTACCCAAAGACAAAAGGCCTTACATAGAGGATTATGGCAGCTAATTTTGAACACTCATATTTTAGAGGTAATAACCAAAGAAAGAAAGAAATCGGCAATAGTTTAAGTGAGAGCACAAAAAATTCTATAATACCGCAACTTCAAAATAGGATCTACGTATTCTTTAACAGTGAGCTAAACTGTTCCAGTTTAAAGTAAAATTAAAATACATAAAAGTTACACTTAGAATTTAATATCTTACTCTTCCAAGAATATCCACAGGTAACTTAGAGTTGAGCAACACTGGTTTCACTTTATCACCAGACAGAAATCCATTCACTGGGCATAAACTATCAAAAATTGCATCATATTTGGCCTTATCTTCAGGCTATAATATAAAAAAAGATTGCAAGTTAAATAATGGAGAAAGGGACATAACTGCAGTTATAAACATTAAGTCCTCAAAGACTAGGCAACATTTTTAAAATGATCATTTAAAAAACATATTTCACTTTCATCCAAATATAATGTAGTAAATAGTAATTTAAAAGTTATTTCACTCAAAAGGTTAGAATTCTCTCCATTCCTTTTGTAACTGAACCGTCATCTTTACCTTTTCTATTGTTAAGTTAAAATCAGGGATTTTAAAATCAGAAGATTTCAGGGATCGAAGGACTTTGAGAAGAGCATCTAGTCTAACCCTCTCAAACAGACCCAAAGCAAAGCAATAACTTCTGCAAGAACCAACAGCTGTTAGTGACATTCTATGACTTTCTAAACTTGGCATTAATTACATTTCAAACTCAATTTTTTTTAAAAAAGAAATCCTTGCCAAAGAAATAAACATCATTTCCCTCATTTTTTCCAAAGCAAGATATCTTTTTCCTATCAATAATAAGGTATTTCCTAAAATCCCTGTAAATTATCTATATAACATAAAAACTAATACCTAAAATCCCTGTAAATTATCTGTATAACATAAAAACTATCATTTATGATTTGCCAAGTCAAGACCAGATCCTTACAGACTAGCACACAAGGCATACAAACCAAAATGGTTTTCTGACAAAGCTATACATTTATTACAGATTATTTTATCTGCTATATTCTATTTTAAAATTACAATTTTTAAAACCTGGTAAGATAGCTATAACCATTTCAGTGTTTCTAAATAACTATAAGGCAAAATACCCATTTCAGAAAAACATTTCTTAAAGAATTGTTTTAAAGTCATAAAGAGAATATTTAGTTAGGCAGAACTTTTCAAATAAGAAATAATACCAATGGGGTAAACTACGTATTCATCAAATATCTTAGTTAATACCAGATTATGACATCACCATTTTTAGTTTACACTACAAAAGAAAGGAGATTAAGCCAATACAGTCAAAAAATGACTGAGAGAGAATAACATGACTCAAGGAATTTCTGGTACCAGCATTTCCTCCACAGTACAAAATGAAAGTCTAAAGCACCCTGCAATACATTTTGAAAGAAGGGGGAGAGGATTATGTATGTAAGAAGCAAAGTGTGGTAAAAGAATAGTCAAAAAGTTTACTTACTTTTACAGCCCATGGGAGCTCAGCTGCAGAGGTTCCACTGATTAGCAAAGGACTACTGGTATCATGCTAAAAAGGAAAATATAGCACACGAAGGGCTGAAATCCTCATTTCAATAAAAAATGACGAGGAAATCGTGTTTGGATTTAAACACTCAGACAAAATGCTGGATCTCAATACACAAAGGATACTATTTAACATTAACTCAGGCTTTCACTGAAGTACAAATGAAACAAAAACTGAATTAGCTGTGTTAGCTGCATAAATGACTGTGGAGCACTAACTAAAACATGTTAAGTCTTATAGAATAAATCCTATTACACCTGAAATCAAAATAAAATGAAGATATGGTTATCTGAATGTAACAAAAATATTTATGGCCCTGTTAACTGATGACTTTTCCCCACAATATTTAAGGAAAGCACACAGGGACAAGCACAACTTAAGATTTCTAAGTCACAAGGACAGGAACCTACCAATAGCATGTCCAAGTTATTATGTTTATTTGCTTGTAGAGATGGCTATATTTGAAAATGTTTACTAATAGTATATAGTTAGGCAACAAATCCCTAAATTAACCCCCTGACTCCACAATTAAACTCAGAAGTATAGAAATTCTCAAAACTGAAGTTAAATTCATAATACTTAGACCAAATACTTTTAAAATACTGAATTTTAAAAACAAGAAGAGCTATGAAACTTGTGAAAAAAGCAGTAAGGTGGGGAGGACTAGCCCTATCAGATATAAATTATCAAATATGATCACTGAAACAATGTGAGATCAACATACAGATAAACAGATCAATGGATATAAACAGAAAAACCCAGAAAAAATAAATACATATGAGAATGTCATGATTGAGGTGGCATTTAAATCAGTATGGAAAAGACTGATTATTCAATAAACATGGTAGTCATCTTGAAGAAATATAAATTTGAATCCATACACACCTTACATCAGGATTAATGTCAATGTGAACAAAGAAACCATAAAAACCTTAAATTCAAATAATTCATTTACATTAAATACAATATCTTCTTTATGGGAAAACAAATTACCACAAAGTCAAAAGACAAATAGCAAAATGGGAAAAAATATTTGCAATTCATCTAGACAAACAACTGTTTTCCTAATATACGAAAAGCCTCTTGAATTCAATAAGACCAAGAACCAAAGAAAAATAGGCAGAAGTTATTAACAGACATTTCACATAAAGACAATGTAAATGGCTCATAAGCATGAGAAAAACTACTCAACTTCACTTCATAAAACCAAAAGGATAAATTAAGACTACACTTACATTCCACTGGTCACCTACCAAATTTACAAGAAACAAAAGTTTGACAACAGTAAGCTGGAAAAAGTACACTCAACCAACTGCTGGTGGGACTATGAACTAAAACAACCACTATGGAAGACAAGTTATTATAAGTGAAAATTACAATGCACAAACTTTGAAACACCAATTCCACATCTGAGAATTTATGCATATATTTCTGCACATGCAAAGTGACAGATTCAAGGTTTCTATTTATTGCAGCAATTTTTAAATAATAAAAGACTGGAAACAAGCTAAAAGCATATCAATAGGAAGCTAAATAAATAAAAGTAAACAGAAGCAAGGAAATACTACTTTCTAATCACGTGGTATCAGTTTTTAAAATACAATTTAAATTTAAAAGCATTTCTTACAAATCTTGGTGGAGGAACAGCCAGGTTCAAACTACTTAGTGAAACCTCCAATCCATTCTGGGCACATGCCACAAGACGCAAAGCAACAAAGAATTCCTGAGAAAGAAAAGTATGACTGTTAAGAGCATTATCCATCTACCCATTCATCCATCCATCCATCTATCTACACATCTGAAAATATAAAACAATTCACAACTACTCCAAAATTTTTATGTCTCAGTGAATATAATAGCACACTTGCTTTAAAAAACACTTGCTCTAAATACAAGAAGAGCTCTATGTACAAAGATATTCCTGATATAATAAATAGCAAAAAATATTAATATAAATGAGAAAATAAACTGATATACATGATATGGGAAATATACCAAGATTAATAATCATGTTTCAAAGAATATTTAATGATGGTAAGAAACGAATTTTATCACTTAAGAAAAAGAATCTTAGAAAAAAGTCTAGAAGAAAATAACACCTAGAAGAAAATAAATAAAAGGTTATCAAAAGTCATATCTGGATTTAAGATTATAAATTTTGACACTAGAACAATCATTCAAATGATTCAGTCACTGTTATTCCAGAAAAGCTACAAAGAATAACTATGCAACATCTGAAACAATTATATAACTGCTTGACTTCAAAACACTTACAAATCTCTCCCAAAAGTCCTTGGATTTTTGGCATTTGAAGCCTTAGTTCAAAATTTAATTAGTAAGTGGGAAGACACTGAAGCAACTTGTTTTCAGCTGTTCTCAGTTAAAATCAAGTCTCAGAATAGGCATAACAAAAACTTTTTACTCCAGTCATGATTACTTACAATTTATCAATACTCTAGATACAGCTGCTGATTCTCAAATCTCCTGTTCTCACCTACAACTTCCTTACTCAATTCATAACCTACTCATAGAAACTTGCAGGTTGCCTGTTCATACAGTACTTTATCTTCACTAATAAATATCTTGAAAAAATGCTATTTCAAGATCTCCCCTTCTCTTTTCATTCACCACACAAGCTTCTATGCCATTTGACTTCAACTCCCACCATTAGCCAGAGAAACAACTGTCACAAATTCATAGCTACAAAATACAATAGACTCTCAAAAAAAAAAAGAAAAAAACCTCAACCTACTTGTTCTTTTGGCAGCCTGGACAGTATGATCCTTCCTGAAGCTCTCCTCTACCAGCACAGCTTCATAAAGCTGTCCAAGTTCCTCTCTGACCTTCCAAGTATCTTCTGTTGGAGCCTTGTCTCTTCCCATCCTTGAAATGCTGAACTCTAAATAACCCTTTTACTCTTGTCATTCTGCATGAGATTCAATTCTCTTAGATAATCAAGTCCACATCCCAGATAATATGGATGGGCTCTGAAGTGAAATGATACTGCACTGAATTCTAGTTCTACTACTTGTTACGAGGCCTTGAAATGAAATGAAAGTCGCTCAGTAGTGTCCGACTTTGTGACTCCATGGACTATACAGTCCATGGAATTCTCCAGGCCAGAATACTGGAGTGGGTAGTCATTCCCTTCTCCACGGGATCTTCCCGACCCAGGGATCGAACCCAGGTCTCCCGCATTGCAGGCGGCTTCTTTACCAGCTGAGCCACCAGGGAAGCCCTATAAGGCCTTAGGCAAGTTTAAAAAAAAAAAAACAAACACCTCTTTAAAAGGGGAGCTAATTCCTTACAATGTACTGTAAGGAACAAAATTTAAAACCACACTATAGGAAGAAAGCACTATTATTTTTGGCTCATAGAAACTCAGTAAGTATTGGTTTATGTCCTTAATTTCATATGTTAATTCAAAAATCTATTCCTTCAATGCAAACATCAAAGTTTAACTGCAGATCCATAAATCCCGCCACCTGGATATAACAAAGGCAACTCAAACTAAACATCCAAAGACTAGGAGTAGCAATGAAGAATTTATTTTACTGTTAAGTTCCTGAAGACAGGGATCACATTCCATCACATTTACTTCTGTATCTCCAAAGCCTGGCTCAAAATAGGTACTCAACAAATAATATGCTGACTAAGTCTAGAGCACCCTGGATGCTCACATGAATTTAGTTTTCCAATGTCTCCAAGGCACCAAATCGGCTCTTCTGGCCAGGGGGTCCAATGAGGACTACAATCTAGCCTTGGAATCTTAAATAAGAGACTGGGTATTCTGACCCCTCATCTAACTTTTCCATCCTTTTTCTCAGTCAGCTTCAGTTATCCCTATAGGGGGAATTAACTTTGAGTAGTAGTGCTCAGCCAATGTATCAGCAAGTATCAAGCTTTGAATTTAATCCTGTAGAACTCTGAAATCTATCTCCAACAAGTGAAACTTTAAAGTACTCTAATGGTGTCTAATACCCACAACCACTTTCACATAGTTCTGGCCCAAGACTGACTTCTGGCCTGTAAACCATTTTTTGGTTTATATGTTAGCAATAAAACCTAGACCAAAATATACCACACTTAGATTTGATTAGCCAAGAGCTTCCCTTCAAACGTACAAGGCAATACCATCTTAACACATAAATAATAAAAGCCACTTTTATTTATAACCCTGAACACATAAGAAACTTAGTAAGATACAAAGAGTAAAGTCTCCCTGAATAACTAAGAAAAATAAATCCCATGTTATTATTTGAATGTATCCCCTAAAATCCATATATTGAAAGCTAAACTCCCCAAAACAATGGCAGAGCCTCTGGGAAGTACTTAGACCATTAGGATAGGGCCCTTATAAATGGGCCTAGTGCCTTACAAAAGAGGGTTTAAAGAAATAACTAGCACATTCTGCCATGTAAGGATAAAGAAAAAGTCTGCAATCTAGAAGAAAGTTCTCACTAGAATCATGCTGGCAATTTATCTCAGACTTCCAGCCTCCAGAACTGTGAGCAATAAATTTTTGCTGTTTGTGGTATTTTGTTGTAACAGCCCGAACTGACACTCCAGGAGAACGAACGTCACCAAACTCTAATCTTTGGGAATTAGGTACTTTAATGTCTAGTGATTGGAAGTATTTTCCTTATTATAACACTTGTCCTTGCAAAACCCTAATTTTGCAAAAATGAATTTTTAGTTTAAAAATACAAAAAAACGGCTGGCTATTTTTTATTCTGAATCACTCAAAAATTGTTCATGTCAGTCTCTGATTCTTACTTGTTTGTTCAGGATACCTTTCCCATCTGTGTCAGCTAAATCCCAGATCTGAAATTTAGAAGAAAAAAAAAGTATCAATCTATATTTAAAACAAAAATCATCTTACAGATAAATAAAATTCATGTAATTGACAACCTCATGCTCTTTGGTAGTCAGATTTAAGAGTTGTAGAATTAAAAGCAGAAAGAAACTTTGACGATCACTTAGTGTTGCTGCTACTGCTGCTAAGTCACTACAGTCGTGTCCGACCCTGTGTGACCCCATAGATGGAAGCCCACCAGGCCCCCCTGTCCCTGGGATTCTCCAGGTAAGAACACTGGAGTGGGTTGCCATTTCCTTCTCCATCACTTAGTGTAACCCTACACAAAGATATTAAGGTCCAATGAGGTTAAGTGACTTACTCATGAACATCCAAGACATCAGGGAAAGAAATGAAGCCCAGGTTCTAACTTTCAGTCCAATGACTTTTTTATTAACCCAGATTCTAAGTCCAGTGCTCTTTCTACTAGAATATGCTACCTTGATTTTAGATCCTTATTAAGATGATATTCTTTCTTATGGGTAAGCTGAAATAGTTAATGTTTATTTGTGAATAATTAAATTATTAACAATTATTTTTCAGGGTTGAATACATATCAATATCATACATAAGGATTTATAAGGACATCAAGCCAAGAGAGGGACTTTCCACCTCTTTCTGCTCTTTCCTAAGCCTCTCATCTCCTACTCTATTTACCACAAATTCAACACATTTAAGAGACAGTTCTAATAGAGGAAGCAGGGAAACAGCCAATTCTGAGTGGGTGGCAAGGTTCCCAGTCTGCACTGTTGCTCCCCACAACACTCAAATGTACTATTACTTCCTCATTTCATTCTACTAAAAAGTAATTTGTTTTCTAAAAATCTGAAAAACACCATATTTTCCAAAAAGATAAATCACTACACCAGAAATTCCCTCCATTGGATTACTGTAACTGCTTTCATGACTCAGTTCTAAGTTTCTCGAGATGTCTTTTGAATTTTATCCAATTTACCTACACTAATAAATATTCATTATATCTAGTTATGGATACAATGAACAAATACTACCTTTCCAAGTACCAGGTCTGGAAGTCCTGATTTTTTTAGGAATACAGCAGCATCAGAAGCCAATACCCTTCCAGTATTGCCCGTATCAACCTGAAAAAATATAAACCATAAGCTGACAAAAAACATAAAGACAAAATTATGATTATTTACCTGCATTCCTCCCTATGATTTAAGAAGTGAGTTTTTCAAAAAGAGAGCAGGAATCCTCTCACTAACAAAGGCCATGTAATATTCAGATCAGTTCAGTTCAGTCACTCAGTTGTGTCTGACTCTTTGAGACCCCATGGACTGCAGCACGCCAGGCCTCCCTGTCCATCACCAACCCCCACAGTTTACTCAAACTCATGTCCATTGAGTCAGTGATGCCATCCAACCATTTCATCCTCTGTCGTCCCCTTCTCCTTCCACTTTCAGTCTTTCCCAGCATCAGGGTCTTTTCAAACGAGTCAGTTCTTCGCATCAGGTGTAATATTCGCATCAGGTATAATGTAATATTGGAGACCCATATGAGAAGAGTACCATCTAGAGAGCGCTGTCCATCTACAATGTGTTTTTTATCATGTCCATTACACAAATGATAAAACTGTAGCTTGGGGAATTCCCTGGCGAACCAGTGGCTAGGACTTGGCACTTTCATTTCTGGGGCCTGGGTTCAATGCCTGGTCAGGGAACAAAAAAACCCTGAAGCTCAGAGGATGTAGAACAAATTAGTGGAGTCATAATATTAACATATATCTTCTAATTCCAAGTCTTCTATAGGTGCCATTTAAATTCCAATAAACTTGAATGGCAATATAGAAAAAGAGCAATAATTTCTGGAGAGGTCTTCTGATAAATGTGAATAGCTGCACAGTTATCTGGTGGTTGTTTTTTTTTTAATATCTTTAAATAATTAACTTCTGCTTTTATACTTACTCTTAAGAAACTGCAACACTTTCTTAAAAAATCAAAGCAATATCAGTACTAAAACTAGCAGTGATTCTATTATAAACTTTAAGTAACATTTAAAAAACTGCTAAGTTCCTAAAGTACATTAAGGGAAACACATCATTTTAACTGATGGGGACTTTCCTTTAAGACAGAATGAGGTCACCAAGAACAGAAAAACAGTTAAAAAAAAATAAATAAATAACGACTCTCACTTCTGTAGAGATTTCCTAAAGTTCTATTTAAAAAGTCATGGGAAGAGTAACATGATACTAGGATATTTGTGAGCTGGCTGTTTTTCCACTTTAGTTAAAAGATTAAGTTTACTAAAACATATACAAAGCATTCCAGACAGACCAAACCCGGCAAAGAAGCAAAAGAGAAATCCTTTCTTTCAAGTGCTAGAACATGGGATAAATCAGGCACTCAGCAAACAGGAAAGAATTGCCCAATCCACATTTTGGGTAACAAAGAACAAAAAAGGTTAGGAAATCAGCCTCTAGAATTCTCCACAACTCCTTTTCTTTGCCTACTCTCTGACAAGGGTTGGAGAAGAAAAGAAACATCTCTCTCCCCAGATAGCCCAAAAACAGAGGCACTGAGGGGAAACACTGATCAAACTCTGAAGAAAATACTTATGCATTTCCAGTAAACATTTTTACTATCTTCCATTCTTTTGGCTACTATAATAATTAAACATAGCCATTCAGTCTTTGTCATCTACAGCCAGTTTATGTCTGCCTAAAGGCTCTGCCATAAGCTACAGCGCACCTCTTCAACAAAGGAAGAGTCTCAGAGCCTCATGGAAAGAACAATACCACATACTCTGAACTATTAACACTTTAAAACATAGACTTTTGGGTAAAGACTTCTAGGCTGAAATCACTTAGACAACTTTCAGACTATACTGATAGACCAAGTCAAAATTCCAGGACTCTGCATACTGGAAGTAGATATATCTCATGAAAGCAAACTCCTAACCCAAGATGCAAGAGAACACAAATTAATTACACAGAGCTGAATGAAGTGTTATAGAAAACTCAATTATGATTTTTTATGTGCAATACTGCTGGTATTATTTTTACTATTCTATTTTCTAATGGTTACGTGGAAAAGCCCTTTCTTAGTAAATTATCCCTCAATTTAGCAGGTGCTGCTTTGGTAATCTGAATTAAATACTTTTCAATGGTATCTGATTCGCAATGACCCTTCAGAAATCAAAAACCTTTAATGAATGTCCTTATCTTTTATGGCCATACAGTTATAAGCTAAATAATAATTTGTTCTCCTTTTTATCAGGATATAGTTGAGTAAACCAATGGTACAAAAGGAAGGCCATACTTGAAATGACTCTCTTTCATTCAGATAGAACAAGACGCTATTAAGGATCAGGGACTGACTTTACGTAGAGCCAAAGTCTACCAGGCCCCCACAAGAAGACCAGCCTGCTACATGGTTTGTAAGATCCCAAGTGTCTCAAGCACTAAAGCAAGGTTACTCAGAAGGCCAGGAACCTTAGCAGATATGGGAAATCCCAAGATGAGGTAAATTCACTCAAATTTACATGCACTGCATGTGAAATAAGAAGTGAATTTCTAAAGTTTGGATCTTAGTCTCAAAATAGAAGAATATAACAAAGGCTTTAAGCAGAAACTTATTACCTGACCTTATAAGTTGTTAAATAGTAAGTATACAACTTTAGGCTTGCAAGTCACACAAGAAGACCTATAGTGGTTCATTAAAACTTACTGCAATTATGTAGACAATAGGATCAAATATAATCAGACCAGCCTTTTCAGTAATCATGATCAGAAGGTGAAGAAATTATAAAGAAAAATGATTTGATATTTGGAAATGGGCAAATAATACTGTCTATGCTTTCAGAAGATTATCTGATCTATGGTTTGCACCTTTGACTTCTATGAACTAAGCTATTTATTTTATACTCTGTAGGGGTAGAGGTTAAATTATATAAAACTGATAGCAATGCAAATGATTCCTATCCATACCAATGAAATTAATTTTCTCTGATGGACAATATAAATCTCTGTAACTCATATTCCCATTTTTACATCTCAGTGGTTCTCTCAATAATTAATGAGTTGAAGAAAAATCTTTGATACATGTTCATTTTATATTTATATGAGTGCTATGGCTTCAACTTGATGAAAATTAAACTTTAAAACGTCTTTAAAATAACATAAAAGTCATGTCTAAATAACTTATAAATTAATTCGGATGTTTGTATCTGGATGAATATATCTAATGCTACATGGATTTTTAAGATAGATATTTAAGACAAGTGTTTGGGCTTAATTATCTTTCCTTAATTTTCTGAAAACTTGTTAAACACATTAATCAAAGCAGGAGATTAAAGCACAAGAAAATGAAAACAAGAAATGTCAAATTTATTCAGCAGGCTGAATACAATCAGGAGTTGAAAGTATATTCTCTAAGAAACAATCATCTTACCTGTCTATAGTATTTTTCATAAAGAGGATTTCCACTTGATAACTGAAATAAATAATTAGAAATTAAATGCTATTCAATGACTTTTATTAATATAATTACATTCATTCAACAGATACATGAAATAAAGATAAATACAATTAATATATCTATGATTTCAAAAAATTCAATTTTGTTTATTTTGGGCAGAAGGGAGAGTAAATAAAGGCAGCCATGTAGATTACCAAGAATTAGATAGACAAGAAACAAAACAGGAATTTTAAAACTGTTTTTGATATCAGAACTCTTTTCCTCTTGTAAAATTTTACTCAGAAACTCAACATTTAACAAATTATGGTGAAATGATTTGGTTATAGAGCAACTGAGAAGCCCAAAACCTTAAGAGTTCATCCTCTACCCAAGTCCCCAAAGTACTGATGAACACAAAAAAGCACTTCAATAAAATAATCAAGTGAATATACAAACTAATGAACAAAAAAATATTAATATTAGATCTGAAGTGCTTGTAGGCAGGGAGTGGTGTTCAATTCACATGTATGTGTGGCTCACTCAGTCATGTCCAAGTCTTTGCAACTCCATGGACTGTACCCGCCATGCTCCTCCGTCCATGGAATTTTCCAGGCAAGAATACTGGAGTGGATTGCCATTTCCTCCTCCAGGGGATCTTCCCAACCCAGGGATGGAACCTACGTCTCTTGTACTGGCAGGCAGATTCTTTACCACTGCACCACCTGGGAAGTCCATTCAATTCATAATACAGTCTAAACGGTTCCTTGGTCAGCTGATGGACAGATATATTATCTCATCTGAAAGGCAGCTGAGGAGTATCAATGTTTGAAGGCTCAGGTTCACTTGTACATGAATGTGTTTAAGAGTGTTCTGGAATTGGGAAGGAAATACAGGAAGGTTTCATGAGGGTGACACCAGTGCAGAAATCTGAGGTATAGGGGAACAGGGGAGACGGTGATTCTACACAAAGGGATAAATGCAATCAACAGAAATCTGTTACATTTGTTGAGAATAGTAAGGAGTTCTAAATGGTGATAAGGATTAGAGATAAGATTATAAGGGGTCCCCAACCACATTCTGGTCCTTGGCCTATTACAACCTAGGATGCACAGTAGGTGGTGAGGGGGAGGCAAGGGGGCAAAATTTCATCTGTATTTATAATCACTCTAGTAGCAGGAAAACAAGCTCAAGGGTACTTCTAATTCAGCGTTATGGTGAGTTGTATTATTACTTTATTATATAACACAATGTAATAATAATAAAGTTCACAATAAATACAATGTACTTGAATCATCCCGAAACTGTCCCCCTCCACCCAACTCCCCAGTCCATGGAAAAACTGTCTTCCATGAAACTGGTCCCTGCTGCCAAAAAGGTTAGGGACCGCTGTTACAGAAGACAAGTGATGAAGGGCTTCACCTCCCATGGTAAAAGTAAAGAAAATAACGATGGAAAAGAGGACACGCTCAAGCGCCTAATACTAGTTAACACTAATTAACTAAGTGATTATTTGTATGTGAAGAGGGAAAGTAGGATGGCATGCAGAAGGTTACTTAGGACAAAATTGTAATGGCCCTGTAGAGGACCTAACACTGGCAATGGTAAAAAAGAAGGGCTTGATTTGAAGAAAAAGTTTTTAAGACAGATTTGACAGGATTTATTAAGCAGATGAAGAGACAGGAGAGAAGCTTAGAGGAAATACAAAGATAAACAGGGGAAAAGATCTTCAAGCATCAAAGTTGGGCCTACAGTCTTAAAAACTAGGCACAAAACTAGATTAAGACCAACATGTACTCAGTGCCCATTCTGAGAACACATTATACTAAGTGCTTTATAAATACTACCACACTTAATCCTTGTGAGTCATATATTATCTTCCCAGTAAGTAAATAAAGAA
This sequence comes from Bos mutus, assembly GCF_027580195.1. Classification (NCBI taxonomy): domain Eukaryota; kingdom Metazoa; phylum Chordata; class Mammalia; order Artiodactyla; family Bovidae; genus Bos; species Bos mutus. The sequence continues at coordinate 92,700,151 of NC_091619.1, read as the reverse complement.
ACGTGTGAAAGTTAGTTTTACTTGTCAATTTGGTGAGGCAAGAGTACCCCATTGTTTGGTCAAATACCAGTCTACACGTTACTGTAAAGGTATTTTTTTTAGATGTGATTAACATTTAAAGCCATAAAGCAGATTATCCTCTGAAATGTGGGGAGGTCTCATCCAAGCAGTTGAAAGTCCTGAGAGAGAAGACTGATCTCCCCAAAGGAAGAAGTAATTCTGCCTTGAGATCACCTTCAGACTCAGCTGCAACATCAACTCTCCCCTCAGTCTCCAAGAGGCCCTGCAGATTTAGGACTTGCCAACCTCCACAAAGACATGAATCAATTCTTTAAAATTAACTGGTCAGTGTGAGTGTCTGTCCTACTAGTTCTGTTTCTCTGAGAACCCTAACACACCAAGTTTCAGAGAGGTTACTTGTCCAAGCTTTTAAATGGCAGAGCCTGGACTTAAATGCAGATCTGTCCTACTCTAAGTTCCATACTCTTTCACATTACCAAGCTGTTTCTCAAATGCCCTGGTTTGCTCAGGACAGTACAATCTCTTGTCTCAACATCCCATGTGGTTTACCACCTGTCTAAGAGTTTTCACTTCCTTGAATGAAGTATTTTTCATTAATCACTATATTAAAATAAACCAAGATGAATTTAGAACACTTCTACTGTATTCATCTATTTTCTGGCCAAGCTAACAGTGTCTAAGTGTTCTAACCACTTGAACAAGCGATGAAATCATAAAAAGGACCAGTGATAATTCCACCTTTCCCCTGACTCTTAGAGATAAAACATAACACCTTTCCAGGGACACCATACAGAAGACAGTGAAAAGTATCCTCAGACACAAGCAACCATGGACAGCTAACTCTTTACATCCTTTTGAGACAGCAGAAGAAATATTTGATGCTGGTGCTCCTGCTGACACATTCGGTACAGTGAGATGTGCAATGACCTGCAACATGCACCAGGCCACTAGCCAGCGAAGTAAGTAAGAAACTACAGATGAGGTGCAAATGAAGTATGTGTTAGGAGACAGTCTAAAACCTCGAGGTGGTTTCGTCATTTGTTGTATGGTATAATTCTAGAACTGTTTATTTTGTTGCTTGACAATCTTTATTATCACCCGATAAATCCTTTTAAGAACAATGAGCTAAAGAGAAGAAATTATACATTTAATACAAAATTACATACTAAAATTTCTCTAGAAAATGGATAGATAATTTGGATAAAACTTCGGAGGCTACTTCTATTTATCATGGCACTCTAGTGGCATCAGTATTAATGAGTTAGCTGCAAATGCCAAAACTTACAAATGTTTACATATATCCACAGTTAAAATTTTAAGGATAAAAATGGTATTGAAAACAAAACAAAAATATACTTAAACATGGAAATATGTGTTCCCTACTTGCAACCTGTCATCAGATTTTAAAGGCTGGAATCTTTCAAAGACTGACTTTATAAACCCAACCTAAGTGTCTCACTACTGAATCTTTTTGAAGGCAAGTCCTCTAATGATTGGTTGCATATTGTTCAAAATCAGTGGGAAATCTTAATCAAAGACTAAAGTTCAATGAAAAAAGATAAAAAAAAAAAAAACTTCAGCTATTGAAGCTTTTAGAAAATACCAATTATTAGAAAGAAAATTTGCCAAGGCACTGAAACATCCCTCAAAAGCAATGTTAAGTACCGAACAAATTGAATGAGTTCAAACAGAACATGAGATTTAATTAAAGTAATGAATTCTAGAAGTTCCATCAAAAGTCTTCCTATTTTTAACTATATAAATTTATATTCTGTACTGGAATGAAATGAAATAGGAGAGTACGATTTTACAGCATCTAAATTTAAAGAAACATGTAGAATAATGATTATGTATCTGTTTCTAACAACATATTAGAGACAGATACGTCTAAGAAGCTGGCAAAATATATAACTATTACCCAGAATAACTATCCTGTTTTTGTTTCTAAATATTCTCATAATCAATGTCAGTTCAGTTCAGACACTGAGTCATGTCCAACTCTTTGTGACCCCACGGACTGCAGCACGCCAGGCTTCCCTGTCCATCACCAACTCCAAGAGTTTGCTCAAATTCATGGCCATCAAGTTGGTGATACCATCCAACCATCTCATCCTCTGTCCTCTCCTTCTCCTTCCGCCTTCAATCTTGCCCAGCATCAGGGTCTTGAGTCAGTTCTTCACATCAGGTGGCAAAGGTATTGGAGTTTCAGCTTCAGCATCAGTCCTTCCAAGGAATATTCAGAACTGATTTCCTTTAGGGTGGACTGGTTGGATCTCCTTGCAATCCAAGGGACTCTCAAGAGTCTTCTCCAACACCACAGTTCAAAAGCATCAATTCTTCAGAACTCAGCTTTCTTTATGGTCCAACTCTCATAGCCATACATGACTACTGAAAAAACCATAGCTTTGACCTTTGTCTGCAAGGTAACGTCTCTGCTTTTTAATATGCTGTCTAGGTTGGTCACAGCTTTTCTTCCAAGGAGCAAGCATCTTTTAATTTCATGGCTGCAGTCACCACCTGCAGTGATTTTGGAGCCCCCAAAAATAAAGTCTGTCACTGTTTCCATTGTTTCCCCAACTATTTGCCATGAAGTGATGGGACTGAATGCCATGATCTTAGTTTTTTGAATGTTAAGTTCTAAGCCAACTTTTTCACTCTCCTCTTTCACTTTCATCAAAAGGCTCTTTAGTTCTTCTTCGCTTTCTGCCATAAGGGTGGTGTCATCTGTGTATCTGAGTAAAGACTTTATTTTGTTGTACTATAAAACAAGTATTTTATAAACTTTTATTTTTGAAAACAGAACTATTTTACTGATCTATATTACACTTCAGTATAATAAAAATAAAATTTTTTTTGATGGCAAAAAAAAACTTTTTGTAACTTTAAATACTTGTAATGTCCCTTTCATTCTCAAACATGTCCCAGTATGAAAAAAAAATTATATATTCACCCTGCTAAGTCACTTTAGTCATGTCCGACTCTGTGCGACCCCATAGACGGCAGCCCACCAGGCTCCCCCGTCCCTGGGATTCTCCAGGCAAGAACACTAGAGTGGGTTGCCATTTCCTCCTCCAATGCAGGAAAGTGAAAAGTGAAAGTGAAGTCGCTCAGTCGTATCCAACTCTTCGCGACCCCATGGACTGCAGCCCACCAGGTTCCTCCGTCCATGGGATTTTCCAGGCAAGAGTACTACTCCCAAAGAAATGTATAAATATTCTGCTAAAGAAAACAGCTTCATTGCTTACTACATAAACACATTTGAGAAGGTGTTAGCTCAGTAAGTGATTAAGTACATCCTGTGCTGATCAACTACACTAATACGATACAGCTAAATGAGAATGGAAAAAAGTCATCCAAATTGCCAATTCACTCATCAAGTAAGATGATCAAAGAGTGTGGTGCATCTTGGCAAAATAGTCTTTTTTTTCTTTTTTACTGAAATATGATTTTAGATTTTAAAAAAATCACATAGATACAACACACATAATGAATGCATAAAGAAAATTTTGAAAGGCATAGCTAAACTGGTAACAGTGATGATCTCTGGATAATGGAATTACAAATGATTTTCACATTCCTCTTTATACTACTCTGTGTTCTCTGAAAATATTTTTTATAATAAGCACTTCCCTAATTTTATAGAACAAAACAATTAAGATATTTTTAGCTTAGGAAAAAATGTAAAATCCAAAAATGTGCCATCAGTATGCAAAATTATATATGAATACTTAGTAACTAATTTCTAAAAGAAAATTTTTAAACTAAAGTTATCAAAAGTCAAAACCTTACTTAAAATTTCTAATATTATTATAATTTGAAGCAATTATTTATTCATTGGCTAGGTCATAAACACGTATCATTTTTCACAAAGTAAAATATTCATAAATACATGAAGAATCCCTTCTAAACAGTCAACATTTATTACTACTCTGAAAAAAATCTTAAGTGCTTGAAAATAAGACATTAGGAAGCCAACAAAATGTTATTTAAAAAAAAAAAAAAAAACAACTCTCACATAGGCTTAAATTCAAAGCCCATTCCACTACTTCTTAGGTAGATCATGAACAATTTATTTCCTCTTTGAAAAGCCTGCCTACTTATCTGTAAAGTGCTAATAATATCTACTCTTCATAGGTTTCCAATTAAACTAATTGAATTAAAAAGAGATGGCTAACTGTTCCCTAATATCCTTTACCGTTTTCTTTCTTTAATAATAACACCCCTAAACCTTACTCGAACATGCGGACACCTACCAAAACGTACATTTCTCATCTTTTGCAATCTCGGTTTCTCTCAATGAAATGTGAAAGGAAAAAACGTGCCCAGCTCTCAAGTTGTGCACCTACAGGGAAGGAGAATGTCTTCTACCTCCCAGTTGTTTCTTCCAGCTGTCCAGAAGGTAGATATGGCTGTGAAACGTGGAGGATCCACCAGACTGTGAGATGGAAAACATGGTTGAAAATAAAAGAGCAATAGAGAAAAAGGGTCTATGTCTCTGACACTATCATGAAGCTGCCACATCAGCCCTCTATTACTTATCTTACTTGGACAGTTACTTGCGAGAGGTAAACTCTCTCCTGTTTAAGCCACTGAGATTTTGGCTTGAACCAATATCCTAACTAATGCAACGAAAACCAAAAAAAGGGGAGGTGGCTGCCATTTTTATTAAGGAAAAAAACAAATAAATTTTACTAAGAAAAAAGTTGTTACAAACTGTTATATCATCCTAAGGTCTGGTAGGTTGTATTGTAATTGTCATTTATTCTCCTCTTATAAGAATATTCACTGCAGATGGTGATTGCAGCCATGAAATTAAAAGATGCTTACTCCTTGGAAGGAAAGTTATGACCAACCTAGACAGCATATTAAAAAGCAGAGACATTACTTTGCCAACAAAGTTCCGTCTAGTCAAGGCTATGGTTTTTCCAGTGGTCATGTATGGATGTGAGAGTTGGACTGTGAAGAAAGCTGAGCACCGAAGAATTGATGCTTTTGAACCATGGTGTTGGAGAAGACTCTTGAGAGTCCCTTGGACTGCAAGGAGATCCAACCAGTCCATACTAAAGGAGGTCAGTCCTGGGTGTTCATTGGAAGGACTGATGCTGAAGTGAAACTCCAGTACTTTGGCCACCTCATGCGAAGAGTTGACTCATTGGAAAAGACCCTGATGCTGGGAGGGATTGGGGGCAGGAGGGAAGGGGACGATGGAGGATGAGATGGCTGGATGGCATCACCAACTCAATGGACATGGGTTTGGGTGGATTCCGGGAGTTGGTGATGGACAGGGAGGCCTGGCGTGCTGCAGTTCATGGGGTCGCAAAGAGTCGGACATGACTGAGCAACTGAACTGAACAAGAATATTAACAGCCCTGCCTGTTGCCATATGACTTACAGTGCCTCTCTGTGAGTACCCTACTATTGGCTTGGCCATGTGACTTACTCTGGCCAATGAAATATGAGGAAGTTCCAGTTCCAGGTGGAAGTTTTAAGGGCTATTGTGTGTTTCCCCCAGCTCTTGCTCTTTTCTGTCTGCCAAGAGAATAGTAAGTCATAAAGAGGGGGTGCAAAAGAGGGGGTGCTCCTTCGGCCTGGATCCTGAAATGAAAAAGAATCATGGAATACTACCATAGCTGACTACTGGGGAACCTGTAACCTTCCAATTTGTTGTTGCTGTTCAGTCGCTCAGTCGTATTCGAGTCTTTGCAACCCCATGGACTGCAGCACGCCAGGCCTCCCTGTCCTTTACCATCTCCCAGAGCTTGTTCAAACTGATGTCCATTGAACTGGTGATGCCATCCAACCATCTCATCCTCTGTCCTCTCCTTCTCCTCCTTGCCTTCAATCCTTCCCAGCATCAGGGTCTTTTCCAATGAGTCAGTTCTTCACATCAGGTGGCCAAAGGATTGGAGCTTTGCATCAGCTTCAGCATCAGTCCTTCTAATGAATATTCAGGATTGATTTCCTTTAGGATGGACTGGTTGGATCTCCTTGCAGTCCAAGGGACTCTCAAGAGTCTTCTCCAACACCACGGTTCAAAAGCATCAATTCTTCGGTGCTCAGCGGTTCAACTCTGACATCCATACCTGACTGCTGGAAAAACCATAGCTTTGACTATATGGACATCTGCAGGCAAAGTACCACTCAAAATCTTTTTATTTTTATTCTCTATAAAAAAAGTAATGATTAACAATTTAGTACTCGCGAACATTTTCTAAAAGTGTGATAAAGAACATGATTTTCTGGGTAACTTGCCATGCAAGTGTATTTGACATATTAACACAAAAAATTTCAGTTATTTTTAATTCAGCCATCTAATTAATACTCCATTTTCAAGAGATCTGAGGAACCAGAAGGAGAACTAACCCCTATATCCTTTCAACTACTCCACCACAACCACCACCACCACCCCTCAAATAATGGAACAGCTACTCCTACAACCAAAGTACCAAATTAACACAACCAGAAGAGCGTGTGCTTTTACACACCTATGTTCACATGTGACTGACTCGCAGGGAAGGAGACTAAAACTTTCTGAAGGCTCATGATGTCTTTTTAAAAAGACTTATGCATTTCACAATATAAAGGAAAACAGGCTGGAAACAAACAGTAAAAGGAAGAGGACAAGAATAAAAAAATAAACAGCGATAGTGATCAACAGCAATCCAAACTGACAAAGGAAATAGCGATCAGAAGCTGTCTGAAGAGTCAAAAGCAAGTCAGTAAAAAAGAAAATTTAAAAGGAGCTGGGTATAGAGGGTGGAGGGAAGCAAGTCATCTGAGCAGTCCTCACTTTAGAGCTGGTCGGGAGGGGCCCAAGAAAACACAAGCAGCCATCTGAGCAGTTCCCTTAGAGAATATACAGTATAAACCCTCAACTCTGTTATTCGTAACTCATTTAATAATTTAATAAACATGGATTGGAGACCTTTTAGAGACAGAACAATAGGTTTAGGTACTAGGGTTACAAAAATTATATAGGACTTCTGCCCTTGAAACTGCTTATATTCTAATAAAATTTGCAATGCTCTCTTCTGCAAACATCTCATGTTTGTTCCATAACAAATCATTATAAATTGATGAGTCAGCTAGCAAAGACCTAGGAACACTCTAAGAAGAGTATTCTAAAAAAGTTTTCAAAATCTGAATCTAAGAATACATCTGCTTTGGAGATTATCAGAAATAAACGATTACAGGGACTTTAAGTAGACAAAAGAATTTCAAAAGAGAGTACAGCTATATACTACTGAAAGATTATACTATATACTATATACTACTGAAGGATTATAAAGAGACCATACCAGCAACTCAAACCAGTAATGGAGTAGCTTTTGTAAAATCCAATTCAACCTGACCAAAAAATCTGGGTGGCAGAGTGACAAAGAATGAATACAAAGACCAGTTTTGGGTCTGTCATCAGAAGACAGTGAGTCCTACATATACTATTCTAGCCAGCCCCAAATAAACAGAAATCACTGTGAGAGGCATTATCTTTAAGCATGAATGATACGTGGATTTATAAAAATTCAAATAAGGAACAAGTAAAACAAAACAATCACTTTCTGCACTTGTATAGCACTTTACCTTCTACAAAGGACATTCACAGCCTCATCTCTCATGTCCTTTTTCTACACGTTTGGGCAACCAGATGATCACATCAATCCCCCTGGTTCAAATACTATACTTAAGTTGGTGAATATCATATCTCTAGTTCTGACCTCGTCTCTGAACTCTAAACTTATATACCACCTACTTTATATCTCCACTTGGATGTCTCCCAGCATCTAACAGAACTTGTATATTTTTTTTCTCCAAGAGTCTATTCCTCTCCTACCACCAACCACTGATGCACAAGCCAAATAATCTGTCAGCATGTCCCTCATTCTCAATTTTACAATCTATCATATGCAAATACTAACAACTCTAATTCCAAAACATACGTTGAACTTACCCACCTCTCCCCTTACCGCAGTTCATATCTCATCTTGACTACTAGAACATTTAATCCATCCTCTCTGCTTTTATTATCCATTTCTCTTCACACAGATTGCAGAGTGTATGTAAATATAAATAAGAATATAACATTCTTCTGTTTAAATCCCTCAATGGCTTCTCATTTGAGGAAAAATTAAATCTAAACTCCCTGACAGGACTTTGAGTCCCTGCATGATTCAGCTTCTGCTCACCTCTCCAGATACACTTAGGGCCACTAACTTTACTGATATTTCAGTTCTTCTAAAAGAGCAAGCTCTGTCTCAACTCAGTCTTTCCACATGTCATTCTTTGTTCCTGAAAACATAGGTGGTGTCTTCAATTTCTTTAGGACTCAGCTTAAATGTTACCCACTCAGAGTCCTTTACAGATCATCATAAAATAGGCCCTTTTTAAAATTTTCTACTTCAGCTTTGTTTCCTTCAGAGACCTGTTACATATTGTTTTTATTTTGTCTGTTTTCTCATTATTTTTGCCCTCACTATAATATTTGTTCCATGAGAGTAGAAAATCACATCTTATTCACCATCAAATCCACAATACCTACATACGAAAGCCCCCAAAAAATACGAAGTTTATGAGCTGAATAAATGATTATTAGTGAAATTCCTTCTTGCAGTACATTCTCAAATACTGCTGGGAATATAAATTATTTCACATTTATTCATAACCTAACACTTGCCAAAGATTGAGACAGGCATCATGATGAATTACACAGTCCTTGCTCTCAAGGGCTTTACTAATCTAGTACAGAAAGAAAAAAGTAAGCAAGTCCCTTTTTCCTCAACTTCTGAGAATGTTCTCTCTACCTCCCTACATAAAATAACAGCTGGTCCTCTCCTGAAGAGAAAAGCCAGCCTTTTCTCAGAATGCTACCTCCAACCCCCTGCTCTAATGGAAACCATCTCTTACTCCCTTGAAGCCCTCTCAAATGGCTGCTGTTCAGTTTTAACTTCCTATCTCAGGTTCCAGAAATGGGATTAAAACCCTCTGCTTCCCTGTGAAGCCTGTCCACATTGTCTTTGTTTTTAAAACAAAGACCAAATAAAACTCTGCTCTCTTGAGATGTTTACTTTTCAGCAAAATTACTATCTCCCTTTCCTTATCACTGTTATATTTTAACCTCCTGGTTTCCTCTACCTCACTCACCTGAGGCTATGGCACAGGACTCATTGTATTCTTCTCCACCCTAAACCTCCATCAACTGGATGACTTCACCATAGACTTGGATAACCCATCCAACAACCTGGATTTTTACTTCCTTGATGCCCTTAACACCAATGGTCTCTTCAAAACAGTTTTACAAAGTACCACCAATGTGGATATATTATGGCCCAGTCATCCTGTTACTCCTATAGTAACCTCACTCCTGGCTCTTCTACCTTTATCCAAACTGCTCTATATCCCAAACCACTATTTCAAGCATCTTGTTCTCCAACCATAAGCTTCTCTTTCAAGTGATCTTCCTTTGACCTTTATAAGACTTCTTATCTATGGACCCTTTCATTTTGACTGTGACCTATCAGACCAGACCATCTCTTTGCTTTATGTCCCTCATCATTCAGTTTATAGCCTATGGTGGTGCATCAATTTCAATAATCCTGTCAATAATCTAAATTCTCTTGTTCTCTTTTAGAACACACAAGTACAGCAAAACTCCAAACCTGGATGAACCCAACTATCCTCTTTCTTTGAGGCTGAGCCTAAAAAAGTCACTCAACAGGACAGACTGGTATAACTATAAACTCATGACCACTGTATTAGTTTGCTAGGGCTGCCATAATGAAGTACCAAAAGCTAAGTGGCTTTGGAGAACAGAAATTTATTGTCTCACAGTCTGGAAGCCAGAAGTCCAAAACAAGATGCTGGCAGGGCCAAACTCCTTCTGAAGGTACTGGGGAAGGATCGGCTCTAGGCTTCTCTCCTGTTTCTGGTAGTTCCTTGGCATGTGGCAGCTTAAGTCCAACCTCCACATGTCATTCTGCCTGCATGTGTCTGTGTCCAAATTTCTCCTTTTGATGTAGACGTCAGTGATTTTGGATCAGCAGCCCACCCCACTCCTTTATGACCTCCTCTTAAATAATTACATTCATAATGACTATTTCCAAGTAAAGTCACATTTCTGAAGTATTGGGGGGTTAGGATTTCAACATATAAATTGGGGGGGGGACACAATTCAACCCATAACAATCAGTAACCTCAAATTTTTCTGCCAAACATACTCTTCAACCCACTTTCCATAACGATTATTCCAAGACGATATGTGACTTTACTCCAACCAGAGAAAATCACAGTTCCTTTGTGGGAGCTACCGAACAGAGGCCCTCTTTTCCACCACACTTGGAGTTACAAAGTGTATAAACCAGAAGCTTTTAGTGCTTATTTTAGTGCTATAATGGGAAAGCCTACCTGAGACTGGAGACAAGATATGAAGGGAAAACTGAGTAGTGGTATCACTGTGACCCTAATACACCTAAAGCCAGCTCTACTCTTAGACCTATCAATTAGATAAACTACCATACTTTCTTTCCACTTAAGAGAGAATTGCCATTCCACGCAGTTGCCACTTGCACGAAAGTGTTCTGATGTAAGAATGAATAAAACTAGCTAATAAAGTGAGTTTTATACTTCCTGACTGGTATTTGGAGCCACAGAGATCCAACCAAAGAATATAAACCAACAGAAATGCTTGCCAATTCCTTACATATTACAGACCTAACATTTTCAAAAATATATCCACACAGCCTTTTTTTATCTCAAGCATAATTTGAAATAAACACCATTTACTAAATAAATCAGTTTCTTAAAATGAATTAAACATTTTTTTGCATGTTTATTAGTTGTTCCATTTCTCATTTACAAAACAGCAAACAATTTGGTAAAAAGAATTTTCATCAATGTAATAACTTAAAAAATAGGAGAGGGCAAACTCTCAAGAGTTTACTGTTGATATCCAATGGGGTGGGATATTTAATAGGCCAGAACTAATAGATTTGATTAGTAGAGCTGACCTGTTAGTTGAAGGTAAACAAACATGCTAAAATTTAATACAGTCAAATGAAGAGTAGATTACATAGGAAAAAAATACAAGCTTTCCCCAAATCAGACAAAAATTTTTTTTCACAGTTAATGGAGCTCCAAGAGACCAAAAAGAATCAGCAATGAAATGCTGCTTTTAAAAAAGGCAAGTTAGGGGCTTCCCAGGTAGTCCAGTGGTTAGGACTTACTTCCAATACAGGGGGCATGAGTTCGAATCCTGGTCAGGGCAAAGATCCCACATGTCATGCAGTGTGGCCAAAAAATAATAAAATAACATGTTTTTAAAACGCAAGTTAAATTATAAAGTATAGACTTAAATACACAACATTTTAAAATCATATATATACAAATATTGTCGTTTTACAGCTTCACAGTAAATAACATACACTAAATCCTTTTTGAGCATTCCCTATATACCAGGTACTAGTCTTAACCACTTTACCCACTGAGTTCACTTAAACTGACAAGGCACATAAAATTATATCCATTTTACAGATGAGGAAAATGAGACATTACTAAGTTGAATAACTGACTCAAATGCACATACCTATTTAAGAGTTTGGAGAAGGAAATGACAACCCAATCCAGTACTCTTGCCTGGAAAATTCCATGGACGGAGGAGCCTGGTAGGCTATAGTCCATGGGGTTGCAAAGAGTCGGACATGACTAACTTTACTTTCACATTTAAGAGTTAGCACCAGTATTCAAATCTAAGAAGTCTGATTGCAGAACTTTAACTCCTAATTGTTAGGCTGTTACCTCTATTATATTATCTTTACCATCATTTAACAGCACCTTTCATATGCATTCTATCATTTGAATCTCCATAACAGAGAAGTATTACAGTATTTTCCAATTCTAAAACACCTTTAGTTTTAAGGCCCACCTTCTATTTAAGACAAAGTGAAAATCAAAGTCACGCAGTCCTGTCCAACTTTTTGTGACCACATGGACTATACAGTCCATGGAATTCTCCAGGCCAGAATACTGGTGTGGGTAGCCTTTCCCTTCTCCAGGAGATCTTCCCAACCCAGGGATCAAACCCAGGTCTCCCACATTGCAGGCAGATTCTTTACCAGCTGAGCCACCAGGGAAGCTTTAAGACAACTTAATATCAAAATAAAGGTAACTTGAACACTTTTTATTATGAACCTACAATTGCATACATTTATCCATTATTTTCCCTTAACTATCACAATCAAACATTAAGTCAAAGCAGTGTTTTGCAGTTTGCACTGTACAAGTCTTTCACTTCCTTGGTTAAATTTATTCCTAAGCATTTTATTCTTTTTGATGGTAGTATAAATGTACTTGTTTTTATTATTATTATTATTTTTGTTTATTTTTTGATTGTACCATACAGCATATGGGATCTTACTTCCCCAACCAGAGATTGAACCCATGCCCCCAACATTGGAAGCAGGGAGTTCTAATCACTAGACTGCCAAAGAAGTCCTTGGAATTGTTTTCTTAATTTCCTTTCTGAATTGTTTACTGCTAGTGTATAAAGGAGAAGGAAATGGCAACCCACTCCAGTGTTCTTGCCTGGAGAATCCCAGGGACAGTGGAACCTGATGGGCTGCCGTCTCTGGGGTCGCACAGAGTTGGACACGACTGAAGCGACTTAGCAGCAGTGTATAAAAATGCAGCTATGTGTTGATTTTGTATTCTGCAACTTTGCTAAATTTGTCTATCAGCTCTAAGAATGTTTTCATGGAATCTTTAGGGTTTTCTACATATAAAAAGTTCATAATAGTATGGAGGGTCCTCAAAAAATTAAAAATAAAACTGCCATATGATCCATCAATCCCACTTCTCGGTGTTTATCCAAAAGAATTGATATTGGGTTATCAAAGAACCCATGTACCAGAGATCTGCTATTCCACTATGTGCTTATAGTTAATGACACTATAACACACACTTAAAATCTTGTTAAGGGGGCAGATCTCATGTTATTTACCACAATATATTTTTTTTAAATCATGTTATCTACAAACACATTATTTTACTTCTCCCTTTCTAATCTGAATGTTGTTTCTTCTTCTTGTACTAACTGCTCTGGTTAGAACTTCCAGTATCATGCTGAAAAGAAGATGGAAAAGCAGGCATCCTCATTGTGCTCCTGATCACAGGGTAAAAGCTTTTAGTCTTTCACTATTAAGTACGATGCTAGCTGTGGGTTTTTCACATGTAACCTTTATTACGTGGAGGAAGTTCCCTTCTATTTCTAGTTTGCTAAGTATTTTCATCATGAAAGAGTGCTGAATTTTGTCAGTGCATTTTCTGCATCAAGATTATCAAGATTTTCTCCCTTCATTCTATTAAAGTGCTATATTGACTGACTTTCATATGATGAACCATCCTGGCAACTATTTCATTGTCTTTTCCTGGAAATAAACTGAAAAGCCAGGAACTACAAAGCATCCTTTTTCAGTCAAATTGAACCTTTGACTGGAAAAATATGGTCAGCTTACCTATACCATATCATGAAAAGATCTGTTGCTTTTCAATCCATAGTTTAGTAAAATAGTAGCAGTATGTTACCTTCAACCATACACATTCCACCCATCTGTTATTTGGCCTACTTAGCAAACTGGAGCCTTAAGGGCTACAGTCCATGGGGATGCAAAAGAGTCAGACACAACTGAACAACTAAACAACAACAAAGCAAACTTCTCATTGGCAGAAACCAATACAACATTGTAATTGTTGTTGTTTAGTTATTGAGTCGTGTCCGACTCTTTTGCGACCACGTGGACTACAGCCTACCAGGCTCCTCTGTCCATGGGATGTCCCAGGAAACAATATTGGAGTGGGTTGCCATATCCCTCTCCAGAGGATTTTCCCAACCCAGGAACTGAACCCGTGTATCCTGCATTGGCAAGCAAATTCTTTACCACTGAACCACAAGGGAACACCATAAAGTAATTATCCTTCAATTTTTTAAAAATACAAATATTGCTCTAGGGGTTGTCTACTGATCATTCATGCAGACTATGCAGAGAATTATCTACACCAGGATTTGCAATTGCTTAACCTCTAACTGGAAGATAGTAGGAACAAGAATTTCTACTATGAAGTTGGAGGAAGGGATAATTTTGGCACATGTGTATAGAGATAATACTTATCCAGTCTGAATTTCAAGTATTCAGTGTAATTATTAGGCCATATGTCTCAGCCTCTAGTTGAGAAAATGTAACTCTAGTCGGAGCACCTATATGAACATTAGACTTGATGTGGTACTGCTGAGGGAAAGCAGTTGTGGGGGTTAAGAACATCTAATATGATCTGTTTTGCTTAAAGCTCCTAGTTCATGGTCTATAGGAGTATTATACAAATATGGTTTATACTGTATTATCTATGTGATTCAGCAGAAGACTCAAGGTTAACATACTAACATATTCTTTCAAACAACTGCTGATATGTTATTATACTAGGCACTTCTGATACAGAGATGAACAAACAAAACAACTTTTTTGCCCTCCTGGACCTTAATCTTCAAATAGAGGAAAAAAAAGAAAGAAATTATAACACAATGGTTAAATACAAAAATGTATTTGATGCACTAAGCTGACTATCAGACAAAAAATTATTCACATAAACTGTACTTACTATCATTATTATCAGGCAGAAACAAGTACAAAGAGAAATATACTGAGGAAATAAAAAGTAAAAAAACATGGCTGTTCATTCATTACTTATTTAGATATCTCTTGCATTCATTTAGATATTGATTCATTTAGACATCTCTGGTACATCTATATGCCTAGATACTGGGAATAATAAAATAAGAAACTATAGTCCCTGACATTGAGAAGTCAGTCCAGCGGGAAAAAAAGACAGCAACAACAATCCATTGTAATAAGTGTATCTCTACTGTAATAAGTACATCAAGAGGGAACAAACACTATTGCTATGGGATCAGTGATATATAAGAGAGACATAATCAGAAAAGTCAATAAAAGTCATGTCTGAATTATTTCATAAGAAACTAAGAAAAAGCTGAGGAAGACACAAGTGACACCTAAACTAAATCAAAGGAGCCAGTCAAGCAACTGCAAAGAGCACTCCTATCTCAAGACTCCTGTACTTGTTGCCTCCACCTGGAACATCTCCACAGATAATCATATGGCTCACTTTTTATTTCATTCAGATCTCTGATCAAATGTAACATCCTCAGAGAGGCCTTTCCGACTTATGGCGCTCTTACCTAATCTGTTCTGTTGTTCTTCCCAGCTCTTATCACTGTCTTACATCTCAGTGTACTCAGTGCTTAGTTGCTCAGTCATGTCCAACTCTTTGCAACCCCATGGACTGTAGCCCTCCAGGCTTCTCTGTCATGGAATTTTCCAGGCAAGAATACTGGAGTGGGTTGCTGTGTCCTTCTCCAGGGATATACATGTGCATGCTTTTCCCCAAATATAAGGAATAAGAAAAAGGGTCCATTCTCAACACTTCTATCCAACACTGTATTAGAGATTCTAGCCAGGGAAATTACACAAGAACAATAAATAAATAAAAGACATCAGATTGGAAAAAGAAGAAGTAAAACTATCGCTATTCACAGATAACGTGCTCTAGTATTAAAAACAATCCCAAGCTATCTACTAAAGAACTATTAGAACTAACAGCTGAGTTCAAGAAAGTTCCATGTTTATGGATTCAGAAGGGTTAACACTGTTAAAACAGCAACATTCCCACTAATCATAAAGTCAACTCAATCTCTACGAGAATTCCAAAACAGTTCTTTGTAGAAACTAGCAAGCGGATTCTAAAAACATCACTGCTATTTATTCAATGATTCTTACATTGCAACAATGTGTATACATCATACATAAGAAAAAGGAAGTCAGAGAGTTTAAATAACTTGTCTTGGTCACCCATGACAAGAGAGCGTAAGTGGCAGAGGGAGAATTCAAATCCAATTTGGTCTTGTACTTAGTGCCTTTCCCACTATCTGAATTGTGATACTCATTATTTTACATACTATTTTAGAAAGGATCAAAGATTCTTTGAGCCTATCCTTGAAACCCCTGCCTAATGTCTTGTGCTCTAGGTTAAAAATTCTTGCTTTATTACAGACAGAAAGCAGAGAATAAATTCTAAGAAAACAGATATGATATCCCACAATGTGGACCCAATGCACCAAAATACTGTTTAACTTGGATCAAATACTCCTATGATTTTATGTTGTCCTTTTAATTACAGTTTAAAATGTCACCCATAGTATCAACCTTGAGCACTGTAAAACAATGAAAAATTTAAGAACTAAATTACCACCAAAAAATTCCATTATAATCACAGGATACTCCACAGCACCCAAGTGCCTTTCTTTCTTCTATTATCCTGCATCACAGTACTCATCACCCAAGAGTCAATGTTTATCTCCCTAGAAGACTAAAAGGTACTTCAGTGCATGAATCTAGGTCTTAGTCTCTTTGTATGTCCAAGGCCTAACATAGCGGGGACACAGGAGGCATTCAACAAATGTCTTCTGAAATAAAAGAGGTGGAATGGCAATAAGGGAAGCACCTTTAGTGCATGTAATCTTCATATTTTTAATATATGCATAATGATATAACTATGTTGTACCTAGTGAATATAAGATGGGAATGAAGTTACCAATAATCCCTGGTATCAGTGATTTATGAAAATTCTAATAAAGTGTAACATTTCATAAAAATTAACAGCCCTATAATAAAATCTAGCTGTTTTAAGTATTTGGGTAGAGATGGCAGTAGTAATAGTTATTGTTGTTATTAATAGCTACCACCATTTAAACTAATCCCAGACATTTATAACCACTATTTCACATACTCATCACAACAAATCCTACAGATTAAGTTTATTCACCATTTTATAAGCTAAAAAAGAAAGAGACTAATAAACTTGTTACAGAGTCAAACAAAAGACTTAAAACCTAAGACATTCTGATTGCAAAGTCCAAGATCTCCCAGTATTTCACCCTAGCCCTCGACAATGTTCAAATCTGGAGCATCAGAAATCCCTACACATAGCAGTTCTTTAAGTTTTTCTTAATAAATAGTCTGTTTTTTAGGGAAAATCTTCTCTGATATACAGTATGATCTTCAGTAATAAGATACTGAAGGAATTCCAAGTCCAAATTACCACATTCAAGAGAATATTAGCTTAAAAGTAAATACTGGCATGACGTACACTAACCTAGATAAGCTTAGG
Organism: Bos mutus; assembly: GCF_027580195.1. Lineage (NCBI taxonomy): Eukaryota > Metazoa > Chordata > Mammalia > Artiodactyla > Bovidae > Bos > Bos mutus. Next base: position 92,682,904 of record NC_091619.1, on the reverse strand, counting down.
TTTCGTAAGTAATAAATTCCTAGAGGTTGCAAAATGTAAAACTACATTCTATCATGTTTACAAAAACCCTTCACTATAACTTGGTACAATCACTTTCTAGAGATGTGGTCCATTTAACAAAAAGTTGATTTTTACATAAGATGTTGCAGCCTAGAACATATGTTCAGTTATAACCAAGGAACGGCACTATAAATAGTTCTGTCAGAGCTATTTTGCACTCAGAAATACAGACTCATTCAATTTATGAGTTGTTTACACTGCCTAAGTTATAACATTGGCTCTACCACTTAGCACTAGCTTAATCTTGAACAAGTTACTTCACCTCTGTGCCTAAGTTTTCTCTTTATAAAACAGGAATAATAAGGATGATCTGTTTATCAGGTTTTAAAGATTACTGAAAAATCATACCTGACAAATCATAAGTGTTGAATAAGTATTAGATATTACTAGAGTCACAAAGAGTCGGACATGACAGAGTGAATGAACTGAACTGAACTATTATCCCCAAATTGACCTCTTTCTCTGTTCGCTTGCTCTCTCTCTCTCTCTCTCTCTCTCTCTCACACACACACACAAACGCACACACACAAATTCCACTCTGAATAATTTGTTCCTTTTACATAACAAGAGAGGAATGTAATATCGTGTGAATGTTCATTTTTATCCCTAAAATTTGCCTGAAATATTGTCAATGGCTGTTTACAGGAAGCAGCATATAGCAAATGTGCTTTAGATCAGATGTGCCCAGATTTGAATCTCAAGTCTACCACTTACAACACAACCTGAGTAAACAATACAGAAGACTAATTTCTACTTGTAGAAAGGTTGTGAATATTAAATGAAATAATATATGTAAATCATCTAAAAGTGCATACTAGCTTATTAGGAGTTTAAGCAACATCAGTCTTCTTCCTTCTCAATGGCAGCATTAAGAATGTTTTCCTTCCAAGGTCTTAGCATTAATATTTAGCCCACTAGACAGAATTGTTCACCAATTAAAGTAAAACCACAATAAGAAAGGCAGTGAAATCACACGTAAAATTAAGTTCACAATTTTCAATTGTTTTATCATTTAAGTTTTTTAAGTTCAGTATCCATGCACAATTAGGCATTCAGGGCTCGTGGCAGATTTAGGAATTAAAGTATAAAGATAAACCATTCCCTCTGTCCCTGTCCCAAGAACACATATACTTCTCTAACTCCCAAATGACTGAGTGGATCACTAACTTTAAAAAGTATATTTCAATCAGTGATTCTCAAAATTGAAGCAATTTCATCCCCCAGGAAATATCTGGCAATGTCTGGAAATATTTTTGATTGCCCCAGCTGGGAACAGTGCTACCAGCATCTTGTGGATAAGGATGCAAAACATCCCACAATGCAGAAGACAGGCTCCCCTCCACACCGTGGAATTAACAGGCCCAAAATGTCAACAGTGCCAACGCTGAGAAACCATGATCTTTAAAAAACCAAAGTATTATAATATAGAAGCCTTCTCCCCAAAAGTATGTTCTTGGCCAAATTTTCATGGAAGACATAACAAGAAATAAGCAGCTTGATTATCTCAGATGGGAAACTCCTGGTACTGCTAAATACCCATTACGAAATTCCCAGTCTAAAGAGGAAGTGAGGCTTACCTTTCTTTGCATAGTTGTGCTTTTAAGTTTTTAAAAGAGCTCCAACCTTTCTTTTTTTTTTTTTAATTGAACTGTAGCTGGTGTAGAATATTATATCAGTTAAGGTGAACAATATACTGATTCACAATTTTTAAAGGTTACACTCCATTTACAGAATATTGGCTATATTACCCATGTTATATATTCTTGTAGCGTATTTTATATTAATACATAATAGTTTGTTCCTCTTAATCCCCTACAACTATATTGCCTTTCCCCCTTTCCTCTCCTCACTGGTGATCACTAGTTTCATTTTTACATCTGTGACTCTGCTTCTTTTATATTTACCGTGCTGTGCTTAGTCACTCAGTTGTGTCCATTTCTCTGCGACCCCATGGACTGTAGCCCCCCAGGCTCCTCTGTCCATGGGGATTTAATAGTTCGTTATATTTTCTATATATTTACTAGTTTGTTTACTATATATATTTACTAGTTTGGTAAATTTTTTTAGATTCCACGTGTAAATGCTATCACATAGTATTTGTTTTTCTCTTATTTCTCTTGGCATAATACTCAAGTCCATCCATCTTTCTACAAATAGCAAAATGTCATTTTTTTTTAGGGCTGAGTAGCATTTCCATTATTGGAGAAGGAAATGGCAACCCACTCCAGTGTTCTTGCCTGGAGAATCCCAGAGACGGGGGAGCCTGGTGGGCTGCTGTCTATGCGGTCGCACAGAGTCGGACACAACTGAAGTGACTTAGCAGCAGCAGCAGCAGCATTTCCATTGTATTAACATATACACATATACACCACATCTTCTTAATCCATTCACCTGTTGATGGACAATTAGGTTGCTTCTGTATCTTGACAACTGTAAATAATGCTACTATTAACACTGGGTGCATGTATCTTTCAAAATTAGTATTTTGTTTTGTTTTTTTGGCTATATGCACAGGAGTGGAATTGCTGGGTCACATGGTAGTGTTATTTTTAGTTTTTTGTGAGACCTCCATACTATTTTCCACCATGGCGACATCAATTTACATCCTCACCAACAGTGTACCAGGGTTCCCTTTTCTCCACATCCTCACCATTCATTTGTGTTCTTCTTAAAGACAGTCATTTTGACAGTTGAGTGATCTCATTATGATTCTGATTTCCCTTTCCCTTATGATTAGCAATACTGAGCATCTTTTCATGTGCCTATTGGCCAGATGCATGTCCTTCTTGAAAAACGTCTATTCAGTTCTTCTGCCTATTTTTTAATCAGGTTGTTTGGTTTTCAGACGTTGAGTTGTATAAGCTGTCTAAATATTTGTATATTAACACCTTATCAGTCATTATTTGCCTTTTCACACTCAGTAGGCTTTTTGTTTTTTGTTGATGTTTTTCTTTGCTGTGCAAAAGCTTTTACATTAATTAGGTCCATTTGTTTATTTTTGCTTTTATTTCCTTTGCTTTAGGAGATGGATTTTTAAAAAGCATTGCTATGATTTATGTCAAAGAGTGTTCTGCCTATGTTTTCCTCTAGGTGCCTATGGTTTTAGGTCTTACATATAGGTCTTTAATCCCATATGTATTTAATCACTTTGAGTTTTTGTGTATGATGTTAGAGAATGTTCTAGTTTCATTCTTTTACATGTAGCTGTCCAGTTTTCCCAGCACCATTTATTGAAAGGGTTGTCTTTATCCACTGTATATTCTTGCCTCCTTTGTCACAGATCAATTGACCATAAATGCACAGGTTTATTTCTGGGCTCTCTATTCTGTGCCATTGATCTGTGTGCCTGTTTTTGTGCCAGTACCATACTGTTTTGATTACTGTAGCTCTGCAGTACCAACCACTATTTCTTAATTAAACAGGTGATTTGTTAAAGTATTATTTATATTACAAAGCTTCTTATACCTCACTTCTATCTTACTTTCATACAAAGTATTAAAAAGCTCACATTTTTGTGATACAGCAGCACAGTACATGAGGCCAACTTTCAACAGATATCATTATTATATATCAGATTAACAACAATCAAAATCCGATAATATACTATGTTGATGGGGGAAAAGCACAAATACTGTTGCTAGTATAAACTTTCTGAATGTGAATTAGCAGTATCTATCCAAATTAAAAATATCTCTTAGCCCTAAATTATACCTACTAAAAATTAATGCACATACACACTTACATGCAGAGTACATCATGTGAAACACAGGGCTGGAAGAAGCACAAACTGGAATCAAGATTGCCAGGAGAAAAATCAATAACCCTCAGATATGCAGATGACACCACCCTTATGGCACAAAGTGAAGAACTAAAGAGCCTCTTGATGAAAGTGAAAGAGGAGAGTGAAAAAGTTGGCTTAAAGCTCAGCATTCAGAAAACTAAGATCATAGCATCCAGTCCCATCACTTCGTGGCAAATAGATGGGGAAACTGTGGAAACAGTGGCTGACTTTATTTTTCTGGGCTCCAAAATCAATGCAGATGGTGACTGCAGCCATGAAACTAAAAGATGCTTACTCCTTGGAAGGAAAGTTATGACCAAACTAGACAGCATATTAAAAAGCAGAGACATTACTTTGCCAACAAAGGTCTGTCTAGTCAAGGCTACTCCAATAGTTATGTATGGATGTGAGAGTTGGACTCTAAAGAAAGCTGAGCACCGAAGAACTGTTGCTTTTGAACTGTGGTTTTGGAGAAGAGTCTTGAAAGTCCCTTGGACTGCAAGGAGATCCAACCAGTCCATCCTAAAGGAGATCAGTCCTGGGTGTTCATTGGAAGGACTGATGCTGAAGCTGAAACTCCAATACTTTGGCCACCTGATGCAAAGAGCTGACTCATTGGAAAAGACCCTGATGCTGGGAAAGACTGAGGGCAGGAGAAGGGGATGACAGGGGATGAGATGGTTGGATGGCATCACCGACTCAATGGACATAGGTTTGGGTGGACACCACGAGTAGGTGATGGACAGGGAGGCCTGGCGTGCTGCGGTTCATGGGGTTGCAAAGACTCGGACACGACTGAGCGACTGAACTGAACACGTGTATGAAGATGTGTAAAACAATATTCCCTGCAGCACTGTCTGTATTATAATAACAAAAGGTTAGAAACAATACAGAAGTCCATCATTAAGTGGCTAGTTAAGGAAAGTGAAAGTGAAGTCACTCAGTCATGTCCAACTCTTTGCAACCCCATGGACTTCAGCCTACCAGGCTCCTCGGTCCATGGGGTTTTCCAGGCAAGAATACTGGAGTGGGTTGCCATTTCCTTCTCCAGGAGATCTTCCCAACCCAGGGATTGAACCCGTGTCTCCTGCATTGTAGGCAGATGCTTTACCATCTGAGCCACCAGGGTATACTCATATCAAGGAATACTCTCAAATTTTGGAAATAATGAGGGAATCTGTATGTGCTTATATAGAACAATCTCCTAGATAAATTAAGCTAAAAATAATAATAAGCCACAAAATATGCAGCTTATTCAAAAGAAATATACATATACACTATATATCATATATCTTAGACATGGGTGTAGAACACACACACACATACACATTTGCATACATATCACACAGTATTGGGGCTTCCCAGGTGGTGCTAGTGGTAAAGAACCCGCCTGTCAGTGCAGGAGATGTAAGAGATACGGGTTCGAATCTTGGGTTGGGAAGATCCCCAGGAGGAGGGCACGGCAATCCACTCCAGTATTCTTGGATGGAGAATCCCACGGACAAAAGAACCTGGCAGGCTAAAGTCCATGGGGTTACAAAGATTTGGACACGACTGAAGCAACTTAGCACACACTATTGCTGGAAACACACACAAGGAACAGCAGGAGAGGGCCAAGAGCATGATGGAGCTTTTCACTGGTATGTGTGAGGGGTTTTTTTGTTTCCTGCACTGGGCCTTAGTTGCATCATGCGAGATCTTTTGTTGTGGTGCAAAGACTCTCTAGTTGCAGCACTTGGGCTCCAGAGCACGTAGGCTTCAATGGTTATGGTGCACAGGCACATGGACTCCAGAGCACACAGGCTCGACAGCTGCAGCCCATGAGCTTAGCAGCTTTACAACATGTGTTTTCTCAGTTCCCAGACCAGGGATTGAACCCACATTCCCAGCACTGCAAGGCAGATTCTTAACCACTGGACCACCAAGGAAGTCCCTGAGTTGTTTTTTTTTAAACAGAACTTTATTCTGGTTCTTTCATTTACTGACTATAATACATAAGTCACAAATTATGAGCCTTGGTATTCTCCAGCTTGAAATAATGATAATAACAGCCTTGCTTATTAGTTATTATGAAGATCAAATGAGAGCATAAATTGCTTCATAAATTATAAAGCAACATACAAAATTATAAATTAGTCTTCTAACTGAATTCTCCAAACCAACTATAATAATAATAATTATCATTCTTCTAGTCAATTTCTCTAAACCCGAAGATGGGAATGTTTAAGATAGAATGTAAATGCAGATGCTATCTTAGAACACACATTTTTACTTCATATTTAGCTATTTTTTAATTAAACTATAGTTGTAATTAATATTATATATAATACAGGTATCAATGTAAAAGGGTAAACTTTCAAAAACATTATCATATAGAAATGTTAAATCAGCTGATTACAGAAGAAATTCATGCTTACTATTGAAAATAAGTAAAAATTATAACCATGCTATCATAAATTTGGGGTTTTTTTTCTTCCAGTCTTTTTTCTATGTATGCTTAAGTAGATTTATCTAAATAAAATGTTTCTACTTTACTGTAAAACAGCATTCACATTACAACATCCCTCAGATTAAAAGCTCCTAATAAACGTAATTTTTAATGAAGATAATTATATTTTATCTTGGTGATGAGAGTTCAACAACTTTAAAATGAAATTCCTATATATGCGTTTACCTAATGAACTCTGTCTGAATTAATTTTTCATTTATTTCCACCAATTCTCCAAATTATTCAGATCTCGATCAATGGATATTTTCCCTCCCCTCCCTCCCTCCCTCCCTTCCTCTCCCACTCTTTCTCTCTCTCAAGACATCTTCCTAATTTTGGCTTCCACAGCTCCAATTTTAGATTTATTAAATCTAAAATTCACAAAACAAAGAAGCATATAACTGTTTATAATTCTTTGAAGAGCAAGTGCTGTGCTTAGTCGCTCAGTCGTGTCCTACTCTCTGCAACCCCATGGATTCTACCCCTCCAGGATCCTCTGTCCATGGGGATTCTGCAGGCAAGAATACTGGAGTAGGTCACCATGCCCTTTGAAGAGCAAACTAAAACACCCTAAATTGAGACCTTAAATTAGACTATTAGTGAAAGGGAAATCAGAACTATGATTTGTTATTAAATAAAGATGCTCAATCTTTTTCTACAACATTTAGTCTGTTATTATTGTTCTGTCTACAAACAGTGAAAACAAAAAAATACACTCAGGTTATTCCTAGGAGACACTCTATTGGACAAGCCAACTGTTCCTAATTAATTTTAACTATGACAGCTCCTCTCAAATGCTGAACATTCCAAGCCATTTTTGAAAACTGTTAGATATTGCCCAGGGAAGCAAAGATTTTCTGAGTATACTGGACAAAAGTATCATTATTGTGCCTTTCCCATAGTAGGAACTCAAATAATAAGTCATACTGAATAAATACTTATTTTCTGTTTCTGAGAACATGTTGTAATTTTCACACTCTACCTTATAATTTACCATCATGACTGTTATACCAGACCACAAAGGGGATACACATATTAATACCTTTGCCTACTTTTTAAATGAAATTGAAAATAAATACCCAAAACTGAAATTATGGGAGATTTTTTTCCCCTCCAATTTTCAAATTTTCTATAATGCAGTTATATCACTCTTGCAATCTTAAAAAAGCATTAAAAGAAAAAGTATCCTTATAGCTTATTGTTTTTGACTATATATTAAGACTGTTTTAAGTCCCATTCTAAATGCTCTTTTTAGTATTAAAAAAAAAAATCCTTGCTAAAGTAAAACAAGAAAACTTCAGCATAGAGCTGAACTGACAGAGTATTATTTAAAATACTCCCATTATGCCATCTTTCAACAAAATAAAACCTTTCTCATCATCAAAAGCACTACTTGTGTATCCACAGTTGTATTATCAAGATACCATGAAAGGTAACTAGAGATTCAGAGGCAAAGGACATTGCTTCCATACTTTTGAAGTTTAGTACCTAACTAGGAAAACAAGGCAAATACTGAAAAAGAAAATTAAAAAATATAAGGGAGCAATGGATATGCCAACCATCTAGTCTACAGAGAAGTATAGTAGACAGCTTTTGAAGTCCTACAGACTTTGGATCAAATCTTAGATCTTACTTACTAATTTATGTAAATTATTTCCCTCATTTGTAAAATGGAGTGTTAGGTTAAGTGAAGTAAAATACTTAGCATATAGTAACAAAGGGAAGTTAACAGTATTATTATTAGTAGAGATGCAGACTTAAAGAAGAAATGAGCAATCAGCAAAGTTTAAAAAGAGGAAGTATTAATATCTTTTGGTCATCTACTACCATAAGCAAAAATCACAAGATTTTTCTCATTCAAGTTTTACTTCTTACTGCCAGAAAGAAAATAGAACACCTGGTAAAGAAAACTGAAATCAGAAAACACGAAGGCTATAAAGCACTAATGTACCCTTAGGAAAGTCACCACTAGATCTCCAAATCACAGAATGTGATCTATAAAAAAATGTTCTTTGGAAAGGTCTTTAGATCAGCTAATTCAAACTCTCCAACTCTCTAGAACTAAGCTCCATGCTTTCTTCTGTCTCTGAGTGCCAAGAATTGTCATCTATCTTGTTCATAAGTATATCCTCAGCACCTAGAATAAATCCTAGTACATAATAAATGGTCAGTACATATTTGTTGGATGAATATTAAAGCTAAGAAAACTGAGGCCTGGAGATTTAACTCAATGACACACAGTTATCTCCCCGCAGAGCTGGGACTGAAACTAACATTTTACTATTCTAGCATTCTATCCTGTCTAGAAGCTAGACTATGATAATTTAGATAATTTATCTTGGTGGTTGGGGAATTGGAGGGTTTGCTGGCGGGCAGGCAGAAGAGGAACGAGAAAATTAACCTAGTTTTCAGGTATTTTTCCCAACTGTCAGTTTTGCTTAATTGATAGAGGCCAAAAATTCTACTCAAGACAATTCCAGCATAGAGCAGGGCACATAATAGGTACTTAACAAATACTGGCTGAATGACTCAATCTACTCCAAAACTATTATTATTTAATAACCAGGGGCAGAAACTAACTTCAGCATCTGTTTAATCTTTGTAACTGTCCCAGAGTTATTCAGAATTTTCAGTCATTCATAAGACAAATATTATTAATAACTTTCTTCCAGATATGCGCTGAGGGTGATGAAAGATGTCCCTGCCATGTAGGATCTCACCTGAGTATGCCTACGTCTGAGTGTGTTGTGAGGGGGTGATGGTGACATAAACAGATCAATAATGAATATGAAACCAGGTTGCACTGTTATCTCAGTTTATTTGCCTCAAGCAGTTAAAAATTCAATTTAAAAACACAAATCAGCCAAGTTTTAAAATAACAAGGAGGCACATTAGGTATTTAAACACTTGGGAATGTTCTCTTTCCAGTGCCTTTACAATATATCTTATTGCTTCCTAATGTCTTAAAGGGCTTCCCTGGTGGCTCAACGATAAAGAACCTGCCTGTCACTGCAGGAGATGAAGGTTTGATCCCTGGGTGGGGAGGATCCTCTGGAGAAGGAAATGGCAACCCGCTCCATTTTTCTTGCCTGGGAAATCCCATAGACAGAGTAGTCTGGCCAGCTAACAATCCACGGGGTTGTAATACAGTGGGACACAACTTAGCGACCAAAAAACGTCTTAAAATCAAAATGTTCTAACTTGACTTATCTATATATTCAATATAAATGAACCATCAATGTTTGTTCTCTCATATGTGAAACACTGAACGATAATACTCCTGATTCAGTATTTACTCTGTGTACATGTTAATATTTAAATATATAACCACAAGAACACATTTAAATTATTTAACTGTCTGTAACACTGACAAGAGCCGGAAGAAAATATTCAGAGATGAATGACAGTAAATAGAAACTAAAAACACAGCCTTACCCAGGAAGAAAATAAAGTACGCACACAACTAAGGAGCAAATCTGTAGAAGTTCTCAGGAGAACAAAATCTTCAAGAGGGGAGAACTCTCGCTGGAATTGGCCAGTAGAGCGGAAGAGCAACAGCTTGCCAACAGGATCTTGTTTAATGCATATCACTAACCAGACTGTTAAAGACTGAACACCCATAAGTCAATGTTGCTATTCCTCAAGTTTGAGTTTCAGGAGGACCCTTCCAAAGAGATTCACTACCAAGACTACATCACCACATTCTAAGTCTCCTTCCCCATTTATCTGCTTGTCAAAATAGGATAAGCAAGACTAAATACACTGGGAAGTAACAGACCTCGCACTTACGAAGCTGAAAATTCCTACAAGCTGAAGTTACTTATTTTACCTAAGGCACATGTTTCTGTGATTCCTGGTTACTGAGGGGAACATTTTTCACTCAAGTTTATCCTAGAATGCTAGGCAAAACACCCCCAAAGTCTCTTCCTCCTCAAACAGAAAACTTTCCAGCCCAAATGTATAACCTATCCCAATGTTTTGCCTCAGAAACCCTGAGATATCCAGGCCAAGAATACAAGGTGGCAGGGAGATACGACAGGGCAGGCAGGAAGGCTGGCGTGGGCCCCAACGGGAAAGTCCGTGGCCACCGGTTCTGGAGAGAACAGGCTGAGAAGGTGAGGTTAGGGTGAGATATGGTCTGAGAAGCGCCAAGGGACTAACAGGCGTACCACCTCTCTCCATCCAGGACATCACCGGAAGATTGTAATTGGTTTTCCCAACGGAGAGGGAGGAACAAGGTTCCCAGGATGATTGATGCTGAGCGGTTTTCTGGGAAGCACGAGGACTGACTCTGAAGGAAGCAGAAAGGCAAGACAGAACAGAGCACACAGGTTTCGGTGAAGGTTCCCCCAGGACGAGTGATCTCTTTGGTCCTTCCCAGCACCAAGACGGGAGGAACCATCACACCTGTGAAAGGATGTTTCCTTGCTATCCCCAAGGACAGCGATAGAGAGCCTACCCGGTAGGAGTGGTAGCAGAACTGAGGAGGGAAAGACTGAATCGAGGGATCTCACCCAGCAGGAAACCTGATCAGCAGAAGAGGCTGAAGCCAGGAAGGGGCTAGCGGGGTAAGAACGCGCTCGGGGAGGATGAGACTTATTTGGAAGACAGGCTGACTGGAGGAAACTGCTGGGAAAGGGAGGGCTTTCGTCGGACTCCAGTGGGAAAAGGCCGGTTTAGCGAGGAAAAAGCCTGGCTGGGAGGGGGCCCTGAGCGCCTGGCTCGGGAAGGTGACGCTGCCTGTCCCGAGGGTGAGCCTCGTGCGGGGCGAGGGCTGACCCGGCGGTGAGACTGAACCGCACGAGCTCAACAGGAGCTCACCTGGGGTGCGTCTGGCCTGGAAGGAGGAAACTTCCCGGGTGGGTGAAGGCGGACAGGAGAGGGTCGGGCTCCCATCCTGCGGGACTGGGGCACGGAGGGGTCGGGAGGAGGGGGCGCCGCGTGGGGCGGGGCCGGGGCGCGAGTGGCGGAGGTACCGGCTCAGGATGGCGTCCTCCCGCAGTCACACTCACAGACACATTCACAGGCGCGCGCGCGCGCTCTCAGTATCGGCCGCCCCGCCCGGGGCGGAGAGAAACTGCTCGGGTCGGTGAACTATAGGGCGGTGGGGGAGGGGGCCGGGGACACCGGCCGGCCGAGCCCGGCGGACCGGCGGGCGGCGTTACCTGTGTCAGGGAGAGCTGGGCCGCCGCAGCCATGGTGTTTCCATCATGCACGGGAGGGGAAGGAAGGACGGGCAGACGGGGGCTCGGGGCGGGGAGGAGGCGGAGGGAGCGGCCGGAGGCGAGGCCCGGGCGGGCTGGCGGGCGTCTCCCCTAACTTCGACAACTTCCCTCCTCTCGTCCACCCCGCCTCGCCTGGCCCCGCCCGCCCGGCACAGGCCTCGGAGACACCCAAATCCTGGCGCCGGAGTTTTTGCTGCTGGACCGGAGCCTGCCCCGGGGCCTCCTGAGAAAACCCGGCGCGGACAAGTAATTAAGGCGGACGGGCTGTGGAGGCAGAGGCAACTCCAGATTGTCCTGAGAACTTTAGCGGATCACCTACCCACGCTAAGCCTCTGCTTCTGAAAAATGGGAAGAACTATATCCAAAGTCCAAGTTGCTTGCGAGGATTAAATGAGATAATGATAGGAAATAATAACGGTACTTTTTATATGCCAGAATCTGTGTTGGACGCTTTTATTTTTAAATTGTGTAAATGAAGGAACTGAGACATAAATAAGTTGTACAAATGAAACTGAAACACAAATAAGTGTCATATGTAAGGGCCTACAACTGATCAGATAGCTGGTGGGTTAGAATCCAAGTGTGACTCCAAAACTTTTCATTTAACCATCTTCTATTAGGGTGAGCACCTGAAGAATTGATGCTTTCAAACTGTGGTGTTGGAGAAGACTCTTGAGAGTCCCTTGGACCCCAAGGAGATCAAACCAGTCAATCCCAGAGGAAATCAACCCTGAATATTCATTGGAAGGACTGATGCTGAAGCTGAAGCTCCAATAGGTTGGCCCCCTGATGTGAAGAACCCACTCATTAGAAAAGACCCTGATGCTGGGAAAGATTGAAGGCAGGAGGAGAAGGGGAGGACAGAGAAGATTTGATTGAATGGCATCACTGACTCAATGGACATGAGTTTGAGCAAACTCCAAGAGATGGTGATGGACAGGGAAGCCTGGCGTGCTGCAGTCCATGAGGTCACAAAGAGTTAGACGTGACTGAGCTACTGAACAACAACATTAGGGGGTAATATCAAAAGAGAAGACTATCTTAAGTCAAAATCTAGGTAGGAAGGGAAATAAATACTCTCCAGGCTCACTGGCTGCCTGCCACACTTAGACCCCAGTTCAGTGAAAGAGCACTGGGGCCTCCTCAGGGGCTGCAGCACTCCTAACTCCCTTCTTAGTCCCTCTGGCAAACCCCTCCTGCTCTCTCTCAAGACACCACCGAAGTACCACCTCCTTTACAAAGTAACTCCTGACCTCCACAAGTCAGATTTACACACTTATCTGAACATTTCTTCTCTATCTTATGATGTCATCATCACCCTAATGACTCTTTATATCTGTCTGCCCTCTAGACGAGATGGTTGGATGGCCTCACCAACTTGATAGACATGAGTTTGAGCCAGCTCCAAGAGTTGGTGATGGGCAGGGAAACCTGGTGTGCTGCAGTTCATGGGGTAACAAAGAGTCAGACACTACTGAGCGACTGAACTGAACGGACCCTCTAGACTGAGCGCTCCTCAATGGCAAGGACTCTTTTTGATGTATATATATATATATATCTTCAGATCCTGGAATGTGTTTTGTACTAGTATAAGGTCTTTGTTCCTGCCAAGTTAAACATAACACAGCCTATACTTTCTCATGCTGCCCTTTTCAGTTGAAATAACCAGTAACTTGAAATCCTTATCTTTAAAGGTTTGGCTTATATGCCACCTACTTCAGGAAGCCTTCTAGGAAATCCCACCCCACCCTTTAGTTGCTCTGACATTATCCCTACACTCTGCCTTGGAGTTAGTTGAGGGCTTTTTCTATACCCCAACCAGATTGCAAAATCCATGAGAACAGAGGGCTGTCTCACAACTACATCCCTCTCACAATTTAGCCTAGCACAGACTAGACCTCAATAAATGTTTTTGCCTAGAACTCGCCTTCCTTTCTTAGTCATGGTGGCTTCCCACAACAACGAACCATGACTCTATCAGGCCCACACACTCTCAGCATTATCGTAGTAGTCCCCATTTCACACACAAGGAGAATCAAATGAACAAGCCAAGAATGGGGTTAACCTCACATAAGGTTTTAGACCTTTGCCACCACAGGCGAACCATCCCAGAAATGCCCTCAGAAATTACTGACTCTTCTCACACCCCTTTTTTACAAAGACTAGGCAATGAAGAGCCAGCCATGCAAGTCTGGTGAGCAACCACTTATTCAAAAGAGTCTCCTTTGACCTCTTTCTGCTGTTATTCTTTTTAACTTGAGGGAGAAGGGGAGATAATGTTTTAAATTACTCCTTTCCCACCTGGTACATTTATCAGCTGTAACCACCACTGATGTTTCTACTTTGATTTCCTAATTTACATTATCACTTTTGAACTCAACAACTCTGAAAGGTAGTAATCATCATATCCACTCTACAGATGAGGTAACTGAAGATCACAGATATTAAGGGATTTTTCCCAAGGTTACACAGCCAGTAACCAAAGCATTATACCGTAGTGGAATAAACAGGGCTTGGACATCAGAAACATCCACATTCCAATCCTGTCTCAACTATTTACTACTTGTACAACCTTAGAGTTATTGTGAGGATGAATGAGATAACATATGGAAATACCTTAAGTTGTAGATACACAGATTTAGTTAAGAAATCTTAAAGTCATAGAATAAATTGCTATTGGGAATACAATTGTTGTTGTTCAGTAGCTAAGTCATGTCTAACTCTTTGAGACCCCATGGACTGCAGCACACCAGGCTCCTCTATCCTCCACTATCTTATGGAGTTTCCTCAAATTCATGTCCATTGAGTTGGTGATGCTTTCTAACCATCTCATCCTCTGCTTCCCCCTTCTCCTTTTGCCTTCAATCTTTCCCAGCATCAGGGTCTTTTCCAATGAGTTGGCTCAGTGAAGCTGAAACTCTAGTACATGTGACCAAAGTATTGGGGTTTCAGCTTCAGCATCAGTCCTTCCAATGAATATTCAGGGTTGACTTCCTGTAGGATTGACTGGTTTGATCTCCTTGCCATCCAAGGGACTCTCAAGAGTCTTCTCCAGCGCCACAATTCAAAGACACCAATTCTTCAGTGCTCAGCCTTCTTTATGGTCTAGCTCTCAGATCTGTACATGACTACTGGAAAAACCATGGCTTTGACTATATGGACTTTGGTCAGCAAAATGATGTCTCTGCTTTTTAATACACTGTCTAGGTTTGTAATAGCTTTTCTTCTAAGAAGTAAGGGTCTTTTAATTTCATAGAGTACAAACGCACTTGCTATTTGAGGAGACTCCACCAAACCATATGAGATATAAGATATTACTCTTGGAGGACAGGGACTCTTGGGAGTCCCTGGTGTACAGTTTTATAGAACTCAACATGGGGTAGTAAGGAGAGTATTTAAGTCAATATGTGACCTCAGACTAATCATTCAACCTGTTTGAGACTCCATTTCCCACATATTAAAAAAAAAAAATGAGCAAGTCGATTTGGAAAATGTTGAGAAAATATAAGGAATTATTTATTGTTATAATTATTGTATGATTTATATTAAGTCAAAAACAGCACATTGTCTTTGCACAATATTGCTTTTCACAGTTTATGAATGTTTTTATATATAGCATCTAACAACTGGAGTTGAATTGGTATGTGGTAAACGTTTGTTGAACTGAATGAGTGCATAGTCTCATGTGTAGTTAATATTTGAATCCTCATTCTATCTCCATTTCAAAAATTAGAAAACCAGGGAACAAATATTTTATAAATAACTTGTTTAAGTAAGGACTACTTAGAGCAGATTCGGACCTTGGTTAAAATAGTAATAGTGATGATCAGACCCCTAAGCAAGGGAAGACTGCTTGTATGAGAATTGCCCCCATGCTCCCTTCCAGACCACCAATAATTTGCATTGACTTCCTTTTTTGCTCATTGGTTCTGGTTTAAATTAAAAACTTGACAAAGTAGGGGGTGGGAGTGATGGTCCAAATTCCCAGAAAGGCCTAGAACTTCCGGGACTGGATTTTTTTTTAGATGACACACCAGTGACAGTTTGCAAATTTGTGTCCCAGATCTCATCAAAGCACTGGGTCATATCACAAATCTATTTTAGGAGAGTAAAATGTAGCTAATGGAAGATATGTTATGATCTAATTTGTTGTAAAGAAAATGAACTTCATGGAGCAGACAAAAAGGACTTACCTGTTTTTTTTTTAAGGCAACTTAATGTCTCTGGGTCTGTAACCTTCATATCCTTATGTGCACATTGGAAACAATAATACCTACCGTGTAGAGATGTTGTAAGGACTAGAAATTATGCATGCTGCTGCTGCTGCTAAGTTGCTTCACTCGTGTACGACTCTGGGCGACCCCATAGACGGCAGCCCACCAGGCTCCCCCGTCCCTGGGATTCTCCATAAATGCCTTATTAAAGAACCTGGCCTGAAGTGGCAGCTCTAAGAATACCATTCTTCAAGATCACCTTTTAACTTTCTGTCAAACAACCCTCCAATTACTAAGTCAGTTTTGCAGATACCTTAAATATTGTAGGAGAAGGCAATGGCACCCCACTCCAGTACTCTTGCCTAGAAAATCCCATGGACGGAGGAGCCTGGAAGGCTTCAGTCCATGGGGTCGCTGAGGGTTGGACAGGACTGAGCAACTTGACTTTCACTTTTCACTTTCATGCATTGGAGAAGGAAATGGCAACCCACTCCAGTGTTCTTGCCTGGAGAATCCTAGGAATGGGGGAGCCTGATGGGCTGCCGTCTATGGGGTCGCACAGAGTCGGACACAACTGAAGTGACTTAGCAGTTAGCAGTATCTATTGTATGTTAGTCGCTCAGTTGTGTCTGACTCTTTGCAACCCCATGGATTGGGGCCCACCAGGCCCCAATTGTCCTGCAGTCATTGATCTCTCCTAAGAAGACTTCATAAAATGGAGCTTTTGACATGAAAAGCTGAAGATGAGGCTCTGAGTTTAGGAAGATCATCCTAAACTCAGATGATCTTGAAGAGGAGAATTTAGATCATAAACATCTTTGTCATTAGCTTACCTTTCCATCTTTCTATCCAAATTCCCACTCCTCTTCCCCAAACCACCTGGAAGAGAAATTACAGCTACTTTTATTTCTTTGTTTTCCAACTTTGGGAGGTGACTGTCATATCAGCTCTTCATGAACACTGCACATCTGTTATGTCAGCTTTTAGAAATGCAGGATGATTGATCGAAATTATGGGAGAAGAAAAAAAAAAAACTGTGAAGGGCTCTCTGAATATACAATAAACCAGATTATTGGCATGAGACTTTGAGAAAGCCCTTCTATATAAATGGTGCTAAGCTACCAAAAAAGAAAAAAATTAAACTACAATTGTAATGGTAATCTGAAGCTCATGCTTCCAAGCTGCTGGTTTCATAAATATAGTCCATTATTGTTCATGTTTGCCCAGGGCAGAAAAAATATGTGAGGCTGCACAATAATAACAATTGTGTTGTACAAATAACTGTCTCTGTGCCAGGGACTGAAAAGAACAAGCAGTAAGAGATTTTTAAATGCCACACACACCCAGGGTGTGATGCGACAGTTCAAAATTGCCATTGCTAATTTTTCAGGGGAACGTTGAATTTAGAACTGGGAAGACCCAACTTGCTTCAACTTCTTAATTTTGTGACCTTGGACAAGTCAAAGAACCATACCAAGCCACAGTTTCCTCTCCTTTAAACTGAAGGTAACAATAGCACCTATCTGATAGTGCTATGATAATGATTAGACAAGGTTTCATGTGAAAGCATTTAGCATGATACCTGGCATACAACAGACACTAGATAAATATTAGCTCCTTTTGCTTCCTCCTGGAGAATAGGGTTTAAGGAGTCAGAAACAAAATAGAAATCATTTTTGAAGATCTTCAATGGGGGTCATTAAAGGGAATGGAACATTGTAAAAAAAGTCTGCCTTAAAATTTTTTTCAGATTACTACATTTGTGACCCCAAAGTTCCACTGTCTTCTAGCAAGCAAGCAAGTACAGTTTTACACTTGCCCTATTTCCTTTTTTTCCTTTCTTTCTTTTTTTGTTCCTTTCCTTATCAAGGGTCCTGCAAGCTATAAGAAACGAAACGAACACCATAGGAAAGAAAATATTTGCACTCAAGGCTGCAGGTCCTTTCATCTGCAGATTTCAAAGCATTGTCTCCATCACTAATTACAAGTCCTGCTTAACATGTGGGAATGCTGAGACACCATCAAATTAAGAAGCTTGCCCTAAATCACAAGACAAGTCTGCAGATGGACTACAGACAGAACAAAGCTGTCCTGTTTGCCAGCCTTGGGCTCTAAAGTAGGGCACATGAGAGTCAACAGAGGCTTCAATTAATGAGGAGAAAAGTTTGGGGAATTCTGATTCTGTAACTTTGAATTATTGCAGTGACATAAGCATGGGCTTTTAGTAAAATTTGACTTCAAATCTCAGCTCAGCCCCTTACTAAATATGCACCCTCAGTGAAATCATAAATTGTCTTAGTTTCCTTCTCTGTAAAATAGGGATATTAACTCCTACTTCCAAGGATTTGTGGAAACTTTTATGACAACTTTTGTGACAGACCTAGCACAGAATCCTGCACTTCGAAGGTTCATGTATTAATACATGAAGAAAGCTAAGATATCCCAAATGCACACATGAGGACAGACAGACAACTCTTTCAGTCAAAGATGTTCTAAGCCACAATCACAGTTGTGTCTCAGTGTAAAACGATGACTGTGTATTGAACATCTCATAACACAAATAGAAGATGCCTTGTTCAGGCCTTCATCGCTTTTCATCCTTGATTCTGTGCTTTCTTTCATAACCCAAGTCCAAACTATCAGCAAGTTTTGCTGGCTCAACCCTCAGTATATATCTGAAATTCCAATTCTATTTTCAAAATTCCATATCTGACCATTTCTCCCTGTCTTCACTGGGTGTGTCTTCACTTCACCTTTTCCTGGACCACTGCTAAATCTCCTTAATCGCTCCAATTTCATGTTTGCACCTACATCTGTTATCCTTACAGGCAGAGTGATCTTTTTAAAATGTACATTAGATCTTATCATTTCCCTGTTTAAAAATCTCCAGGGACTTCTCATCAAACTCCTGACCATTGGCCGAGAACAAGGCCAGGTTGTTCCAGGTGAAAAGTATGTGGCAACAAACACAGAAGAACAAGTATGTTCTGGGTATGTGGAGATGTTTGGTAGGCTGGAGCATGGTGGGAATGGAAGAGGGGGGAACTCGCAGATGAAAATGGAGAAAAGGATGTTAGGAAATACTTGGAGGGAATCATGGCTAGACCAGAATTGGAGTAATGTGTCTGTCTGGAGATTCCCAGAGATGCAAAATCACCAGTGGAAGCAAATGGGACAGTCATTGTTGGGTTTTTTTTTTTTTTTAAGTCTGTATTGAATTTGTTACAATATTGGTTCTTTTTATTATGATTTGGTTTTTTGACTTCCAGGCATGTGGAATCTTAACTCCCCGACTAGAGGTCAAACCTGTACCTCCTGCATTGGGAGGCAAAGTTAATCGCTGTACTGCCAAAGAAGTCTTGACAACTACTGTTTTGTGTTGATCAATATTTTCAAATCTGGTGGCCTTGATTTTTTAAAAACACAATCAGAAACTTATTATATCCTTCCAGAAGGAAGTCAGGTTTATAGGCCAGGAACCCTGACATCAGGCCAGTGGTTAAGAGGATGGACTTTGGAATCAGACAAATTTGAGACTGAATCAAGGTCGTCTGCTAAAATTATAACATCATGGACAAGTTATTTAAAGTCTTCAAGTCTCAGTTTTATGCAAACTATATTAAGGAAATTAAATAGTTGATGCTTATAAAGCATTTTTCAGTGTCTAGTACATGGACTCTTGTCTGGAAAATCCCATGGACAGAGGTGCCTGATAGGCTGCAGTCCATGGGGTTGCTGAGTCAGACACGACTGAGCGACTTCATTTTTACTTTTCACTTTCATGCACTAGAGAAGGAAATGGCAATCCACTCCAGTGTTCTTGCCTGAAGAATCCCAAGGGACGGGGGAGGCTGGTGGGCTGTGGTCTATGGAGTCTCACAGAGTCGGACACGACTGAAGTGACTTAGCAGCAGCAGCAGCAGCAGTACATGGGAATGGGAATAAGTGCCTAACAAATGGGAATGATCACATTATGGTTATGATAATGATGATTAAGGATTTGGTTATCTTTATAAGAGTCCCCTGTTCATCCCTGACAGAGATCTAAAGCAAGTCTGTCAAATTTTAAAAATCTGAGGAAACTGTCTCAAACCACAGCAATAGTTGGTATTAAAAGATACCAAAAAAGGCACATACTTACACTGGAAACACTATCCACTCTGTCCCCCAGTCCAGAAAATCAAAGTATGTAAATAGAAGGGTAGCATCACGTTTGCATTTAACTGTATATATACACTCTCAGTGCTCAATGGGGGTTTTGTTATTTTCAATATTGTCTCTATATTGCAAGCCAAAGATTTCAGCTGATATTCAACCAAAGAAGAAGTATAAGACTTATAATTGAAAACTACAAAACCTCATTGAAAGAAATTAAAGAAAACCTAAATAAATGGAAACACTACTCACATTCACAGATTAGGAAACCTAAGATGGCAATACTCCCCAAACTGATCTATAGATTCAAGGTAATTCCTACCAGAATCCCACCTAACATTTTTGAAGAAACTAACAATTCTAAAATTTCTATGGAATTTCAAGGAAAATTTCAATTTCAATCTTGAAAATGAAGAAAAGAGTTGGAAGGCTCACTTTCTGATTTCAAACTTACAACAAAAGTACAATAATCAAGTTAATGTGGTACTGGCATAAGGAGAGACATATATTGGACTAGAATTGGGACTTCAAAAATAAGCTCATGTATTTATGATCCACTGAATTTTCCACAAGAGTGCCAAGACAATTCAAATAGGGGGAAGAATAATCTTTTCAACAAATGGTACTGGGACAACTGGATGCTAAGTCACTTCAGTCGTGTCTGACTCTGTGCAGCCCCATAGATGGCAGCCTACCAGGCTCCGCCGTCCCTGGGATTCTCCAGGCAAGAACACTGGAGTGGGTTGCCATTTCCTTCTCCAATGCATGCAAGTGAAAAGTGAAAGGGAAGTTGCTCAGCCATGTCCGACTCTTAGCGACCCCATGGACTGCAGCCTACTCGGCTCCTCCATCCATGGGATTTTCCAGGCAAGAGTACTGGAGTAGGGTGCCATTGCCTTCACCGGGGGCAGCTGGATAGCCACATGCAAAAGAATGAAATACTGATACATGCTGCAACATGGATGAACCTTGAAGACATTACACTTAGTGAAAGAAGCCAGATACAAAAGAACACATAAGACTCCATTTATTTGAAATATCGAGAAAAGGCAAAGCCATGGAGACAGAAAGCATATTAGCAGTTGCCAGGAGCTTGGGGAAGGGGAAAAGGACAGTGACTGCTAATGGATACAGGATTTCTTCCTAGGGTGATGAAAATGTGCTGTAATTAGATAATGGTGATACTTTGGCCACCGAATGCGAAGAACCAACTCATTGGAAAAGACCCTGATGCTGGGAAAGATTGAAGGAGGGAGGAGAAGGGGACAACAGAGGATGAGATGGTTGGATGGCATCACCGATGTAATGGACATGAGTTTGAGTAGGCTCCGGGAGTTGGTGATGGACAGGGAAGCCGGATATGCTGCAGTTCATGGGGTCGCAAAGAGTTGGACATGACTGAGCGACTGAACTGATGGTTGTGCAACTCTATGAGTAGAGTAAAAAACCGTTTAACTGTACACACACACACACACACACACACACACACACACACTAAGAAAAGTCACTCTGGCTCTGTGTAAAGGATAGAGCAGTTAGGGTTGGGGGTCATGAAAGCTTTAGAGATCCTGGTAAGAGTTTTTGGAGAGAGGCAGAGGCAGCAGTGATAGACTTAAGAAGATTGATTATAAGGACATAGAGAAGGCAGTTTACCACAGTGGTTAAAGCTGTGGGCTTTATTTATTTATTTATTTGACTGGCCTTACTACATGGTTTGCAGGATCTTAGTGCCCTGACCAGGGATTGAACTTGTGTGGTTGGCAGTGAAAGTACAGAATCCTAACCACTGGTACAGCAGGGAGTTCCCAAGTTATAGTCTTTAAAGGAAAGTGTACCTTAATTTCAACCTCATCTCTGCCACTTCTGAGTTGTATCATTTAAATTAGTCTATCTGAGCCCCAGTTGCCTCATTCATAAAATGGAGGGGATAAAAATAGATCTATCTTGTAGGAATTATCATGATAATTCCTTGATAATCTACCTTGTAGGATTATCATGAGGGTTTGTTCATTTATTTTAAAAAGAGTTATTGAGTCTACTATGTGCTAGGCACTGTTGTAGGTGCTGAGGACCCAACAGTAAACAAAACAGACCAAACTCTGCCTTCATGTAGCTTATATTTCAGTGGGGAAAGAGTGAAAATTATATAAACTATAAATAAAATTATACACAAATAAAAAATACATATTCATAAATTATAAATCTTTTACAACTAAGACTATAATAAATATAAGGATCTAAAATAGCAAAGTAGAAGGATGTGTGCTCATCTTCTCCTGCATGAACACCAAAATCGCACTAGTTGCTGAACAACCATCAACAGTACAATATTGAATCACACCAAAAGAAGATACCCCCTATCTAAGAGCAAAGGAGTACCTCCAACAAGATGGTACGAGGGGTGCTGTTACATTTAAAGTCAAATCTCAGACCCATCAGAGATGTTCAGAGGGTACAAACAAAATATTGTGTGCCCCAGAACCCAGTGAAAAGAACCCAGGGAAAGAAGCAGTGACTTCCACAAGAGACAGAGCCAGACCTGCCTTTGAGTATTTGAGTGTCTCCTACGGAAGTATGGGACAGCAGTGACCTGCCGCGGGGATAGGGGCTCTGGCTGAAGCAGTAGGCTTCAACAGTACCTGAACTGAGAACTCCCAGATGTTCAAGCTGGATTTAGAAAAGTCAGGGAACCAGAGATCAAACTGCCAACCTCCTCTAGATCATAGAAATAGCAAGAGAATTCCAGAAAAACATCTACTTCTACTTCATTGACTATGCTAAAGTCTTTGACTGTGTGGTTTACAACAAACTATGGAAAATACTTAAAGAGATGGTAATATCAGACCACCTTACCTGCCTCCTGAGAAACCTGTATGCAGGTCAAGAAGCAACAGTTGGAACCGGACATGGAACAGCAGACTGGTTCAAAATTGGGAAAGGAGTATGTCAAGACTGTATATTGTCACCCTGCTTATTTAACACATATGCCAAGTACATTGTGTGAAATGCCAGGCTGGATGAAACACAAGCTGGAATCAAGATTGCCAGGGGAAATATCAATAACCTCAGATATGCAGATGACACCACCCTTATGGCAGAAAGTGAAGAGGAACTCAAAAGCCTCTTGATGAAAGAGAAGAGTGAAAAAGCTGCCTTAAAACTCAACATTCAAAAAACTAAGATCATGGCATCCGGTCCCATCATTTCATGGCGAATAGAGGAGGAAACAATGGAAACAGTGACTGACTTTATTTTCTTGGGCTCCAAAATCACTGCAGATGATGACTGCAGCCATGAAATTAAAAGACACTTGCTCCTTGGAAGAAAAGCTATGACAAATCTAGACAGCACATTATAAAGCAGAGACATTACCTTGCCGACAAGGTCCAGCTAGTCATAGCTATGGTTTTAGTAGTCTTGTATGAATGTGAGGGTTGGATCATAAAGAAAGCTGAGTGCCAAAGAATTGATGCTTTTGAACTGTGGTGTTGGAAGAGACTTTTGAGAGTCCCTCGGACCACAAGGAGATCAAACCAGTCAATCCTGAAAGAAATCAACCTGAATATTCATTGGAAGGCCTGAGGCTGAAGCTGAAGCTCCAGTACTTTGGCCACCTGATGCAAAGAGCCAATTCATTAAAAAAGACCTTGATGCTGGGAAAGATTGAAGGCAGGAGGAGATCAGGATGACAGAGGACAAGATGGTTGGATGGCATCACCAACTCAATGGACATGAGTTTGAGCAGGCTCTGGGAGATGGTGAAGGACAGGGAAGCCTGGTGTGCTGCAATCCATGGGGTCGCAAAGAGTTGGACACTACTGAGGTACTGAACAGCAACAACATATAATAAATATAATAAATACTCATATTTATAATAATACATATAATTATAAGTAACAGTGTCTAATTATATATATTCTAAGTATATTAGGAAAATATATTTATAATTCATAAATCATATATTTTTCTCCTTATCTACTTATGATTATATACTTATATACATATATACAATCACATATATGTATACATTGTATCATATATATGTATACACATGATTATATAAATTTATACCTATATAATCATATGTAGATAAGGAGAAAAATATATTAGGGAAGGAAGAACAACAGATGGGAGTCTATATGAGAAGGGGAAGAGGTTGAGAGTCTAAGAGTGGTCAGAAAAATCCTCACAAATAAGTAAACATTTGAGAAAAGACTTAAAGTTAAGAGAGTGACCAAGAGTATATCTAGAATTGGTAGCAATCAAGGTAAAAAAAAAACAAACAGCAGATACAAGGCAGGGGTATGCCTGATGGTTTGAGAAACATCAAGGAAGGCAATGTAGCTGGAGTAGAGCAACAGAGGAAGTCCGAGAGGTTACGGTGTCCCGTATCAAGTAGGATATGGTCATTTTAAAGACTTTGCCTTTTACTCTGAATGAGATGGAGAATTTTGAGCAGAGGAAGAATGTGATATAGCTTAGGTTTAAAAAAGATTATTTGGACTACTGTGGGAAACAGTTCATAGATAAACAAGAGAGAAATTGGTTAAAAAAAATGTGAGATTGTTGCAATAATCCAGGTGATGATTGGGGCAGGGTAGTAGCACTGGGGAAAGAGATGGTACGTAGTCAGATATGTATATATTTTGAAGGTAGAAAGTAAAAGTGAAAGTCGCATCTGACTCCTTGCGACCCCATGGACTATACAGTCCGTGGAATTCTCCAGGCCAGAATACTGGAGTGGATAGCCTTTCCCTTCTCCAGGGGATCTTCCCAACCCAAGTCTCCCAGGTGTCCCGCATTGCAAGCAGACTCTTTACCAGCTGAGCCACAAGGGAAGCCCGAGAATACTGGAGTGGGTAGCCTATTCCTTCTCCAGTGGATCTTCCCGACCGAGGAATCGAACCAGGGTCTCCTGCATTGTAGGGGGATTCTTTACCAGCTGAACTACATGGGAAGCCCATGAAGGTAGGCCTCACTGGATTTGCTAAAGAATTAACTGTGAGGTATAAGAAGAAGAAAAGAGTCAAAGATGATGTCAGGTTTTTGCCTGAGCATCTGGAGCAAAGGAATTGCCTTTTACTGAGATAGGGAAGATGGTGGAAGAAACCAATTTGGGGAAAACATAAGGAATTTGGTCTTGGAATTGGTTTAAGATACCTTCTAGACATACAAGTTGAAATGTCAAAGATGAAATTGGATTAAGAGTCTGGAGTTCAGGGGAGAAGTCTGAGTTAGAGATATAAATTTGGATGTCATTAGCATGCTGCTGTTGTTCAGTCACACAAGTCATGTCTGACTCTGCAACCCCATGGACTTCAGCATGCCAGGCCTCCCCGTCCTTTACCATCTCCTGGAGTCTGCCCAATTTCATGTTCATTGCATCAGTGATGCTGTCCAGCCATCTCATCCTCTGACACCCTCTTCTGCCCTCGATCTTTCCAAGCATCAGGGACTTTTCCAATGAGTTGTCTGTTCACATGAGATAACCAAAATACTGGAGCTTCAGCTTCAGCATCAGTCCTTCCAGTGAATATTCCTTAGCATACAGTGGCATTTAAAGACATGAGATTGAGTGAGACTATCTGTACAATAAATGTCTACAAATTCACAAAGTGCAACTACTGAACCCTGGGTCACTCCAGTGTTACAGAGCAGGAAAGTGAAGAATTAGCAAAGGAGACTGAAAAGGAGCAGCAGTGTGCTTAGAGCAAAACCAGGCGAGTATGGTGTCTACACTGGAGCCAAATCAAGAAAAGTGTTTTATGAAGAAATGAGGAAGGAAAGAGTGAGCAGATGTGTCAAACCGGATTCTAGAGCTAGTTAGATGAGGCTCCAGATTAACCTCCAGATTTATCAACACAGAGGTCTTTGGTGCCCTTGGTAAGAAGAGTTCCAGTTAAGGAAAGGGATAAAGCCTGATTAAAGAGGGTTCAAGAGAGAATGAAAGGAGAGGACTTGGTGTCAAGGAATACTAATAATCCTTTAGAGAAGTTTAGTTGAAATGGAGAGCAGAGAAATAGTGTGGTAGCTAGAAGGGGATATGAAGTTAAGAGAGACTTCTTAAAGTGAGACATAACACTTTTTTAAGCTGATGGGTTGATCCTTTGGAAAGTGAAGTATTGGTTATATAGGTAAGAGACAGGGTTGCAAGAACATAGGGGAAAGGATTGGCATTTCGAGTACTGAAGGGAGGACGGAGTATGTGGGCATAGATGCAGGTGGGTGAGCTATTTGGTTAGAGGGAAAAGAAAGAGGAAGGTGTCAAAGTTTGTGGAGAGAAAATGTATGAAATAATCTTTAGAGAAAGTGGATGAACTTTTATTTATTTAATTGAAGAAAAATTGCTTTGCAATATTATGTTGGTTTCTGCCATACATCAATATGAATCAGCCATAAGTATACATACATCGCCTCCCTCTTAAACCTCCCTCCCACCTCCTGCCCCATCATGGAGCACTGTTGTCACAGAGCACCTGTTTGAGCTCTGAGTCATACAGCAAATTCCCACTGCCTATCTTACATATGACAGGATGTATGTTTCCACGCTACTCGCTCCACTTGTCCCACCCTCTCCTTCCCGCCCTGTGTCTGCAAGTCTGTTCTCTATGTCTGCATCTCCACTGCTGCCCTGCAATCGGTTCAAATCTTTCTAGATTCCATATAGATGTGTTAATATACGATACTTGTTTTTCTCTTTCTGACTTACTTTACTCTGTATAATAGGCTCTAGGTTCATCCATCTCATTAGAACTGACTCAAATGTGTTCCTTTTAATGGCTGAGTAATATTCCGTTGTATATATATACCAGCTTCTTTATCCATCTATGTCAGTCAATGGACATCTAGGTTGCTTCCATGTCCTAGCTATTGTAAATACTGATGAATGCACACTAGGGTACTTTTATCTTTTTCAGTTATGGTTTCCTCAGGACATATGCCCAGTAGTGGGATTACTGGGTCATATGGTAGTGTTATTCTTAGTTTTTTAAGGTATCTCCATACTGTCCTCCATAGTGGCTGTATCAGTTTATGTTCCCACCAACAGTGCGAGGGTTCTCTTTTCTCCCCACACCCTCTCCAGCATTTATTGTTTGTATATTTTTGATGATGTCCATTCTGACTGGTGTGAGGTGATATCTCATTATAGTTTTGATTTGCATTTCTCTGGTAATGAGCATCTTTTCATGTGTTTATTAGCCATCTGTATGTCTTCTTTGAAGAAATGTCTGTTTAGGTCTTCTGCCCACTTTTTGATTGGGTTATTTGTTTTTCTGGTATTGAGTTTCATGAGCTGCTTGTATATTTTGGAGATTAATCCTTTGTCAGTTGTTTCATTTGCTATTGTTTTCTCCCATTCTGAGGATTGCGGTCTCACCTTGTTTATAGTTTGCTGTGTGAAAGTTTGTAAGTTTAATTAGGTCCCACTTGATTATTTTTGTTTCTATTTGCATTACTCTAGGAGGTGGGTCCGGAGAAGGCAATGGCACCCTACTCCCGTACTCTTGCCTGGAAAATCCCATGGATGGAGGAGCCTGGTGGGCTGAAGTCCATGGGGTCGTGAAGAGTCAGACACAACTGAGCGACTTCACTTTCACTTTTCACTTTGAAGCATTGGAGAAGGAAATGGCGACCCACTCCAGTGTTCTTGTCTGGAGAATCCCAGGGATGGGGGAGCCTGGTGGGCTGCCGTCTATGGGGTTGCACAGAGTCGGACACGACTGAAGTGACTTAGCAGCAGCAGCAGCAGCAGGAGGTGAGTCATAGAGGATCTTGCTGTGATTTACGTCATGTGGATTGACTTTTAAAATAAAATGATTCCCAGGTAGCACTAGCGGCCCACTTGAGGTTAGTGTAAATGAATTTTAAAAGTCTAATTGATGTAGTTGTAAGTTTTTCTTCATCCACTTTCCCAAAGGTGGAGAGTAAGTGAAGAGTTAGATTGTCCAGGATAGGAATTTTGTAAGGCAAAATAACAAAGTAAGAGGAGACGGGAGGTACTCAGACATATCAAGGGAGTGATAATAACATTGGGCCTTGCAATTGAAGTGGATAAAAAGAGAACTGAGAGGACATGAAATAGGTAAGAAATGGTGAATAGGTGTTAGAATCATTGGATTGTAGGGCCAAGGTGGGGATCCAAAAATCTGTTGGAGTGAGTGAGTTGGAAAGACTGGAGAGGTACAAGGATAAGAAAGATTATTGGTAGATTATTAATAAATAGAAACAATCCCGAAATAATAGTACAGTAAGACATCAAAGTGCTCACTATGAAGTGGGGAAGACAAGGCAGAATGAAATGAATGCTAACGACAGTTGCATTCAATAGCTGTAGCCAAAAAGAATTTCAAGTAAGTGTGAGGGTCAGATAAAGGAATGCATGCAAAGAAAAGTGTCATTTGAGATGAGCCTCAAAATTGAGCAAGTGCAGAGCGTAGCCTAATGCATCATAGCAGTTGTACCACTGCAGCAAGTGTTGAGGAAACAGTGGTTGGAGCATGAGATGAGAGCTATGGCAAAATATAAGATTGGGGCCAGTTTAGGAGATCTTTGAAATGGCAAGCTAATGCCTGAATGTTTTCTGTAGGTAAATGTGAGCTTAGGGGCCCTTCTATGTAGTTGAGTCCACTTATAGCATGGTATGAAGTCATATTGGTTTCTGTATATTGATCAGTCTAAAGTCTTTCTTCACCATTATATACACAGGTCATATTTAGAGTTTTTACATTTCACCAGGATTTTCTGTTTGTCCTTTTAAGATCACTTCCCCTCAACTGCATTGATACTGCTGTTTCTACCCAAACAATGTACTGCCACATGCCCATTCACTTTCTTTTGAAGAGCCTTCAAATCCACCCCTCAGTGTTAGTAGGAAGGCCTAACGTGATTGCTTATAGGTCTGAAATGGGCTTAATATGATCAGAATTATGCTGTCCAGAGCATTAGGACTGGTTGCAGCTGATAAAGGGCCTTCCCTGGTGGCTCACACAGTAAAGAATCTGCCTACTATGCGGGATACCTGGGTTAGATCCCTGAGTCTGGAAGATCCCCTGGAGAAGGAAATAGCTACCCACTCCAGTAATCTTACCTAGGAATTCCATGGACAGAGGAGCCTGGTGAGCAACAGTCCACGGGGTCACAAAGAGGTGGACATGACTAAGCAACTAACACTTTTCAGTAGAGTGAAAGGTTAAGTAATCATATTTTCCCAAGTTTAGGAAGATGAAAGGGGCACAACCTCGAAACTGAAGTGTCAGAATTTTTTTAGGAGCTCAGTGTCAGTACCAACAATGGGGGTCAGTCTCTTTGCAAGCTATATTTATGATATGATTTGAAGAAAACCACAATCTCTGTCTTCACAGACTAACCAGTTAAGTGTTGAAACTATTACCTTCTCTATCTGTCATTGTAACTTTGGCCAAGTCCCTCCTCTCTTCTGGACCCAAGGCGATGTCTTTAAAAAGGAGGTTGCAGTCAGCCTTCTCTAGGGTCCCTTCCATCTCTGACATGCTCCGATTTTTCTGTTATCATTTATTCACTATTAAACTTATGTGGCAGGCATTTTTCCAAGCATGGGATCCTCTCACCCCTTTGCTCTGCCTGCCAAGCTACTGTTATGAATTGTGTAGTGTTTTTCTTCATGTAACACATTTGAGAGAAAATCATGTAAAAGGCTTTGTTTTGTTCCAGCAGCTGAAAACAATAAAAACCACCAGAATGACACGCAGCATCATTTTGTACTGCCCTCCAGTGGTGGCCCAAATGCCTTTTCCTGGTTGAAGTTTAAGCAATAAAATGAATTTTCAGAGGAGCTCACATTATCTAAAGGTAGGGGAGTCTTAGAGGGTCTAAGGAAAGGATCTAATCAGATCTCTCCTCTTAAAAAGGAGAAGCTGAGGCCCATCATTGTTCTCATCATCATACAAACCTATTCTAGTTTCTCCTGTCTTAGAAGAGATATTTTAAAACCCTGACTCTCTGGGTCTATTTCTCTACTCCCCTTCACAGCCAAATTTCTCAAAAGAGTTATCTATATACTTTTTCTACTTAATCATCTCCAACTTATTTTTAAACTTTTCACTTGAAAGTAATTCCAAACGTTCAGAAGAGCTGAAAAGAATTCGCATATACTTTTCATCCAGGGACACCAAGAGTTAGTCTTTTGCCAGTCTCTTTATCTGTCTGTGTGTTTATGTGTACACATGCACACGTAACTATATAGAATACGTTCTATATATAGAGGGGGGAGTTCTGAACCATTTTAATTGTAGCCTTCATACCTAACATTCTAAATACTTTAGTGTGTATTTTCGAAGAACAAGGTCATTATCTCACATACCTACATACCTTTCTCCCTACTCCCAACCCCAGTATGATGGTTAAATTCAGGAAATTTAACACTGATATAATCCTTATTTATAGTTCACATTCGAAGTTAACTTACTGGTCCAGTAATATCCTATCTAGCAGTCATCCCTCCAATACAGGTTCTGATCCAGTCTTGATCCCTAATCATGTACTGTGTTTAACTCTCATGAGTCTTTAGTTTCTTTTAACCTAAAATAGATTGCTATTCATGATACTGAATTTTTTTTAAGTATAGGCCACTCTTTTGTAGAATTTCCCTCTCTCTGGGTTTGTGTCCTATTTCCTTATGATGAGATTTATATTTTTCTTCTTTTTGGAGTGGGCAGGAATGCTGCTTGTAGGATGCTGTGTGCTTAGTGTGTCACATGAGGAGAAATATGGTGCTACCTCATCCCATTATTGATGATATTCATTTTGATCAGTGGTATCTGCTAGGTCTTCACTGTAAAGTTAGCAATTTTTTTCCTACATAAATAATGAGTAATCTGTGGAGAGGTACTCTGAGACTAAGATCATGGCATCTGGTCCCATCACTTCATAGTAAATAAATGGGAAAAAAGTGGAAACTGTGGCAGCTTTTATTTTCCTGGGCTTTAAAATCACTGCAGATGGTGACTGCAGTCACAAAATTAAAAGATGCTTGCTCCTAGGGGGAAAAGCTATGACAAGCCTAAATAGCGTATTAAAAAAGCAGAGACATCATTTTGCCGACAAAGATCCCTGTAGTCAAAGCTATGGTTTTTCCAGTACTCAAGTTGGATGTGAGAGCGGGACCATAAAGAAGGCTGTCGACGAATTGATGCTTTCAAATTGTGGTGCTGGAGAAAACCCTTGAGAGTCCCTTGGACTGCAGGGAGATCAAACCAGTCAATCCTAAAGGAAATCAACCCTGAATATTCATTGGAAGGATTGATGCTGAAGCTAAAGCTCCAGTACTTTGGCCACCTGATGTGAAGACCCAACTCATTGGAAAAGACCCTAATGCTGGGAAAGATAGAAGGCAGGAGGAGAAGTGGGTGATAGAGGATGAGATGGTTGGATGGCATCACTAACTCAATGGACATGAGTTTAAGCAAACTCCGGGAGATAGTGAAGGACAGGGAAGGCTGGCATGGGGTTGAAAATAGTCGAACACAACTAAGTGACTGAACAACATCTCTGAGACTGTGTAAATATCTTGTTCCTCTTCAAAACTTGTGCCAGAGGTTTCAACACTCACTGATAATTCTTGCCTGAATCAATTACTGTGATAGTTGCAAAATGGTGATTCTAGGGAATTCCCTGGTGGTCTAGTGGTAAGAACTACATGCTTTCATTGCCCTGGGCCAGGGAACTAAGATCCACAAACTACTCAGCAAAAAAAAAAAAAAAAAAGATTCTATAACTCCGTTAGTTCATCTTCATTTTTTCAGTTAGCATTCTACTGTAAGCAAGATCTTTCCCTTATCTCTTATTTATTTATATATTATGATTAGTTAAAAAAAAACTTCATCAATTCTTATTTTATTTAATAAGTTATTGTTATTTTATTTAATCCATTATTGTCATTGTTCATTTTATTGTTCAACTTGTCCTAGATTTGGCTGTTGAGACCCCCTTTAAGCTAGCTTCTGTGTCTTTTTGACACATGCTCATTTTTTTGCTTTTTAGCTTTTCCTGCAATGGCACCCCACTCCAGTACTCTTGACTGGAAAATCCCATGGATGGAGGAGCCTGGTAGGCTTCAGTCCATGGGGTCGCTGAGGGTCAGACACAACTGAGTGACTTCACTTTCACTTTTCACTTTCATGCATTGGAGAAGGAAATGGCAACCCACTCCAGTGTTCTTGCCTGGAGAATCCCAGGGGCTGGGGAGCCTGGTGGGCTGCTGTCTATGGGGTCGCACAGAGTCAGACACGACTGAAGCAACTTACGCAGCAGCAGCAGCTTTCTGGTATAATACAGTACAGTGTTCCACATTCATCTTGTATTTTCCCTGTCTAGCCTTGGAAATCATCCCTCTCTCTGAAAGAGCACTGCTTTTAGTGGGGAATGGTATTTAGAAGCCAAGACCTGGGCACCAGATGTATCCATTGCTACTGGGGAGTAATTTCTTCTAGGCCCTCTAAGTTAACAGAGCCAAGGAGGAAAGGCAACCTAAAATAGTTCAACTATTTTGAATCATGAATTCAGTACTGGGTACCTCTAACTCCAGTTCAACACCACAGGGTTCTTTCTCCCATTCCTAATTGCACCTCCCTTTTCCCACAGTTAAGAACTCTGAGAGCTCTCAACAGCACTGATGTCTTTTTTTTCATTTGTTCAGTGTTATGATACACACCAATAGTTTCAGAATTGCTATATTTGTTCCACTAAAGAAAAAACCCCAACAATCTATTAAATATGGCTCAATATTTGTCTGCAGTTTTGTTTTTGTACTAAAGGAATATAGTCAAAATACTATGTTCAAAAGTTATCTGGATTAGTTTTTTATTTTCCCTCGGAGTGGTTATTTTACTTATTTAAATATAGTTAAGTTTATTTCTATCTGTTTATGTTCAGTTTTAGGATCCCTTTCATCCTTGTGGATTCAATTTTCTTTTTTGAATATGTGAAAGCTGACATTGTCCAAAAGTCAAATCCAAACACAGAACACTTCACGAATTTGTGTGTCATCTGAATGTAGGAGTTATACCAATTTTCTCTGTATTGTTCCAGTCTTACTATACATGCTCTCAAAGCAGGAACACCTCCAATTTATTTTTCAACCTATTTGATGCTATTGAAGTGTGACCCCCTTCACCAACACACACATCCTTCACTGAAACTGCTCTCGTCAAAGTCATCAGTGACTAATATTTTTCTGTTCTCATCTTAGTGGACGTTCCACACTCTAAGTAAACCTCTCCAATATTCTTGAAACAGTCTCTTCTCTTGGTTTTTGTTATCCTACTCTTCTGGCTTTCCTTTCATTCCATAGGCCTCTCCTCATTCCCGTTGTCTATTCAACCACCCTAAATAAAATGTGTTACCCTTCAGTCCTCTTGGCTCCCTTCACTTCCCTCTGTGTTCTCTCTCCCTAGCTGATCTCAGTCGTTACTAAACCTTCAAATGCTGATTATGCTAATGACTTCTAAATTCATATTTTCATCCCAGACCTCTCTCCTGGTCTCCAACTGCCTAATTGACACCTACTTGGATATCTCACTGACATCTTCAGTTTAACAAGTCTAAAATAGAACTCATTTCCTGGCCAAACCTGCTTCCCCCAGGCTCCTCCCTTTCAGCAGATATCACTTCCATCTGTTGGCTGCTCTAGCCAGAAACTTAGGAGTCATTCTGATTTCTTTATTTTCCTCAACCACAGTGTCCAAGCTATCTACAATATATGAAAATTTTACCTCCAAAAATATGTTGAATTCGTCCATTTTTCTTTCTCTACTTCAACCACTTCACTCATCTCTCACTCGGACTCTTCAACTATCTCATAATCGGCCTCTCTTTTGTCCCCCACACATTCATTCTCCATTTAGTAGCTGCTGCTGCTGCTGCTAAGTCACTTCAGTCGTGTCTGACTCTGTGTGACCCCATAGACGGCAGCCTACCAGGCTCCCCCATCCCTGGGATTCTCCAGGCAAGAACACTGGAGTGGGTTGCCATTTCCTTCTCCAATGCATGAAAGTTAAAAATGAAAGAGAAATTGCTCAGTCATGTCCGACTCTTTGAGAGCCCATGGACTGCAGCCTACCAGGCTCCTCTGTCCATGGGATTCTCCAGGCAAGAGTACTGGAGTGGGGTGCCATTGCCTTCTCCGATTTAGTAGCTACCATGACGTTTTTCAACCAGTATGAAAAGGCAAAATGATAGGATACTGAAAGAGAAACTCCCCAGGTCAGTAGGTGCCCAATATGCTATTGGAGATCAGTGGAGAAATAACTCCAGAATGAAGGGATGGAGCCAAAGCAAAAAGAATACCCAGCTGTGGATGTGACTGGTGATAGAAGCAAGGTCTGATGCTGTAAAGAGCATTATTGCATAGGAATCTGGAATGTCAGGTCCATGAATCAAGGCAAATTGAAAGTGGTCAAACAAGAGATGGGAAGAGTGAATGTCGACATTCTAGGAATCAGCGAACTGAAATGGACTGGAATGGGTGAATTTAACTCAGATGACCATTATATCTAATGGAGATCAGCCCTGGGATTTCTTTGGAAGGAATGATGCTAAAGCTGAAACTCCAGTACTTTGGTTACCTCATGTGAAGAGTTGACTCATTGGAAAAGACTCTGATGCTGGGAGGGATTGGGGGCAAGAGGAGAAGGGGACGACAGAGGATGAGATGGCTGGATGGCATCACTGACTCGATGGACGTGAGTCTCAGTCAACTCTGGGAGTTGGTGATGGACAGGGAGGCCTGGCATGCTGCGATTCATGGGGTCGCAAAGAGTCGGACACGACTGAGCGACTGATCTGATCTGATCTGATGATGTTTTTCACAACCCAGATAATCATGATGGTGTAATCACTCACCTAGAGCCAGACATCCTGGAATGTGAAGTCAAGTGGGCCTTAGAAAGCATCACTACGAACAAAGCTGGTGGAGGTGATGAAATTGCAGTTGAGCTATTTCAAATCCTGAAAGATGATGCTGTGAAAGTGCTGCACTCAATAAGCCAGCAAATTTGGAAAACTCAGCAGTGGCCGCAGGACTGGAAAAGGTCAGTTTTCATTCCAATCCCAAAGAAAGGCAATGCCAAGGAATGCTCAAACTACCACACAATTGCACTCATCTCACACACTAGTAAAGTAATGCTCAAAATTCTCCAAGCCAGGCTTCAGCAATACGTGAACCGTGAACTTCCAAATGTTCAAGCTGGTTTTAGAAAAGGAGGAACCAGAGATCAAATTGCCAACATCCACTGGATCATTGAAAAGGCAAGAGAGTTCCAGAAAAACATCTATTTCTGCTTTCTTGACTATGCCAAAGCCTTTGACTGTGTGGATCACAACAAACCGTGGAAAATTCTTTAAGAGATGGGAATATCAGACCACCTGACCTGCCTCTTGAGAAACCTATTTGCAAGCCAGGAAGCAACAGTTAGAACTGGACATGGAACAACAGACTGGTTCCAAATAGGAAAAGGAATATGTCAAGGCTGTATATTGTCATCCTGCTTATTTAACTTATATGCAGAGTACATCATGAGAAACGCTGGACTGGAAGAAGCACAAGCTGGAATCAAGATTGCCGGGAGAAATATCAATAACCTCAGATATGCAGATGACACCACCCTTATGGCAGAAAGTGAAGAGGAACTAAAAAGCTTCTTGATGAAAGTGAAAGAGGAGAGTGAAAAAGTTGGCTTAATGCTCAACATTCAGAAAACTAAGATCATGGCATCTGGTCCCGTCACTTCATGGTAGATAGATGGGGAAACAGTGGAAACAGTGTCAGACTTTATTTTGGGGGGCTCCAAAATCATTGCAGATGGTGATTGCATCCATGAAATTAAAAGACGCTTACTCCTTGGAAGGAAAGTTATGACCAACCTAGACAGCATATTAAAAAGCAGAGACATTACTTTGCCAACAAAGGTCTGTCTAGTCAAGGCTATGGTTTTCCCAGTGGTCATGTATGGATGTGAGAGTTGGACTGTGAAGAAAGCTGAGCACTGAAGAATTGATGCTTTTGAACCATGGTGTTGGAGAAGACTCTTGAGATTCCCTTGGACTGCAAGGAGATCCAACCAGTCCATCCTAAAAGAGATCAGTCCTGGGTGTTCATTGGAAGGACTGATGCTGAAGTGAAACTCCAATACTTTGGCCACCTTATGTGAAGAGTTGACTCACTGGAAAAGACCCTGATGCTGGGAGAGATTGGGGGCAGGAGGAGAGGGGGACGGTGGAGGATGTGATGGCTGGATGACATCACCAACTCAATGGACTTGAGTCTGGGTAAACTCCAGGAGTTGGTGATGGACAGGGAGGCCTGGCGTGCTGCGATTCATGGGGTCGCAAAGAGTCGGACACGACTGAGTGACTGAACTGAACTGAACTGATGACGTTTTTGAAAAGAAAATAATAGTACAAGCTTACATTTATTAGGTGTTTCTTAAGTGCCAGGAAGTGCTGTAAACACTTTATATATGTTTAGTCCTTACAACCACTCTATGAGATAAGAACCGATTTACCTCAATTCCATAGGAAAGGAAACTGGAGCCCAGAGAGGTTAATTGCCCAAGGTCACACAGCTGGTAAATGGTAGAACTTAGGCTTGGACTCCAGAGAAGGCAATGGCACCCCACTCCAGTACTCTTGCCTGGAAAATCCCATGGACAGAGGAGCCTGGTAAGCTACAGTCCATGGGGTTGCTAAGAGTCGGGCACGACTGAACGACTTCACTTTCACTTTTCACTTTCATGCACTGGAGAAGGAAATGGCAACCCACTCCAGTGTTCTTGCCTGGAGAATCCCAGGGGCGGGGAAGCCTGGTGGGCTGCCGTCTCTGGGGTCACACAGAGTTGGACACGACTGAAGCGACTTAGCAGCAGCAGCAGCAGCAGGCTTGGACTCAGACTGAATCTCCGGCCTTCATGCTTATCTACCACATTATACTGGATCATGTTACTACCCAGCCTCAAATACTTTCATGGCTTCTCTCTACACAGGGACTAAATACCCAACTCCATTCCAAGGTCCGCTGATCCTGTGCCATGCTTCCTGCTTACCCCTCCAAACTCATCTCAGGCTGCTTCCCTTTCCTTCACTTCCCTCCAGCAACCTGACTTGTTTTGTTGTTTTCCAGCTTCCTTGATCGTAAGCCCTTTCTTACCGACAGGCATTACACATCCTCTGCCTCAAACACTCTTCTCTCTGGCTCCTTCTCATTCTACAGACCTCACTTGAATGATCTGTCCTGAGAGAATTTCCCTCACCATGATATTTCTTAAACAGCTCCTTTCCTGGTATGTTCTATTGAAGCCCCATTCTTGTTTTCTATTAGCCCTTAAAACAATTTGTAATTAATTATTTATTTGTAAATAAACAAGTTTTGTTTTATTTTGTAAAACAAATTTTGTTTTATTTTGTTTTCTCTCTCTTCCCTACTAAAATTAAGTGCTGTGAAGGCAGAGGCTGTGTCTGGTTGGTAAAAAATTGCTTTTTACCTCACTTTTGTGTACTCAGAGCTTACACAGTGCCTAGTTCATAGAAGGAACTCTAGAAAGATTTGTTGAATAGACATACCTTTTTCAACTTCATAGCTTCTGTTTACTTGTATTTTCTGCTTCCTCATCACTTTAGTTTGTCACAGCCAAGGCTCCATTTTCTCCTACACTTACCCTTAACCTCATGACCTCTCTCTTTAGTTATAATTTTTATTGCTGTTAATGGCCTCAATCACTTCATGTTTTCCAACTTGAATCCCTGAGAGAGAAATATTGATTTGTCCAACTCATTTTTTAGAAGCCAGGCAACATTTACAGGCTGTTGGTTGCTTGCCTTTGGGTCAGATTCCCAGTCCTGGTCCAAACAGCTGTGTTGGGCAGGGTGTGGGTGGTCTGCACTGTGCTGCTCCATTTCCTTTCTGGGACTCTTATCTTGAATCATAGCCCAGAAAATTGTCAGGCCAAAGTTTGACTGCCCAGTGAAGTGTTCTAAAGGAGTTTAATGATGATTCAGATTTCCCCTAAGGCAGTACTGTGGGTGAGCTCTATGGGCTCTGGGTTCCCAGGGCACTTACCAAGCAGTGCCTAAAGACTTATGGAGCACTTAGCATGTGCCATGCACTCTGCTTTACATGTACTCTCTCGTTTCAACCTCACAACATTCAGGTGAGGTCAATAGTATTATAATCTCCCCTTTACAGGTGAGGAAACTGAGATTCAAAGAATTTAGTCCCTGGGCCAAAGATCAAGATGTAGTAAATGGCAATTCCCAGATTCTAATTTAGATTTGTCTGACTCCATAGCCCATCCTCCTTACACTACCCTAGACTATTTACCTTCTCCTTATCAACCGTGTCACCTTGGTCAGGTTACCTAATGTATGTGACCTTCTATTTCCTTATCAGCAAAATGAGGATATTAGTACTTAATTCATGGGATTATTATACATTTATAAGCAATAATAATCTATTCCAATAAACATAACAGCCACATTAATATATCTCAGCTTAGTCTGAATCTAAATTTTCATATGTGAAAAGCAGAATTATCAACTTCAGTTGTCCATAAAGAACAGGATCTCCTGTGAGCCTTTATCCTGCTGGCAAGTATTCCTGGTCAAAATTATGAAGACATAGGGCTTTGAGAGAGACAACAGTCACTCTCTAAGGAAATAGAGCAATTCATTGTACTTTGGAGATGACAAAGAACCTACACTCAACCTAGTCATAATGTAGCAGAGTGGAAATGAGTCAAGTGTTCAATATAGAGATTTGAATCTGTATCTGACAAGGATAAGACTTTCTCCAAGGCCAGAGCATTTTACATTTTGAGTTGGCAAAAAAGTTCACTTGTGTTTTTCTATAGCATCTTACAGAAAAACCCAAACTAACTTTTTGGCCAACCCAACATTATCTTATTTAATCCAACCACAACTTTAAGAGGTTTTCCAGTGGTTAAGTATCTGCCTTGCAATGCAGGGGACTTGGGTTCAATCCCTGGTCAGGGAATGTCCTATATTCTGCAGGACAATCAAGCCCACACACTACAACTAGAGAGTCCCTGCACCCCAACTTAAGATTCTGCATAACACAACAAAGACTCAACATACTGCAACTAAGACCCAATGCAGCCAATAAAAAAAAAAAAAACTAAATTATAAGATGAGACATCATGAAACTTCTAGAAAAAAACATAGGCAAAACATTCTCTGACATAAATAGTAGCAATATTTTTTTATATCAGTCTCTCAAAAGCAATAGAAATGAAAGCAAAAATAAGCCAATGGGATCTAATCAAACTTATAAGCTTTTGCACGGCCAAGGAAACCATTTAAAAAAAGATAAACTACAGCACGGGAGAAAATATTTGCAAACAATGTGATTGACAAGGGCTTAATTTTCAAAATATGCAAACAGCTCATATAACTCAATAACAGAAAAACAACCCAATCAAAAAATGGGCAGAGGACTTAAATAGACATTTCTGCTAAGAAGACATGCTGTGCTATGCTTAGTTCCTCAGTTGTGTCCGACTCTGCGACCCCATGGACTGTAGCATGCCAGGCTTCCCTGTCCATGGGGATTCTCTAGGCAAGAATAATGAAGTGGGTTACCATGCCCTTCTCCAGGGGACCTTCCCTATCCAGGGATTAAACCCAGGTCTCCTGTATTGCAGGCAGATTCTTTACCATCTGAGCCACAGAGAAGACCAAAGAGGACATACAGATGGCCAATAAGCACATGAAAAAATGCTCAACATCGTTAATTATTAGAGAAGTACAAATCAAAACCATTTCACATTGTTCAGAATGGCCATCATCAAAAAGTCTACAAATAGTAAATGCTAAAGAGGGTGTGGAGAAAAGGGAACCATCATACACTGTTGGTGGGAATATATATTGGTGAACCAACTATGGAGACAGTATGCAGCTTCCTTAAAAAATTAAAAATAGAGTTACCATGGGAGCCAGCAATCCCACTCCTGGGGAAAACTCTAATTAAAAAAGACACATGCACCCCAGTGTTCACAGAAGCACAACTTACAATATGGAAGCAACCTAAATGTCTATCAACAGATAACTAGGTAATGAAGATGTTATATAATACATATATATGTGTATATATAATACACATATATAAATAATGAAATACTACTCAGCCATAAAAGAGAATGAACTAACGCCATTTGTAGCACCATGGATGTACTTAGGGATTACCATACTAAGTGAAGAAAGTCAGACAGAGAAAGACAAGTATCATATGATATCATCTATATGTGAAATTCAAAATATGATAAAAATGAACCTATTTACAAAACAGAAATGGACTAACAAACATAGATAAAAAACTTCTGGTTACCAAAGGGGATAGCAGGGGGAGCCATAAATTAGGAGTTTGGGATTAGCAGATACAAAATACTATAATACAAGATAGATAAACAACAAAGTCCTACTTTATAGCACAGGGAACTATATTCAATATCTTATAATAAATTGTAATAAAATGAATATAAAAAAAATTATATATGTATAATTGAATCACTTTGCTGTATACCAGAAACTAACACAACATTGTAAATTAACTATACTTCAAAAAGAAACAAAAACAGAAGTGGAAGTTAAAGATGAAAATGAATGAATAGCACATTGATGGTAGGAGTGACTGAATATGTAGCAATTACTTTACATGAAAACAAATTAATCTCACTAACTGGATTTTTAAAAATTATATCTAACAATAAATTGGTTATCAGAGACACACACACTTAAAACATAAAGAGATGGAAAGACTAAAAATAAAAAGATCAAAAAATATACACCGGGGAAATATGAACTGGGTTGTGGCTGTAGTATCTGTCAAAGAGGGATTTTAGTTTCAAAAGAGAACAAGTGATGAAGTTATTACATACTCATAGAAGAAACAGTAGGCAAAATGCAATAGGTAAAACACATAGATGCACCTAACTTTACAGTCTTAAAATATGCAAAACTGCAGGGAGGAATATTATAGATAAATGCATAATTGTAGCAGAAGGTTTTAAGATTCCCCTCAGAAATTGATATATCAAGGCTTAAAGTATAACTACCATATTTCATCAATTCTACATTTTATACAAGACTGGCTCGAAGATGATTAAAGACATAATAAATGTAAAAAGTAAAATTATAAAAGAAAAATATAGACATCTGTTATAGTTTGTGACTGAGAAGAATGGAAAAGCAAAACCTAAAAAGCGCAAACTGTAAGATAATAATATTAATGAATAATAAAGATTTATATTCACTGAAAGACACTGTAGACAAAGTAACTAGATAAGAGAATGAGAAAAGATATTTGAAATTTTTAATATACAAAATTCCTGCAAATAAATAACAGGGCAGCAACCCCTAGAAAAAAAAATAAGCAAAAAACAAGAACAGAGAGGGAACCCAAAAGTCAAAAGGCTTATAAAGAGATGCTCAAAAAATCAGTGAAATGTTAACTAAAACAGAAATGTACTGTACTTTTACATCTATTAAACTATAAAAAATTGATAATGCCCGCCAGTTGGGTTGTGGGGATGCTGAAAGCCTTATCCATGGTGGTGGAAGTATGGACTAGTATAGCCGCTGTGGAAAGCAATCTGACACAAATTATGCAAATTAAGAACTCGTATTCTATGAGCCTACAGTGGCACTCCTGGGATATATCCCAAAGAAGTTCTTATGCAGACACAGAAACATATTCATTGCTGTATTATTTATGATGGTGGTGACTTGATAACCTGGCTGTCTGTCACTGGGAGAGTAGACAGCTAAAATGTGATAAATGTTATATCATGAAATATTATGTAGTAATCATCAGAAATAAATTAGATATGCACACAACAACATGAATGCATTTTATCTTTACAGTGGCGCTAATGGTAAAAAACCCACCTTCCAATGCAGGAGACATAAGAGACTTGGGTACAGACCCTGGGCTGGGAAGATCCCCTGGAGAAGGGAATGGCAACACATTACAGTATTCTTGCCTGGAAAATTCCACGAACAGAGGTGCCTGACAAGCTATAGTCCTGCATGCAGCCATGGGGTTGCAGAGTCAGACACGACTGAGCACACAGCACACATAGCTGACATACAATATTATAATAGTTTCAGTTGTACAACACAGTGATTCAATATTATACTATATTTAAACTTATTACAAAATAAAGGCTACTTATCACCCCTTCTTATCCATTCATTTGTTGATGGACGCTTAGATTATTTCCATGTCTTGGCTATTGTAAATAATCCTGCTGTGAACATTGGGGTGCATGTATCTTTTTGAGGTAGTTTTCATTTTCTTCACGTATATACTCAGGAATGGAATTGATGAATCATACAGAGCTCTCTTTTTAGTTTTTGAGAACCCTCCACACTGTTTTCCATAGTGGCTGCACCAATTTTATTCCCACAAAATACTAGAGTTCCCTTTTCTCCACATCCTCACCAACATTTATTATGTGTTCTTTTTGATGATAGTCATTCTGACCAGTGTGAGGTGATTATCACATTGTGGCTTTGATTTGCATTTTTCTAATAATTAGCAATGTTGAACATCTTTTCATGTGTCTGCTGGACATCTAAATGTCTCTGGGAAAATGTCTTTCTTCCCATTTTTTTTTCCTTCCCATTTCTTAATCAAGTTGTTTATTCTTTTGATATTGAGTTATATAAGAAGTTTATACATTTTGGACATTAATCCCTTATCAGTTATATCATTTGCAAATATTTTCTCCCATTCAATAGGCTGTCTTCCGTTTTGTCATTAGTTTCCTTTGCTATGCAAAAGCTTTTAAGTTTATTTGTTTATTTTTCACTTTGTTTCTTTTGCCTTAGGAGATAGAGCCAAAAAATATTGCTGTGCATGGAACTCTACTCAATGTTATGTGCCAGCCTAGATGGGAGGGGGATGTGGGGGAGAATGGATACTTGTATATGAATGGCTGAGTCCCTTTGTTGTCCACCTAAAACTATCACAACATTGTTAATTGGCTATACTACAATAAAAATTAAAAGTTGAAAAAAAAGAATAGGCTTCTTGTTTTGTTCTTGATCTTAAGAGGAAATGCTTTCAGTTTTTTACCCTTAAGATGGTATTATATGTGGGTTTATCATATATGGCCTATATTATGTTGATATATGTTCCCTCAGAGCCTCTTGATGAAGATGAAAAGGAGAGTGAAAAAACTGTTTTAAAACTCAACATTCAAAAAACTAAGAGCATGGCATCTGGTCTTATCACTTAATGGCAAATAGAAGGGGAAAAGTGGAAGCAGTGACAGATTTTATTTTCTTGGTCTCCAAAATCACCGTTGGTCGTAACTGCAGCCATGAAATTAAAAGACGCTTTCTCCTAGGAAGGAAAGCTATCACCAACCTAGACAGCATATTAAAAAGCAAAAGCATCGCTATGCCAATAAAGGTCCATATAGTCAAAGCTATGGTTTTTCCAAATTAGAGATACCAAGGGAACATTTCATGCAAAGATGGGCACAATAAATGACAGAAATGGTATGGACCTAACAGAAGCAGAAGATATTAAGAGGTACCAAGAATACACAGAAGGACTATACAAAAAAGATCTTCATGACCCAGATAACCACAATGGTATGATCACTCACGTAGAGCCAGACATCCTGGAATGCGAAGTCAAGTGGGCCTTAGGAAGCATCACTATGAACAAAGCTGGTGGAGGTGATGGAATTCCAGTTGAGCTATTTCAAATCCTGAAAGATGATGCTGTGAAAGTACTGCACTCACTATGCCAGCAAATTTGGAAAACTCAGCAGTGGCCACAGGACTGGAAAAGGTCAGTTTTCATTCCAATCCCCAAAAAAAGGCAAGGACAAAGAATGTTCAAACTACCACACATTTGCACTCATCTCACATGCTAGCAAAGTAATGCTCAAAATTCTCCAAGCCAGGCTTCAACAGTACGTGAATGGTAAACTTCCAGATGTTCAAGCTGGATTTAGAAAAGGCAGAGGAACTAGAGATCAAATTGCCAACATCTGTTGGATCATGGAAAAAGCGAGAGTTCCAGAAAAATATCTACTTCAGCTTTATTGACTACACCGAAGCCTTTGACTATGTTGGATCATGGAAAAAGCGAGAGTTCCAGAAAAATATCTACTTCAGCTTTATTGACTACACCAAAGCCTTTGACTATGTGGATCACAACAAACTGTGGAAAATTCTGAAAGAGATGGGACTACCAGACCACCTGACCTGCCTCCTGAGAAATCTGTATGCAGGTCAAGAAGCAACAGTTAGAACTGGACATGGAACAACAGACTGGTTCCAAATCAGGAAAGGAGTACATCAAGGCTGCATATTGTCACCCTGCTTATTTAACTTATATGCAGAGTACATCATGCGAAATGCTGGGCTGGAAGAAGCACAAGCTGGAATCAAGATTGCCAGGAGAAATATCAATAACCTACATAATCGATATGTAGATGACACCACCCTTATGGCAGAAAGTGAAGAAGAACTAAAGAGTCTCTTGATGAAAGTGAAAGAGGAGAGTGAAAAAGTTGGCTTAAAACTCAACATTCAGAAAACTAAGATCATGGCATCTGGTCCCATCACTTCATGGGAAATAGATGGGAAAACAGTGGAAACAGCAACAGACTTTATTTTTTTCTGGCTCCAAAATCACTGTAGATAGTCACTGTAGCCATGAAGTAAAAAGACACTTGCTCCTTGGAAGAAAAGCTATGACCAATCTAGACTCATTAAAAAGCAGAGACATTACTTTGCCAACAGAGGTCTGTCTAGTCAAAGCTTTTTTTGGTTTTTCCAGCAGTCATGTATGGATGTGAGAGTTGAACTATTAAGAAAACTGAGCGCCGAAGAATTGATGCTTCTGAACTGTGGTGTTGGAGA
Source organism: Bos mutus (assembly GCF_027580195.1). NCBI lineage: Eukaryota > Metazoa > Chordata > Mammalia > Artiodactyla > Bovidae > Bos > Bos mutus. Next base: position 92,638,054 of record NC_091619.1, on the reverse strand, counting down.
AGGCTCTTGAGAGTCCCTTGGACTGCAAGGAGATCCAACCAGTCCATTCTAAAGAAATCAGTCCTGGGTGTTCATTGGAAGGACTGATGCTGAAGGTGAAGCTCCAATACTTTGGCCACCTGATGCAAAGAACTGACTCCTTGGAAAAGACCCTGATGCTGGGCAAGATTGAAGGCAGGAGGAGAAGGGGATGACAGAGGATGAGATGGTTGGATGGCATCACAGACTGGATGGACATGAGTTTGAGGAAGCTCCAGGAGTTGGTGATGGACAGGGAAGCCTGGCGTGCTGCAGTCCATGGGGTTGCAAAGAGTTGGACATGAGTGAATGACTGAACTGAACTGACTGATGGTTTTCCAGTAGTCACGTACGGATGTGAGAGTTGGGCCATAAAGAAGGCCAAGTGTCGACAAATTGATGCTTTCAAGTTGTGTTGCTGGAGAAGACTCTTGAGAATCCCTTGGACAGCAAGAAGATCAAACCAGTCAATCCTAAAGGAAATCAACACTGAATATTCACTGGAAGCTGAAGCTCCAATCCTTTGGCCACCTGATGCAAAGAGCCAACTCATTGGAAAAGACCCTGAGGCTGGGAACGATTGAAGGCAGGACAGGAAGCGGGCAGCAGAAGATGAGATGGTTAGATATCATCACTGACTGAATGGACATGAGTTTAAGCAAACTCCAGGAGACACTGAAGGACACGGAAGCTGGGAGTGCTGCAGTCCAAGGGGTTGCAAACAGTCAGACATGACTTAGCAACTGAACAACAAAAACAAATACCAATTTGATGGTAGTTTTTTATCATGAATAGATGTTGAATTTTGTCAAATGTTTTTTCTGTGTTTATTGAGATGATCATATGATTTTTATCTTTCCTTTTGTTAATGAAGTATATCACATTGATTGACATTGAACTATCTTTGCGTCCTGGGAATAATCCCACTTGATCACAGTGTATGGTCCTTTTTATATATCATTGGATTTGGTTCTCTAATATTTTGTCAAGAATCTTTGCATCCATATTCATCAGAGATGTTGGCCTGTAACTTTCTCTTTCTGTAGTGTCTGTGTCTGGTTTAGGTATCAGGGTAATTGTGGCCTTTTAGAATAAATTTGGGAGTGTTCCAACCCCTTAAGTTTTTTGGAATAGTTTGAGAAGGATAGGTATTAACTCTTCCTTATATGTTTAGTAGAACTCCATATAAAGTTGTCTGGTCCAGGACTTCTTTTTGTCTTCTGGCTGCCCTAGGTCTTCATTTCAGTGCATGGACTTTCTCTAGTTGCACAGCATGGGCTCTAGTGTAAGAGGCTCGGTATTGTGGCTTCAGACTTAGTTGCTCCACAGCACGTGAGATCCTAGTTCCCTGACCAGAGATTGAACCCCTGTTCCCTGCATTGAAACATGGATTCTTAACCACCAGACTACCGTGGAAGTCCTCCAGCCCTGGACTTTTTTTTTGCTGGAAGGTTGTTTTTCTTTTTTTTTTTTAATTACAAATTCAATTTCACTGTTAATGATTGGTCTTTTCAAACTCTCTATTTCTAACATTAATGCATTTTATTTATTAGACTGGCAACCCTAAAGCATAGATTCTGTACACCAGCCCCGCAGCCCCGAGACAGTATTCAGACTCAGCACCTGAAGCCTTGCTCTTTTTCATCATGAGAAGACTCTTATGATACAGAAACAGGTGTAAAGATGAAAAGTGCCAGGATATGCTACCCCAAAATATGCCACTTTGGCATAAGGGTTATTTTGAGCTAAAGGGACTTGAAAAACAGAAGATACAAAAGGGACACTTTGATCTCCCCTTTCCTCCTGAACACATGAGATAAAACTCCCACATAGGAGCTGCCCTTCACATACCAGGAGAAAAGAAACAGTCTTATCAAACTGAGACCAAGAGAATTCTACCCAAACTGACATTGTTAAAATAATTCTTATCTTCCTTCAGCCTCCCTGTACATTTTAGTTACTTCTCCACAATTGACTCTCTTTGTTTAACCTGTTTTAAAGCATTTAGGTTTTGCCACTTCTTTGGGTCTTCATTTCCTTATGAGGGCTCCCTTGTCCCATAAAACTTACATTGAATAAATTTGTATGTTTTTCTCTTGTTCATCTGTCCTTTTATCTTTACCTTGCCCCACCCCACCATCCCCACTCCATGCCTGCAATATCACATGTAATTTCAGTCCATGAAATAGAAGACTCACTTTAGTACAAACTCTAATTCCAAAAAGCTTCTGATATCCTTTGGGGCCACATGTATTTAAACAATTCATACTTATTTGGATTTTAGAAAGATAGCTCTAAATTGATGCTTTTGAACTGTGGTGTTGGAGAAGACTCTTGAGAGCTCCCTTGGACTACAAGGAGATCAAACCAATCAATCCTAAAGGAAATCAGTCCTGAATATTCATTGGAAGGACTGATACTGAAGCTGAAGCTCCAATACTTTGGCCACCTCGTGCAAAGAACTGAATCATTAGAAAAGACCTGGATGCTGGGCAAGATTGAAGGCAGGAGGAGAAGGGGATGACAGAAGTTGAGATGGTTAGATAGCATCACCAACTCGATGGACAGGAGTTTGAGAAAGCTCTAGGAGTTGGTGATGGACATGGACAGGGAAGCCTGGCATGCTGCAGTCCTGGGGTCATAAAGAGTTGGACACGACTGAGTAGCTGAACTGAACTGAAGATAGCTCAGCACTTTTCTTTATATACTACAAATAACCCAGCAGGATCTAGAGTATGATCCCATAAGCAATATAGCAGAGGAGTAAGATGTGGAGATCATCTTCCTCCCCACAAATACATCTGCATGTGGAACAACTCCTACTGAAGACCTCAGACTTCATCTGTCTTACATTACATTCTCAGGCTCAGCTGAAGACCCTAAGAGGGAAGAGGTAAAGTTTTGCCTCCCCTGCAAAGACACATTTCCCAAACCAGAATATTCCAAAGATTCTAAGGCCCAGAAGCTACAGCAGACTCCAACCTACAGGAAAGAAGGAAGAAGTTGTTGCTGCTCCTCTGCGACTTCACCACCCCATTCCTATCATCCAGGTGCCGTGCTTTTTGACACTGAAATTTGATTCACGCGTATCTTTCTCTGGGCTTCCTTGGTGGCTCAGATGGTAAAGAATTTGCCTGCAGTGCAGGCAAACCAGGTTCAATCCTTGGGTCAGGAGGATCTAGAGAAGGGAAAGGCTACCCACTCTAGTATTCTTGCCTGGGAAATCCCATGGACAGAGGAGCCTGGCGGGCTATAGTCCATGGGGTTGCAAAGAATTGGACATGACTGAGTGACTAATGTTACTGTGTTCCAGACCCAAATGGGTAGCCCTGTGCTATCATATGATAATTGTGTCTGGGCTTGATGCTCCAGCTAGACTAGGATTGGTCATCAGTGTAGTCCTAGTTAAATGAAGGAAGGAGTCAGCATTAATTCTCACAGCTGAGTATGCAAATGTGAAAAATGAGGCCCAGAAAAGTTAGATTACTTGTCCAAGTTACAACAGTTGGTAAGTAAGTAGGGCCAGGAATCAACGATGGTGACCTTGAGTACCTGGCAACCACATTAGTTAGCTTCTTAATATGAAGAGGTTGTCACATGTCACTCAACTGCTTGTTGGTATATTTTTTGAGAAAATTTTTAAAAGAGGAAAATTACCTTATGATTATTTTCATTAAAAGGGTATTTTTTTCCAATGTGGGCCTTGTCTACTATCTGTATTCAATAGTAATACTCACTCATTCAACAGTCTAATGCAATGGAAGGATAATCTTTGGAACCAGACAAACTTGAATTCAGATACTCGCCCTGTTCCTCACAGGCTGACCTGAGCAAGTGACTTCCCTGCTCTTAGCACTTCCTGTATCTGTAAAAAGAAGATAATAATGGTATCCTCTACAATGGCTTCTCTGAGGGTTAAATGAGCACATTGCAGGAGCTGCTCAAATTGATAGGAAAGTGCTTTGTGATCTGTAAAGAGCTATGTGAATGCATATAATGATGCTGTGTGCCAGTGGTATAGAAAAGGTAAACATAAAACCAGCAAACCTGCAAACAAGCAGTAATTAATTAAAACATTAGGGCCCCAAACAGCAGAGAAGCAAAAGGAGTTTCACAAAATATTACTGTTTAAGAAGAAGTCCGATTTTGCTTTTAAGTGCTTGATACACCTGCAAGAAGAACACATCAAATAGCATTGCCCACAAATACAATGATCAGAACTGCTCAGTAAATACCAAATAATATAGACATTAAAATAAAATAAAATCATTGGATATACTGGAATAAATTGAGAGTGAGGCTTGAGTTTATATAAAAGGTCTTTTACTGTCAATTAATTTTATAAATACCATGAAAATGATAGTAGTAATAGCTACTACTGGTTGACTGAATATTTATATCAGGCACTTTATGCTGCTGCTTCTGCTGCTAAGTCACTTCAGTCGTGTCTGACTCTGTGTGACTCCATAGACGGCAGCCCACTAGGCTCCCCCGTCCCTGGGATTCTCCAGGCAAGAACACTGGAGTGGGTTGCCATTTCATTCTCCAATGCATGAAAGTGAAAAGTGTAAGTGAAGTCACTCAGTCGTATCCGACTTCAGCGACCCCATGGCCTGCAGCCTTCCAGGCTCCTCCGTCCATGGGATTTTCCAGGCAAGAGTACTGGAGTGGGGAGGCACTTTATAGACATCACTAATTTAATCCTTAAAACAACCTCATGAAACAGGAATTATCACTCCCTTTCCATTGACAAGAAAATAGAAGCCCCCAAAGGTGGTGGGACATTCCCAAAGACATATAGAGCAAAGATGATGGGATAGAAATACAAATTCAATGTCATTCAAAAAGAGCAAGTAATTTTGCTTCCTAGATTTAGCAAAACTCCTGAACATTCTTCCTTCTAAACAGTATCATTTGCCTCTGACTGGGGACCACCTTTTACCCAGTTATAGTTCATCCTTCTGGTCAACAGGACTTCTACATTTTCACCCAGAAATGCTCTTTCATCATCATCTTCCTTCAGCTGCCTGTCATTTCCTGGTTCCTCAGCAGAATCTTCTTCACTTCCCTCTTCTTCAGTTCCCCAAATGTCATATTCCCTTTCCTCTTTCTTCTTGGCCTCTTCTTCCCATTTTCTTTTTTCCATTTCTTCATACAGTTCTCTCCATTGCTTCTCTACATCTTGTTTAGAGTATGGAATTTCAAAATAGTAATTTACAGATGCTATAAACAAAGTTAAGTCACTTTGGAAACATCTGGCATCTCCCCACACACTTAAAGATTTGTGGTGTGGTGTTTATTTACATACAAATTTTCAGTATGTGTGGAGTGGAAAGAAGTATGTGTGTGTGTATAATTTGTTCGTAAATAAAATTGGTTCAGATTCAACAAACATTTACTGGATGCCTACAGCACTGCCAAGCATGGTGTGAGACAATATACACATGCTTTCTATTCCTTACAACAATGTACAAGGTCCCATTTTCTAGGACTATGAGGTTCAGATTGATTAAATGACTTGCCCAAGCTATAGAGTTAGTGAGTTGTAGAACTAGAATTAGAAATCAGGTTTTCTGGTTCTGAGTTTGACCCTCTTTCTGCTATATCACTGTAAAACAGTTTTTATGAAGCTCTTTGAATTTGCTTTTGAACTGTAGCAAGTACAAACTTGCAGTCAGAAGTAGAATGTCTGTGATCTCTAATGGGTCATCCAGGTTCTAGAACTTGATCCTTAGAGCCATTATAAATTTTACTGCTCGAGGGCCCTTAAAGAAAGGACAGAATCAGAACTCCTCTAGGTCTTTAATCCTCAACACAGAGAATCTGGGCCAAATAGTCTTTTAGCCAGTCCTGGGAGACAAAGCTAGATTGAGAAACGGCATGCCCTATAGGCTGGGGCCCTTGACGATCCTACTGGGAGGAAATGCTTGACATCTTGTTGTGTTTGCCTCATTATTGTGTTGCGGGGGCATACTCTCTCTTTCAGTCAAGCCTTCTTTTTCTTGTGCCTGGAAAGCACTGGCCACAGTTAACGTCTCTATTTCTTTACTTCCCTCTTACTGCTCTATTCACTGATCTGTTTCTACCCTCCATTCTTTACCAAAGCAGATCTTGCCAAAGGTAACCAAACTCTACCAACTCCTTAAGCCCGCCTGGACCTATAACAAGCCATTGAACCATTTCCTTTTCATTGGACCTCATCCAACTCATACCTTCACTATCCTCCTTTCTGTATTTTTATGTGATTACTCTCTTGCAAACATCCTCAACTTCCTTGCCCTTCCCTCCCTTAGTTGGAAAGTGAAAGTGAAGTTGCTCAGTCGTGTCCGACTCTTTGCAACCCCATGAACTGTAGCCTACCAGGCTTCTCTGTCCATGGGATTCTCCAGGCAAGAATACTGGAGTGGGTTACCATTTCCTTCTCCAGGGGATCTTCCCGACCCAGGGATCGAACCCAGGTCTCCTGCATTGGAGGCAGACGCTTTAACCTCTGAGCCACAGGTCCTCAAATCTGATTAATTCCAGTTTGCCATGCCTCCACCTAAGCAGAGAGAATGACTAGAGAAAATAATGAAAACAAACTGATTCTCCTCATTTTAAATTCATTAAAACTGAACTCAAGTGAGACCTTAGTGCTAACTGGTGAGCCTACCATAGTTCTGTGTTTGATTCATTCTCCTTTTCCCCTGGAGCCATGTCGGGCTAGCAAGGTTTTCTCGGGGCTGCGCTGCAGTTGGCTATAATTCCTACCCAACCCTCCTTTCCCTTTCCCCTTTCAGAAGTGCCTATTCCTACACCCTCTAAATTCATGTTACTAAATTCAGTGGTCCATTCTAAGTCCTCATCTTCATCTTCCCCAGGCATTACCTGCAATAAGTCACCTACATTTCTAACACCATCTTGGTGTCTGTCTGCTTCCCAGAGAATCCAACTACATGGACTGTCACCACCATGTCTACCCACCTGCCTGTATTTTTAACACGGTCATTCCTTTTTTCCTGTCATTATGGATGAAATAGCTGTACTCCTATGGGAAGCCAGCGCACCTTGAGCACTAGATCTCATCCACTCTCATAGTCTCAAGTATAGTGCTCTAGCAATTTTCCTCTTTTTCTCCAATATTGTTTTTCTCTTTATTGCATCATTCCCATTAACACAAAAGCAGGCAGATTGGTCAAAAAATCTTGACCAACATTTCCTTTTACCTGCCACCCTGTTCTCTCTACCCTTTTTTTTTTTTTTTTACCACAAAACTCCTCAAAACACTAGTTTATACTTATGTCTCTGGTTGTTCTTCTTTCATTCTTTTTCAAACCCATTTTTTTCCCTGTACCACTTCACTGAAACTGCTCTTGTCAGAGTCACTAATGAACTCCATGTTATTAAATTCAGTGGTCCATTCTAAGTCCGCATCTTCATTGACCATCCAATACAATTGATCCCTCCTTTTCCCCTTAAAATGCTTTCTTCACTTGGTCTACAGAATAGTCTTCTGGTTCTCTTCCTACCTCATTGGCTACTTTTTCTGTCTTCTTAGCTGGTTCCACTTTCTCTTCCTGATCTCTAAATACTGGGGTGCTCCAAAACTCATCGGAATTCCCAGATGGCTCAGATGGTAAAGAGTCTGCCTGCAATATGGGAGACCCGGGTTTGATCCCCGGGTAGGGAAGATCCTCTGGAGAAGGAAATGGCAACCCACTCCAGTATTCTTGCCTGGAAAATTCCATGGATTTAGAAGCCTGGCGGGCTACAGTCCATGGGGTCGCAGAGTTAGACAAGACTGGGTGACTTCACTTTCTTTCCAAAGCTCATCCTTGAATCTTCCTTCTATATATACCCTCTCCATAGGGGATTTCATCCAGAGTCATGGGTCTTCAAGTATTACCTGTAGGATGATGACTCCCAAATATACTATTATATCTCTTATTCAGGTTGTATCCAGTTGCCTCATTAACATTTGGATTTCTAATCATCATATCTGACTTAACATTTAATAATATGTTATTTGTTTCTGTCCCCACTCCTACACCAAATATGCTCCTTCCTGTTCTTCCCTATCTCAATAACTCCACCCTTCTAATCACTGGAGTCAAAAACTTTGGAGCCATCCCTCTTTACTCCCGCTCATATTTTGTATCTAATCCATCATTCCTGTGAATTTTGCCTTCAAAATGAATCTAGAATCTGAACATTTCTCTGCCTTCGCCACCACCACTCACTTCTGCCTTTATTCTTAGAGTCTTTTGCAACACAGCAGCCAGAGTAACATATTCATCTATGAGCCAGTTCATATTACTCCTTTGCTAAAAATGGCTCCCCATTTTATTCAGAGAAGTGGCGGCAACTACTCTCTTGCACTCAGCTCTAGTTACATTGTCCTTCTTACTCTTTCTTGGACAAGCAAGTTATGCTTCTATTTCAGGGATTTTGCATTTGCTGTTCTCTCTACCAGAAGGCTTTTCTTCCCAAATATCTGTGTGGTTTGCTCCTTATTCCTCCAAGTTACTTAAATGTTGCTTACTCAACAAAGCCTCTCCTGACCGAAGAGCAAAATCCCCATGATGACAGGCCTCTCTCTTGCTTTCTTGTCCTCTGTAGTTTATCTCACCATCTCATCATATATATTTACTTCTTGTATGTTTCTTATTGGTCTCCCTTGAATGTAAGCCCCATGAGGGTGGAAACTTTTCTGTTTTATTTCACTGGCATATCCCCAACAAATACAATAGTACTTTGAACAGATACTCAAAATATTTGCCAAGTGAATATACAGGTTAATAATAATAAGTACCATTTATTGAGCAATTACTATATGCCTGTCATCATGGGGATTTTGCTCTTTGGTCAAGAGAGGCTTTGTTGAGTAAGCAACATTTAGAGGCTTCCCTGGTGGCTCAGACGGTAAAGTGTCTGCCTGCAATGCGGGAGACCTGGGTTTGATCCCTGGGTCGGGAAGATCCCCTGGAGAAGGAAATGGCAACCCATTCCAGGACTCTTGCCTGAAAAATTCCACGGACAGAGGAGCCTTGTAGGCTACAGTCCATGGGGTGGAAAAGGGTCAGACACAACTGAGCAATTTCACTTTACTATATGCCAGGGACTTATAAGATAATTGCTGTCGTATTCACAATTCATAGATGAGGAGACTGAAGAGGTTAAATAACTTGCCTAAGATCCTACAGCTAACAAGTAATAGAGCCTGGATTTGAACCTAAGCAATCTAGCACTAAAACTCATGTTCTTAACCAATATGTAATATTACTTCAATAAAACAATGTTAGATGATAACCTCAAAATAAAAAAAAAACAGACTAAAAAGCGTTAAAATGTCTAACTTTTATTTTTTCTATGGTGACTCTATCACTGCCTCTTTGAAAAGTTTAATTACTAAAGTTCTCTCAAAAATCTCTCTTTGATGCCTGTGCTTTGCTACTGCTCTAAGTATGGGCCTAGTCTCCTTTAGGGCAATCAGGCATTGGTCACAAACCTGCTTCATTGGCCCTTCCTGCAGAACCAGGAGGTCTGGATGAAGGGCGGCTCCGTTAAGAAGCCATTGTCCCAAGTATCACTCCACCCATAAAATAGTTCTAGGAGACCAGGGAAGCTGGTAGACAGCACAAACCTTGCTTCCTTATCCAAATCATCCATCAGAAATGGCTTCGGTGGCTCCCTTCAAGGTCACCATACTGTGAGCAGGGAATGTGACACAGAAGGTGTGTGCATTCTGACTCAACAAGTTAAAGGTTGTGTGTGACCTTGCACAGTTTATATATACTCTCTGAATCTCAATTCCTACATTTGAAAAGTGGGAATAAAAATACCTGCCTTGTGACACATACACTATTGATACTAGGTATGAAACACACAACTAATAAGAATACACGACAGTAGTATAGAAAACTCTAATGAACTGTGGTGACCTAAATCAGAAGGAAATCTGAAAAGGGGGATATATGTATATGTATCAGTTTGGTTCAGTTGCTCAGTCCTGTCCGACTCTTTGCGACCCTATGGACTATGCGTAGTTGATTAATTCTGCTGTACGGTAGAAACTAACACATTATAAAGCAATGCTACTCCCATAAAAATTAAAAACAAACGAACAAACTCTAATGTCTTGCTGGGTTGTTTTAAGGGCTAAGTGGGGAGACTTTTGGAAATGTTCATAGAGTTAGGTACAAGGTTTTAGGTGTCCAGTGAATACAAATTCTTTACCCTGCCTCTCAGGGCCATGTAACCAGCAAATGAGACAATGACTACGAGACTGATTTTTTAAATGCAGAGAACAGTGCACAGCTGAGGAGTCAGACATCTGGAAATCCATACGAGTGAATATCTTACTTTTCTTGTTCCCCAGGTCATATTTCCAACCTCCTCTGCAAACTCTTCATCATTTGTAAGAAGGAAATTGTCAAAGATGCTGCCTGATTTCACCTGATGAAATGGAAATGATAGGATTATTAGAACTAGGTCGACCAGCTTAAAAAATATCAACAGGAAGCTTTGCAAAATGCATATTCCCAGGCCAGGAGCCCAGAGATTTTAATCAATAACTGAGGTGGAGTGAGGGAATACAACGGTGATTAAGAATAGAAAAGCTCCAGAATGCTGTACCACCTTAGCTGATCTGCTCTAGAAATAAGTTACGTTACTGTTTCCCAAGATGCTATGTCCCCCAAGCCTCTGACAACTCTTTCAGAGGGTTGTGAAGAAATCTCCGTCACTCTGTCAGGCTCCAAATTGCTGCCCAGTGGCTCTCGCCCCAGTTCAGATTGACAGCATCTACCTCTGCTATCACTTACACATGCCTTTTTAAGGTTCTCTCCTCAATATAGTCAGAAAAACTAAAAGAATACAAGGAAAAGAAAAGGTTTGACAAGAAGTGTGAGCACAGTTCTCTACCATATTTCTCTATTTTCTTAAAATAATATACTTAATATTTACAATTACAGAAAAAGATGAATTAGTCAATGGTGTATAATAATTTCAGTGTTCATTGGACTTCCCTGGTGGTCCAGTGGTTAAGAACCCAAAATTCCATTGCAGGAGGCACTGGTTTGATCCCTAGTCAGGGAACTAAGATCCCACATGTCATAAGGAGTAGCTGAAAAAAGTACTTTCAGCATTTATCAATGATAAAGAAATAGAATAGAAAGAGCAGAGGTCATGGAGTCAGACCAGCTCAACCACATACTATCTGTGTGACTTTGGGGATGTTACTCAACTCCTCTGAGCCTATTCCCTCATAGTTCAGTTCAGCTGTTTAGTCGTGTCCAACTCTTTGCAACCCCATGGACCGCAGCATGCCAGGCTGTAGTCCCTGTCCATCACCGACTCCTGGAACTTACTCAAACTCATGTCCATCGAGTCAGTGATGCCATCCAACCATCTCATCCTCTGTCATCCCCTTCTCCTCCTGCCTTCAATCTTGCCCAGCATCAGGGTCTTTTCCAAGAAGTCAGTTCTTCACATTAGGTGGCCAAAGTATTGGAGCTTCAGCTTCAGCATCAGTCCTTCCAATGAGTATTCAGGACTGATTTCCTTTAGAATGGACTGGTTGGATCTCCTTGCAGTCCAAGGGACTCTCAAGAGTCTTCTCCAACACCACACTTCAAAAGCATCAATTCTTTGGTGCTCAACTTTCTTTATGGTCCAACTCTCATAATCGTATATGACTACTGGAAAAACCATAGCTTTGACTAGACAGACCTTTGTCAACAAAGTATGTCTCTGCTTTTTAATATGCTGTCTAGCTTTGTCATAGCTTTTCTTCCAAGGAGTAAGCGTCTTTTAATTTCATGGCTGCAGTCACCATCTGCAGTGATTTTAGAGCCCAAGAAAATAAAGTCTGTCACTGTTTCCATTGTTTCCCCATCTATTTATTCCCTCACAAGTGAAGTATTAAAAATAACTCCCTTGCAGTGTTGTCATGAGCATTAGAAATAATACAGTGTTTATAACAGTCATAAAACACAGTGTTTATAATAGTCATTTGATAAATTGTAAGTTATTATCATAATTTTTCAGTATCTGCATATGTTTCAAAAGAAACACAGCGGGGTCATTCTGGATTTTTAAACTTCAGCACTATGTTAAATAAATCAGCAAATTAATTGTGTGAGAGCAGTTGTGTGACCAGGAGAAAGTTTGCAGCATGTGTTATCCCCATAGCCTCCCTCTGAAGGTTTGAAAAAGTTTTGTTTTGCTTTTTTAAATAAGAAAGAAGTTTATTTGGCTTACATCATCTCACCAAACCTGCCTTCAGCAGAAAAATAAATGACAAAATAGCCACTTTGGATCAGATCAGATCAGATTTGGATAGAGATTGTTAATTTCCTCTGAGCAATTTGAAAAATCTGTTTTAATAATTTTTTATGAAACTTTACGATTTTTTTCTTTGGGATTGTTTTTTTCTTTTTTGAGTTGTTAGAGTTGTTTGAGTTGGTTAGAGAACTGCTCATTTTTTGGCTCTTCCATTTTTCCTACTCCACAAGAAATGTTTCCAATCTCCCCTGTTCTCTTTGGTGCTCCTTTTCCTCCAGCCCCCTTACACTAAACTCTGCCTCCAGCTGAGAATCAGGACATGACGGCCAGTCCTGCTGGATAAACCTCACTACTGGAGGGACCTCAGTCTACTCTATCCTCTCTGTGTCTCCATGTTTTTATCTGGACAATGAAAGAAAATATAACTTCCATGTTTCCTTCACACACTTCTCAGGAGAGAACTTGTGAGAAAGACTTTCGTGAGACTATAAAGCCTAAAAAATTAATTCACTGAAAGTTACCTAGTTTCCTTGATGTCCCACTTGAATCATAAAATGGAAAAAGTATAGATTTAGCCACTTACTAGCTATGAGATCTTGACAAGTCATATCACCTCTCTAAGGCCTCCACTTCTTGGTCAATAAAATGAAGATGATAAACCCTACCTTCCAGCCCTATAGGGCTGTGACACAGACCATATGACCTAAGGAATGTCAACGTGCTCTGCATTATGACTGCTAGGCTGTACTCCTTCAAAGATCATAAGGAGTCCCAAAACTAAGAGAAAGTGTTTTCTTTGTTCACTACCATCTCCTCGAGCCTCTGTCCCAGTGAAAGACGGCAGTATCTTCCGCCTAAGAGGAAAGAGAAGGAATTTTGTATGGAAGAGAGCAGGCTGGGTCGGGAACTAAGCAGAAAGGTTAAGAAACTTACTAGGCTAGGACCTGATGCAGAGGGTGATGGGTTCACAGAGCATTTGGAAACCCAGGCTGGAGTAGAGCCAGTGAGCGAATCCCGCCCATTTCCACGCTGAGAGTCACTAGGCTTTCCAGTGAGATGCAGGGACCCTGTGGTGAGCTGGATGTGCTGAGTTGGCTAAGTGAGTAGGGTGGAGTAGGACTTGGGAGTGCCAGACCCAACTAGAAGTTAACAGGATGCCTGCAAGGGTGATGTCAGCATTGTGCAGAACTGTGTTACAAGAGGAAAAATAGATAAAGAGATCTTGCTGGAGTTTCAGAAATGTTGTCTCTCAAGATTCATCCCAGACCTGCTGGATCAGAATCTGCACTTTATTAAGATCTGAATGATTCATATGCATATGACAGTTTGAGAAACACTCCTTCAGCACGGTTTAAATTCTCAAATAGGAAGTTTTGCCTATTGAGGGAGGAAGATAGAACTCAGAGCAATTACTGCCAAATAATTTTAAAATTTTGTAGATGAACAAAGATACTGTTTAGTGTGTGCCTTAATGTTTTCTATGGGAAAAAAACCCAACACATTTTAAGGAAACAATCAGATTAGGCATGTTAACATGACCACATATTTTTACAAGATGTAGAAAGTTCCTATTATTAAAAAGGGACAACTGAAAAAAAAGAGGTAATGGGAACTTGTAGAGAGTGTATCCATATTCTTCAGATAAGAAAGCAAAGAAAGAAGAACATATGTCCCTCTGCTCTTTCTTCTTTCCGTCTCTCCTGAACCCCTACTGTGTATCTGGTAATTTACCTACCTCATCTCCTTGCACTTGTATGCTGACGTCACTGAATCAGGAAACCAATAAAGTTGAAATAAATAATCCAAGAAAACGTCAAATAGTGGGTGTCTGTTCAAGAGACCTTTAGCAGCCCTGAAGTGTAGAAATCACTGGTCGGAGACAGAGATTTCCCTGGCCCTGAAACATTCCAGAATACACCCAATAACCAGTGGCTTCACTTTCTAGAGGCTCCATTGTACACTGGATGTAGTCAGTAAAGGACTTAGGCTGACAGGTATTTGAATCCTGTCTCTCCCATACACTACCTGTGTGCTCTTGGGCACATCACGTGACACTTCTGATTCTTAATTCCCTCAAATATAACATGGGGTAATAATAAGCCGATAGTAATATTTACTTTTCCTTCCTCTCCAAGGGAATTCCAATACTACATAGATTGTAGTTTCCAAGAGGTCTCCTGGGCTAAAGTTTTCCCTCTGGGGCATGCATTTGAGGTACTGTGTTTCTCTCGAGCAGGGGAAGAATCATAACAGGTCTCTTTGGAAGAAAACAACAATCCGACAGCCTGAGTTTCTGAGCCCCCCTCTTTCCCTTCCAGTCAGAGCCAGGAAGGGGGAGGTGAGGTCAGGATTTGTCATCATGGCTGGGACAATCAGACCCAACATCTCTCTGCGGATTTTAGCATTTCAGAGTTTTACCACATCTCTGATTCCCTTTTATCTCCAGAACAACCCCCCAAGATTTATATAGGACCAGACTAGCAATGCAAACTATTAGAACACTGAATCTAGCCTCAGAAAGGCCTGTACTCAAATCCCAGCTTCTCTGCTTACCAGATGTGTCTTCGGGCAAATTAGCTAACTTTTCTGAATGTCAGTTTCCACATTTAGGTACAGGGGATTTCATAGTGAGAATTAAATGGCATTTGCAGAGTCCCTGAAATAGAGCTTGGTATAGGGTAGAGACTCAGTAAATTTTAGCCATTATAATTATCAGGATAAATATAACTAGCCCCATTTTAAAGATGAACAGTTGGAAATTTAGAAAGAATAAGACTCATTCAGTTCTTGTAATTTCCAGACTGGAGCTCTCTTCACTTTGTGCAAACTTCAGAGGGACTGTTGTTCAATGGCTCTGAGCCCAGAGAGCTTTACCTGCCAAAGGTCCAGGCCAAGGACACTGATGTTGTAATAGTGGCAAATGTTGGGGTCAGGCTTATATTCAGGATTGTCTATTTCTGGATGAATCCACTCCCCCTGGTACTTGGAATTGTCAATGATCCGAGGTTTCCATTTCCCCTAAGCAAAGAACCAAAGAGTGAACGTGGCATTAGTATTTTTCCATTCTTCTCATGCAATTAGAAAGACTAATCAGTTTATAAAGACAATTGTGGATTAGGCATAAGGATTCAGAGCAGGCTTCCTGGAGCTTCTTTCCTTTTCTTTGAGCTAACTCACAAGACCCTTCCAGGTTCCCCTTTCTCCCCAGAGGGATCTGAACAAGGTGGCAGAGACCCATTATAAGCCTGGTCCCAGCTCTCTGTGCAAGTTTGATTATGGGGTTAAGAAACATAGCTTCATAGGGAACACCATCTAAGGACTCTGGACTTGGGGCCATTCTCTTTGTGGTGTGCAGCACAGGAAACTGGGGCCAAATAAAACAATACTTACTTCAGTCAGTCCTATCTCTGGACCATTTGATAGTTGATTCCTTTAGTTCCGGACTTGGCCCTTAAAAAGAAGCCCCCCTACCCCAGCATGTTTGGCTATTCATGTCCTACTCTTCCCCTTTCTGGACCACTTCTGAGACTTCTGGTCCCTGACCCCAGACCCATTTCCTGTTTTGATCATGTTCCTTTGGCTGTTATCCACCACTTGGGACAAACTCCTTGCTTAGGGCTCCCTGGACCTCTGCTTCCCAGCATCGACCTTGACCAGCCCGCCTGCTCCCAGCCAGACACAGCCGTGAGTACAGGGCCCAGATGAAGCTACAAACTCATGGAGGGATACAGGGCAGGGGGCAATGGGGAAGCAGGAAGATGACCACAGCATCTTAGTGTTTCTGTTCTGTAAATTAAAGTTTACACCATCTCTTCTGTCTTATTTCTCACACTGATTGAAGGAGAGACCCCCTCCCTTCCCCCCACACCGCCGCTCACCTTATACTTCACGTTTGGTATCAGGGGCCCTTCCCACTCCCCATCCATTGCCTCATTCCAGTCGTCTGGCTTCTCGGCTTCTGGGTCAGGGATGTATTCAAAGTCTTCCCAGTCCTAAAATAAAACGTTCCTCCATGAAGACAGATGGGTGGGCCAGAATGAAACTGGGGTCCTGAGTACGTCAAGTGGACCTGGTGCCTTGCACCTGCTGCTGTCCTGTCCTCATCCCTATGAAAGCCCAGCTCAAGACTCTGCAAACAAATCCAAAACATGCGGCAGAGAAAAAGCCTTTAAGCAATCCAGCCTCTCCTCAGATTCTCCATCCTTCTGACCCTGACAACTTTAAGCTCAAAGAAGCTGGGAGTTTTCCTTATCCTGGCCCTCTCCCTTCCACAGTCATATGCCCCATCATTAGAACAAATCTTCTAGCCTGGGTCCCTCTTCGTAAAGACCTGTTTTAGTGACCTGGCACTTGGAAGGTCATGCTCTCAGATCTGTATCAGTCCTCCTTTGTACCCCAGGTCCCTTCTATTTCCTAAGACAACTCCAAGTTACAGCTTGTCCTAACTTTCATATTTCTTCTGCTCTGGAGCCTCTAAAGTTCTGCTCTATCTACCTGGCAGTTCACCTTGGTACTGACCATTTCTCAGACTTAAATGCTTTGATGCTAACTGCACTAGGCTCACAGTCTTTCACCAGCATAAAGTTCCCTGGTTCCTGGGCTCTCTCAGCTGCTTTGTGGTTCTGAAATATTAACAGTCAGCATCTCATCCTGGGGTCTATAGACTTGATATATCCAGCCTACCTAAGTAGTGGCTACCTTCTCTAGGTCCACTCAAACAGGGAGCATAGAGGCCTGAGTCTCTTCCCTCTACCCCAGGCCTAGATCCATCCCTGACTACATCAGGTGTGTGGTCCACACCAGGAGGAAGGGTCTATGGTTAGTCTTGCTGCTTTGACCCTGCCTGCTGGGTCTGGAACTAACCCAGCCCCTAATTTTCCCAGGGTACTGAAGGTCTAGACACTGCTTGATCATCTGCCTTAACTACCTGACCATACCTCCTTCCTCCTAGATTTGGAGCCCATTGAGTCTCCTTACACACGGCTGGGGCTTGCCCACTTCTCTAGGCCTCTCCTTAGGGAATGAATTCCAGTTGCTGGGTGCCATGCTGCTCCTCACTTAACCCTGAGCATCTCGTCCTCATGAAGCTGAATCTGCTCTGCCCTAAGGAGCAGCAGCCCAGCAGGTGAGGCCCTCTATGACCTGGCTCCAACAGACCGTTCCAACTCATCTCCCACTCAATCACCACCTTGAACTTTATCTTCCCAAAATACTAAACTGCAGCTTTCAGTTCTTCGCATAACCATGTCACTTTCTGCTTAACTGATGTGTCTTCGTACCTGCTGTGGGTCTGGAATATCTTCCCTTCAACTCAATTTTCCTTGCTCTAGTGAATTTGCTCTTTGAAATTCAGTACATGATTAATATATAAATGCCATGTATTAAGGACTTATTATGTACCAGGCACTAAATTATGTATATTAGCTCATTTAATCTTTACAACAGCTTTCACATATAGATATTATAAAAACCCTATTTGTGAAATTTCACAGCAGCTAAGTTCCTTGCCCAAGGTCTGTTTATAGGTGGGATGTTATAGTTAGTAAATGGTGGTACTCCGATACAAACCCATATCTGTCTGACCCCAGAGTCCCAACATCACCTACACCCCAACTCAACCTGAATTAGGAACCTACTCATGGCTCCCACAGGATTTGGCTTCCCTGACTCTCACCATTAATTACACAGTGTGACCTGCATCTGTGTACCTGCCTGCATCCCTCACTAGATTCTGAAACCCAAGAGGATTCACAGTCCCTGAATTGTTCTATTCATTCCTGTATCCAGTATGGCTTTCCAGTGACTAATAATGAATCAGTCCGTATATTCCACACATTTCCCATTTCAGTAACTTTGGTATGAAAGATATCCAGATTCAAATGTTGGTTCTAATGTATGTGAGCTTGGGCAAGTCACTTCATTTTTAAGTGTCAGTTTCCTTATCCTCATTGAGGCTGCTAGCAGGATCAATAGATCCTGAACAAATGTGAGGTGCTTTCCTCTTCCCTCCATGCTTCTTTGGATACCAGTATTTAGCTGGAAACCTCCTTGAGGGACTGTTGTCTCTGGTTTGAGCTCCATTGTTTCCAGCCTCCTTTGCCCATCCCCACAGCTAAGATCCCCTGTTGCTTCCTAGGAAACACCTTCTGACCTCAGGTTTCTTATCTTCACCATCTTCTATTTGCAGCTGTTCATCCCATTTTCTTGGTTTCTGGGCATAGGGGTTTTTTATCTTCTGGGAGGCAAGAAGGTCCAGTCGTCCTCCAAATCCCCAGCTTCTACTTGCTTATTGTCGATTTTGACCTCATAAGTAGCACTGGGGTGAATAATGAGAGTGTACAGGTGAGTGTCTTTATTGATCTAGAAAGGGAAAGAGGAATATTTCAGTCCCCTGTTGGACCTCAAGCATTAAATGCACCATCTAAAACAGACCCTCAGTTCCTGAATGCCACCTCCCACATAGTCACAAACACACTTTATCATATTCCTCATCCTATTTCTCTGGTTAACCCAAAAGAGTCTTTGGGTCTCATTCTCCTAAGTACACACTCCTCTGGTCTCCCTTAGTTCCCATCCTTCCCTTCATCATAACTCTGGTCATCCTTTTTTCTTTTCTGGTTTTTCTGTCTGTCCCACTAGACTCTATCTAATCTTCTCAATAGCAAGGATCGGGTCTGACTCATCTGCTATATCTGCATGTTTCAGAACAAGGCCTACCCTGAGCAGGATCCCAGGGAGTCCCTGTATGTACAGCTCCTGTACCGTCCTGGTAGGGAAGGACTTTGCCCTGAAAACAAGTTTTCCAAAGGCCCAGGTTCTAGGGGCTGCTCTGGACTCGGTCTCTGCCTCTCCCCTGTGCTCTGGTTGGGCTGAACTTCTTCAGTGCTACTCTTTCTCAAGCCTCCTTAACTTTTCTCATATGATTACCTCTTCTAGTAGCTCAATCCTTCCAAAAATTGTCACCTTCCTTTACAAGGCCAATTCGTGCTCATCAGTCAAAGTTCAGCACAGGGGAAACCTTTTCTTTTTTTTTTTTTTTTTTTTTTAAAGGAATATAAAACTATTTATTGACCACTGTTCACCAGTATTTACAATAAAGTAAACAATATACAGTTGAATAACATTCTGATTACTACAAAGTTATTGTTTTTCTTGGCTTCTGCTGAACTAGTAACCCAAAATACTGAGAAAATTGAGCCTTCATGTAAGGAATGGATTGGAGTCAAGTCTGAAAAAACATGTAGGTCAAGCGTAGATTAGAAAAGTTTGTTCACTCATTTATTCCTGTAGATCAAACTGCCAATATCTGATTAGGTTTCCATGAACAAATCTGAGACATCCCATGTATCACAACCTTTCCTAAATACAGCACAGAGACTTCAATTTCTTGTAAAACAATGGTTCACCAGAAGGAATCATCAAGTGTCCATTTAATTAAGTTTTGCTTTGCTATATTAAAACATACCAGAATTTTTCTACTTTTTTTCATTTGATTGGGAAGGTGGTTGATAGTGATAAAATTTTCCTTCCAGGGTTTCTGCATATAAAACTGCATTTATATGCAGATTCTGATAGGATGCTTTAAAAAATTACCCCTTAATGTGTCTAATTACAAAATTATTTAATTTGAAAGGTTAAGACTTAAAATTTTAATCTAAGTTGAAGTTATTTCTTATATTGCTCAAAATGATGTAATTCCAGAACATGGGCTTATCCATCTGTGATTTAAATATATTTACCAAAACAAAAACCACAACAAAAAATTAACTGTACATATGTCTTTTATGTATACATATAAAAAACTTAGAATGGTCCTCAGGCATATATGAGTTAAATGCAAATTCTAAATTCTGATTGAGTAATGACTATGGAGGTTTCCTCCAACATTTAGAAAAACTGTTCTCTAATGCTGAGGAAATAATATACCATGGTATCAAATTATTTCCTACTGAAGAAGGCAACTACAGAAAGCTTTTTATTTGTTCAAAGTAACCAGTGCTACAGATGGAAAAAAAAACAAAAAACCCAATGTAACTTTCCCAATATTACTTCAAAACAAACAAATCAAACCTGATTTTCATTAGAATGTAGTTATTTCTTCACACTAATAAATCAAAAAACCAAGACCCATGTTTTATATATATATATATAAATATATATAAAAGGCAATGCAAACAATTATTGAGCCTCATCTTCTGGACAAGAATGCCAAGTTAGTCTCTCTTCATAAAAAGCAATTACAATTTGAGGACACTTCATATTTGCCTCTTTTGCCAGTACCAAGTCTGCCTCATCAGAATCTTTCCATTTCATGAGGAACATTAATTCTCCACTGCTGTCTGTGGCACCAATTATTCGTTCTGGATCAAAACCTCTGGGCAAAACCTCTCGGTTTATCAGCAGCATCTCTTTTCTTCTTTGATTTGCTATCATCAGATTCACTGTCAGACAAAGATTTTCTTTTTGTTCCATCTTTTTCTTTACCAGCTTTTTGAGAATTAAGAAATGCTTCAATTAACTCTGGACAATCTAAATTTTCTTCAGGTTCCCAAGTATTGTCTGCATCTGTAAATCCCTTCCACTTCAGGAAATACTCCACTTTCCCGTTCACTACACGGCGGTCCAGCACTTTTTCTACTACAAATTCTTCAGGTTCTGCCTCTTCAACTTTTTTACTCTTTCCATTTTGCTTCTTTCCCATTTTTTGCAATGTAGTTTTATTGGAGGCCATCTTTTATTGCAGACTTGAAGAGCTATTATTCACCGCCTCTGAGCTGCTCCGGGTCCCGGGTCTGCCGGGAAACCTTTTCTAAGAAGCATTTCCAAAGACACCAGGTCAGGTGGGGTGGAGTCTCCTCCATGCTCTCATAGACCCCTATTACACGAAATAGTCATTCTCCTTTGTTTGACTCTTACCTTTACTAGACTCTGAGTTCTGTGAGAACAGAGGTCATGCCTGACTCACTCTATCCCCAGTCCAAGGCCTAATACAGAGTTGACATTCAGTGACTTCCTGTTGAGTTGCTGATGAAATCCAGCTCTTACCCACCAACCAACCTAGATCTCTCTAGCCAAGATGTTCCTAAGGTAAACTCACCACCTATTTCTAAGTTCAGCACTCCCCACATCCCCCATCTCTTCCAGTATCTAGCAGTGGGGAATGGGAACTTGCTGACCCTTGTTCCAAGATACAACTTTATATGACTTCCTGTCTTTCAGATCAGTTTCTTCTGTGTGAACTCCTATAATTTATACCACTTTCTATTTTCTAATCTGCAAAATGGAGATGATAATACTTAATTCAGAGGGGTGTTATAAACATTAAATCAGATAACATATTCAAAATGCTTGCCCTTCTCCCAAGGCTAAGGACCAGCCCACACACTCACCCTGCACTTGATGGTCTTGTTCTCATGATATTTCCCTTGATAATGAAGGATGACTTGTACTTTGTTGTTGCCAAAGCCACAGATGTCAGGGCCTGGAAATTAAATCCCAATACATGATTTTACATCACTTTTAGGCAGCTTGCCTGTTCTGTGGCCAAAACAGACATGGTCTGTGTAATCATCAGGGTCCCAACAGGAAATAGATAGCACACACAAATTTAGGATTATTTCAGAAGAACTTAATAAAGGGACTATGGAGAAAATATAAGGAATAATGCTATATTCCAGGCTAGCAACAGTAGGGTTATTCCCATCCCTAGGCTTGAAGTGGGGAGGAGAAGAGGTGGTTCTCAGAGCCCAGGGGAAAAAAAAAAAAAAAAAGAGTTCAGTAGAGAGGGCAGGCTGGAGAGAAGCTGTGACTCTCAATCAAGGGACACAACTCTCTTCCCTCCCTGTGATCTTCTGCCAGGGCTCCCACTGACCAAACCCAACTGGAAGCCCCTCCTGTACCAGGCACGTCATAGCATGTCATTTAATTCTTACAAGTAGGTATTACTATTGCAACTTTTAGTTGGGAAAATTGTGGCCCATAAAAGTTAAGCAACTTGCACAAGGTCAAACAGCAAATAAGTAGCATTGCCAAGATTTAAACCCAAGCTTAACTAGAAACAGAGCCTGGGGCTCTTCCTGCTTTGTGAAACACTTTAGAGGAAACTGTTGGTTGGTGGTTCTGAGCCCATAAAACTTGGACAAAGGTCCAAGAATAGGTTTTAATCTAGTTTTTCAACCTAATTTCTCATGATATTGCTCTCTGACTATCCTAAGCATGTGTCTGCATACACAACAGACACACACACCCCCCCACACACACACACAGAGGGTGCTCTAGCCACACTGTTGTTGTTCAGTCGCTCAGTTATGTTTGACTCTTTGCAACACCATGGACTGCAGCATACCAGGCTTCCCTGTCCTTCACCATCTCCTGGAGCTTGCTCAAACTCATGTCCATCGAGTTGGTGATGCCATCCAACCATCTTGTCCTCTGTTGTCCCCTTCTCCTCCTGCCTTCAATCTTGCCCAGCATCAGGGTCTTTTCCAAGGAGTCAGTTCTTTGCATCAGGTGGCCAAAGTATTGGAGCTTCAGCTTCAGGATCAGTCCTTCCAATGAATATTCAGGATTGGTTTCCTTTAAGATTGACTGGTCTGATCTCCTTGGAGTCCAAGGGACTCTCAAGAGTATTCTCCAACACAGCAGTTCAAAAGCATTGGTCTTATCGTTTTTCTGCTTGTATTTGAATTTCATGCCCCCGAGCTTTTGTATACACAGCTGAATTACATGTCCTCTATTTTCTTTTCTGCTTATTAAAATCTAACCCATTCTTCAAAGAGTAATTAATATCTTCTCCCAAAAGCCCCCCGTTGGACAGAGTCATGCCATCTTTTGCAATTTCATGGCACCTCATCAACAGCTTTTTAAAAGTATGTCTTTCATTCTGTCTTTTAAAACATGACTCATATGCCTGTGTCCCCACCAAACAGAATACAAAAGGGTAGAGTAGGAAAAAGCCCAGACTTTACAGCCAGACAAATTGGGTTCAAAATCTGACTTTCCACTTATTTACCTTGGGCAAATTTCTTGCCTTTATTTTCCCATTTATAAAATGGAGATGATGATAGCCCAAAAAAACTTGTTGGGTTTTTTGAGCATCAAATAAATAATATTAATTTGAAAAAAAAATCACCTTAAAAGAAACCTATTTCCAATTTCCCTACTACAACCACCATGTACATCTTCAAATATAAGTTCCTTTTGAGAAGAGGGGATTCTGGAAAAAGTAGAGGTGGAAGACACACACTTTAGAGCTCCAGAATGCTGTATTGGTGTATCTAAGAAAAGGATTAAAAAATAAGAAAGACATTGAAATATAAGAAAGAAGGAGAGTAGTGCTTGCTTCGGTAGCACATATACTAAAGGAAAAAGGAGAGTTGAGGAGGAAGTGATGCAGAGAGGAAGCAGCTGAAGAAGAGGATTTGGGGAAGGGCCAGAGAGAGAGATGGAGTTCGTTGGGAATAGAAAAAAATAACTAGAGAGAATTTTAAGGAAATGGTGATGTATGATGTGTAGTTTAACATTTTCCTCTGAATTTGTGCAAAAACATTCAGTAAAATCCACATTCTTCATCAGTGATTTAGAAGTAGGATTAGTTGCTCTCATTTCTTTATTTTTAAATATCAACAACATTGAAACTGGTCTAAGGGTAGAAGCTAAGTAAGAGCTGGACTGCCCCAAAGAGGACCAGTATACTGAGGTTGCTTACTGGATGCACCACAGATGTTGGATAAAGGCAATTTCCCTGACCTTCTGTGTCTTTCTCTGCCTGGGGGGCAGGAATCTCCTTCAGACCACAAAGCCTTATTGTATTATGTATGTACATTTGAGGGTGTCTACATAGTTTCTTGTCCCTTTCTCCTATTCTTAGACATGGAGAATGTCTCTTTGTACTATAGACATTAATACCATGTGACTCTCCACCTCTTTGATCTGTTTATATTACCATTTAGGTTTAGAGTTGCTTTTCTCAGGTCTTTGAAGAGTCTTACCGCAGAGAGAGGTGGAGCTATCACATTAGAAACTTCCTGCTTCAAAGAATGTGAAAAAGAATGTGTGTGTGTATAACTAGATATTTTATACATATATATATATATGTATATATATCTGATTCATTTTGCTATAAACAGAAATTAAGACAACACTGTAGATTAACTATACTTCAATATAATAGATTTTAAAAAAGAAATTTCCTGTTCCAGGTCCATCTGAGCCTTTTCTAGAACTACAGTGGCTGTCATTAAGATCTCATAGGACTAGGACTTCCTGGGTGGTCCAGTGTCTAAGATTCTGGGCTCCCAATGCAGGGGGACCAGGGTTTGATGCCTGATCAGGGGACCATGCTGTAACTAAAGATTGTGCATGCCACAACTGAAAAAGAAAAAAAAAGATGGATGATGTACAAGCTGGAATCAAGATTGCCAGGAGAAATATCAATAACCTCAGATATGCAGATGACACCACCCTTATGGCAGAAAGCAAAGAGGAACTGAAGAGCCCCTTGATGAAAGTGAAAGAGGAGAGTGAAAAGTTGGCTTAAAACTCAACATTCAAAAAACTAAGATCATGGCATCCGGTCCCATCACCTCGTGGCAAATAGATGGGGAAACAATGGAAACAGTGACAGACTTTATTTTCTTGGGCTCCAAAAATCACTGCAGATGGTGACTGCAGCCATGAAATTAAAGACGCTTGCTCCTTGGAAGAAAGGCTATGACCAACCCAGACAGTGTATTAAAAAGCAGAGACATTACTTTGCCAACAAAGGTCTGTCTAGTCAAAGCTACGATTTTTCCAGTAGTCATGTATGGATGTGAGAGTTGGACTATAAAGAAAGCCGTGCACCGAAGAATTGATGCTTTTGAACTGTGGTGTTGGAGAAGACTCTTGAGAGTCCCTTGGACTGCAAGGAGATCCAACCAGTCCATTATAAAGGAAATCAGTCCTGAATATTCATTGGAAGGACTGATGCTGAAGCTGAAGCTCCAAAACTTTGACCACCTGGTGTGAAGAACTGACTTCTTGGAAAAGACCCTGATGCTAGGCAAGATTGAAGGCAGGAGGAGAAGGGGATGACAAAGGATGAGATGGTTGGATGGCATCACCGACTGGATGGACATGAGTTTGAGTGAACCCCAGGAGTTGGTGATGTGTGACAGGGAAGCCTGACGTGCTGCAGCCCATGGGGTGAAAAAGAGTCAGACACGACTGAGCGACTGAACTGAACTGAATGCCACGCATGCAACAACTAAAAGAACCTGCGTCTCAAAACAAAGATTGTGCCACAAGTAAGACCAGGCACAGCTGAAAAAAAAAAAAAAAGAGGACCCCACGTAGCTGACAGTGACTGCTATCAGAGCGCTTACCAAACATGATGTAATACTCCAATTCTGAATGCATATCCTCCTGGTTCATGGTGTCAGGAAAGAGTTTCACATACCCACCACCACAGTCAACACCTTGCTTATGTTTCACGGAAAACTGAACCACCAAGGTCTCGTTCTCATTGCTGAATGGCTTAAATCTGGTTGAGAGGGCATAAAACTTGGCATCTTCACTGCTCTGGAGACCTAAGAGCAGAGAGCACAGAATCTTTAGACTTCAATACCCTAAGAGCAGCCACAGAAACCACGCACTTGGTCTTACCAATTTCTGGTACTTTCTTACACACCTGCTGCATGCCAAGTACAGTCGTGGATGCTTTACACACATTATTTTATTCAAGCCTCAGAGCAATTCTGTAAAACAGGTACTATCTTCACTTTTACAAATTAGGAGTCTGAGTCATGGGAAGGTGAAGTGAGCTGCCTAGGACCAGATAGCGAGTAAGGAACTAAACTGGGATTTTTAAGCCATGTTTGACTGATTCATTCTTTCTCATACCATACTGCCTCTGATTTACAAGAGATACTTAAATACTGTTCTGAAGTTTTACAAAACATAGGGTTTCTACAGAGACCCCATGGGTGGCCAGAATCAGGCTTTGCCGTGCACAACTGCTGTGGTAAAAAGAGGCCCAACGTGGCCTCTTAGAGTAAATAGTAATCATTGCTAACACCTATTGAACACTTCCTCATTACTATGCAGTATGTTTCATTCATGTGTGTTACCACTCATAATCCTCATAAAAACTCTATGAGGTGGGCCTTACTAATATCTCTACCTTATTATGAAATCACTGAAGCTATTTTATTTATCCAAAATCATACAATCAGTCTACTTAATTTCAGAGCCCCTAACCCAAGACTTTATCTCCCCTTCCAGACAATACTGGAGCTGTAAGGGGTATTAGAGCCTTGGTAGTCTAACTACATTGCTTTATAGATGAGAAAGCCAAGCCCCAGAGAGGGAAAGTTCCTAATCTAAGATCATATAGTCACAAGTAACATACACATAAGCCAATGTCCAGACCTCCAAGCTAGAGGTCTTTTCATTATTCCAAGCTGCTGCTCAGCTTTCTGGTTATGACTCTGTCTCTTTAACTTTCTGAGCTTCAGCTTCCTCATCAGCAAAATGTGGATAATTAATCATACTCCAGAGGGTTCTCTTGAAAGTCAAATGGGTAAGAGAAGAAAGAAGCACTTTGTAAATTATCAATGTAAAATGCAAGGGACTATCATTATTCGTGCCTGATGAGGGTCCTTCCTTTATGATCCCACAACTCTTGATATCTCCCTGGATCACATTATGTTGCAGTTAAGCTTATTTCAGTCTCTTTGAATAATTTTTAAGCTCCTGAATTGCAGAGGCCTCTTTAACATAAAGATCTAGGACAAGGTCCGGCATAGAGGAAATGCTCAATAAATAATGGGTTAAATTGCACAGAAGGATCACAGGTCCTGATTCAGGTGTCTCTTGAGCATTTATTGTACACTAGGCTCTGTGCTAAGCACTTTCATGTCTGATATTGCATTGCTGCTGCTAAGTTGCTTCAGTCGTGTCTGACTCTGTGTGACCCCATAGACACCAACCCACCAGGCTCCCCTGACCCTGGGATTCTCCAGGCAAGAACACTGGAGTGGGTTGCCATTCCCTTCTCCAATGCATGAAAGTGAAAAGTGAAAGTGAAGTCACTCAGTCGTGTCCAACACTTAGCAACCCCATGGACTGCAGCCTACCAGGCTCCTCCATCCATGGGATTTTCCAGGCAAGAGTACTGGAGTGGGTTGCCATTGCCTTCTCCGGATATTGCATTAGGAGCTGTCTATATTTTAAAGCATATGCTTATACTTAAGACTTCACCTGTGGTCCAGTAATTAAGAATCCACACCCCCCTTCCAAAAGAAGAATCTGCCTCCCAATGCAGGGGTCACAGGTTCAATCCCTGGTCTTGGAACTAAGATCCCACATGCTGCAGGGCAACTAGGCCTGTGTGCCACAACTGGAGAGCCCTCATCCTGCAACAAGAGAAACAACTAGAGAAATGTATGCCGCAACCAGAGAAAGTCCACCAGCCGCAGTGAAGAGCCTGCATGCTGTAACAAAAACCCAACGCAGCCAAAAAAAAAGTGAAGTGTATGCTTATTTCCCCAAAGACCTCAGGAAGGCCAGAGTAGACAGAGAAGGCTTCATGGAGGAGGCATGGGCACAAAGGAAAGAATACTAAACCCATGGGCAGAAGACCAAGCCTTGAATCTGCACTCTACCCAATGTAGCTGTGTAGCCATGTGATTTCCCCCAACTCCAAGCCTCATTTGTATCCAGAACCCTTTTAGACAACCAGGGGGCACCTAATGAACCTGAATAGGATGAGATATGGGGCAACAACCAAGAAATCAAGCTGAGAGAAGGTGGGTGGCTGTGCTCACTGCCTCAAGAGCCCCTCAGAGAGTCTCTCGGTTCTCTCTCTGGAAACAATTTTCCAGAGTGGATTTAAATTAGATTTTAAAATGTACAAGCCAATTCGTAATTCTCTCCTTTAATAAACATGAAAATGAGATTCATAGTAGTATCCAGGAGAGAGAAGATGGGAAATCACTCCAGAGGACAATCAATGGATTCTATTTATAGGACAAAAGCTTTCTCAGACACACACAAAAAAAGACTTTGCCTAGTGTCCCCCTTCCCTCATAATGTTATTTGGTTCTTACAGCAGCCCTGCCTAATGAACATGGTAGATGATGATTAGTATCTCCATCTAATATCAAAGCTCAGAGAAGTGAAAAGACTTGCCCAAATTATGCAGCCAGCAAGTCATGGCCCTAGGTCTGTCTGCTTAGTTCTCCATCGTAGCAAGCAGCTCTGGGGAAGAGCAGTACTGGGGGCTTATATAGTGCTGTCCCCTGTTTCAAGTGCAAAGTGTTAAATTTAAAAAAGCTTAGGATTGCGGAAAGCAGTATAGTCCTGGGTAATGAACAGAGTCTGGTGTCAGATTTAGAATCAAGTCTCAGCTTCACCTCTTGCCAGCTGTGAATATAGCCTTGGGCAAATTGCTCAACCTCTCTGAGGGCCTCTGCAAAATTGGGAACCTAACAATAACCTTCTCAATTGAGTTGTTAGGAAGATTACTGGGGTAATGTGTCTAACGACTTAGTTTTAAATAAGTTATTCAATAAATACAACATTATTTTTGTAGAGACTTTTCTCCACCTACTACTTCTTTTTATACTAAGAAAAAGAAGTAAGTTGATAATCATGAATAAAAACAGTTGTATAAAAGTCAGAACTTTCCCAATGAATTAGTATATTTCTGGATTCTTGTAATTACCTTTAGCCTTTTCTTTGTCTCCATAAAACTTTCCTCCAGTGAGCTGAAATTTGCCATAATTGACCCATGTTTAGATACCACCCATCATTTTTTCCATCCATCTATGGGATTAAAGAAGAAAAAAAGCAGCATATAGAAATGGTTTGTGTATTTTAAAGACAATGAAATGCAGCCAAGGTTGATCAAGTCTTATGAAGACAGTAAGGGGATATCAGAAGGTAACTCCAATATTCCTGTAAACCCCCTCACTATCTGATGCCTGAACCCACTATTCATGTACTATTATGTAGTTAGTGCTCCATTAATTCTCTAGCCCACCCTCCCCTATGAAAGTTAAATTCTGAAAATCATTACGGGAATGTTTGGTAAAGTGCCTTTATGGTTGAGGGACTGAGTGCTTATACATATTTATGTCTAGTAAAATAATAAAATTAGCTTACCAAGTAAAGAGATTAGCAATGTCATTTTATACTTCTTGAATTAGTAATGATGATATTGAACAATCAATTTCCCTTTACCTTTTTTATTGCTTAAACTTTTTAGACTCTCCTCTGCAGTTTCAAAGAGATGCTGATAAATTTGTTTTGCTTTGGCATAGATGGCATACAGACAAAGAAGCATTCTTTTGGGACCCGGCACTCCTTCCAAACATTCAGTGCCTGTCTGATTTTATGCCTCAGAATTGCTGACTCCCACTTCTTGGACCCACCACGGTCTCAGAGTCATGGGGCAATTTGGCAGCTTAAGATGAAAGAGGCCTTGAGGGTAGCTTTCATTTCATCTCCTTCCTGCAGCTGAGTCAGTCTTTCTCAGATACCACTATCTGATATCCAGGATTATTGCCTTAGCTCTGCCCATGAAAACCCCATTTCAACATACATCCAATAATACCACCTGAGTGGCTCTTTTGGCTCCTGTTACTCAAATCTAAAAACAAACTGCCTCAGTAGTAAAGAATCCATCTGCCAATGCAGAAGTTGCACTGAGACATGGGTTCAATTCCTGGGTCAGGAAGGTCCCCTGAAGGAGGACATGGCAACCCATTCCAGTATTGTTGCCTGGAGAATCCCATGGACAGGGGAGCCTGGCGGGATACAGTCCATGGGGTGGCTCAGAGTTGGACATGACTGAGCACATACACAGCAACGTCCCTTCTTGAGGCCTAGGGGCTTGCTTTCTCTCCTGTCTTCCCTTATTGCTCCTAAGATCTCAGTGTTAGGCCAGAAAATGTCAGTGACCACCTCACCCATCAATCCAAGGAAGGGACTCCCGAAGATTCTTTCTGCCTCAAGTTGCTGTGGCTTGAAAGAAGCAGGTCCTGCTTCCTTGACCATGGTTGACCCAATGAAGGATTAGAATTGATGTCAAAGTCAAAAGATTTGTTATTATGTGTTAGACCTTTATGTGGCTCACTAAAAATTTCTCCTCATATACTCCCATGGATGATATTTTAAGATACGTATTATTAGTTCCTTTTTGCATTTAGTAAGTAGTGGACCTGAGATTTGAACCTAAATCTGTCTGATTTCAAACCTCTCCTCTTTTCTAGAAGGAGAGGGAGATGTATGGAAAAGTGCTATGAAGAGAAAAAACTTGTATAATCATAATAATAGCTACTGTTTAGTAACTACATGTCAAGCATTGTACAGAGGGCCTTACATGCATTATCTCATTGTAGTCTCATAACTGGGGCTTCCCTGGTGGCTCAGATGGTAAAGAATCCACCTGCAATGCAGGAGATACAAGTTCAAGATGTGGGTTCAATCCTTGGGTGGGGAAGATCCCATGGAGAAGGAAATGGCAACCCACTCCAGTCTTCTTGCCTGGAGAATCCCATAGACAGAGGACACTGGTGGGCTACAGCCCATGGGGTCACAAGAGTCAGGCACAACTTAGTGACTAAATCACCACCACAGTCTCATAATAGCTCTGTGACAAATGTTCTATTTTTTCCCCAATTCAAAAGATGAAAAGAGTGAAGCTCAGAAATTTGTCCAAGAACCAAGTCTGTAAGTTAAGTGTGGTAAGCAGGGTTTGACCCAGGCCTTTGTAACATCAAAATCTGTACTTTTTGGACTTCCCTGGTGGTCCAGTGACCAAGGCTCTGTGCTCCCAATGCAGGGGCCCTGGGTTCCATCCTTGATCAAGGAACTAGATCCCACATATTGTGACTAAGAGTTCCATGCCACAACTAAAGATCCTGCATGCTGCAATAAAGATCAAAGATCCAGGGTGCCACAACTAAGAGCTGGTGTCACCAAATAAATAAATTTTTTTTAATTGGTACTTTTAATTGCTATACTCTATGACTTTCATGAGCTCATGTATATGAAAAGCCTTCTACAACCTAAAGAGTATGCAGAAAATATGAGTCAATCATAGTACTCTACAGTTCCTAAGTAATAAAGCTATTTGTGTATAATTTGAATATTGTCTATCTTGTCCACTGGACTGATAAGTTTCATAATAATTTTACAAACTCTTGTGTCCCAGTATCTAGCACAGAGTAATTACCAAAAACATTTTTTTGAATGACTGAATGAATGCATGGTCCTGCCTTTTGCCTATGCCATGACATTCTCAGCCTTACAATTGGATTGATCCATTTACTAATCCATTTGACAAATGTTAAGTGAGCCTGGCATTCATTTATGTTGAAACAGTTCACAGCTTTGACCTTGAACTTCATAATTGAAGCGGTGAGAACAGAACTCAGGACTTCTTATCACTGATTATTTTTCTGGATAAACAATACTGATATAAATCAAACTTGCTACAGTTTAGGATGTCATCAAATAAGGAGTCTTTCTTGTTAGAAAAATAATGTCATAGGGTCAATTAAGATCCCATTTTAATGTTTTATTAAATTTAATTAAATATTAAATTTAATATTTTATTTAATTTCCTCTTAGCATCATAACATCTTAACATCATAAAAGGCTCAAGCCAGAATGATCCTTGGTGGTCATTTAATCTGACCTCCTCATATTGTGTATAGGGAAAGTGAAGCCCAGAGAAGGAATGACCTGCTCATGGACCCAGTTGCCAGTTACAGAGCTGAGACTAAAGCCCAGTTTTCTGTGCTCTCATCGCAGATTCATTATTCTTTCATTCAACAAATATTCCTCAAGCATCCATTTTGTGCAAGGCACCAGCGGTACAAACTTGAGTCTTACAAAGTTCCTCCAGGGACCTATGAGCTTCAGGGAGCTCATAGTCTGAAGAAACAGACAAGTAAACAATCACAATGCAGTGCGGGAAGGGCAGTGATAGAGGGAAGCACAGGACCATGAAATTCAGAAAAGCGCTGACTGCTCCCCAGAGTCAGGTAGATTTCAGAGAAGCCATGACTGAAGAAGAACTGAAAAGGCAGAAAAGAGGAAGAGCAAGTGTTCCAAACAGAATGACTTGCACGTGTAAAGAAAGGCCTTGAGGCATGAAACAGCACCATATTTCACGGGAAATGCAAGCAG
This sequence comes from Bos mutus, assembly GCF_027580195.1. Taxonomy (NCBI): domain Eukaryota; kingdom Metazoa; phylum Chordata; class Mammalia; order Artiodactyla; family Bovidae; genus Bos; species Bos mutus. The sequence continues at coordinate 92,605,594 of NC_091619.1, read as the reverse complement.
TACTGTATGGTTCTGCAGGCCAGAGGAGCCGGATCAAGGAGAAATCATTAACTGAGAACAGAAGAACAGTGTATTTACCAAGGTTGGATGTTCCCATCTTGTTTCCTTGCCAAATCTTTCATTCAAATTGTTCAAATATCTGTATGTACCCGGAAATCCATCCAACGAAAAATAACAGGTGTTTGGGAGCAGGCACATCAAGCTGATAAATGCACATAATCACAGCCAAGTCTGTAGAGATGCAGAACCAAGGAGGCCAAATAACTATGATTCTTCTACCAAATGAACTTATTTCCTTAATGCACCCCCCCCCAGGGTGCCTGGCTTGCAAGGTAGTTCAATTCAAAAGACTGGACTTGGCATTTGCCTGGTGGTCCAGTGGTTAAGAATAGCCATGCAAAGCAGGGGACCCTGGTTCAATCCCTGATCAGGGAATTAAGATCCCACATGTGCAGAACAACTAAGCCCACTCGCTACAGCTAGAGAGCCCGAGCTCTGCGACTACTGAAGTCAGTGCTTTCTGGGACCTGTGTGCTGTAACCAAAGAGTCCATGAGCCACAAAGAAAGATCCCACATGATGCAATGAAGATCCCACATGCTGCAACTAAGAGTCAATGCAACCAAATAAATAAATACATAAAAATTTAGAAAAGACTGAGCTAGAGACTCATTTCAGCAGTATCTTTACCTCTTTGAGATTCAGTTTATTCAGCTACAGAAAGGGTTTACCTAACTCATAGTTTCTGGGAGAATTAAATGAAATAGCATGCAACACAGCATTAGGCACATCGTAAATGCTCAGTAAATACTACTTGAAACAGTATCTGTATATATGTGTATGTGTTTACAAAGATATACATATCAAAGGTAGAGAGAGAAATATTTTCAGCCTTGAGAATAAAAGTTGTACCCTCCCCAGCACCTAATCCTAAGCCTGGAACAATAGGCCCTTCAGAAAATGCTTGCATAATTAGATAAAAATACACATTTGCTGCATTTATTCAACATTGTGAGATTATATTTTGCAGAAGAGAATTTGCTAGATGAACTAAAGAATATCTCTTCAGGGGCCAAAATTTTTTCTACCACTTTCAATGGAAAAGTTTTATAGACATTTGTAAAAGACTCTGATCCCTTATGTAGAGAATCCTAAACAAAACTTGAAGTTTCTTGAAGACTCATGCTCTGTACGAAACTGTAATGTGCAGTGGAAGTATGGGTTTGTTTTGAAATTTTTCTGTCTCCACTGTTCCTATTTAGCACTTCTCCCTGAGGTCAGTGTGTTTGCGTCTAGCAATCAATCTACCCAGCTGTTATGAAACCAGTGGACCTACGTCCCACTTACTTGCCTGCCATCTTACCTGTTCAATTCCTTTCTTTTCTTTCTGTCTGCCAGTCTATCTGCATGTCTGCCAAATAGACCATAGTCACAGATATTTATCAACTAGTAAAAAGCCTTATAGGGTGGTAAGTAGCACTGGATAAGAATCTTGGGTCCGTCATTTTTCTGAATCTGTGTATATTTAAATTCCTTAAGGAAAGAAACACTGTGCACATAGTAGGTGTTCAATGAAAGTTTGCTGAACGGTAGACCGGCATGAGGACCAGGTAGCACAGTGCTAAAGTGTCTGCCTGCCAATGCAGGAGACACAAGAGACATGGGTTCAATCCCTGGGTTGGGAAGATCTCCTGAGTAGGAAATGGCAACCCACTCCAGTATTCTTGCCTCAAAATTCCATGGACTGAGAAGCCTGGTGAGCTACAGTCCATGGGGTTGCAAAAAGTCAGACACGACTGAGCGTGCACACACACACACACTAATTATTATTAACTAATATCATGATTATGATTAGTAAAACCATTAAAATTATTATTTTTGCTGTCATTGAATGGGTTCTTGTAGTGGGTCCCTCATTTATTTTGTAGGTTTCCATTTCTAATCAAGTATACCCTAAGAAGCACATAGTCAAGTTTGACAAGAAAGTGAGCGTTAAACAATAGCCTATACATTTGAAGTAGGATAGAATACAAGCCCTTCATTTAAATATTTGCAGGGAACCAATACTGTGCCAGTGTGAGTGCTAGACGCCAGGCTACAAACAAGACGTAATCCCTCAAAGAGCTCAGGGTCTAATTAGAAAGACAAGAAAATAAAGCATCTGCTTTTCTTATTTTATTGTTCTTGAATTTTCAAAGTAAATACTGTAGAAATTGTAGAAAACCCAGAGGAAGCAAATAAGCAGTAAAAACATGCATCTATGATCTACCTCCCAAAGATGACCACTGTCCAGATTTTTATATATTTCCCTCCAGCCTATTTTTTCCTGTATGTGAACAATGACTCCTGCTCTCGCTTTCACATCCCTGCTGCCCCTGGAGAGATCCTTGCCATCAGTTTGTACTTGAGACCTGGAAAGGCCAGCTGGATCAGGCCTCTTGGGTTTGGGCATCTGTCCAGAGCGATTCTTCCTCAGGCCCAGCATGTCTAAGTATCCACGATCTACAGATGGTCCCAATAGCTTACCAAGCAGAGGCCTGAGCAGCAGGCTGTTCCTCAGCCCTGCTGGGCTGTTCTCAGAAAGTCTGAGCCAGCTGGACACAGAGGTCCTTTGTCTCAGGATGTCTTTCCAGCCAAGTTTTCATGGTCAAGTCTGAGAGCTGATAGAATTAACATTCACTTGTCGTGCACACACACACACACACACACACACACACATCTCTTGTGACTTCTGCACCATTCAGTGACTTCTGTACCTCATGTGAATTCCAGTTTCTTTCTGTCTGATTTTGTACTTTGACAATGGCCATTGCTGTTACCGTTAGCCCTCTTGTCACCTGTCACATCTGTTTGTATCACTAATTCAATGATTCCCCAATTCAATCAACCACAATTCCTGCACATTTTAATGTGTCCCTTTTTAACGCAAAGCCTGAGATTTCAAAAGTTTGTGTGGTCCCTGGGGCCACTGGTATTATTACCTGCTGACCTACTGACACTTGACCCCCTGCAGCAAGGGCCAGTACGTCCTTTATGCAGGCAAGAGACCTCGGTTCAAAAAACATCTCTGCCACTGACTCACTGTGTGACTTTGGGAAAACTACTTCTTTTCTCTGGGTCTCAGTTTCCCTATCTGTAGAATGAGAGGGTTGAATTCTAAATGCCCTTTACTTGATGAGGCCTGGAATAGTCTGGAGAAAGAGCAGAAAGAAAGGAGCATGAGTCAAACTTTGCCATAGTTCATAACTGGCCCTGGAATGTTATATCCTCTCTCTGGACCTCAGTTTTCCCATCTGTCAATGAGAAACAGGAAACCGTTTGGAGCTAGATGAGTATTCAGGGCCCTTTCAGTTCAGACATTCAAAGGATCTAAGTTTTACTTTCCTGGGGTTGCTATGCACTACTTAAAATGTGAGCTAGAAGACCTTCCACTTACTAGGTTCATGGGAGGAAGTGGGGTGGGGAATAGGAGTAATACAAGAATAATCAGTTTTGATATCACACAATCCAAGGTTCAAATCCTGACTTTGCCACTTACTAGCTGTGTGACCTCAGACAAATTATGCAACTTTTCTGAGCTTCAGTTATATTATCTGTAGACTGGGAAAATAAAAACTACTTTACAAGTGGAGGTGAGAGTTGGAGTGTGTAAACTATCATGCCTAGTGAGTAAAATCGGGCTTAATAAAGGTTACTTAAGGCATCAGATACTATTAGCTATAAAAACAAGAGTTCAAAAGGTGGAAATTCAGTTCCATAAAGAAATGAAAAGACAGAACAATTCTCTTAATTTTTAATAGTTTTTAATTAAAAGAGTAACACAAGTCATTATAGAAAGTAAAAAAAATTAAAGTCATATGAAATTCCATTATTTACCATTTATATTTTTGGTGTATTTTTGTCTAATCCTTTCTTCTGTGCATGAATATATTTTACACAGTGACCACATACGCCTTATATGTAATTGTGTACTTTTACAACTAAGCTTAGATCTTAAACATTTCCCATGACATTAAAAACTTTCCAAACATTCTATGAATGTAGCATATTTCACTTCATTGTGCCCCTACTGTTGGATATTTAGGTTTCTTCAAATGTTTCCAATTGTTAATAACACACCCTGTCTCCACTGACCTTCACATCCATTCTTTAGCCATCTGCCCCTACATTCACATCTTGGACCTTATTGTGACCAGAAACTACTCCATCTCTGAGCTCTCAAGCCCAGACTCCCCGCTCTGTGACTGCGGCTTCCTATCCTCCAATTCTCACATTCTGTTACTTAAAGTACACCTGTTCTTTGATCCCCTGCATTTTTTTTTCAGTCAACTGGCTCCTTCCTAATTCTCATGATCCATCCTTCCTCCCTCCCTCCTCCCTTCTTTTATGAGCCAGGCACTGTACCAAGTGCAGGGGTTGTAAAGTTGTAGGTGTGAATCCATCAACTTGCTGACTCCCTTGCCCATTGCCTTTCTGCAAAAGCTCCATCTGTGTTGTACAAACCTTTCACCGTCACTTTCACTTTGCATCCCAAATTACCTTCTTGAGCCTTACACAACTTCCTCTCTCAGCCACAGCTCTCCAAAACATAGCTCATGACTGTCCTTTTCATTTCCCAGGTCTTCATCCACCCCTCAACCTACCATAGCAGCCTTCCACCCCCAGCACTCCTCTAAGTCATGAAATTGGTCTCCAAACTACAAAATACAATGAATGCTTTCCACAGTTTGCCTTATTTGGCCTCCAAACCACTTTTGACACTAACTGTGTAACCTTGGGAGAGTCACTCAACCTCTTTGAACTTCAGTTTCCTCACTAGTGAAACAGAGATAATAGCATCTTTCTGATTGAACTGTTGAGAGATTCAATAAAATAAGACATAAAGAAAAAAAAAAAATCCACTGCTATACAGTAGACATCAAACAAAAATTAAGTTCTGACATAGCGTTGTCTCCTTGGTCCCTGACAATCAGAAAAGGTTTGTCTTGGCTAGTATAAGCATTCTCTTCTCTTGAAAAGGATAATTTCCCTGTACAATTCATTCACTCATTCAAAAAAAAAATTTTTGAGCACCTGCTATGTGCTTGTTCTAGGGGTTACAGATACAGCAATGAACGTAACAGAGAAGCACTGTGTGTTCTCAGGAAGCAAATCTAATGGTGAGGAGAGGAAGAGAGACAATGAATAAACACATAAACAAGAAATGAAGCAACACTGAAAAGTATTATAAAACATTCAGCATGCAAAAGTTCATGACGGAACCTTTAGGAGTGATGAAAATATTCTATGTATTAATTGTGGTGGTGGTCACAGAGGTGTATATATATATTTCAAAATCCAATGAATAATACAATTCAGATGAGTATTTTATGTGTATAAATGATACCTCAAAAAGGATGATTAAAAAAAAAAAAAAAAGGTTGATTTAAAAAATTAAATCAGGACTTCCTTGGCAGTACAGAGCTTAAGACCCTGCCCTCCCACTGTAGGGGAACTAAGATCCCACATGCCATGTGGCGTGGCCAAAAAAAAAAAAATTAAATCATACAAAAGGATAGATATATATGTGTGTGTGTGTGTGTTTAAGTTCAGTTCGACCATTCAATAATTCTTTAGTAGGCACTTGTCTAAGTCAGGCACTGATTTTGACACTGGAAACAGAGGAGAATCAGGTAAATAGACAACCATAGTCTGTTTACTGACTAACACAAAGGAAGCGCAGAGGTTAAGGGACTTAGTGGAGGCCAAGGCAAGGCTTCCTGGAGAAGGTGACAGCAGGCAGAGCAGACTTTTCTACAGATAAGGTATTGAATTTTATTCATGATTAACTGTCTTAGGGTTTGAGACTTGGAGCCCCTTTTTCTTTGATTCCAAGGATTATTTCAGCTGACTCATTGGAAAAGACCCTGATGCTGGGAAAGATTGAGGGCAGGAAGAGAAGGGGACAACAAAGGAAGAGATGGCTGGATGCCATCACCGACTCAATGGACATGAGTTTGATTAAGCTCCAGGAGATGGTGAAGGACAGGGAAGCCTGGTGTGCAGCAGTCCATGGGGTCGCAAAGAGTTAGACATGACTGAGCGACTGAATAACATTTCAGAAATATCTGTTGATAACATCCTTCAGGATTTTACTCTTGCCACACAGGGCAAGGAGAGTTCAGTCCTTGGGGAGGTGACTGCCCATCTGGGCATATTCTCCATTTCCAACACGAGAAATTGTGGTGTGGGTAAAGCCATCCCAGGCAGGCAGGGTGGGGATGGGGGAGATTAACAGTCAGAAGCTCAGCCTCTCAGGATATCTACAACAAAGGATAGCTGAGGTCAGTCAGAAAATGGGGGACCACCAACCTGCACTTGGAAGGGGCTTATGCCTTGTCAAAAGGTGCCCCCCACGGCACGTCAGTGAAGCTGAGGGTTTCATGCAGCTCATCCTTCAGCCAACTCCTAAACATATCTCCTGTATGCCCCTTCCCCTATCTCTCCATGACCCTCTCCGCAAAGCAGGCCTCTCCACTTTTCACCAAGATAACTATAGCCTCCCAGATGGCTCTGTTTTTACTTTGTTTTGGGAGTATTTTTGTCTCCAATCTCAACTTTGGTCAGTTTCATAGTACATTCTCCACATTTTTTGCTGAAGTGCTCTTTCTAATACCAGGGCCAGATCTTGCTTCTCCCTTTTGTGTTCTTCTCTGGCTCCCCCTGCTTACAGCCAAAGGCCAGGTTCCTTAGTCCCTGCCTGCTTCCCAGCCTCCCTTTAACCACTCTCCCCTTCACACTTTCCAGTTTCCTGAAGATGCCACTGCTGACTGTGTCATAATTGGGAACCTGTGTTGTAGTTGTTCTTGCCTCGAACACCCTTCTCTCCATCCCCACCCATCTGATAAATTCTTGAAAACCCTACTTCGGTTTTACCTTCTCCCTGATCCTTTCCTGTCCAGTCTGCTTGTCTGGGCTTATTCATTCTTTCCTCTGCACCATCTCTGCAGCTTATTCTCAATACAACGTTACTTGTATCACATATTAGGGAATTGAATATTAGAAAGAGGAAAGGGCTTATGAACGCTTTCAGGGTGGAATGTAGTATTCAAATCCTGATTCCCAGATGAGAGCCCTATCCACTGCACCCTCAAAGAATTAATCATATTTTACACACGCGCACACACACACAGAATACTTTGTGGACTAAAAACAGTACCATTGGACATCTGTCCTTAGGTAAATAAGCTCTGCCATGATTCTCTGATGTTCCTGAGACATTCCAGGGAGGAGAAGGAGAACTCCCAGATCCTCTGAGCTCTGTTATTCCATGAAACACACAAAATTTTACTATCACAATTAGTGCTCACATTTTCCCTCCTGAGTTCACTAGTGTTTTTAGGATGACAGGAAGGGAACAAGCATTTATTGCACATCTTCTATATACAAGGGGCAATGCTTTACTTGCGTTATCTCACTGAATTCTCAGAACAATTTTTGCAAGATGTCTTTTGCTGTCCTCATTTCATAGGCAAGGAAATTAATTTGTAGACAGAGTGAACTACTAACCCAGGGTCACAGAGCCAAGGGAGGAAGGAGCTGAGATTTGAACTGTTCAAGGCTGGGGCAGGTGATTGAGGTCTACCTTCACCCCCTGCCCCCACGCCTTCCCACTCGGTGGAGCCTCTTACCCCGGTCTAGGAGCGCCTCGCGCAGGTAGATCTGGCGTTGCACCCGCGCCCCCTGCACGCAGGTGGCCAGCAGCAGTGGCCGCTTGACAGCCCTTTCATCTTGCAGAGGTTGGTGTCCTCACGCCCAGACTTGGAGAGCTGCAGCCCTACCCAGGTATTCTGTGCTGTTACAGCCTCTTCCTGGGCCCTGGGGCGATGGCTGAGATCACCTGCACCCCGCACCTGACTGTCTCTCGTTTGCGGCCTTGGGGATGATAGTGACCGCAGCCAATGGTTAGGGACCACGCGCTGTGAGTGCTGGAGGACGGACATGCGGGGAGGCGACTAAGTGTTGAGGGAGCTAGAAGGCAGGGTCCCTAAGGAGTGGGGGCATGGAGGAGCAGCTGAGGCTGGCCTCTGGGACCCCGAGAGCCTGCTCACTGTTGGTGCAGCCGGTTTCAAAGTGCTCTCACACGTCCTTCCATCACCCTTCTGACGGTCCATCCTTCTCCCCCTTTCCCTTTATTCATGTATCCTTCCTCCCGTCTACCCATCTATCCACTGGGCTTATGCTGGAACAATAACAGTATGATATATGTCTAACAGAAACACCCAGGGAGGAAGGGTGCCCAGAAGAAGCTATAAATCGGCATGAGATCTTAAGGAAGGCTTTCTGAAATGCGTGACAAGGTGAGCCAGGGAGGAAGAAATGCGGAGAGAGGAGCAAAAGGAATACTATGTGCAAAGGCCCAGAAGAGGGAGAGACTTGTCACTTAATATCACTTCTATCATAACCCAATACCATGTAATCGGTGTCATTTCACTTGTTGTGAGGCTAGTGAAGCTCAAAGAGGGGAAAAAAGCACCAATGTTAGTTGATCATCCTATTGTGTGCTAAGCACTGTGCCAAGAACTTACCACGTATTATACCATCTGATCCTCATACTAAATGTATAAGGTGGGTGTTATCTTGTGAGACTTACTTTGTGGACTCTGAGAAACAAAGTGACTTTCCAAGGTTACAGAGATGGGACAAGGAACTAGAACTTAAGCCTTCTCATTCCAGTGCCTTCTCTGCACCTTTATTCAACTATTCAGCTAGTCAGTATCTATTTTTTTAATGTATTTATTTTAATTGGAGGCTAGTTACTTTACAATATTGTATTGGTTTTGCCATACATCTATTTTTTAAGGTCCTACTTTGTTCCAGGCACTGGGCTAGGTGCTGAAGATACAGTGGAGAATAAGGCTGACAATTCTCCTGCTCTCCTGGGGTTCACTTTCTAGTTGGGGAGACAAAATCATTAAGGAAGCAAACAAATATCAATAATAATAGGCATTTGAAAAAGTAACACAAGGTTATGACTTAGAGAGTTGGTGAGAGATGGCAGGAGGCTGATAGGATGGGAGAGGGGAGGGAAGTCCTCCTCAAGAGGCGTTACTGGTTGAGATATGAATGAAAAGCCTTGTACTAATTTGGAGACAAGTGTTCCAGGCAGAAACAATGTCAAAGGTAATGGCTCAGCGAAGAGGAATGAGGGTGTCTTATCGCAACATTGGAAAGACAACCAATGTGGCTTGAGCAGAGTGAGCAAAGGGGACAATGTCAGGAGATGAAAAATCAAGGCTTGTAGGTCATGGGAAGAATTTATAAATGGTGCAATGGGAAACCCTTAAAGGGAGTGACATTACTGGATTTATATTTTCAAAAGGTGACTTTGGTTGCTGTGGGCTAAGTTGAGGATGTCAACATGAAATCAATTAAGGTTATCGAGTTCTCAGTTAAAATTTCTAAATCTGGAGTTCATAGAAGATATCCTAGCTATAAATATAAGTTTGGGGGTCATATAAGTGGCATTTTAGCCCATGTAGATAGATGAGTTTTTTTCCTAAGACGGAGAGGAGATTGGCCAAGAATCATGCAAGTACCCCAGGCCTGGAGAACTGCAACTCTGAGAGGTGGGCAGAGAAAGTGGAGGCAGAACAGTGGAAATTTGCTGTGTGACACAGGGAGCACAGTCTAGTGCTCTGTGATGACCTGGAGGGGTAGGATGGGGTGGCAAATGGGAGGGAGGTTCACGAGGGAGGGGACATACATGTACCCATGGCTGATTCATGTTGATGAATGGCAGAAACCAACAACACTGTAAAGCAATTATCTTCCAACTAAAAAGTAAAAAAAAAAAATTTTTTTTAATCAAAGCATTAATCAGAATAGCAACTTGCACAGATTTAGGGTATTCGTTGGCTAAAAAAAAAAAAAAAAAAAAAAAGAAGGTGGAGGCAGCAAAGGAAACAATGACTGGCTCTTAAAGAGCTTCAAAGAGATTCCCTTAGAATTCTAGGTTTGTTACCCATTGGCAGGGCAGTCTTCTCTTAAAGGTAGTGCCATAAATGCAATTCAGCTAACATTTCCTGATTATCTACTGTGGACAGGATGCTGTGCCAAGTTTTGGCGAGACAAAGCCAGCTAGGACCTAATTCCTGGTCCAGGAATTGTTGAGCCACCTGGAGAGACAGACCTTTAGACAATTAACTTGGGAACTTGGAGGCCTGAATTTGGTTCCCTAAAAAAGACAAGAATGGGAATTTCCTGACAGTACAGTGGTTAAGACTTCATGCCCTCACTGCCAGGGATCTGGGTTTAATCCCTGGTCAGGGAACTAAGATCCTATAAGCCATGTACAGTGGCCACACACACACACAAAACCAAAAAAAAAAAAATGAGATGAGAGCAGCAAGAGCACAGAGTCATAAAGATGTGACAAACAGTGTCCAGTGGCTTCACTTACATCATCTTATGCCATCCTTGTAATCTCCACTTCACAGAAGGAACTGAATCTTAAGGATAGTAGTAACTTGCCCAAGGATACACAGTTGACTGATTGTAAAGCGAGGTCTGTCTCACTTTAGAGCCTGGTGCTTAATCATTCTTTAAAATTCTGCGACTCTCTGATAGGGCTGGAGCATTCCTGGGAAGATGGAGGGCCCAGAGAACAAGGTGCAAGGAGATAAAATGAAAAGGTGAGAAGAGCCAAATTCAAGGTCCAGGCCTTGAATGCCAGCAGGAATTTGGATTTGGTTCTTCTGGCCAGGGTTTTTCAACCTCAATGCTGTTGACATTTGAGGCCAGATAATTCTTTTTCGTTTTGGGGAAGGGGGGTTCTCTCCTTTGTGTTGTAGGATATTTAGCAGTTTTTAGTCATTAGATACTGCATAATGACAACCCACTCCAGTACTCTTGCCTGGAAAATCCCATGAACAGAGGAGCCTGGTGGGCTGCAGTCCATGGGGTCACTAAGAGTCGGACATGACTGAGGGACATCACTTTCACTTTTCACTTTCATGCATTGGAGAAGGAAATGCAACCCACTCCAGTGTTCTTGCCTGGAGAATCCCAGGGACGGGGGAGCCTGGTGGGCTGCCATCTGTGGGGTCGCACAGAGTCGGACACAAGTGAAGCGACTTAGCAGCAGCAGCAGCACTTTTTTCTCCCTCCCCTACAGATGTGACAATTTAAAATATCTCCGTGCATGCTTAATTGTGTCTGACTCTGCAACCCATGGACTGTAGCCCACTAGGCTCCTCTGTCCAGGGGATTCCCCAGGCAAGAATATTGGAGTGAGTAGCCATTCCCTTCTCCAGGGGATCTTCCTGACCCAAGGATCGAACCTGCAACTCCTTCATTGCAGGCAGATTCTTTACCGTCTGAGCTAGCAGACATTGCTATATGTCCCTGTGGGGATTGTATGCAGAACTGGTCTCCAGTTGAGAACTGCTGCTCTAGGCACTGGTGGGGTTCAGAGTTTTGAAAGGAATGTGAGATGATAATTACTAGGAGTACACCCTTAATGCTAATAACCTATACCATTATTATACTCAAAATCAATACCATTATTATACTTCCCTGGTCCAGGAAGCTCCCACATGTGAGAAATTATATTATGTTTCACTTCTGATAAATTGGAATCATCTGTATTACTTTGGTAACATTCCTGCAAACTCTGTTCTTTTTTTGTGAAACAAGTAGATTAAGTTAAACATGTGATTCTCAAAGGCACTGTGCCTTCTTTGTTTGTATATTCTCAGTGCCTAACAGACTGAATGTTAAATGAATGGATGTATTTTAAATTTTTATTATTTACATAATTGCATTTATCTTTAGGACATCATGCTGACATCAGAGATTTGGCAGAGGTCTGATATACCCAGTATAATATAAGCATCTTTGCAAGGAAAGAAAAATGTCTTTTAATCTTTGACCCTAAAATTCTACAAATTGATAAAATTCATAGACTTCGTTTACAGGTTTATTTTCCAGATGAGTAGGCCCACATGATTTTTCTGTGGCATTCACAGAGTTTTCTTCAATCTATAAGAATCTGGGACTTCCCTGGTGGTGCAGTGGTTAAGAATCCGCCTGCCAGTGCGGGGGACACGGGTTCCATCCCTGGTCCAGGAAGATCCCACACACCGTGGGGCAACTAAGCCTGTGCCACAACTACTGAGCCTGTGCTGTAGAGCCCATGAGTCACAACCACTGAGCCTGTGTGCCACAACTGCTGAAGTCCATGCACCCTAGAGCCTGTGCCCCACAAGAGAAGCCATCTCAGTGAGAAGCCTGTGCACTGACACAAGAGAGTAGTTCCAGCTTCCTGCAACTACAGAAAGCCAGGGCACAGCGACAGAGACCCAGCACGGCCAAAAAAAATAAATACATAAAAAATCTGTAAGAATATGCTGTTCATTGTTCACTGTATAAAGCAATTTGGGGTGACAATATAATTTAATTCAACATTTACTGAGCTATCCCTAGGAATTAGATACCAGGAGAGGAATGAAGGCACAGTTTCTGCCCTCCAGATGCACCTAATCAAACGGGATGTCAGGCTCACCAGGGCCTGCCTGACCTTGTTCTGTCCCTTACCTGCAGTATGACCTTGGGCCAGTCAGGGCCATATTAAGACTTTTGTAGGCCCTAGGCACTTACACCTTCATGGGCCCCAACCTCCATTAAAAAAAAAAAGTATTTAAATATATATTTTTCTCTGCATGGCATAAAGACAAATGTAATGCAGGCTGGATTCATTATTATATACTCATTTTAAAATTCTGATTTAAAAAGAAATTAATGTTAAAACATTTTCTTGGGCCCTAAACACTGTCTGCTGTGCCTAATGTATAAGTTGGCTCTGGGGCCAATTACTGACCTCACCTAGTTCTCATTACCTTCACTTTAAAATTTTAATTTTGAAGGGTTGTTATAAGGTTTACTTGAGATACTTAGAAGCTGCATGAGGGCAGGAACCAAGTCTTATTTGTTCTCCACTGCATACCTAGAGCACTTAACGAAGAGTAAGCATTCAGTAATATGAACAGGAAATTATCCTCAAAGTGCCAGAATACAGTAAACACTTGACAATTATCAGATTTCTTCCAACAGATGTCCTAGAAAACAGTTCAGAGCATATATAATAAGTATCAGAAAGCTGGAATCTATGGTACAAACTCTGTAACAGAAATTTGGATCAAGAAGGATGGTATGGGACCATCAGTTCACATACTTTTTAATCTTTTATTTGTCAGTTTAGACATGTCCTGGGTCCACTTAATTGCCCTCATAACACAATCTGTCATTAGCTACATAGATAGGGGAGTGTTGAAAACCATCAATTTTCCTCTCAAGGAGTTGCACCAGTACTGCTGTGCTTATCTCCAAATCCTCTGCAGATTTAATTACAAAGCTACAAAGTGAATGCATAAATTATGCACCAAGGCCCATGTTTTGGAAATCACTGTGTAGCCTTGGGAATTAGATAGGAGGTTATATCTTTGTAATTGATATGCTTCCACTCAAGGGCTGGAATGCTGTGGACCTGTGAGAACTTTTTTCTAAAGAGTGTGTCTGCAATTCTGCAATGCTAGCTGGATGTTTAAACTCTAAACAATAGATATCAGAAGGAAAAGAACTTTAAACAATATTTAATCTGGCCCAGGTCTCCCTGTCTAGCCTCATCTCCCACCATGGGTTCACTGGTTTTTTACCTTACCCTACCCCATCTGGAAGGATGAACCATTCCCCAAATGTGCATAGTCTCAAAACACTGTCTTTACTATACTGTTCTCTTTGCTTGGAATATTCTTCCTCTCTTCATTCTGGAGTAGGAAATGACAACCCACCCAGTATTCCTGCCTGGAGAATCTCATGGACAGAGGAACCTGGCAGGCTACAGTCCATGGAGTTGCAAAGAGCCAGACACGACTGAGCAACTAACACTGGATTCTGGGAAACCCCAGAGAGACTGCCTTATTCCTAGTAGCTACTCTACTGTGTTAGTTTCTCCTCCCTGAGCAAGAAAGCAAAGTTTTCACGTTGGTAAATTCGGCTCAAATGCTATTTCTTGTGGAAGCCTTTGCTACCAACCTTAGAAAGAAAGGATAAAAAGGAGGGCACCTGGGTATTAGACACCAGTTATATATTTATTATCTTATTTAATCCTCAGGGTAATTTTGTGTGGGAGGTATTCTTATTCTCAGTTCCCAGCTCAAGAATCTGAGGTCTAAAGTTTAAGTATCTTGGCCAGAGTTCCATGCCAGTCAAGGGCGGAGGTGGCACTGGAATTCAGTTCAGTCACTGTCTTTCTCAGGCAAATAATTTCATAATTGGAGATTTCAAAGCCTTCCATCATACCCCTCACCTGACACTTTTCATTGTATGATAATTTATTTATATACCAACAAAATCTATCTCCTTCACTAAACTCTTAAATGAGGGACTAAATCTTACTTCTCTCTGTACCCTGAATGGGTGGCACAATGACTGGCATACAGTGGGTGCCCAAAACATATTGATGAAATGATGTGAACAATAACAAAACACTCTGCAAACCATTTTCAAAAATATGAATTCATTTAACTGTAAAAAAGCATAAGATAAAGCCCTTGTCCTTGGAAGCTAGCAATATAAATAAGAAAAGTCATATGCAGGTGAAAAAGATAATGAACAAAACAATATTAATAACAACAACATTGCATGACGATATGAAAAATAAGTCAGCTGAGGCTAAGGAGAATGAGAACTCGGAAAGCGATTTTAGACTTGGAGAGAAAACCATCTTAGAGCTCCATTTGGGGTTCTTGCTGAAACATTTTAAGTACCTTGTCTTATTTCATCTTCACAAAAACCCAGTGAAGTGATACTGCCTCTATTTCCCAGAAAGAGAACAAAGTCTCTTTGTCTGAGAGGTTACATGTTTTGTTCAAGGTCACACAGCTGGTTTATAGCAGAGGCTATTCTATTATGGTCCCGTCTCTGAGTCCTCTTCTTTTTTATTTTCTTTTTTTTTCCCTGTTATGATAGCTGGATTATTCTATGTCAATATTTTAGGGGATACCACTAATTTCTATGTTACTTTTACAGGTAACAGAAACATATTAATAAGGGTCTACTTACTAAACATCTTGGTGTAGTGGAATGTTTAGTTGTGGTAGTACGTTTCTTGGTTTCAGTTGGAATGCAAGTAACTTATTTAGGATGT
The DNA here is from genome assembly GCF_027580195.1 of Bos mutus. Classification (NCBI taxonomy): domain Eukaryota; kingdom Metazoa; phylum Chordata; class Mammalia; order Artiodactyla; family Bovidae; genus Bos; species Bos mutus. The sequence continues at coordinate 92,590,408 of NC_091619.1, read as the reverse complement.
GATGTCTGGAAACTGGGGTGGGAGTAGGGCAGTGAGACAGGAGAGCGAACAAAGCCAAAAATGTATACAGTATCAAGCTAGTTACCATGGTAGCCAACTGGAGCTCAGTTATGCTGGGGAACTCTGGGAGCCAATGTATAGGACACATTCAGGGTGTCTCAGTGGAGGGGTGAGGAGGCTGGGCTATTATCCACCAACTCACCATCCATACTGAGTTCAGGACAGCTTCTTGTGACATTAAACCTCTGAAATGTTTAGCTTGCTTTGCCCACAGGCCAAGTATGTTCTCTGGACAGGGAGAAAAAACATTAAAGCCTTCAGGCAAAGAACTGTAAGTATTCCCTGTAAGTGGTTTCAGTGTATAGAAGTGAATGCCAATAAAAAAAAAATGGACAGCAAGCCATTAGCATCTACTACAGAATGTAATGGGATACAAATCTTGCCTCCACCACTTCATTCTACATTCAAAAGAAATTCATTAAGTATTTATTGTAAGTCCATCACACATTAGGTCAGGAATCAGCAAACCATGGTTCAAAGGCAAATCTATCCCACTACTTATTTTATAAGTAAAATATTATTGTAACACAGCCATGTCCATTCATTTATGGCTTTACCGTCCAATGGCTGAGTTAAGTAGTTGTGATAGAGAACTCTGCAAAGCCTAAAATATTTAGTATCTGGCACTTTACAGAAAGTGTTTGCCAACTCCTGGGCTGGGTACTTGGGATACTAAGGTAAATAAAAATTTTAAATCTCCTGCCTTTAGAGAGTTTATTATCTAATGAAAAAGACAGATGTGTAAATCAAAGGTTACAAGTGCTATAGTAGGCATTCAAATGAGGGAATGTTAATCTAACTAGTTGGAGGGAGAAATCAAGAAAATCATAGATGGAGGGAGTGGGCTGTCTGAAAAAAAAAGAAAAAGAAAATTTTCATGAAAGACACGACAAACATTTAAGTAGAACCCCTAAAGATGAGTGGTATTTTTTATACAAACATAGAGAAGGAAGGACATTTAACACAGAGGTGGCAGAAGTAGCAAAGATATAACATAGATCAACGATGAAATGAATTTAGGAAACTAGTGTCATATTTGGATATGGGGAAAGGAGTGACACAAAAAGGAAGACTGAAAAGTAAGGAATTAAATTTTATCTTTTCTTTAGAAATATGGATGGCTCCCATAGTCACTGTGGAGGCCCAGGCTGAAGGGAGCAATAGAGGAACTGATAGCTCCAAGCTATGATAGAAGCCTAAGCAGGAAATGCGCAGGCTTGAGTCAAAGTGCTAGTGTGGATATGAAAAGGAGAGAAAGGCTATTTTTAGTGCAGAAGGATACCCTCCACCCCTTCAATAGATTGGCTTAGGTGCCTTCCCTGTGCTCCCTTAGCAGCCTTCTTTACCACTGGTGTAGCACGGATTGTCCTGGTGGCAATGTATTGCATTCCTTGATGACAGGAACCATCCATGACTGATTTTTGTCCTCAGTGCTTGGTCCAGGGCTTGACACAGAACTGCTGCTAGTGAGGGCTACTTCCTGAAAACAGTAAATGAATGTACTGCAAAATTTTGGCTGCAGTAACTTGTCTCCAAGTTTGCAAAGTGGACTTGCAGTGTCAGCTCACATGGAGACCTAGACAAATACAGAATGAGGAACAAGGCATAGGAAATCTGCAGGGTTCCTGACTGGGGCAGACGTCTGTTCTGGCAGGATCTGATAAGCTATCTATGCTTGAACTGTGATGCTGGCTTATCCCAGTTCCTTAAGTAGGCAGGCATGTTATGATTATAGATGACAAATACCTGGAAAATTCTGAGCTGGCGTAGTTACCTTGTGGTGTTTTTCTACTGTATTCTTTTTTTAAATTCCTTCACAAATGGCATTTTTTTTCTTATTATAAATACAATGTCTGTTACTTGTCAACATTTGGAAAAGACTGAAGAATTATAAAGAAAAAAGTAAAATCAACCACAATCCCACAAATGGACTACAGATGTTTTTCTACATAGCTTTATAGTCTTCTGGGAAGATGTGCACATTTTTAACAAAATTAGAATCATACTACATATGTAATTTTTAGCCATTTCATATGTATGTATAATTTTATATTATACTTTTTTTCATTTATCATTATGTCTCAAACCATCTTCAATGACTGCACCTCAGTCCATCATACAGATCTACTACAACATATTTAACCTTTTCCATTTTGCTGGGGTTATAGGTTGTTTCCAGGGTTTCAGTACTACAAACAAGATCCTGGCACATAAATCTCTGATTATTTCCTTACTGACCAATTCTCAGAAGTTCCTGATGCTATTTTGCTGCAGCAACTGGAGAAACTCCATCCTGGTCCTGTGAAGGGATATCATATTGATAGATAAATGATATCCACAAATAATTTCTAAACTCAACTTAGCCTCTCTAGTCTTTTGCTTAGTCCCCTGGAAAGGTTTGGGAATCACAGAAGAATCTCCTTTTGTCATTTTGTCACTGAGCAACTTCTTTCATTAAAGTCGTGTCACCTGTCCCACAGCTTTCCTCTCAACTTCAATCCCTGCCATCAAGTGGGTAATTTCAAATTCCATGTAAATGAATTTTCCAGCACAGTGGCTTCACAGTTCCTTGACTTCTATACCTCTTCACACACTTCAACCCTTACCTTTCCATCACTTGGAACTGTTCTGCCCCTGAAATCTGAAGCTCCTCTGATTATAACCTTCTACCACCAGGCTCTCAATCTCTTAAACCTCAGAGGGGATCCTCTTGACTCTTTTCTCCTATTCTATCCTCTTTTCCTGTCCTTTCACTCTTCTGCTACAGTCAACCTAGATCTCATGATCTCTCTCACCTCAATCAGCACTCTCAACTCCTTTCTTCCCAGTCCACTTGCCACCTCTACTCTCTAAATTCCCTTGCATGTATGTGTGCTAAGTCACTTCAGTTGCTAAATTCCTCTTGAGAAAGAGAGAGTGAAGTTGCTTATGGACTGTAGCCTACCAGGCTCCTCCGTCCAGGGAGTTTTCCAGGCACGAACACTGGAGTGGGTAGCCATTTCCTTCTCCAGGGGATCTTCCCAACCCAGGGATGGAACCTGGGTGTCCCGCATTGTAGGCAGACGCTTTACCATCTGAGCCATCAGGGAAGCCCATCTTGGATAATTCCAATTATGTGTTTTCTCTGTTCCTACAGTCAAGTTACTAAGAATTGCTGGGGGAAAAAATTTCCACAACCAGACAAACTTGTGCTAATAATAAACTCAACTAGACTAGACTTTCATTACTACTTGGAAATTCTTTCTTCATTTTACAGAGTCCCTCCCTCCCACCTTTCATTTTTCATCATCTTCCCAAAGTTCACTTTCTAGTCTATTCCCTGTCTCCCAACCTCATTTTCCTCTCTGATTATCTGCCAATAACCTTATAAACAGAGTTCACAGGGGAGGAGGTTGCTTCATTTCTTGCATAAGACCTTGACATATTCTCCCTCAGTCTTGGCTTCCCCAAACTCTCTATTCTTTCTCTAGTCTAATTGTTCATTTTCAGTCTTTTTCTTGATTTCTCTCTCTTTCTTTCTTTCCCCCTTTTTAAAATGTTGCTGTCCTCCAGGATTCCTTCCTGAACCATACCCTCTGTTCACATTCGCTGGTGATTTCAGAGCCTTCTATGCCTTCAGTTACCATCTCTGGATTAGAACTCTTGAACTTGTAGTTGTCACTCAGATTTATTTCCTGAGCTTCTAATTCTATCCACTTGCCTGCTGAACACCTATTTTTACCCAGCTGTGCCACATACGTAAAATTCAGTATGTCCAACATTACATTTATTAGAGTTCCCCAAACCCAACCTTTGCCTTTGTTCTTAAGCTAGAAATCTGGAGTCCCCCTTGATTCCTTTCTTTTCCTAATCACTTAACATTTCTCCTCCTCCTCATCTTCTGTTTTCTTGACCACGGGCTTCTTGAATCCAGCATGACATCTATCCTGGTCCCAGTAGATAGATTTGTCTTCCTATCATGTTCTGACAATGTTGTATACATGATCACAATGCATTGTGTATATGAACTCATTAAGGGTGTGGTGAGATCATTGCTATCTGCTTAGAGGAGTGTGTAATCCGCTGCGGGACATAGCAAAAGGTAAAATTAGTTTTACCTGGTTATTGGCATAGTGGGGCTGTTTGAAGAAGCCCTCAAACAGGAATTGACATTTGAAGTGGGACTTGCATGATCAGTAAAAAGTTTCCCAGGCAGAGGATATGGAAAGCTCATTCTAAGAAAAGGGAACACAGGTGGCCTTTGAACAACATGGGTTTGAACTGTGCAGGTCCACTTATACTTGGAATTTTTTCTATACAATACCATGGTACTATCCAAACTATAGTTGGTTGAACTTGTGGATGGGGAGATGTGGAGAGAGAGCGCCAACTCTAAAATTACACGAGGATTTTCCACTCTGCTAAAAGTGGGTACCCCTAGCCCTGCATGGTTCAAGGGTCAACAGTAACAGGAGAAAAGTGTTAGTCTCTGAGTAACATCCAAGTCTTTGTGACCCATGGTCTTTGGCCCTCTGGGCACCTCTATTCACAGGATTCTCCAGGCAAGAATACTGGAGTGGGTAGCCATTTCCTTCTCCAGGAGATCTTCCTGACCCAAGGATTGAACCTGGGTCTCCTGCATTCCAGGCAGATTCTTTACTGTCTGAGCCACAAAGGAAGTCAATAGGAGAAAAGCAAGGAGCTAAATTCAAATCAGTTTCACAAGCATTCAGTGGGGGCTGCTGTGTCCCACGCAGTGTTCTCACACTGGGGATATACAGGCGAATAAGTCACTGACCTCAAGGAGATTACAGTCTTGAGAAGCTACTTTTTCCTTGACATTTACTAGGAAAGGCGGCTCAAGAGATTAAGCCCCTTAATTTCTATTAACTCCTCTAAATCCATCCAAATAAAGCAAAATAAATATAAGTGAAAACTATTTCTAGCAAACCAGCTCCCCTTGCCTCCCCTCACCTTTTATCCTGATTGCCTGGTGCTGCTGCTAAGTTGCTTCCACTGTTTCCTTATTGTCTGTTTCAGGCACTGAGCTAAGGTGAGGATGTATATATGACCAAGTCCTCAAATAACCCACTGTCAAGGGGAGCTTTCAGCCTCTGTGAACCACATGATAATTAAGGCAATTAGGTGTCTCAGACTCTCTGTCAGAAATTTGCTCAGAGAATAGGTGGGGCACAAGAGAATGAGGGGTCAATTCCATCTGAGGGTTGGGTGGGGGGATGTTTGTGAAATGTTTAAAGCCCAGGGTAGCTGGAATGTGCAGATATCTCCAAGGGGACTTTAGAAGGGGAGGTCAAAAGATAAGTGCATTCCTTTTTTTTCTCTCCTTAAAACAGAGGGTCTAGACTTTCTAAAGTGTTTTCTCTCCCTTCCCCCGCTCCCTTCTGCCTCAAAATCTAAGCTGCGTTTTCCTAAACTTGACATTTCACTTTCTTGCTCTCTAGCTGGAGGAAAGGGTGGGAAAGAATGGGGCTTTGTTTGTGGGCAAAAGAGACTGTGTCTTATTTTGCTTTTCCTATATTTAAACTCGATCTTTTGTTTCCTCCACACTCAGCAAAGGATAGTCAAGTTTTTGTAGGTGTCTGTGTTTTCCCTTAAGGAGGCAGCATTTTGTAAATGTCATTTGATTTGATGCCCAACAACGGCCAATTAAGAAACATGACAACAATAGCAATAACAAAAAGCAGTTGGTGGGAAGTTTAGGAAGAGAAGGCAACAAACCAGCAACAACAGAATGCATTTTGAAGCAATTTGCACCTACAAATCTTGGCTTTGGAAAGTTGGAAGTACTTTTTCCTGGAAACTTAAAAAAAATATATCACATTTCTAAACAGCTGTGTAAAGGAAGGAAACTTCGTATTGAGAAATACAAGCCGTTTTTGTTCTTCCTTTAAAAAAAAGAAACTTGACTACTTAAATAATTACTTAGTTGCGCAAGTTTGAAACCTTGGTCTTACCTCTCCCTCCCTTTATTCCCTCTTCTCTAATTCCATCATTTAGTGAGTTTCAAAATCTTATTTCCAAAACATTTTTCAATAACTCTGCAGTACAGTATCTTTCCCATTCTCTATCCCTGCCGTCATTATTCTCATTGTTCACGTTTAGACTATTGCTACTACTTGCTTGGCTTTTTAAAAGTCTCTTAGTTTGTCTCCTTGCTACCAGTCTTGCCCATCTCAGATTTGTTCTCAGTTTTACAACCAAAATGATCTTTTTAAAAATCACATCTTTAACATTTATTCTAAGTGGCAGGGTGAATTAGTCCCAGTTCCTGTCCTTGGTGAGCTTACAATGTTTAGTGGTAAACTCGTCTCTATCTTCTGACTCTGAGCCTGATCCTCACTTTCTGCTCTGCTTCAGCTGCCATCTCATTCAACGAGAGGCCAGTCCCTGAGGAATGTGGGAATGAGAGCTGTGTCTCCACCATGTTTAATTTTAGCTGATGATCTAAAGCATGTAGCTTGATACTTGGTACAGAATGTAGAAAAAGTGCTGTGCAATTGGACATGGTCTTAGGAGTCAAGAACTGCCCTCGCTCCTGGCTCATCCTGATGACTTATGTTTTGACATTTGAAGTTAAGTAGATCCTGCTAGTAAAGTAATGCTCAAAATTCTCCAAGCCAGGCTTCAGCAATACGTGAACCATGAACTTCCAGATGTTCAAGCTGGTTTTAGAAAAGGCAGAGGAACCAGAGAACAAATTGCCAACATCCGCTGGATCATCGAAAAAGCAAGAGAGTTCCAGAAAAACATCTATTTCTGCTTTCTTGACTATGCCAAAGCCTTTGACTGTGTGGATCACCACAAACTGTGGAAAATTCTGAAAGAGATAGGAATACCAGACCACCTGACCTGCCTCTTGAGAAATTTGTATGCAGGTCAGGAAGCAACAGTTAGAACTGGATGTGGAACAACAGACTGGTTCCAAATAGGAAAAGGAGTATGTCAACGCTGTATATTGTCACCCTGCTTATTTAACTTCTATGCAGAGTACATCATGAGAAATGCTGGGCTGGAAGAAGCACAAGCTGGAATCAAGATTGCCAGGAAAAATATCAATAACCTCAGATATGCAGATGACATCACCCTTATGGCAGAAAGTGAAGAGGAACTAAAAGGCCTCTTGATGAAGGTGAAAGAGGAGAAAGAAAAAGTTGGCTTAAAACTCAACATTCAGAAAACGAAGATCATGGCATCTGGTCCCATCAGTTCATGGGAAATAGATGGGGAAACAGTGGAAACAGTGTCAGACTTTATTTTTTGGCTCCAAAATCACTGCAGATGGTGACTGCAGCCATGAAATTAAAAGACGCTTACTCCTTGGAAGGAAAGTTATGACCAACCTAGACAGCATATTGAAAAGCAGAGACATTACTTTGCCAACAAAGGTCCGTCTAGTCAAGGCTATAGTTTTTCCAGTGGCCATGTATGGATGCGAGAGTTGGACTGTGAAGAAAGCTGAGTGCAGAAGAATTGATGCTTTTGAACTGTGGTGTTGGAGAAGACTCTTGAGAGTCCCTTGGACTGCAAGGAGATCCAACCAGTCCATTCTGAAGGAGATCAGCCCTGGGATTTCTTTGGAGGGAATGATGCCGAAGCTGAAACTCCAGTACTTTGGCCACCTCATGCAAAGAGTTGACTCATTGGAAAAGACTGATGCTGGGAGGGATTGGGGGCAGGAGGAGAAGGGGATGACAGAGGATGAGATGGTTGGATGGCATCACTGACTCAATGGACGTGGGTCTGAATGAACTCCGGGGTTGGTGGTGAACAGGGAGGCCTGGTGTGCTGCAATTCATGGGGTCGCAAAGAGTTGGACACGACTCAGCGACTGGACTGAACTGAACTGAACTGAAGAGCCTGCTGAGGGCTTCCCAGGTGGTTCAGTGGGTAAAGAAACTGCCTGCAATGCAGGAGACCCAGGAGATATGGATTTGATTTCTGCGTTGGGAAGATCCCCTAGAGGAGGGCAGGACAACCCACTCCAGTATTCTTGCCTGGAGAATCCCAAGGACAGAGGAGCCTGGTGGGCTACAGTCCATAGGTTACGAAAACACGGATGAAGTGACTGAGCATGCATGCACAGATTATGCTGATACCTGCCTGAGCCTGATAAAAGTTAAAACTGATTAAGAAGTTGATGATGCTGCTTGTGTCAGGTCCAAGACCTTTATTTACACATCAGATCAGATCAGATCAGATCAGTCGCTCAGTCGTGTCCGACTCTTTTTGACCCCATGAATTGCAGCACGCCAGGCCTCCCTGTCCATGACCAACTCCCAGAGTTCACCCAGACTCATGTCCATTGAGTCAGTGATGCCATCCAGCCATCTCATCCTCTGTCATCCCCTTCTCCTCCTGCCCCCAATCCCTCCCAGTATCAGAGTCTTTTCCAATGAGTCAACTCTTCGCATGAGGTGGCCAAAGTACTGGATTTTCAGCTTTGGCATCATTCCTTCCAAAGAAATCCGCTTGCAGCTGGGGTGAAATGACTGTGGGGTGAAAAAAAACCTAGATTCTAATTCTGGTTCTGCTGTTTGCTAGCTGTATAATCTTGGGCAAGCCATTCAATAACTACATGTCCCAATGTTCTCATCTGTAAAATCGGTGTGATAATACGAGTCTTAAAGGATTGATGTAGGAATTAAAGGAGAAAATGTAGGTGATGTTTCTTAGCACAGAACTTGGAACTTAGTTTTTGGTGTTTGCTTTGTTGTTGTTGTTGTTTGTTTGGCTATTGGGCCAGTGCAGCACTGGAAGCATGGAGTCCTAACTGTAGTGTAAGGGGGTTAGAGAAGGCGAGGTTCAGAAAAAGAATAAGAGCAGCATTTTACAGGAACAGATCACCTTTAATGAGGCAAGAAGGGGCAGCTGTCAGATTAGTGAGCTGCTGCACTAATCCAAGAAAAGAGTAAGTATATATAGGCATATATGTGGAAATCTACTCTCTTAAGGGGGGCTGTTCTTCTTCTCCAAGGTTGTTCAGAGTAGTTATCTCTTAAACTGCTGTGGCAAGGAATTCTGGAGATTGGCCAGAGGCTAGGACCAGCTGGGAGCTGGGCGGGTGAGAGTTCTTTGTTTTGCATTGATTGGTGGGGAGGACCCGGAAGGGAGTTTTAACTCCAGGCTATTTTGAGCGGTGTAACCTTCCTTCACTAACCACTGGACCCCCAGGGAAGTCCCAGTAAGTCAGTTTTAATAGAGCACATGAAAGTGAAAGTGAAGTCGCTCAGTCGTGTCCAACTCTTTGCGAGCTGTAGCCCACCAGGCTCTTCCGTCCATTGGATTCTCCAGGCAACAATACTGGAGTGGGTTGCCATTTCCTTCTCCAGGGGATCCTCCCAACCCAGGGACTGAACCTGGGTCTCCCGAATTGGAGGCAGACGCTTTAACCTCTGAGCCACCAGAGAAGCCACATGCTGCTGCTGCTGCTAAGTCGCTTCAGTCGTGTCCGACTCTGTGCGACCCCACAGACGGCAGCCCACCAGGCTCTGCCATCCCTGGGATTCTCCAGGCAAGAACACTGGAGTGGGTTGCCATTTCCTTCTCCAATGCATGAAAGTGAAGAGTGAAAGGGAAGTCGCTCAGTCGTGTCCGACCCTTAGCGACCTCATGGACTGCAACCTACCAGGCTCCTCCGTCCATGGGATTTTCCAGGAACCACATAATTGAGGTCAAATAACAATTTTTAAGTATCTCTGTGTGCCAGGCGTTGGGCTAATTGAGCCATAGAGATGAATATGATCTGATTGGTGCTCTTAAGAAGCCAATGGAAAAGTAGTAATTGACACATTGTAAAGCTTTTAACTCAGTCTGAAACATGTTTCAAGATCCCAACACTGTTTATGTCAAAAGACATCAGCAACATGAGGTTTTCTGCTAAATAAATGTTCTTAGAATTTTAAGTTTTCTATATGAAGTGTGTAGTGTCTTTTGGTGAGGCTATGTAGCATAATGAAAAGACAGACGTGTTTACATTGGACTTAGAGGCATGTGTGCTAAGTTGCTTCAGTCATGTCCAATTCTGAGACCCAACGGACTATAGCCTACCAGACTCCTCTGTCCATGGGGTCCTCCGGGCAACAACAACTCCAAGAGTGAGTTGCCACGCCCTCCTCCAGGGGATCTTCCTGACCCAGGGATCAAACCCACATCTCTTATGTCTCCTACATTGGCAGGCAGGTTCTTTACCTCTCGTGCCAGTTGGAAAGCCCTTTAAATACTCACCAATTAATACTTATAGGTACCTGGGTAATTTGGTTAATTTCTTTGAACCTCATTTTCCTTATTTGTAAAATATGGAGACAAACACATTCATAGGGTTATTGAGATAGGGTTAAATGTGATAAGGTACATACTTCTGGTACAGTTCATGGCACAGTCCCTAGCACAGGGTAGAAAATAAATGGTGGAATTAGTGAGAAAAACATATGTATATCCAGAGTAGCTTTGTATTATACTCGGTTGCACAGATGTTTCATGCCCGTGATTAGCTACTGGATAGGAACTAGCTCTTCATCTTTATCTTTGTTGAAGGTGCTAAACATGTGTCTTGTTCTTAACAAACTGTTGGACTGTTATTTAAGAAAGAGGATATCCCAAAGAAAGGAAGGAAGGGGGAAACTGGAAAGTGATTTTATTGGCTGCTATCTCTTTTAGATATGTTCTTTCTTACTACTTAAATTAACAGAGATTCACCTTCATATTTACAGAAGAGAAATTTCAGTCCTACACAGGCTTACCCAATGTCCCACAGCCAAAATAGCAGATCCAGGACACTTCATGCTCATCTCTTTAATTCTAAGGTCAAGTTCTTTTTATTCCATTTTGTTGCTATTTACAGAAAAGTATAGAAAAGTCAGTAAACAGGAATATAGAAAATATTCCTTGTGTATATTGCTATCTGTGGCATTCCTTAAAGAAGACAAATTACAGTTTGTAAGGAATAGTAGAACTCGAATTGCAATAAACAAAGTGACTTGTGTGTAGGAAACATCTTATGTAATATGGTTTCAATAATTATGAGAATGGCTTTTCCTAACAAGCACTTCTGCTGCTTGAACATCAATTTCTATTCCTTGACCAGGTTTCTTCTTTCTATGATTTCCAGTTGCATTTTCTTTGCACCTCTTTCATTTTCCTCTGACTTTCATGTGTGGCCCATCCTTCCCTTAGCTTAGAAGCTCCCTGAGGGCAGGGACTACATCCACATATCATTGAACCAATGTCTTTCATGCCATATGATTTTAATACATTAAACTGATGAATCAAACTAGATCAGAAGCTCTTTGCAAGAGAAGGAAACAACCATGTTTCAGGTTCTGCTTTGGTTGCTGCAGATACAGTTGTAAGCAAGTGAGATAAAATCTCTACTCTCATGGAGACTACATTTAAATGGAAGAGAAACAATACATAGTTATATACCTTCTAGCTTCTTCCATAATATCTTTTATTTGGTGTGTATGGGGGGCTGCTAAACTAAATGTTTATGTATCTAGGAATCGTGAAAGTGAATTCAGTGGAGAAGTGTTGGATTGAAGGAAGAAGTGTAAAGTACTCATCACTTTGTCTTGTCATTGTTTATATATTGTTTCTGTTTCAGACCCCTCATGTTTAGGGGAAGGATCTTACTCTTTTTAGTAGTAGCAATGTCTAGCCTAGTGCCTGATACATAGGAAACACTCAATAATTCTGTGGTGAATTACAGCATTGCTATTAATAGTAGTAACTCTGTGAACTTGTAGTCTCTTGGGTTCGTTTTTTATCAACTAAAAGGGGTGTTACTGTCTATCCCACGGGTGGTTAAGACTAAATGTTCCCTCTGCTGCTTCTAAACCATTTCCCCTCCTTCATAAACCTTAGCTTCTTTGAGACCTTGCCACTGTACTTCATCCCCTGCTATTCTGCTTTGTTGCTGTCATCTACCCATCCTCTGGGCATTAGTCCTCATTCAATGGTGATTTTAGCCCTGAGCTCTCACTTTTTTTACACTACTGTTCTTGTCATTATTCTCAACATGTCCTAGGACAATGCTTTAAATGCTTTCACTTCTAGTTCCTGGACCTCCTCATCCTCAAATCTGTTCTTCTACTTGACCTCAGTCATCCATGGCTGTGGTGGTATCTCATCATGATGTGGTCTTTGCCCTCATCAGTAACTGTTTCACTTCCAAAATCTTGACTTCAGGTGTCCCATCATCTTTCAATCACCACTTCTTACCCTTCCAGGTTACCTATTCCTACTCCAGGGCTTCCTTGACCTTAGTAAGATTTGTAGTTTTTCCTTCTTTCATCTCCTGTTCTCACTTCCTTCCTTCCTTAAACTAGGTTTTATAATCATATTCACAGCCCTGGATATCACTGTAAACTCAATTGTCCTTTCCTGTCACTTGGCTCGCTTGGATAAATTCATCTCTCTACACACTCTGAGCTTACCCTGTTGCTCTTTATTCTTCAACATGACATTGCTGAAAAAAAGCTGATATCCCTGTTGACTGGTCTCACTTTAAATTCATGACCATAAATCTTAAATGGGCATGCAACACTGCCCAGCAATCCTACTCTACTTCTATTGCTTTCTCATTCTCTGAAATGACCTTTTCAAACCTTCCCCTCTTTTCTTAATTTATTTAAGGATAATTGCTTTACAGAATTTTGTTATTTTCTGTCAAACCTCAACATGAATCAGCCATGGGTATACATATATCCCCTCCCATTTGAACCTCCCTCCCATCTCCTGCCCCATTCCACCCCTCTTGATTGATACAGAGCCCCTGTTTGAGTTTCCTGAGCCTTACAGCAAATTCCTGTTGGATATCTACTTTACATATGGTAATATAAGTTTCCATGTTACTCTTTCCATGCATCTCACCCTCTCCTCCCCTCTCCCCATGTCTATAAGTCTATTCTCTATGTCTGTTTCTCCACTGCTGCCCTGTAAATAAATTCTTCAGTACCATTTTTCTAGATTCCATATATGTGTATTGCTGCTGCTTAGTCGCTTCAGTTGTGTCTGATTCTGTGCGACCCTATGGACTGCAGCCTTCCAGGCTTCTCTGTCCATGGGATTCTCTAGGCAAGAGTACTAGAGTGGGCTGCCATGCCCTTTTCCAAGGGATCTTCCTTACCCAGGGATCTAACCCGAGTCTTCTGCATTGCAGGCATATTTTGTTTTACCACTAAGCCACCAGGGAAGTCTTTGTATATATGTATCTACAGTAAAACATGAAGCTTGTTAGTTTTCATTTTGTTTTTGACGTGGGCCATTTTTAAAGTCTTTATTGAATCTGTTACAGTATTGTTTCTGGTTCATATTTCAGTTTTTTGGCCTTGAAGCATGTGGAGTCTTGCTTCCCCTGCCAGGGATGGAACCCACACTTCCTACATTGGAAGGGGAAGTCTTAATCACTGGACCACCAGGGAAATCCCAGTTTACATTTTTTAAACCAAGTTGGCTCTGCTATCGCTTCCTAGAGGCACTCATGAGCCAGACCACGTCTCCTCCCATGCTGTCCCATGCGACGTGCCCCCAGGGGTGGCCGTTCAGGCACCTGAAAAGTCATAATACAAGTGACACAGACTCAAATTCTCTCTGTGGATGTGTTTGCAACCTTGTTTCAATGACAGATCATGAAGCATCTTCTCCTACCAAATGGCAGAAGCATGAATGTAAATCACAGTCTTCTGGGAAGTGCTTTGTACTCACAGACGTGGTGCATTGTCAAGGTTTAAAAACCTGACTCTATTATTGAATAAATATGGGAAGATAACGGACTTCCTTCCCAAATAGCCCATCTTGACGACGAAAATGTTTTCTTCTCCGATTGACCAAGTTCTTTAGAGAGGAATTCAGAGAGAGACTTGTCCTTGCATCCATTGTTCCCATTCCAACAGTGACGTCTGCCTCACCCCATGCTCTGCCCCCCAAGGTGTGAGCATGCACCGTCCCTCTGGCAGTGCGGCCAGCAGCTGCACTGAGTCCTACACCTGGGAGTGGGGAGTGCAGACTCCTCCGTGGCACATGCTCTGATGAAGATGCACCCTGGCACCCACCCCCAGGACCCCCTGGCACTTCCTGCTAACAGACAGTGTTTGGCCCTTCCACTGTCAACACAGTCTCTCCACTGTCTAGTCAGAGGGCAACCAACTTCCTCTGCAAGGGCCTCATATTCAATAGCAAGTTAGGCTTCCAGGGACACAGAGAGTCTCTCACCCTCAACGTTCTCCTTGCCCTATTTATCTTTCTCTTTCTGACTCACTTCACTCTGTATAATAGGTTCTAGGTTCATTCATCCACCTCATCAGAACTGACTCAAATGTGTTTCTTTTTATGGCTGAGTAATATTCCATTGTGTTTATGTACCACAACTTCTTTATCCATTCATCTTTCGATGGACATCTAGGTTGCTTCCATATTCTAGCTATTGTAAATAATGCTACAATGAACAATGGGATATATGTGTCTTTTTCAATTTTGGTTTCCTCTGGGTATATGCCTAGGAGTGGGATTGCTGGGTCATATGATGGTTTTATTCCTAGTTTTTAAAGGAATCTCCATATAGTCTTCCATAGTGGCTGTATTAATTTACATTCCCACTAACAGTGCAAGAGCATTTCTCTTTTCTCCACACCCTCTCCAGCATTTATTGTTTGTAGACTTTTTGATGATGGCCATTCTGACTGGTGTGAGGTGATAGCTCATTATAGTTTTGATTTGCATTTCTCTAATAATGAGTGTTCTTGAGCATCTTTTCACATGTTTGTTAGCCATCTGTGTGTCTTCTTTGGAGAACTGTCTATTTAGGTCTTTTTCCCGCTTTTTGATTGGGTTGTTTGTTTTCCTGGCATTGAGTTGTATGAGCTGCTTGTATATTTTGGAAATTAATCCTTTGCCAGTTGTTTCATTTGCTATTATGTTTTTCCATTCTGAGGGTTGTCTTTCAAACCTTCCCCTCTTATATTTCGTAACACATTTCTTTCAGAAAAATTTAAGAACTAGAATATATACATATTGAGTGCTTAGTATTATTGTTCTAAGGTCTTCACATTTATGAGCTCATTTAATCCTGAAGGCAACCTTTTATAATCCACATTTTAAAGATGGAGAAACAGAGGCACAGAGAAGTGAGAAAACTTGCCTAATGTCATGTAGCTATTAACTGATGGGTCTGAGGATTCAAACCTAGGTTGTGTGGCGTCAGAGTCCACATTCTTAACCACTAAGCTTTGAGCTCAACTAAAAGCAGATGGATGCTTATTCATCTCTCTACCACTAAACTACAAATCCACAACATTTGAATCCATACTCTACTCTTCCTTTTGTTGCTATGGATGAAGTATCCCTGTTCCTGATTTTACTGGTGAATTTCACCAAACATTCAAAGAAAAATTAATGCCAATATTTCTCAACCCTTCAAAAAGAACTGAACAGAAGGAAATACTCCAAGACTCATTTTACAAGGCCAGCATTATATTATTAAAACCAAAGCCAGAACCACAACAAGAAAACCAAAAAAAACACTACAGGCCAAGATCCCCCTGAATATAGACACAAAAATTCTCAACAAAATACTAGCAGATCAAATTCAACTGTATGATTCAAACAATCATACACATTAATCTGGTGAGATTTATTTCTGGGATGCAAGGATGGTTCAACATGCAAATTAATAAGCATGACATATTACATTAATACAATGAAAAATAAAAATTATAAGATCATCACAATAAATGCTTTTTTCCTAAAACATTTGACAAAGCTTAATATCCATTCATGATAAGAACTCTCAACAAATTCGGTATAGAAGGAATATACTGCAACATAGTAGAGGCCATGTATGACAAACCCACAGCTAACATCATACCACATGGTGAAAACTTGAAAGGTTTTACTCAAAGGTTAGGAACAAGACAAGGCTACCCAATCTCACCACTCCTATGCAACATAGTACTGGAAGTCTTAGCCAGAGAAATCAGGCAAGTAAAAGGCACCCAAATCAGAGAAGAAGAAGTAAAAATTTCTCTTCGCAGATGACATGATTTTATATACAGAAAATCCTAAAGACTCCACAAAAAAAGTTAGATCTTATCACCAAAGTCAGTAAAATTACAGGATACAAATAAATATTAAAAAATCAGTAATGTTTCTATTTGTTGTTGCTTTTAGGCGCTAAGTCATGTCTGACTCTTTGCAACCCCATGGACTGTAGCCCGCCAGGCATCTCTGTCCATGGGATTTTCCAGGCAAGAAAACTGGAATGGGTTGCCATTTCCTTCTCCAGGGGATCTTCCTGACCCAGGGATAGTACCTACGTCTCCTGCACTTAAGCAGATTCTTTACTTCTGAGCCACTGGGGAAGCCCCAATGTTTCTCTACACTAACAATAAATTATATGCAAAAAAGACAATCCCATTTACAATAGTGTTACCAAATGAGGTTTGTTTGCCTGACTGAAAGCTAAAGTAAAACACAAAGCTTTGCAGTAAAGAAAGAGTTTGTTCACAAGGCAGCCAAGCAAGGAGACAGGAGAACAAATTTCAGATCTGTCTCCCTGAAGGGGACAGGTCTGTGATGTTTACGGGATAAAGAAGCAGGGTGATTTTAGGTGTGAGGAAATGTGATTGGAGGTAAGGAAAAGGTGAGGTAATCAGTGTTTTGAGCAGGCCCAGTTTTAGGGTCGGTGGTCCCCACTAGTCTTAGCCAGAAGGAACCAGGCAAAAACCAACTCCAGATTTCTGGAAAACAACTTAATCTCCTGTTACCATAGTGATCCATATGTCAGAACTGTTATCTATAGGAGTGTTAAGAAGTGTGTGGTGGGACTTCCCTGGTGGTCCAGTGGTAAAGAATACAGCTGCCAATGCAGGAGACATGGTTCAGTCCCTGATCTGGGAAGAGTCCACCTGCCTCTGGGCAACTAAGCTTGTGCACCACAACTACTGAGCCCATGAGCTGCAACTACTGGGTCTGCACACTGAAGCCGGCGCACTCTGGAGCCCATGATCTGCAACAAGAGAAGCCACCGCAATGAGAAGCCCACACACCGCAAATAGAGAAACCCCATAGGCAGCAACAAAGACCCAGCACAGTCATAAATAAACAAAAATGTTTTAAAAAGAGAAGAAGTGTGGTGATATATTACCTAGGCTATGTTAAGCTTGGAGGGTATGAAATTAGAGAAAGGGAAAAATAAATCAAACAAACTGAAAGCAGACCTGATCAGCAAAGGCAGGTTATAAACTGTTGTTCTGTAAGACACACTCAAGGTCTTCTGTTTAGGCTCCAGCTTCTGTTAACCTTGTGGGACATCATTTTAGTAGCAACAAAAACAATAAAATACTTAAAAATAAATCTAACCAAGGAGGTAAAAGATCTGTATACTACAATTTATAAAACATTAATGAAAGAAACTGGAAAAGGAATGGATAAATAGGAAGATGTTTTGTGTTCATGAATTGGAAGAATTAATGCTGTTAAAATGTTCATATATCCAAAGCCTCTTATAGATTCAGTGAAATTCCTCTCAAGATTCCAGTGGCATTTTTTACAAAGATAGACAAAAAAAAAAAAAAAAAAAAAAATCCTAAAATTCATTTGGAACCACAAAAGAATCTGAAAAACCAAAGCAATCCTGAGAAAGAATAACATGGCTGGAGGCATCCCACATCCTGGTTTCAAACTATATTACAAAGCTATAGTAATCAAAACAGTTTATGACACTGCCATAAAAACAGATACACAGGCCAATGGAACAGAATCAAGAGTACAGAAATAAACCCATGTATATACAATCAACTAATATTTGACATGAGAGCCAAGAATGCTCATTCATTAGGAAAAAGGTAGTCTTTGCAAATTCATATGAAGAAAATTAAAACTAGACCCTTATTTTAAACCATTCACAACAATTAACTCAAGATCAGTTAGAGACTTAATTGTAAGACCTGAAACCATAAAACTCCTAGAAGAAAACATACAGGAAAGCTTCTTGAAATCAGCCTGGGGAATGATTTTTTTTTGGATATGACACCTAAAGCACAAAGCAGCAAAAGCAAAAATAAGCAAGAGGGACTACATGAAACTAAAAGTTGGTCAAAAGGCTAAAAGTTCTAGTTATGAGATAAATAAATTCTAGGAATGTAGTGTGAAGCATGGTTACTATAGTTATAATACTGTATTACATATGAGAGTTGCTAAGAGAGTAGATGAACTAAAAAGCCTCTTGATGAAAGTGAAAGTGGAGAGTGAAAAAGTTGGCTGAAAGCTCAACATTCAGAAAACTAAGATCATGGCATCTGGTCCCATCACTTCATGGGAAATAGATGGGGAAACAGTGGAAACAGTGTCAGACTTTATTTTTTGGGCTCCAAAATCACTGCAGATGGTGACTGCAGCCATGAAATTAAAAGATGCTTACTCCTTGGAAGGAAAGTTATGATTAACCTAGATAGCATATTGAAAAGCAGAGACATTACTTTGCCAACAAAGGTCCATCTAGTCAAGGCTATGGTTTTTCCTGTGGTCATGTATGGATGTGAGAGTTGGACTGTGAAGAAGGCTGAGCGCCGAAGAATTGATGCTTTTGAACTGTGGTGTTGGAGAAGACTCTTGAGAGTCCCTTGGACTGCAAGGAGATCCAACCAGTCCATTCTGAAGGAGATCAGCCCTGGGATTTCTTTGGAGGGAATGATGCTGAAGCTGAAACTCCAGTACTTTGGCCACCTCATGCGAAGAGTTGACTCATTGGAAAAGATTCTGATGCTGGGAGGGATTGGGGGCAGGAGGAGAAGGGGACGACAGAGGATGAGATGTCTGGATGGCATCACTGATTCGATGGACGTGAGTCTGAGTGAACTCCAGGAGTTGGTGATGGACAGAGAGGCCTGGCGTGCTGCAATTCATGGGGTCGCAAAGAGTCAGACAGGACTGAGCGACTGAACTGAACTGAACTGAAGAGAGTAGATCTTAAAAATTCTTATCACAAGAAAAAAAATTTTGAGGTGAGGTGATGAGTTAACTAAATGTAATGTAGTAATCATTTCACAATACACACATGCATATCTTTGGGGTTTTTCTTGGCCACACTACACGGCACATGGGATCTTAGCTCCCCTTCCTGGGATCCTAGAACTCACGCCACCTGCATTGGGAGAGTGGCATTAACCACCAGGGAAATTCCCAAATCATGCACATCTTAAATTCATACAATGCTGTATGTCAATTACATCTCAATGAAATAAAAAAGGTATCAGCATAAATAATTTGATCTTTAGATCTTCACCCAACTTGATTAGCTAGTAAATAGGTTCTCTTTGTCTAGCTCCTTCAGTGATATTCTCTTTTCCTAGAGCTTCTGTTATCAGCAAATTGAGATTCACAGCACAATACCTGAATAAACAAAACACCTTTAAACCCCTAAAATAAAAAAGTTAAAAATTAAAGACAAAGAAAACCTCTCCCTTGACTTCACAGCCACTTCTAGCCAATGCTCTGCTTCTTAGTTCCCTTTTTCTTATCCTTCACGTCTCAATGCCTTTTCCTGGGATGCCTTACACAATCACTCAATTATATACTTTATAAGTAGCTACCCATTGGCTTCCTATTACATCCACTTACTTAAATTCTCCACAAGACATTCATCACTATTAGATATTTTTCATGTTTATTTGTTTTGTGTTTGCTTTCCATCACAGAATTTAAGCTCTTATCTCTCAACAAGGAATCTGTTTGTCTCCTTCAGTGTTGCATTGCCAGGACCTCAAACATTGTCTCAATATTCTAGGACAATACTTCCATTGTCTTTATAGGCTCTAAGAAATCTGCTCTTACTTCTCTGACCTTATCTCCAACTACCTCCTCCCTGGCTCACTACTCTACTTACAAAGAACAATTTGCTGTTTCTTTGCCAGCCTCCCTCTTTCTTCAGGTCTTTGCTCAAAAGTTACCTTCTCACTCAGGCTTTCTCAATTTGGGAACTTAAAATTGCAGCCCCTTACCCTTTGCCTCTTTACTTGCTTAATTTGTTTCCAAATTACCAAATTGTAATATACAGTTACAATTGTATATTACAATTGTATATTTTTTTATTGCCTGTTCGCCTCATGAAGGCTTTGCTGAACCCCCAAGCCTACAGCACAAAACAAAAAATGTTTATTAAATGAATGGGTTTGTGAAATAATTGCTTAATTGAATATCAGATGTGAAATTATTTGCATGTGTAAGGTATCATTATGGGCAGTAAAATTATCTATGTTAATAAGTAATCTTAACTTCAGTATTCATGCTTTAATTCTTCACATTTCGGGCATGGAGTCCTACACACGACAGACTCCCAAAGAAAATCGTTTTTTTGAATTTTATAGCTGGAGGCGTGGGTCCGCGAGTCTAGCAAGGCGGGAAGCAGTTGCTGGCCCCACCCGGGGCCCGCCCCTGTCGGCGATGACCACGCCCACCGAATGTTGAAAGCCTTATAGGCGAGTGACGTCAGGCCGTTTGTTGTCATTGGCGGCTCCCAAGATGGCGTCCATCATGGAGGGGCCGCTGAGTAAATGGACTAACGTAATGAAGGGCTGGCAGTACCGTTGGTTCGTGCTGGACTACAATGCAGGGTTGCTGTCCTACTACACAGTAAGTCCTTGGAGGCAAATCCCCGGCTGCCTTGGGAGTCGGGATTCCTCGGTGGAGGTGGGGAACAGGCTTTTTGGTAGCCCGGTAGAGGTTGCTAGGATGGGGGTGCCGCCGTACGGGAGGGTTCCCTCGTAGGGGAGGGTTTTGCGCCCCGGATAGCCAATGAGGGTGAAGGAGATGCTCGCGCAGCCAATAAATAGGCACCGGTTGTATGATTTATGGGATGGGGGCGAGCCGTGTTCTTTTCTTAGGGTCCTGTATTTGTTGGGGAGTAAACAGGGGGGCGCGTTGTAGGTAGGTAGATGGTTGTAGTCGTGGCTTGAAGGGTTCGGTCTCGGGATCTGTGCAGTTTCCACATGTTATCATGGACTTGACAGTGTCCCCCACCAGGCCCTGTAGACGGCCGCGCCCCTTAGCTTCCCTCCAGGGATTGAGGAGCGCTGCTTTCTTAGAGCAGTGGTCTGACGAGCTTGGCCAGGTCCTGGAAGTGACTGGGCGTTGCTCAACATGAAGGATTCTGAAATACCTCCAGTCTGCCCAAGTTGAGTGTGTCTTTCACAGGACTCTCCTCCATTCAGCGGGGGGCGAGCGTAACCGACGCCTTAACTTTTGAGAGCGGAGGATTTCCTACACAGCAAGTCTCTTGTTAGCGAAGAGAGACTGCATAGTGCGATGTCTCCTGAAAGTTATATTCTGGGAAGAGCTAAGTTAAGGGCTTCAGTGTCGTTAAACACACATCAGTGACTGCGGGAAAGGTCCATGAATTGCTGAGAATCTTATGTTCTGTCGCTCCACCCCCGACGCGTTAGAAATGGAAGGTGGGTGGAATTAGAGAAATTACTTCCAAAGGTATTGTCTCTGAATGGTGTCTAGTTAATAATAGCCAATGAGAGGGAGGAAGCCTCTTCAAACGACAAAACAGAATGTCCTGAAGTCTTTAGAAAATAATAGAAGGGAAAAAATTGTGATTATGGAAGAAGGATTAATGTCAACGAGAGGAATGGGGACACTAGTATTGATATTTTTTCGTTAATTTAAATATTTATTGAGCGCCCACTACGTGTTAATTATTATTGCTTTAGGCTAGGTGTGTGTGGATGTGTGTGCTCATGCGTGTGCATGTGAGCGAGAATCAACAAAGTTCAAGATATTCTTTTCTTGAATCAACAAAGTTCAAGATATCCTTTTCTCTGGAGCTTATATTCTAATAAGGTGGTTCCCTTGATTCTTTTTACTTGCAATAACTGCAGAATAAAGTATTCATTATCCCCATTTTACAGTTTGGAATCTGAGGCTCCAGGCTTTTCAGCGATTTGCTCAAGGTCACAGAGCTAGCAGTAAGCAGTGTTATCAGGAGTCTAAGTAACATGGCTTTCTTTTTCCTTTCACTTTCACTACAGAAATGAGAAAAATGCAATCTTTGAGTTACTAAAGACAAACCTACAGGAGTAAAAAGTAAAAACTTTCACACCAACTTCCTTTCTTTACATAATTTTGAAGGGGGAAAAGACTGAACAAACCTGAATGAAATTTAAATACATTGTTCAAGATTAGCTAGCTATGAAAGAGAGGCAAATGAACATTATATCCTGAAAACTCTGAAATTATGAAATCTCATAGTTCAGATAGATGAAGAGTAATAATAAGTTTCAGTAGAAGTGATAATCGGAAAATCCCATGGACCCTTTCCAGCCCATTCAAAATAATTTCAGTGGCACTATGGAATGAAGTTACTCTACAGATCCCAAATTTGTGTGGGTCTGAATTTAGGGCCACACTGGAGGGGCCCCAAGCTGGGGTTCTTGGGAACTCCTCTCCCAGACAGAATCTTCTTTTTTTCCTGTTTTTCTCACTTTGGCATATCTTTTTTCTGCCTCCTTGCCCTTTAGTTTCTGAGTATCTTGACAAATTTCTCCTTGTCTTTGGCTAAACATGGCTTTTTAAATTATGCTTCTTTCTTCTCCCTCCCATTACTTATCCTCCCTACTGAGATTAAACTATAAAACATCATCCTTGCCAGTAGAAGGAGGTATCATATTTCTCACTAATGGATGTTTAGAAATTTTCTTTTCTTTTTTTTTCCTTGTTTTTTTTTGGTGTTAAAGTATTTGTTTGCAGAGAAACAACAGAGAAATATTGTAAAATAAAATGATTTTGTGAAAATAAGATGATACTCAATGCCAAATTAAAGGAGGTCCAGTAAAGATGAGAAAAGGATAGGTATTCACTTAAAGTAGGAGACACATTGAATATTGGCAGTGAATTCTGTACACTTCAACATTGTTTCATTACATTAGGATTTGGAAGGATGAAGGTACATCTTAATGATCTGCATGCTGCTGATAACTTGGAGCTGCATCTTCCAGGAAGATTATCTGAATAGTTGCACAGCATTTTAAGCAGAGCAGTAAATAGCAAGTCACTCTAATCACTTGCACTCTGGTCTGGCTCTGTAGTTGGAGGTCTGTCTATTCTAGGGTGGCCATGGAAACCCTGAACGAAACTAGATTGACCTTGCTTTAGAGTTGGCCTATACCAAAAATTGATATTGAGATAATCTCAGGGTTTTGGAAAAGATCACGGGAATTGCTGTGAACTAAATAGTTTCACCCAAACCTCACCTTCACCTGAACTTTTGGTCCTGGGCCCAGACCCTTACCTGTCCTCTGGGAATGAATAGTTTTTTTACTTTACATTTCTTTTATTTTCATTTTATGTAAATTTTCAGTTCTTGAAAAACCGTTTAGTAGATATTCTGTTTAATACAGGAACAGAAAAATTGATTACCTTCTTTAGAAAATAGATTTAGGCAACCTTTTCAGGTCACGCTCCTGTCTTTTAATTATTAGAAACAGTGGTTTATTCAGGAAACATTTATTTGGGACTTTTTAATAGGCACTTTATATACGGACTTCCCTCATAGCTCAGTTGGTAAAGACTCTGCCTGGAATGCAGGAGATCCCCGTTTGATTCCTGGGTCAGGAAGATCCGCTGGAGAAGGGAAAGGTTACCCACTCCAGTATTCTGGCCTGAAGAATTCCATGGAGCGTATAGTCCATGGGGTTGCAAATAGTCAGACACAACTGAGCGACTTTCATTTTCACTTTACTATGTATGCCGGAGATAAAAGCATGAAGGAGAGAGTCCCTTCCATCTAGGAACTCAAAATCTTGCAGAATAGACACCTAAACATAATTTCAAAAAAGTGTAATAAATTCTACAATAGAAGTAAGAATAGACTGCTGTGGGAACTTTGCCTAAAAAAGGCTAGAGAGACGTTTGAGCCGAGACTTAAAGGTAGAAGGGAAGAAGGGCATTTCAGGCAGTGGGAAATATGCACAAATTGGGAAACTTGAGAACATAAAGTCCGTTAAGAAGATAGTGAGAATTTCTGAGCTTCTTTAATGTAAAGGCATGTAGGGAGATAACAGGAGATTGAATCCAGAAGGTATTTGGAGCCGTAGGTCAGGCCTGGAGATGAAGATCTGTTAGATTATAGCATAGAATTTGTTAGTTGAATTTGAGGGTGAGCTGTACTGAGTCTTCCTTGCGGCACATGGGTTCTTTGTTGTTGCTCATGGGCTTTTCTCTAATTGCGGTGTGTGGGCTTCTCGTTGTGGTGGCTTCACAGGTTGCGTACACAGGCTGTAGGGCGCAAGGCCTTCAGTGGTTGTGGCCCATGAACTTGGTTGCCCCCCGGCTGTGGAATCTTAGTTTCTGGACCAGGTAGCAAACCAGTGTCCCCTGCACTGGCAGGCAGATTCTTAACCATCGGACCATCAGGAAAGTCCCCTGTTAGTTGAATATTTATTGAGAGGGATAAGGATATAAATTTGGGAACACTGTTTAAACAGCTAACCATTTATGTGAATCATGATCACAGAGAAAGACGAGAAAGGAAAGAAAATTGAAGGAGATATAGATATATGTGAGGAGTTGTTAGACTAGAAAGCAGGTGTTCATACCTTTTGATTATCAAATGTTTATTGAGGATGTACTATGTGCTAGGCACTATGCTGGGAAGAGGGGTTAAAATGGTAAATAAGATGGGAATAGTCCATGTTCTCATGATGCCTAGAGTCTGCCGGCGTGTACATCAAGTAAGAGCTGTGATGGAGAAGAGTAGGATGTTGGGAGGTACACAGGTGGGCAGCTTGCCTCTGTCTTGGAAAAGATTTCCTTGAAGAGGTAGGTTTGCTTTGACCTGAGTGGTGAGTAGAGATTAGCCATGTAAGCAGAGAGGGAAAACTGCTTGAGATAGAGGGAATAGATGTTTTTGAAAGAGACACGAGTAAGGAGCTTGTTAGTCCTGGAATTTAGGCTGTGAGGTGGACAGTAGTGCGATGAGAGGGAGAGAGAAGCAGGGGCCAGTTAATGAAAGACTTTCTTGGTAAACTGAGCTAAGGAATTTAAACTTTTCACTCAGGGCAGTGGAAAGTCACTTAAGTGTTGTAAGCACTTTTTGTTGTGGAAAAAACTTTCATAATACAAAATTTGTTTGAAACATATACGAAAGATGATAGTAAAATGAATTCCTGTCACCCAGCTTGTGCAGCTATCAATATATGGCTAATCTTGTCTTATTAATACTCCCAAAGCTCCTTCCTACCCCACTGGATTACTTTAAAGCAGATCCCAAATCTCTTATTATTTCATTTGTGAATATTTCAATATGTTTTACTGTGTTTAAGTTCCTTGATTTTTCTCAAACATTCCTTGATTTTCTCAAACCCTCACCAGTTGGTTTATTTGAGTCAGAATTCCAAACAAGAGACACACGTAAAACTGAGTCTCTTTTACTCTGTAGGCCTTCCCTCCCTCTTTTTCTTTGCCATTCATTTGTTGAAGAAAGCAAATTATTCTCTAGATTTTCCACATTCTAGATTTTGCTGAGAGTATTCTTGTGGTGTATTTAAACATGTTCCTTTATCCTCCATGTTTCCTATAAACTGATACTTAAAGCTAGAAGCTTAATTAAATTCAGCTTTTTCCCCCCACTTTGGGCAGCAATACTTTGTAGGTGGAACATATTACAAGTATCTCCACTTTCTGATAGTTTGCTTTACTCTACTTCTTTTTTAGAAAAGACCTATTCTCCTGTTTTTGCTAACCAAAAGAAATCCAAAGAGGATTTTTGCTTTTGTGGAAAATACACAAAAAGTGAAAATGGCATTCAGAGTTTTTGTTTTGTTTTTTCCACAGCGAACTGCTATAGAGTCAGTGAGCGCCCTAAGCAGCAAGAGTGACACCAGCAAGTTCCTTCCCTGGGATCTATGGGCTTCCCAGGTGGCACTAGTGGTAAAGAACCCACCTGCCAATGCAGGAGACATAAGAGATACAGGTTCGATCCCTGAGTTGGGAGGATCCCAAGGAGAAGGGTATAGCAACCCACTCCAGTATTCTTGTCTGGAGAATCCCATGGACAGAGGAGCCTGGAGGTCTGTAGGGTCACTAAGAGTCAGATGCAACTGAAGCGACTCAGCTTGCATGCATGCTGGGAACTATTAATACATAGTAGCAAGCTGCTGTAGTTTTGAACTGTGTTTGTGAGCATCTTTACTTTATCTCAGTTTATTTTGTGCATCTGTTAGCAAGGTGTATCCTAAGGCAATTGCGTCATTGCTTTATGCCATTTTGGCTTAGGGAAGGTTTCTTAGGAACAGAGGGAACCTGTACATCAAGTGGCCCATGATGTCTGGTTGTCTCTCTGTGATTTTTAAAATTAAACAATAGGTTCAGGTAAAGTTTGTATTTGGATTATGGAGAAATAGTGAAGTCCTATTGACAGGATTTCAGTGATTGGATGTGAGTGAAGGGGAAGGAGGAGTTTGATGAAATCCAGGATTTTAGATTTAGTTGAATGAATGATGATAGGGAAGATAAGTATAGGTTGGGTGGAGAATGGTAGTTGCTTTGGGGCATGTTGAAATTGTAGTAAAGATATTGCATAGTCTGGAACTTAAGAAAAAAATCTGGGCTACAGATAAATATTAGCTTTACACATATGGAGAGATGAGAGAGTGAATGAGTGGGAATAATAGAGAGCTTTAGATAGAACACTGAGAAACACCATTGGATTAGGTATCTATTGCTTTATAACAAATTGGCCATAATGATTTTAGCTGCTTAAAACAATAAACATTTATTATCTGTGACTCAGAACTTTGGACTCAAGGTCTCTCATGAAGTTGCAGTCAAGACATTGGCTATGTCTGCAGTCATTTGAAAGACTTGACTGGAGCTGGAGGATTTGCTTCCAAGATGACTCACTCTCATGTCTGTTGGCAGAAAGCTTAGTCCTTACTGGCTCCTGGAAGGTGGCCTCAGTTCCTCACCAGCTAACCTCTCTGTTGGGCTACATGAGAGTCATCGTGACAGGGCATCTATCTGGCTTCACCCAGAAGGAGTAATCCAAGTGAGAGCAAAGAGAAAGCTGAAGTGCCTATTTGACCTGGTCTGAGAACATCACTTTTGCCTTCTTCCATTCATTAGAAATGAATCATTAAGTTCAGTTCATGCTACAGGGGATGGGAATTTTAGGCATGGGAAAGAGAATTAGCCTCTGCCTTTTGAAAGGAGTGTCAATTTATGGAGGGATTTTAATCCATCACAGTCGTTTCTAAGGGATTTGGGTAGAGAAAAGAGCCTGCACAGAAGAGTGAAAAGGGACAGCCAGAGATAGCCAAGAAAAACCAGAATGTGGAGTCAAGGCAGGAACTGGCTTGAATACTGTTGAGACAATTGAATAGATGAAATCTTAAAAATACTCATTGGATTGATCAAGTTGGACATCACTGATGCCCTGAAAAAGAGAAGTTCCCATGGAGTCAGAAGTTTGGAAGTCAGAGTGGTTTGAAGAGTAAATAGGAGGCAAGAAGTAGAGAAGATGAGTTTAGATTGCTCAAGGTCTTTCATTATGAAAGAGGAACAAAGGAATATGGAACTGAGAGGAAAGAGCTTCTAAGGTAGGAGTATGCTTAAATGTTTTAGGGATGGGAAGCAGGGTATTTATTGAAGATGAGAGTAGAGTTAAGATTTAAGGAATGTAGTAAAGATTTAGATTAGTGGCCATGGGAAGTGGAAAAAGGAATAACTTGGGTCACATTCTGAGAAGGCAATGGCAACCCACTCCAGTACTCTTGCCTGGAAAATCCCATGGATGGAGGAGCCTGCTAGGCTGCAGACGATGGGGTCGCTAAGAGTCCGGCACGACTGAGCGACTTCACTTTCACTTTTCACTTTCATGCATTGGAGAAGGAAATGGCAACCCACTCCAGTATTCTTGCCTGGAGAATCCCAGGGACAGAGGATCCCAGTGGGCTGCTGTCTATGGGGTCGCACAGAGTTGGACACAACGACTTATCAGCAGCAGGGTCACTTTGAAATTAACCAGGTTGTAAGAGGAGCCTCTTGAGAAGCCTATATGCAGGTCAGGAAGCAAGTTAGAACTGGACATGGAACAACAGACTTGTTCCAAATAGGAAAAGGAGTACGTCAAGGCTGTATATTGTCACCCTGCTTATTTAACTTCTATGCAGAGTACATCATGAGAAACGCTGGGCTGGAAGAAGCACAAGCTGGAATCAAGATTGCTGGGAGAAATCTCAATAACCTCAGATACGCAGATGACACCACCCTTATGGCAGAAAGTGAGGAGGAACTAAAAAGCCTCCTGATGAAAGTGAAAGTGGAGAGTGAAAAAGTTGGCTTAAAGCTCAACATTCAGAAAACTAAGATCATGGCATCTGGTCCCATGACTTAATGGGAAATAGATGGGGAAACAGTGGAAACAGTGTCAGACTTTATTTTTTGGGGCTCCAAAATCACTGCAGATGGTGATTGCAGCCATGAAATTAAAAGGCGCTTACTCCTTAGAAGGAAAGTTATGACCAAGCTAGATAGCATATTGAAAAGCAGAGACATTACTTTGCCAACAAAGGTTCGTCTAGTCAAGGCTATGGTTTTTCAGTGGTCATGTATGGATGTGAGAGTTGGACTGTGAAGAAAGCTGAGCGCTGAAGAATTGATGCTTTTGAACTGTGGTGTACTCATGATGTACTCTGAGTATAAGTTAAATAAGCAGGGTGACAATATACAGCCTTGACGTACTCCTTTTCCTATTTGGAACAAGTCTGTTGTTCCATATCCAGTTCTAACTTGCTTCCCGACCTGCATATAGGCTTCTCAAGAGTCTTCTCCTCTTGAGAGTCCCTTGGACTGCCAGGAGGTCCAACCAGTCCGTTCTGAAGGAGATCAGCCCTGGGTGTTCTTTGGAAGGAATGATGCTAAAGCTGAAATTCCAGTACTTTGGCCACCTCATGCGAAGAGTTGACTCATTGGAAAAGACCCTGATGCTGGGAGGGATTGGGGGCAGGAGGAGAAGGGGATGACAGAGGATGAGATGGCTGGATGGCATCACCGACTTGATGGACGTGAGTCTCAGTGAACTCCGGGAGTTGGGGATGGACAGGGAGGCCTGGTGTGCTATGATTCATGGGGTCTCAAAGAGTCAGACACAACTGAGCAACTAAACTGAACTGAAGAGGAGCTAGTTGAGATTATAAAATATGATTTGTTTAGTCATGAACTGTAAGTATTTAACACTCTTTCTTGTTTTGTATTGTCTTTATGACATTTCAGAGAGAAAAGTTAGAAATAGTGAGTTAGTAAGTTGTCAGGGTCACTCAAGGTTTTCTTTAAAAGGAATCATTGGAGAAATGATGTGTTTTGCTGTTAACATGCTAGCTGGAAGAGAGTCATAGTGACTTTGCATTTCAAAAACACTGGTAATCTGAACACATTTAAATATTACTTGACAGTCCTTAGCAATGTCTGGAAGGTGATAAAATCTCTCATCTAATTCTTGGATTTTAGGTTTTTGAAGAGCTTAAATATATGTGTTTTTCTTGCAAAGATGTAAAAGAGGGAATCTCAGATTCTGCTAGAAATGTATCAGCACCACTCCCATCAAGCATTTAAAAGTGAATTTATACTTTTGTAAATAAACTTCTTGGTTATATCAAATGTTTTTTACTAAGCTTACATGGTACATATTAATAATCCAAATTAATAAAATAGCTTTAGAATTGCAAAAAGAACACAAGAAAAATTGTACCTAATCTAAATGCCCTGAAAAGAAGTATGTGGAAATTTTATGTCTTGTGGTTTCTTGAATACCCTAGTCAGCCTTAGTTTTTCTCTTTTTTGATTTTTTTTTTTTTTGGCTGTGCTGTGCATGGCATGTAGGATCTTAGTTCTCCAACCAAGGATGGAACTTGCACCCTCTAAAGTGTAAAGTGTGGCGTTTTAACCACTGGACTGCCAGGGAAGTCTCTATTGCATTCTTTATCTGTACAGCAAGCTTGTAAACTCCTTGATAGTACTACTAGCATGATAATTTTCAAGCCCTATAAATATAGTACATCATTCTCATAGTGAATGGAATGTCCAAGGCCCTTTAAGAGATGTGATGTAGAAGATTGTTTTGGAATCATTGCTTATACAGCCTTGTAAATTTTGCAAAATATACTGATAACAAATGTGTTTATGGCTTATGTAAAACCTGATTAAGCTTGTATTAATAACAATGGCTTTGTTTTAATCATCCTTACCCTGTAGAACTGTGTGGGATCTTTTGGTTAGTGTGGTACATCAGACAAGCAGTCAGTTCTTGCTTTATTGCAGGCAGTTTTGTTGATGATAGTAATTTGTAGAAGGATAGAAAGCAGAGCTATTCTTAAATATGCCACTGTTATATGTGGCAGTTGTCATAGGATTAGATTTTCAACTAGTTGTATAATGTCAGTCAGAGCTAGCTAGAACAATGCTCAAGAGAGTTAGATTAAGGACCTATTTCCTTTTACTGCTTATAGAGAAAAACAAATGGCCAGCTGAGTCTTTTTCTTCTCATTTACTATATTGTAAAGGATAATCATCTTAGACTAATTTAAACTAAAAAATTTTACTTTTTTGGTACATGATACATGGAATCATATAAATGAAATCATATTTGGGGAAAGTATTTTGAGGTATTCAAAATTATTTTTTTCCCATTCACATGACAAAGATTATTATGAATGTTAATATTCTGATTCCTGGAGTTTTTTCACATTGAGCCTTCATGCTAAATTGTCTACTTACTTAATTGAATGTATTTTATTTTAGCATTACTCTTATGGCACAGGTGGACAAATGAAATATTGGATGAATATTTGGTTTGTCATTCTGGCAGCTGCCTCTAGTCTCTTGATCTTCCTCTTTCCTCCGTCTCTCATAAATGATACCATGCTTCCCAGAGACAATAGAGTTCATTTGGTGGGAACACTCTCAACTCCTTGTACTGCCACCTATTGGTATAACTATTTTCCTGCCTATCCTTCCCTGCGTCCCTGACATAATGGAAGAAGTAATCCTTAGGTGGGCTTTCCTGGTGGCTCAGTACTAAAGAATCCCCCTGGCAATGCAGGAGATGCAGGTTCAGTCCCTGGGTTTAGAAGACCCCCTGGAGAAGGAAATGACAACCGACTGTAGTATTTTTGCCTGGAAAATCCCATGGACAGAGGAGCCTGCCAAGCTACAGTCCATGGGTTGCAAAAAGAGTTGGACGCAATTTAGCAATTAAGCAACACCACCAATCCTTGGGTGTTCTGGATTCCATCTACTCGCGAATTTTTAGAGAATCTCAGTCTATAGGTTTTTCTCCTTTTTCTGCTTTCTCCTTCCTCTCGCCCATTGTCTTCTACTTCTTTCTATGTACAGACTTTTGTTGTTTAAGAATATTTTGCAATATAACAACTAAACATCATAGTTGTAACAATTTCATATGGAAAATTTTATTACGTTTTGGGATTGCCTGTTGCTTTTCATTTTTTTGGTACAGTTAGTTTTGAAATTGGAAAGTGTAAGCCCTTCAGCTTTGTTCTTTCTCAAGATTGTTTTGGCTATTCTGGGTTTGCTGAATTTCTATATGAATTTTAGGATATACTGACTTTTTCATTAACAAATAAACTTGGGCTATATCTCTCTCAAGTTGAAAAATATCTCCGCTAATTCTATGTCCCCCTGGAAAAACCATCTTCACCTCTTCTTCAAGTTAGATAAACCTATTGAAAGAGTCTTCTACATTGTCTGTCTTTATTCATGCATTTACTGTACAGCAATCTGTTTTTACCTCCAAATTTCACTGAATATCCTAGCAGAAGTCTCCAATGAAAGCTTTGTTGCTGAACCCAGTGGGTGCTTTTAACTTTTCATTTTAGTAGCACTGTCTCTGCAGAATTTGACGTTATTACTCTTTATTTTAAATTTCAAAAAGATAGTTTCATTGCTCTTGAAGAGATGCAATATATTCTTAATTTAAAAAAAATTGAAAAAGCTTATAAAATAGAAAGAAGCAAAGTACTACCTGAAATCCTACTATCTGTGTTTTGGAGAATAGCTTTCCTAACAACTCTTTATGCTTAAATACACCTTTATGTATATTTTATATAAATGGAATCATTATATATATAATAATATACAACCCAGAAGCATTTTATTAAAAAATTTTCTATAGATATGTTGTACCATTTTGTATTGTATTTCTTCAACTAGCAAAATGAGCAAAGGATATCTTTTTTCCTTCATCCTTACTTAATGAGATCTCAGTCATCTGGCTTTGGGAGATTAAGATTCCTATGCTGTCTGTGATGCAGGAAGACAATGTACAATAATCTGTATTATTTCCCATAGTTCTGCTCAGCTGGATAGTACCCAGTCTACTTGATTAAGGGCAGTTCAAAAACCCACCCACAAACAGAAGACTCTACTTCTTAATGAGGGAGTGACAAAGTTCTAAAAGAGCTTGTAGGATGAGAAATACCATTATAGGCCATTTTTGGAAAATGCAGTGTGCCATAAGCCTCTACTATATGAATCATTGTTGTAGGTATTTTCTACTATTGTCAAATATATCGCTTCATTAAGCCTCATAACCTCTTCCATTTTTCCTTGCTACCAGTATAGCATATAAACCACCCGGGTCTGGTGCAAAAACTTCCTAAGTGTTCTCTTTGTTTCCTTTTTGCTCTCTAAAGTCCATTTTTTAATCAGTAGCCCAAGTGATTTTTTAAAAAAAGGAAAAAGGAAGATCATATTTTCCCCTGCTTAAAATTCTCTAGTGACTATAGGAAAAAAAAATTCAAACTCTTTACTATGACTTACCACCTTGTAAGCACTGAAGAATTGATGCTTTTGAACTGTGGTGGTGGAGAAGACTCTTGAGAGTCCCTTGCACTGCAAGGAGACCCAACCAGTCCATCGTAAAGGAGATCAGTCCTGAGTGTTCATTGGAAGGACTGATGTTGAGGCTGAAACTCCAGTACTTTGGCCACCTCATGTGAAGAGCTGACTCATTTGAAAAGACTCTGATGCTGGGAATGACTGAGGGCAGTAGGAGAAGGGGACGACAGAGGATGAGATGGTTGGATGGCATCACCGACTCAATGGACATGAGCTTGGGTAAACTCCGGGAGTTGGTGATGGACAGGGAAGCCTGGCGTGCTGCGGTCCATGGGGTCACAGAGTCGTACGCGACTGAGTGACTGAACTGAATTGAACGGATGGCCTTGTGATCTTTCTCCACTTAACTTTCTACAGTAAACCTTTTGCTCACCACTATATCCACTGTAGCTTTTTTTTTCCCCCTGTTCCTTGGACACCTCAAGCTTGTTCCTATCTCAGGGTCTTTGTGTATATTTTCTGGCTTCTTGGACTGATACTCTCCCATGACTGTAGCATGCCTGATTTCCCTTCTTGTTATGCAGGTCTTCATTTAGGCATCACTGCTCAGAGAAGCCTTTCCTTAACAACCTGTCTAAAGTACACCTCACTATCAGTCACTAGCACTAGCACACTGGTCTTTTTTTTTTTTTCACTTGATGGTTTAGAATATAAGCTTATTTTATTTTATTTAAAAAATTAATTTATTTTAATTGGAGGCTAATTACTTTACAATATTGTAGTGGTTTTTGCCATATATCGACATGAATCAGCCACAGGCACACATGTGTTTCCCATCCAGAACCCCCTCCCACCTCCCTCCCCATCCCATCCCCCGGGGTCATCCCAGTGCACCAGCCCTGAGCACCCTGTCTCATGCATCGAGCCTGGACCAGCGGTCCGCTTCACATATGATAATATGCACATTTCAACGCTACCCTCTGAAATCATCCCACCCTTGCCTTCTCCCACAGAGTCCAAAAGACTGTTCTTTATATCTGTGTCTCTTTTGCTGTCTTGCATATAGAGTCATCGTTATCATCTTTCTAAATTCCATATATATGCATTAGTATACTGTACTGGTGTTTTTCTTTCTGACTTACTTCACTCTGTATAATAGGCTCCAGTTTCATCGACCTCATTAGAACTGATTAAAATGAATTCTTTTTAATGGCTGAGTAATATTCCATTGTGTATATGTACCACATTTTTCTTATCCATTCATCTGCCAATGGACATCTAGGTTGCTTCCATGTCCTGGCTATTGTAAACAGTGCTATGATGAACATTGGGGTACATGTGTCTCTTTCAATTCTGGTTTCCTTGGTGTAGCACACTGGTCTTGATGTATTTTTTCATAGCATTTATTGTTAGCTGCTAAACTTACTTTGTTTTTCCTGTTTAGTGTCTGTTTCTCTCCTCTGGAATGTAAGTACTGTGAGAACAGAGACTTACCTTCATCATTTTATCTTTAGCATCTAGAGCAATGCTTGGCATTTAGTGAATATTCAGTAAATATTTATGGAATGAGCAACAGGT
Source organism: Bos mutus (assembly GCF_027580195.1). Taxonomy (NCBI): domain Eukaryota; kingdom Metazoa; phylum Chordata; class Mammalia; order Artiodactyla; family Bovidae; genus Bos; species Bos mutus. The sequence goes on along the minus strand of NC_091619.1, from coordinate 92,555,929 downwards.
GAAGTAGTTTATATATTACTTCCTTTACACATGAAGAAATTGAGACTTAAAAACTTACACAGTAGTTTCTCTGTATGTGATTAAGTCTTCTAACTCCAGATAGAATGTTCTCTCACTGAATTGTGCTAGTGTTGATATTTTAAAATGACAAACCCAAGTTATCACTAGTCTGCTTATAGGTGATAACTGAGTTACATCATTATCACAATGAAATAAACTTTCTGCATGCTGCTGCTGCTAAGTAGCTTCAGTCATGTCCGACTCTGTGCAACCTCATAGATGGCAGCCCACCAGGCTCCTCTGTCACGGGATTCTCTAGGCAAGAACACTGGAGTGGGTTGCCATTTCCTTCTCCCAAACCTTCTGCATAGGCTATTATTCTAAGGTACAGACTGCATTGATGAATCATTAAAAAGTACTGAGTCCTTTTACATCTAAGTTGAAACACCGAGGATGAATGAAAAACTCTTTCCATTCCAGTAAAGAGAAAGCCTCCTAGAGAAGGGAAAGGAGGAGCAGATACTAAGTCTTAGAATTTGTTGAGTAATGAGTTTTTTATATTCACAAAACATGACCACAGAAAGATAGTGGCACATTCCTGAACATAATTCTTTGAAATTTTCATCACCCAGAAGAGGATGAAATGTACATTTCAGATAGATGATACGTTGTGTGACCAACCCTCTGTTCTCTGCTTGCGTGTCAGCTCTTCTGCCTTCGTTTTTTGTTTTTTTTTTTTTTAACCCATTGCAAAGAGTCGGACACTACTGAGCAACGGAACAGCAACAGCAATTCTGAAGTAAAATTAGACCTAATAAAGAATGAGTGTTTTTATTCTTTAAAGTTTTATTTACTACTGAATTATAGTTGATTTACAATATTGTGCCAGTCTCTACTGTACACCAAAGTGATTCAGTTATACATATATATACACTTTTTAAAATATTCTTTTCCATTATGGTTTATCACAGGATATTGAATATAGCCCCCTGTGCTATACAGTAGGATTTTGTTGTTTATCCATTCTGTATATCATAGTTTGCATCTGCTAACCCCAAATTCCCAAGCCATCCCCCTGCAACCCCTCTCCCCCTTGGCAATCACAAGTCTGTTTAGAATGAGTGTTTTTAAATTGCCTTTTTAAAAAGTGTTTCTCCCTCCCTCGCTCACCCTGTTTATAAAAGTAAAATGTTTATCATAGATCATTAACTAATCAAGTCCTCCACAGTCTCCTAAGCCCTTTGGCACAGTTCTTGAATTCTTGACCTACTTCCTTATTCTTCCTTGTAGTCTTTTTTTGTTTTTTTTTTTCCTTGTAGTCTTGCTTTCCCTTAAGCAACAACATCTAAAAGAAATGCTTTAAGAAAATAGTTTCTTGGGCAGTATTTGAATTTATAACAACTTTCCCCCTATCTTTTGAACACATGCTGTATTTTGAGTGCTTTTCCTAGCTAATCTGGGGACCATTTTCAACAATTTATTTGCAAGAATTTGTTCTCAGTTCTAAATTCCAAATCAGAACAAGGAGCTTTTGTAGCATAACCTTATTCTAAATTGAGGCATGTAGGATGAGTCTTAGAAGTAGGACTGAGAGTTCAGATATCTGTGGTTCTGGCTAGTGTTCTTGCTAACCAGATTATTTTAGGTGTTGTACAAATTTTCCCATCTTTAAATTTTTCTAGTGCTGTTCTTGTTTTTCATCTTTTCATGATCTTACTGTCTTGGGCCCTGACTTAGTCTTTTCCAAATAAGGAGAAACACTCTTGGGCAATTTTTGATGAAAAAGTGAAGTTGAATGATAATAATGGATTATTACTGTACAGTTTGGTGGGAAAAGTACTAAATAACATAAACTTCCTGGAGTTTAACACACCCCTATCATTTCCTTCAGTCATTTTTTGTGAAATAACATTGATCACTATTTAGTATTTGGGCAGTATAAAATTCAGATTTAAATTTGAAGAAAGTAGGGAGAACCACTAGACCATTCATGCGTGACCTAAATCAAATCCTTTAGGATTCTACAGTGGAAGTGACAAATAGATTCAAGGGATTAGATCTGATAGAGTACCTGAAGAACTATGAACAGAGGTTCGTGACACTGTACAGGAGGCAGTGATCAGGACTATCCCCAAGAAACAGAAATGCAAAAAGGCAAAATGGTTGTCTGAGGAGGCCTTCCAAATGGCTGAGAAAAGAAGAGAAGCAAAAAGCAAAGGAGAAAAGAAAACATACCTATCTGAATGCAGAGTTGCAAAGAATAGCAAGGAGAGATAAGAAAGCCTTCCTCAGTGATCAATGCAAAGAAATAGAGGAAAACAATAGAATGGGAAAGACTAGAGATCTCTTCAAAAAAATTAAGAGATTCCAAGGGAACATTTCACGCAAAGATGGGTACAATAAAGGACAGAAATGGTATGGACCTAACAAAAGCAGAAGATATTAAGAAGAGGTGGCAAGAATACACAGAAGAACTATACAAAAAAAATCTTCATGACCCAGATAATCATGGTGGCGTGATCACTCACCAAGAGCCGACATCCTGGAGTCTGAAGTCAAGTGGGCCTTAGCAACCGTCACTATGAACAAAGCTAGTGGAGGTAATGGAATTCCAGCTGAGCTATTTCAAGTCCTAAAAGAAGATGCTGTTAAAGTGCTGCACTCAATATACCAGCAAATTTGGAAAACTCAGCAGTGGCCACAGGACTGGAAAAGGTCAGATTTCATTCCAATCCCAAAGAAAGGCAATGCCAAAAAGTGTTCAAACTACCTAAAAATTGCACTCATTTCACACCCTAGCAAAGTAATGCTCAAAATTCTCCAAGCTAGGCTTCAGCAGTATGTGAACCATGAACTTCCAGATGTTCAAGCTGGATTTAGAAAAGGCAGAGGAACCAGAGATCAAATTGCCAACAACAGTTGGATCATAGAAAAAGCAAGACAATTCCAGAAAAACATCTACTTCAGCTTTCTTGACTACACCAAAGCTTTTGTGTGGATCACAATAAACTGGAAAGTTCTTAAAGAATTCTTAAAGGCAGACCATCTTACCTTCCTCCTGAGAAATCTGTATGCAGATCAAGAAACAACAGTTAGAACTGGACATGGAATAATAGACTGGTTCTAAATTGGGCAAGGAGTATGACAAGGCCTATGTGGTTGGATGGCTTCACCAACTTGATGGACATGAGTTTGAGCAAATTCTGAGAGTTGATGATAGACAGGGAAGCCTGGCATGCTGCAGTCCATGGGATCGCAAAGAGTTGGACACGACTAAGTGACTGAACTGAACTGATTTTGAGGAACAAAACAAAAATAGAAACTATACATTGAGGTTCAGTATATATTGACATGCTAAGTAATTTGCAGCACTTAGGTTACTATTTAGTATTTTATGTTATGGTTAACTTTTCTTTCTTTTTTTTTTTTTATGGTTAACTTTTCTTGGAAAGGATCCAGAAACCCCCGTCATCAGAGTTGTGCTTAATTAAACCCTGTGAAATGGTTCTTGTCACTCATCTGTTGACCTGAATTTTTGACTTAAAGATAAAATTATCCTTTTTAAGAAACAGTAAAAGACCTGGGACTTTACAATTTAAGAGATCACAGATCAAAATACGAGTCTCCAGTCCTTTACCTGTAGTTCAGAAATCCCCGAGTCTCTGAATTCCAGAAGTTTTTTTTCCTAAATGTGTTATATTCTCATTTGGAAGTAAAGCCTGCCTTGAACTGTGTGGTTAATTATAATCTCCATTATGCTTAATATAAATGTATGTTGTACTACCAAAATATTAGTATGCTTGATTGTGAAATTAATTAAATGCTTAATAATCCAGACTCTGTTGCAGGTGTGTGACAGTTTATGTACTATTTGTATGGTACTTTTTGAAAATTCTGAATTTTAAAGCACATTTGAACCAAAAATCTCAGATAAGTGATGTGGACCTCTATCTGGTCTAATGACCTAGGGTTTATATGCTGGCAGTAGTTCAGAAGGCAGAGGGGGTACCACCCTCTGAAGCACTGCTGCAGTGCTTTGTGGGGTGATATTTGTGCTGATGAATTCAGAGGATCGCTGATTTGACACACAGCCTTTGTGGCTCGGAGAAACTTTGAAAGGAGACTTAAGTTAACCAGATCTGTAGTAACTGTGGTAGAAATGCATAACCTTTAGAGTCAGACCTGGATTGGAATTCTCTCTGCTGCTGCTGCTGCTAGGTCACTTCAGTCGTGTCCGACTCTGTGCGACCCCATAGACGACAGCCCACCAGGCTCCTCCGTCCCTGGGATTCTCCAGACAAGAACACTGGAGTGGGTTGCCATTTCCTTCCCCAATGCATGAAAGTGAAAAGTGAAAGTGAAGTCACTTAGTCATGTCTGACTCTTTGGGACCCTATGGACTACAGCCTACCAGGCTCCTCCATCCATGGGATTTTCCAGGCAAGAGTACTGGAGTTGGGTGCCAGTGCCTTCTCCGGAATCCTCTCTATCTACCTGTTATCTGTGAATCCATGGGCAAGTAACTTACGCCTTTCTGAGCCTTTATTTTCTCAATTATAAAATGGGTGTAATAAAAGAACCTATATCATAAGATTGGTATGAGAAGTAAATAAAATTGTATTTAATTGTGTTTAAAGCACTGCCCCAGGATTATAAGAGTTCAGTTCAGTTCAGTCACTCAGTCGTATCTGACTCTTTGTGACCCCATGAACCTGCAGCACACCAGGCCTCACTATCCATCACCAACTCCCGGAGTTTACCCAAACTCATGTCCGTTGAGTTGGTGATGCCATCCAACCATCTCATCCTCTGTCGTCCCCTTCTCCTCCTGCCCTCAATCTTTCCCAGCATCAGGGTCTTTTCAAAAGAGTGAGCTCTTCACATCAGGTGGCCAAAGTTTTGGAATTTCAGCTTCAACATCAGTCCTTCCAATGAACACCCAGGAGTGATCTCCTGTAGGATGGACTGGTTGGGTCTCCTTGCAGTGCAAGGGACTCTCAAGAGTCTTCTCCAACACAACAGTTGAAAAGCATCGATTCTTTGGCGCTCAGCTTTCTTTATAGTCCAACTCTCACATCCATACATGACTACTGGAAAAACCATAGCCTTGACTAGATGGACCTTTGTTGACAAAGCATACTTTTTAGTATGCTATCTAGGTTGGTCATAACTTTCCTTCCAAGGAGTAAGCGCTTTTAATTTCTTGGCTGCAATCACCATCTGCAGTGATTTTGGAGCCCAAAAAAGTAAAGTCTGACACTGTTTCCCCATCTATTTGCCATGAAGTGATGGGACTGGATACCATGATCTTAGTTTTTGGAATGTTGAGCTCTAAGCCAACTTTTTCACTCTCCTCTTTCACTTTTATCAAGAGGCTCTTTAGTTCTTCTTCACTTTCTGCCATAAGGGTGGTGTCATCTGCATATCTGAGGTTATTGATATTTCTCCCGGCAATCTTGATTCCAGCTGGTGCTTCTTCCAGCCCAGTGTTTCTCATGATGTATTCTGCATATAAGTTAAATAAGCAGGGTGACAATATACAGCCTTGACATACTCCTTTTCCTATTTGGAACCAGTCTGTTGTTCCATGTCCAGTTCTAACTGTTGCTTCCTGACCTGCATACAGGTTTCTCAAGAGAAAGGTCAGGTGGTCTGGTAGTCCCATCTCTTTGAGAATTTTCCACAGTTTGTGGTGATCCACACAGTCAAAGGCTTTGGCATAGTCAAGAAAGCAGAAATAGGTGTTTTTCTGGAACTGTCTTCCTTTTTCGATGATCCGGAGGATGTTGGCAATTTGATCTCTGGTTCCTCTGCCTTTTCTAAAACCAGCCTGAACATCTGGAAGTTCACAGTTCATGTATTGCTGAAACCTGGCTTGGAAAATTTTGAACATTACTTTACTAGCGTGTGAGATGAGTACAGTTGTGTGGTAGTTTGAGCATTCTTTGGCATTGCCTTTCTTTGGGATTGGAATGAAAACTGACCTTTTCCAGTCCTGTGGCCACTGCTGAGTTTTCCAAATTTGCTAGCATAGTGAGTGCAGCACTTTAACAGCATCATCTTTTAGGATGTGAAATAGCTCAACTGGAATTCCATCACCTCCACTAGTTTTGTTCGTAGTGATGCTTCCCAAGGCCCACTTGACTTCACATTCCAGGGTGTTTGGCTCTAGGTGTGTGATCACACCATCGTGATTATCTGGGTCATGAAGATCTTTTTTGTAGAGTTCTTCTGTGTATTCTTGCCACCTCTTCTTAATATCTTCTGCTTCTGTTAGGTCCATACCATTTCTGTCCTTTATTGAGCCCATCTTTGCTTATAATGTTCCCTTGGTGTCTCTAATTTTCTTGATGAGATCTCTAGTCTTTCCCATTCTATTGTTTTCCTCTGTTTCTTTGCATTGATCGCTGAGGAAGGCTTTCTTATCTCTCCTTGCTATTCTTTGGAACTCTGCATTCAAATGAGTACATTTTTCCTTTTCTCCTTTGCTTTTCGCTTCTCTTCTTTTCACAGCTATTTGTAAAGCCTCCTCAGACAGCCATTTTGCTTTTTTGCATTTCTTTTCCATGGGGATAGTCTTGATCCCTATCTCCTGTACAATGTCACGAACCTCTGTCCATAGTTTGTCAGGTACTCTGTCTATCAAATCTAAGAGTTCAGTACATGTTAACAAAAAAATAAAGTTTATTAGTGTTTAACATGTAATAATATTCATTAAGTGTATTTACATTGTGGTCACTATTGAATGAACTAATATTCAAATTTGTTAATTCATAACAAGAAATATAATTGTTAAGGCGACTGTATATTTAGGCTATCTGATTCATACATTAATACAGTCTCTGTAAGCAAGCTATATGGGATGCCAAATTTATATGCAGAAGCAGGCCAAAGAGAGCTATAGATATTTAAAGGCATCAGGCTTTGGTATCAAGATGCAATATCTCTGTGTTAGATACGTAACCTATTACAAGAACAGATCTAATCTCTTGGTCAGCAAAACATCTGACTTTCTGGTTCTAGTTCTGACCTTCCTACTGTAGTTCTTTTACTATTAATACTTTCTATACTTAGTATAATATCATAATTAGTATAATTACCTCCAGGCTGTTCCAGCTCTTAATGATGTTCTTATATATATCTCTGTTCTGTGTCTGTTTTCTTTAAAGGAAGGCAGTTATCTTCCAGGATCTTGGAAAGACCCCAGACATCATTGTCCCCTTGTATACTGATTCTGTATATTTCCCTAAAGCTCTATCCACCTGATGTGAAGAGCCTACTCATTGGAAAAGACCCTGATGCTGGGAAAGATTGAGGGCAGGAGGAGAAGGGGGCGGCAGAGGATAGTTAGATAGCATCACCGACTAAATGGACATGAATCTGAGCAAACCCCGGGAGATAATGAAGAGCAGGGGAGAAGGACAGATGAACTGCAGTCCAGAGTCAGACAGAACTTAGTGACTAAACAACAACAAAGTCTCTATCTGTAGTATGTGCGTGTATGTGTGCTAAGTTGCTTCAGTCGTGTCTGACTCTTTGTGTCCCTAGGGACTGTAATCCACCAGGCTCCTCTATCCATGGGGATTCTCCAGGCAGAAATACTGGAGTGGGTTGCCATGCCCTCCTGCAGGGGAGCTTCCCAACCCAGGGATCAAACCTGCCTCTCTTACGTCTCCTGCATTGGCAGGCGGGTTCTTTACCACTAGTGCCACCTGCTACTGCTCAACTGAGGCCTTTATATAATGTGGAGTGGGAGATGCGGGAGTTATCTGTAGTGTAAAACTTGAGGGATGAATGATGGGGAATATTCCTCAACAATCAATAATGAATATTGATTTTCATTCATCTGAAGTATTTTCAAATTTCCCTTGTTATTTTTTCTTTGAGCCATTAATTGTTTAGGAGTATCATTTAACTTCTACCTGTTTGTGGATTTCCCAAATTTCCTTCTGTTATTGAGCGTGCCTTTTAATCTGTTTTGGTCAAAGAACATACTTTGTTTTATTTATGTTCTTTTAAATTTATTGAGGCTTGTTTTATGGCTTTAACGTATGTCAGTCCCAGAGCTTCCCTGGTGGCTCAGATGGTAGAGAATCTGCCTGCAATGCAGGAGACCTGGGTCTGATCCCTGGGTTGGGAAGATCCCCTGGAGAAGGGAATGGCTGCCTACTCCAGTATTTACTCTCTCTCTCTTTTTTTTTTTTTTTTTTTTTAACATTTTATTTTATTTTCCTGTAATCCAGTATTCTTACTTGGAGAATTCCATGGACAGAGGAACCTGGCCCGGGCCACAGCCCATGAGGTCACAAAGAGTTGGACACAACTGAGTGACTAACACTTTTACTTTTCATGATCAGTCTTGGATAATGTTCGATTACATTTGCAAATAACTTCTTTTCAAGAAGTTTCTTTTGAAAGGCACAAAAGAAACATTGCACATTGCTTCTGTTCACAGCCCACTGGCCTATACCTAGATACAGCATATAGCTAGCTGCAAGAGGCTTGAAATGTAATAGTTAGCAGGGGAGCCATGTGTTCAGTTAAAATTTGGGGTTCAGTTCAGTTGCTCAGTCATGTTTGACTCTGCAACCTCATGGACTGCGGCATGCCAGAGTTCCCTGTCCATCACCAACTCCTGAAGCTTGCTCAAATTCACGTCCATTGAGCTTGCTCAAATTCATGATGCCATCCAACTATCTCATCCTCCGTCGTCCCCTTCTCCTCCTGCCTTCAGTCTTTCCCAGCTTCAGAGTCTTTTCTAAGGAGTCAGTTCTTTGCATCAGGTGGTCAAAGTATTGGAGTTTCAGCTTCAGCATCAGTCCTTCCAATGAGTATTGAGGACTGATTTCCATTAGGATTAATTGGTTTGGTCTCCTTACAGTACAAGGGACTCTCAAGAGACTTCTCTAACACCACAGTTCAAAAGCATCCATTCTTCGGCACTCAGATTTCTTTATGGTCCAACTCTCACATCCATACATGACTACTGGAAAAACCAAAACTTTAACTAGACAGATCTTTGTCGGCAAAGTAATGTCTCTGCTTTTTAATATGCTGTCTAGGTTAATCATAGCTTTTCTTCCAAGGAGAAAGCATCTTTTAATTTCATGGCTGCAGTCACCATCTGCAGTGATTTTGAAGCGCCCCAAAATAAAGTCTCTCACTGTTTCCATTGTTTCCCCATCTATTTGCCATGAAGTGATGGGACCAGATGCCATGATCTTAGTTTTCTGAATGTTGAGCTTTAAGCCAACTTTTTCACTCTCCTCTTTCACTTTCATCAAGTGGCTCTTTAGTTCTTCACTTTGTGCCATAAGGGTGGTGTCATCTGCATGTCTGAGGTTATTGATATTTCTCCTGGCAATCTTGATTCCAGCTTGTGCTTCGTCCAGCCCGGCTTTTTGCATGATGTACTGTCCATGTAAGTTAAAATTTGGGGTGGAGGATGTTAATACTGAAAGGAAGAAGAGGAGAATGGATTTGGGGGGACAGGCATGTGATAGGCAGCATTATATTGTATTTGTGGTAATTTACTTTGAAATTTTAATACAAATTGTAATCTGAATCAATAGCTTGGGGTTATCATAAGGATTAATATAAATTATTTCTTTGGGGGTGCTGAGTCTTAGTGTGGAATGTGGGGTCATTGATCTCTGTTGAGGCATGTGGGATCTTTCAGATGCAGCATGTGGGATCTAGTTTCCTGACCAGGAATTGAACCTAGGCCCCCTGCATTGGGAGTCCAGAGTCTTAGTCACTGGACAACCAGCAAAGTCAAAAAAGTGATTTTTGATTGCGTGGCTTATTATATCAGAATCCACTGCCCTTGCATTAGTAAGATATAAGAAACCAGCAAACCCAGCCACCAAATCCAACAATCTTTGTTAGTCCTGGAGCCTCTTAGAAGTAGAACACATCACCCCTGTATCTTTCTGCTTCATGGGGGATTCTGTTTTCTTAAATCGCTGAAAAGATTTTAGCGTCTGTTTTCTGAGTACCTCTCAAGGTGCTGAGCCTTGTGGCTTGGAGGCATGTTTGTGCTAACTTGCTAAAAAATACTTTTGTTACTAAGTTTGAGAACATTGTTAGCATAGCACCCAGTAGGAAGATCACCGGAGTTGGGGTTATGTTTGTTGGCTCTACCTTTCTCTCATCACTACTTGTATTTGTAAAAAAAACCCAAAGAGACAATAAGAGCATCAAAAACAAAAACAATGCCCCCTGCCAAACTTCCAAAACAAAACCCCCTGCTCTTCAGTGAATAGCATTTGCAGGTTTGCTTCAGATTAGAGGATAGCTGGAGATCACTTGCAGCTAGAACCTTCTGCCTCTCCCCTCTCCTTCTCTCAGTGTGTATGCTTTAGTTATTGCTTCCTTCATGTAGAGGGCACAAGACCTGTGGCAACTGTTCCTTAAGCTTCAAGAACATATAGGAAGGAACTCTTCTCTCAACGCCAGTAGAAAAACTCCTGTGAAAGGAGTCCATCCTGCCTTGTCCCTGAGGTCATAGGTCCTGTGATTGGCCAGCTTGGTCAGATAACCACCCCTCAGCACTCACTGTGCCTAGGGGGACTTAGTCATACCAGCTTCTTTTTGGCTACACATTGGAGTTGAGTGGCAAGAAAATGAGGGAGAGGGCTCTGTGTCATTGTGGAGAAGGAGCAGGATTCAAGGGTATCAGCACAGATATGTGGGAGAATGATTGGCAGGGCAGCCATTCCAAACTATGTCGGCCGTATCAAACTGCTATATTTTACACATGTAATTTAATTGGGTAATTTACTTGATCTCCCTGATGTCACCTTCGTTTATGTGGATAACTCTTACCAATGCAAGGTCTTGTGAGGTTTACTGTGTATGAAGTGCATAGCACATGGAGGTCATCAATGAGTGAGAGTCTGCTGCTACTGTTGATGCTGCTACTGCTTTTGCTGTATCGTTAATGTCACCATCATCCCTTTTCCCCAAGTTCTCATATTTAACTTCTGTTTTTCTATAACACACCCTTGAGAATGTTCATAAACCTTTAGCTCTCCATTAACTATTGAAGTTTAATTTCCTTAACTACTCACTGTTTCTTTCAGATCCCCCCAGGACCTGGTCCCCACATCTCCTTTTCAGCTTCATCTCTCCACCTCTCTCCACCTCCCTCTTCACACTCTGTGCTTGGGCTATAAGTCTGCACTTCTGTGAAGACCTCATGTGTGAAGTTTTCCGTACCTGTTCCTTTGCTGATGTTGTTACCTTGCTTGGAATACCTCTTTTGCCTACCTTCTCTCTCTAGAATTCTGTTTGTTTGTTTTTTTTAAAGTCCCAGGTTAAAGCTTGAGACCTGATCCCTTCTCTGTTGCTTTCCCTAATCTTTTTCAATGGCAGGGAGCATTCTGTAGTTCACAGTACTTTGTGCCTGTATGCACATAATTTATTTTTGCTCCTTTTAATTTAATTTATTTTTACAATTGTTTATGTGCTAGTCTTTTTTTTTTTTACATTTAAAAATAGTCCAGGCCAATTATTTTATAGGATGTCCCACAGTCTGAATTTGTCTGATTGTTTCCTAGTTCTGTTTGTTGTAATTATTTATTACCCCGTTTTGCCCTTTTTTTATCTACTATAATCTGATTTTTAAAAATGGAAGAGAATCAAGGATGTTTGTTACCTTGTTTGAGTTGCATTCTAACTCTCATTGGGTATTTTCAAACCTAATTATTATTTTTGTGTTTTGCTGTGACACTTTTGGAGAGAAGATAAATATAGGGTACAGTAAAAGGGCTATTAAATGCTTAGGGAATGTTTTTGTCAACTGTGTTTTTGCCAGCTATTTTGTTAGTAAAGAACTCATTTTTAACCCTGTTTATTTATTTTTATTTATTTTTAAGTTTTAAAATTCTGAAATATTTTTTTCCTTCATTTTTTAAATTTAATTTAATTTTATTTTTAAACTTTACAATATTATATTGGTTTTGCTAAATATCAAAATGAATCCGCCACACGTATACATGTGTTCCCCATCCTGAACCCTCCTCCCTCCTCCCTCCCCATACCATCCCTCTGGGTCGTCCCAGTACACCAGCCCCAAGCATCCAATATCGTGCATTGAACTGGACTGGCGACTCGTTCATACATGATATTATACATGTTTCAATGCCATTCTCCCAAATCTTCCCACCCTCTCCCTCTCCCACAGAGTCCATAGGCTGTTCTATACATCAGTGTCTCTTTTGCTGTCTCGTATACAGGGTCATTTTTAACACTGTTTAATGTTGAGAATTTTTAATAAAATGTATGAATCATGGTTATACTTGCAAGAAGACTCTCTACAGTATTTCAGTAATTTCGGAACATGAATTTCTATAGCTCACTACTGTGCTTTTTTGTTTCATTTTTTTTAGTTTTGAAGAAAGTTTGCTTTGATTTATTGTAATGTTGTTACACTGATAAGCTTACAGTCAGTGAAAGCAATGGCATAGATGTGTTAACAGCATGTTGCAGTGAGAAGGATAAGGCAGATCTTTGTGTGTAGGCAGGCAAATCTCTCTGAGAAATGATTAAATTTACTTTTTCAGCTTTATTGAGGTATAATTGACATGTAACATTATTTAAGGTGTACAATGTGATGATTTGGTATACATATATATTGTGAAGTGATTACTACAATAAGATTGAACAACACAACCACTATCACCTCTTATAGCTACCTTTTGTTTTGTAGTGAGAACTTTTAAGAGCTACTCATTTAGCCATTTTCAAATATTCAATATGTATTATTGACTATAGTCATTATGCTGTACATGAAATCCTCAAGGTATAGTTATCTTATGGCTGGAAGTTTGCCTGTGGCTCAGTACAATGGATGTAGGGCATCTGTGGTTTAAAGTGGGACAGTTTTCTTCAAAAACGTAACTCCATGATATTGACTTGTTTTACTTCTTTGTCACATAGTGGAAAAAATACCAGTTGTTGAGGTATTAAATATTTTTAAAGCTTTAGTTGTTTGAGGTTTTACTTTATTTTTTACACATGACTAAGTTAATTCTAGGAATATTTAGTGGATGTCAACATGGGGCTTATTGTTCAGAACATAGTCTTTGCTTAGCTCAGTCTAGCATCAGAAACAAAGGATAAAAATGTTTTATCAGTAAATATTTTTTGAGCACCTACTCTGTGCCAGATGCTGTTCTGAAGCATAAGTCAGTTACAGTTTCTACCCCCTAAGGAATTTGCAGCCTTGTGGGTGAGTCAAACAAGTAACCAGCCACTATAGCACAAGGTGCCAGGGTCGGGAAACATACAAGAGACTCTAGGAGTCCAGGGGTGGGAATTCTAATTAGAGGTAGGGCACTTGATGAGTGATAATCCAAGGCAGAAAATCAGAGTCAAGGATATTCTAAACTGAGAAACATTGGATGAGAAATCTCAGAGGCAAAAAAAAAAAATATGACCCATCTAGGGAGTTGCAGAGACAAAGCAGTTTTTCTCAAGATGTGTCCTCTGTTTGCTTGAGTCAGAATCATCTGGGAGTGATTCTTAAACCCACAGATTCAGGTGACTCTCAAACTCACTGAAATGTGAGAAACATATTTTAGTTGAAAGTTAAAGGATATGAAGGAAAAATGAAAATATAGTGTAATATATGCCATGTTTAAGGTACACATAAAATTCTGTGATTAGCTTTATTTGTATGAACTACTTCCTGGTGTCTCAGAATCTGCCTGCAGTGCGGGAGACCTGGGTTTGATCCCTGGGTTGGGAAGATCCTCTGGAGGAGGGCATGGCAGCCCACTCCAGTATTCTTGCCTGGAGGAACGTGGACAGAGGAACCTGGTTGGCTACAGTGCATGGGGTTGCAGAGTCGGACATGACTGAGTGACCAGGCACAGCACAAAACATTTTAAATTTGCTAATTCCTGTCTTTAAGTGATGGCTGGGTAGAGTGGGACAGGGATGGGGAAAAGGGAGGAATATTACTATAAAATGTATCTCTTTACCCCTAGATGATTCTAAAAAGTCTGTTTATCTTTTATTCATTTAATGTTTTTGTTTTTCTTTTAGTCCAAGGACAAAATGATGAGAGGCTCTCGCAGAGGATGTGTTAGACTCAGAGTGAGTATTTATTCATTTTTATGAAAACCAATTTTGACAGAAAGAAAACTATTTTGACAGATTCATGGGAATCTAAATTTAGTTTAGCTCCCTTACTTAATTGGTGGGGCAGACAAGTTTAAGGCTCAGAGGAAAAACGACTTCTCCAGGGTAACTCCAGAACCAGGGCTAGAGTTCAGTTCTTTTGGCCCATTAATTTAATGTTGTATCCATGACTTGATGCGCCTACTGATTTTTTAAATCTGTTTTGTATCCAGGGACAGGGGCTGGAAATTAAATAAGTTGTAGTGTTGGCAATAGAGTAAGCAGTAGGAAAAAACTCTGAGAAATCCCCACTTTCAGCTGTTTAATTCTTTCTGTTCAACACTATTTAATAATGGATGTTGCAGCAGTTATGTCCCTTAGAAATATAATGTGAGCAAGATATATAATTTAAAATTTTTGTTGTGTCACATTGAAAAAGCAGGTGAAATTAATTTTAATGATATATTTTGTTTATGCCAGTATATCCAGAATATTATTTGAACATGCAATCAATAAAAAAATTATTGCGATACTTTACATTCCTTTTTTTCATACTACGTCTTTGGAATCCACTATGTCTTTTGTACTTATGGCACATCGTGGTTCAGATCAGCTGCATTTCAGGTGCCCTATAGCCTCATGTGACTCAGGGCTACCTATTGGACAGTACAGGCCTATAGCTTCAAACTGTTTTTTATTTCCTGTTCAGTTTCCGCCATTGTCTGAATAGCTAAAGACAAGGAGGAATGCAGGGTTGAGGATATAGTTTCTAGTACTCAACTGTATCTAAAGAAGGGCCTCTGTCGTAAGTATTAATAGGTAAATGAGCTTCTAGTGGCATTTTCTTCTTTTGGATTCCTGTTGCTTTCTTTCTGCCATCTTTTTTTCTGTACCCTTTTGAAGATGTAAATGTATTTCATAAATATATGATTGCCTTTATTAGCAGTAGGTTATTGGTAGAAATGGGAGATAACTCTGAGAAAGAAATCAAATTCTAATGGAAAAATTTTGACACTGAGATAGGAGTTAAGTATGGTGAATTTGCAGGATGGAAATGAGACAGGCTTGTTTTGAACAGATGGTGTATATTTGACAGCATAAAGATTTTTGAAAATTCAGCTTATTGTGCTCTTGGCTATTTTCCCCCTTTCCTTTGGTTTTTGCTTTTGCCTTCTTGGTTTAATTGCTTTTCTAAGCACTTGTTATTGACCTCAGTCACCGCTCAGTCTGGTATTAACTGCTTTCTTGGCTTGAGATAGACTCAGTCAGTAGTGAGACTTTGGCAGAGCTGTAGTGAGACAGCTCTTCAGTTGAATTCAATCTGGATTGTTACATTTAATGCACATTTTTTTTCTTTTAAATATAGCTTAATTATTTATTAAACCTCGTGACTACCTTGTAGGTTAAGAAGTAGGATTTGGCCCAGTTACTGTGGAAGCCTGTCTGTGTGTCCCATTCAAATTGCACCTGCCTCCCTGTCTCCTAAAGTAACCACTCTGTTTTATAGGAACCACTTCTTAGATTTGCCTTCCTAAATTCTACATTTTATCTTGCCCATTTAAAAAATTTGATATCTTTTGTTTGCAATTTATCTGTTGAAGACTCCAGACCCTTTGACCTGGAGGAGTTTTCCATAGTGTAGGTTTTATGGATTGTGTACTGGTGCAGTTCAGCATGTTCCTGTCTCTGCTTTTCCTACGTATTGGCAGCTGATCCAGAGACTGAGTCAGACTTAGGTTTGATCCCTTTGGCAAGACTTTAGGCTGTGTTGTGTTCTTTTATTAGGAGGCAGTGTCTGGTTTTTGCTCTTCATTGGTATTAGCAACTTTGTTTTTGGCTGCAGGATGTCAATTTCCTAACCAGGGATTAAATTTGGGTCACGACACTGAAAGTTGCTGAGTCCTAACCACTGGACCACCAGGGAACTCCCAAATATTACCAACTGTTGATGCAGTACCTAGATCCATTTGCAAAATTATATTTTATCATTTTGTTTAAATTTTTATCAGAAATAATCATATAAGGAAACACTTCATCAGTTATTTGGTTACCCAGTGCTACAATTCAAATAGGATAAATAAATGCTTGATTATTTCCTTTTACTTACTGAGTGTTCATAATAATGGACTTAAAACAACACTCATATATATATATATATATATATATATATATATAAAAATGTCTGTATATACCCAAAAGAATTGAAAGCACAGCCTTGAGTGGATATTTGTATACATAGGTGCTGTTTGCAAAAGCAGCAGCACCTATTGTGAGCAACTATTGTTACTCACAATAGTCTAGACATGGAAGCAGCCCTAGTGTCCATTTGATGGATGAATGGCTAAACAAATGTGAAATATCCATAACAATGCAATAGTGTTTAGTCTTAAAAAGAAAGGAAATTCTGACACATGCTACAACATGGATGAACTTTAAGGGCATTTGCTACATAAATTAAGTCAGTCACAAAATGACAAATACTGTTTGATTCTACTTATATGAGGTACCTAGAGTTGTCAAATTCATGGAAACAGAAAATAGAATGGTGGCTTCCAGGGGTTGAAGCTAGGAGGATTAGAGATTTCTTGTTTAATGGATACAGAGTTCCAGTTTGAGAAGATGAAAAAGTTCTGGAAATGGACGGTTAGGATGGTTGTACAACAATGTAAATGTTCTTAAAAATATAAAAATGGTAAATTTTATGTTATGTGTATTTTAACAATTAAAACCATTTTTTTAATCTACAGTTTTTTAATCTACAGTTCTATAGATCAAACACCTTGGAAAGGTTCTCTCCTTGTTGAAATCATGTTAGCCAAGCCGGGCTCTCATCTGGAGGCTCTGAGGGACTACAAGGGGAGAGTCTGCTTCCAGGTTCATTCAGGTTGTTGGAAGAATTCATTTCTTTGTGATGAAAGGACCAAGGTCCTCATTTTCTTGCCAGCTGTCAGCTTGAGATCTGTGCTTAACTTCTAGAGGCTATGCATACTCCTTGTCCTGTGGCCCCTCCATCTTCAAGTCAGCATGGTGCATGGAATTCTTTTAGTGCTTTAAGCCTCTCTGACTTCTCCTTTCTGTTACCAGCTGCAGAAAACACTCTGCTTTTAAAAAGTCTTATATTATTAGAATAGGTTATACCCACCAGATAATCTCCCTTTTGCCATGTAATCACTTCAGTGATTACTCTTCCTATAACATAATCCCTACAGTAACTTCTCATCATATTTGCAGTTTCCACTCACATTCAAAGGGGAAGAGAGAAAACAGGGACGGGGTCATTGGGCAGGGTGGTATTTTAGAATTCTACCACACAGCATGACCGAGAAGAGCTTGCTGTACCTGTGTCTGAATCTTATTTTTGCTCTTTGCTTTGTTGACTGGAAGAGGGAAGCAATCAGTAATTCTCCAGACCTTAGGTTTTCTCTTCTTTTAAGTGGGGATTATAGTATCCTTGCAGAATTTTGTGAGGATTACTCACTTAATTAGGCTTTTAAT
Source organism: Bos mutus (assembly GCF_027580195.1). Lineage (NCBI taxonomy): Eukaryota > Metazoa > Chordata > Mammalia > Artiodactyla > Bovidae > Bos > Bos mutus. The sequence goes on along the minus strand of NC_091619.1, from coordinate 92,538,307 downwards.
TAGTTGTGTGTGTGTGTGTGTGTGTGTGCTGGTGTGTATGTGTGTTTTAATAGGCTTTGCGTTATTTTCAAGAAGCTGAACTACCATTTGGCTTTCTATTTAGGAAACATCTGGAGAGTTTGTTTGCAATATAGATTTCCAAGTTCCACTCTAGTGATATACTGTTTTAGAACTGGGTCTGGAACCTTTTATTTTTAAACAGTTTCTCCAGGTGATTGTTTTGTACAGCCAAGTTTGGGACCACTGGTGTGGTAGAATCAGAGAGACCTGGAGCTGAATATCATTTAGCTACACCCCTTACTGACTCTGTGCCTTTGAGCAAATTTCTTAACTTCTATGAAAATAACATCTAACTTGTAAGATTGTGAGGTTTAGCACTTATGTATGTACAGAGTTTGGCACATTGTACACATGCAGTGATAACTGCTGTGAACGATGATGGTAGTGGTGGTGGTGATGATGCACCTATCATCGAGATTCCAGAGGAACGTGACAAGCTCTCACAGATCTCTTCCTGCCTATTCATCCATCCTATCCTATGTTCTAACCACACCACACTTTGTTTCTTCAACCTTTTATCATATATTTTTCTATGTCAGGAGTATTCTGTGCCCTTATCTGGTGAGCTCATGCTTTTTTTTTTTTTAAGTTTAATAGTACAATCATGAGGCAGGACAGGACAGTTCACAGGCAGCTTCCCAAAGACAGGCCAGGTCTTCTCCCCAGGCCAGTGCACTGCCCCACAGAGCACCCAGGCAGATGGGCAGGGAGGCCCACCCTCAGTCCAGCTTCTCCAGCACAGAGAGCACGTACACTCGGCTAAGCTCGCTGCCAGAGTTGTAAGCAATGGTAGTGTTGTTCAGCAACAGGATCTGGCAGGCCAGCTGGGCCTCAGTCTTCTTCCCCAGGTAGACTGACTGTATAACAGGTCCCCATGGTTTAGATCTGTCCGTAAAGCAAGCACAGCCTGGCCGCTGGTCACCAGCAGGTTGTCTGAAATGACACTCAAGCTTGCACCACAACCCAGGTCTTGCTGAGTGGAGTAGAGCTTGATGCCTGTGCTGCAGTCCCAGATCCTGATGAGGTCATCTAGACCACGGCTGGTGGCGCAGGGGGTGGTATAGGGGAGGGAGGTGACATCTCCACGGTGAGTGAACGTGTGGCTGACCTGGCTGCCAGTCAACACGTCCCACAGGTGCATGGCCCCATCTTACCTTGCACTGACTAGCACTGTGGTCTGGTCAGTGTACACAGTCGTGATAGCCTCTGAGTGGCTTTGCAGAGTGAAGAGGCAGCCTGAGTCCTCCAGACCAATCACCCTCAGTGTGTGGCCCTGGCTCCCAGTCACACAGTGCCTGGCCTCTGCCTCCAGGCTGTGATGGGCTTCTGGTGTGCAGGGCACTGTGGGTCAGTGCTGCTGTGTCCCTGCTGCTGTACGTGGGGAATTTGGGGGACTGCCCTGCCTTGGGGCCCCTCGGAACTGCAGGAAGCTGAGGGCAGATGTGAGTCTCCAAGGAGAAGTCAAGGAAACTATTGAGCCAGGCAGCCAGTCCTTTTGTCTCCGTGTTGCCGGAGGAGACCTCCTTGCTGCTGCAGTGCAGAGTGCCCTCGATGGCCTCCCACACCTCCAGCCGACCATTGCTGCACCCACCATGATGGGATTGCCCTGAGCTCCAGGCTCCACATAGAGCCGTCTGTGCTGGGGGACCAGATGAGGAAAGGGAAGCTCTGAGAGGAGTGCCTCCCTCATCCTCAGGGCCCTGGGGCAGGGTGGGTGCAGGGCTGGTGTGTGGACAGGAGCCATTCCGAATCTCTTCCTAGTACACTGGCTGCACCAGGCGGCTGACATCATTGCCTGGGGAGTCCTGAGCAGGGCGGCAGCCCACCCAGTGCTAGGACTCAGGCTGAGTTAGCTCTGGGAGCTGCACCTATGCTGAGAAGTTGGTGTTGATCAAACAGGTGAGGTCTGACAGATCCCCAAAGAAGGGAGGCAGCGGAGGGCCCTGTGATGGTGCCGTAATGGAGGACTGTCCCCGGGCCACTCTGGCCACCCTTCCTGCTGTCTGACAGCCGTTCCCAGCTCTCTTGAGCCTCCAACACATTGCCAACACCACTGTCATGGTGCTGCCTGCCTGGGTGCCAGATGCTGGTGAGGTCATTTCCGATGTGTGCATCCCATACACACATGTGGCCTGCCAAGCAACAGCTCACCAGGAGCATCCCATTGCTGGCCAGAGACTCGATGTCCATGAGGTGCCCATGCAGCACCAGGGGCACGATCTCCGTCTCAGGTGGCCTGTAGCTGTAGTCACTGCAGGCCAGCACCCCATACCATGGGTTTGCCAGGGTCGTGCACCAGGCTACTTATAGTTACTCGGGCAGAGCATGCGGTACAGGCAGAGCAGCAGCAGCACAATGATGCCTGAGGCCTTGCTGAGCCCCACCACCTTGTACGGGGTGATGTCTCTGTGTGCATGCACCATGTCTGGCCCCTGAGGCTGGCCTCCCAGAGCCCATTCTGCCCAGACCATAGTGGAAGCCAGGGGTTGTGGGTATCCTGAGGGTGCCACCCCTCCAGAGGCCTCCGTTAGGTTTGGGGCGGGGGATGACAGGCAGCAGGTTGACGTACCTCTGGGCCAGTGTGATGATGTAGTAGCTGAAGAGTGTTGGCTAGTGGCCGAAGGACAGTTTCCTCCAGTGTTCCTCATCCTCAGGCCCCCAGGTTACTCTGGGGCTGGGCTGTCTTGGACACCCTCAGATGGACCATTGGGCCTGGGCAGCTCCCCTGGCCATGTCTGGTTCTTGGGTGACTTAGAGGTGTCAGGTGGGAAGATGGAGAAGGTGGGATCTGGGTAGTTGGAGGGTACCACATCACTAGGTACAGGCAGGGGAGCCAGGGTGCTCTCACCCAGAGAACCCTGTTCTGTCACCTGGGCAGCTAGGTCTTTGTACACCAGGATACCAGTCACAACAGTGCCAGCTGTGGTAGGTGCTGTGTTAGGCGGGTTCAGGCCAGGAAGCAGACTGCATGCAGCCTCTTGGGGAACTGCAGGTTTTGGAAGGAGAATGGTTGCAGCATGATGGTGTAGGGTGTGGACAACTGCCGCTCAAGGCGTGTTGGCCATGCCACTGGCTTAGCAGGGGGCAATCAAGCCTCAGGGGGCAGCCACTTGTTCATATCTGCCAGCTTTGTCCAGCAAATGTCAATGAACAGTGCTGAAAAACAGCGTTTGAAGGAAGAAGTCAGACACCGGCCCACAATGGCAAAGCAATAAAAACTCCTGAGTGGAAGGCATGAGGGTGAAGTAGCCAACGAGGATGATGCCCAGCTCTGTGACCATGGTTTTCATGATGGACCAGCTCTCTCTGCTTAGGCCTTGGGCAATGCACAGCTTCCTCTTGAGATCCACTGGGGTGGAGACCACTGACTTGGTGAGCACCAACACATTTTCTAGCCCAGTGATCACCACAAGGTAGGGGAAAACCTCACCACTGTTGAGGGTGGCATCAGGCCAGAGAGTGTGCAGAGCCCCACAGATGTGAGCAGTGATCCGAGTACTGTGACCATGGTGGGCAGAGCCAGCCCCCGTTTGGACTTGGCTCTGTGTATCTTGCACGTGAAGGAGAGGTAGGCCTGATGTAGGTAGGCACAGGACGATGAGCTCAGCAATGCCAGTCTCCTCCTTGAAGTGCACGTGGACCAGGCTCTCTGCCCAGTTGGGACTGGGGTGCAGGAGCATCAGGGAGGCCCGCAGACTGCCCAGAAACTTGAATGGTAGTGCTGGAAGACCAGGATGATGGTGCACGAGACCACTCTCTTCCTGGTGTAGAGGCTGTACTCACGGAACAGCCCATGGTTGTAGCAGGTCTGAGATGCCTCTCATGCAGCTGTTCAGTCAGGGTCATCCTCAGCCAAAGTCACCTTGCTTCCTTCCTGGGAAGTGACCATGGATCCGCCTGGCACACACTGGACAGCCCTGACAGTGGACACTGTCTGCACACACGAGTCTGAAGCAAGTTCTCGAAGTAGTATCCCACCGTATGTGGCAGATGGCAGGCAGGACATGGTGACCAAGCTCATCTTTTAAGAGACTTTTCAAATGGTGATTCTTCATGAAGCATTCCTGACCCACACCCTTCTAACAGATTTGATCCTCTTCCGTTTGTGACTTAAAACCATGAAAGGACTTTTACATGATATTACATGTTAAGTAGTCTGTTTTCTCTGCCCACTAGTGAGTTCACACCTAGTGTCACAAATGCATGGTACATTGTAAGTAGGTACTCAAAAAATACTTCTTGTTGATTTCATGTAATTATAAAAATAAGGAATACATTTTAGGGAATTTACCTTTACTATAGTTTATAGACAAAAGAAGTTAAACACAGTGGCATGGATGTGTTTTTTTAAAAAGAAAAGAAAAAAGCACAACACCCACGTGGTTTTAGGCCACATGAAAGAATAGGGAAAGGAACCAGTAGTTACTGAGGAAGCTCTGGATCAGTCACTGTGTTGCCAGATTTTCATTGATATCCCCATGATAATCCTCTCGGGTCAGTGGTGGTATTTTGTTTTACAAATGAGAAGATGGAGACTCACAACTTTTAGTAGCTTACCAAAGTCACATAGTTAGTAAATGGTGAATCTGGGGTTGAACTTGGGTCTGTATCATTCCAAAGCCCTGTTCAGCCCTTAATGTTACCAGGCTCCTGTTCTTCTTGACTACAAGAGTCAATAATGCAGATGCTCCAAGTTGATGCACAGAAGTGAAAAACTAGTGGAGGAAGATGGAAGTTTGGAAAACCATTTCCTTCCCATCTTTCTTTGACTGTGTTAATGTTAGAGTGTGGCCACTAGATGGTGCCCTTGCCTTGATGGAGAAGTACAATAGTCGAGTCCTGGGGTCTGATTTTTTTTTTCCCCCTTCTGGGACTCAACCACAAGCAAAGCATTAATATTTCCAGGTAACATGAAAAGTGGAGAAGTGTTAGTATTAAAGAGGCAGTGTGGGGATAGAGACAAGAACAGGTAAAAAATGAAATTGAATTCAAATCCAGATTTGTCACTTACTAGCTTTGTGACTTCAGGGAACTCATTTATTCAGTTCTGAGTCCTATTTCCTTTACCTCTGGAATGGCCTTGTGTCATTTACTCATGTAATTATGAATATCACATTAACTGATACATTAGAAAGTATCCAAACAACGTTTGGGACTTCAGTTCTTAATGAATGATAGTTACTATTGTTACTAATTACTATTGGTGAGATGAATATCAGATTCTGAGGAATTCTGCAGGGCCTTAGGAATAACCAAAGTAATCACTAAATGTATTGTGACTTTTTTTTTTTTTGGTATTGTGACTTTTTGAAAACTGTTAATCCATATGTGACTTTTTTTTTTTTTTTTTTTTTACCAATCCAGTTAAACTGAGTACTTCATTTATTTATTGTGCTTATCATCAGAGTTGATTGATTCCCTGAGGAAGGAGTCTCATATTCTCTTAGTCCATCACAAGAGAGTACAGCACTGTCCTGTGATGGGTTAAAAGTTTTAGCACTAATTTCTTTCAGTGCCTTATTTGAGTGATTCTACATTATTTTTGCATACATTAACATCTCTGGCATTGGAATGCATTTTATAATCACTGATATCTTAGCATGGATACAATTAGATAGATTAATGTATCCGGAGAAGGCAATGGCACCCCACTCCAGTACTCTTGCCTGGAAAGTCCCATGGACGGAGGAGCCTGATGGCTGCTGTCTGTGGGGTTGCTAAGAGTCGGACACGACTGAGCGACTTCACTTTCACTTTTCACTTTCATGCATTGGAGAAGGAAATGGCAACCCACTCCAGTGTTCTTGCCTGGAGAATCCCAGGAACGGGGGAACCTGATGGGCTGTGGTCTATGGGGTCGCGCAGAGTCGGACATGACTGAAGCGACTTAGCAGCAGCAGCAGCAGCAGATTAATGTATAACCCGTAAGAGTGTCCTTCTCCCCTGTCCTCTTAGATCTACATCCTGTCTGCATCATCCTGTCAGTTGTTTTCTCATTTCATTATGAAAAATTACTCTATTGATTTATGTCCTTTTTTGTTAATTCACTAGCTTTTTTGCAGGCATCATCTCTTCTCTGTGAATTTGACATTAAGAATCTCTCTCTGACTTTCTTGTACAAGATGTACATCTATTTAATCTCTTGTGATTAGTACATAGATGTCATTAATGCTATTTTCCGAATGTTTATCATATTTTATGGCTATAAATTTAAAAATAAGGTGATGAAAAAGGATGTTCCGGGAAAATAGCAAAAGAAAGCTAGGAAATAGTATTATTAATAGTATCAGAAATAATAGACTTTAAGGCTTGCCTGGATTGATTTCAGGAAGTAAATCTAAGTTTGATTCTAGGAATTATATAACCTTAATCTTCAGCTTTTAAATTAAAATTCCTGGGAATCTAATAATGAACTATTGGTGGTAAAATAAATAAATAATAGACTTTAAGAAAATGATTAGAATTGTATGGGAAAAGAGGGTACTCAAAACTCAGTGTCATATACATAACATTCTTTGACAATGGTAGAATAAATTAGAAACTCCTTAACAAAACAGTAGCCACGTGCCACCTCACATGGATACTTCTAAATAATTCATTGGTGAAGGTTGAAATTATAATGGAAATTATGAAATATTTAAACCTGAGTGACAATGGAGGGACCACATGTTAAAGCTGCATCTAAGGCAGTCTGATTTATAACCTTAAATGAATATATTATAAAATAGAGATTGAAAGTTAATGAGATAAGCATTATAGTCAAAAAATTAAAAAAGAAAAAATTAATGATAAAGTAGAAAGAGGAACAATCAAGGAAATTTTTAGGCCAGAGTCACTTATTAATATAAATGTTAAAATCATGAACAAAAAGCAGCAAACCATACCCAATAATATATAAACAAAAAGGGTTATGACCAAACAGTTTATTTTGGGAATACTATTAATAGGATTCTAATTTTGTAATTAAGATAATTTAACATATTAACTAATTAAAAAGGGAAGTTACATGACCATCTGAATAAATGGAAAAGAAGCAGTGAATAAAATGAAACATGCATTCAAGATCAGTGCCAGCTAGGAATAGGAAGAGAACATTCTTAACCCAATAAGGAGTATATACTAAAATGTTCCAGTGTGCTTAACAGCGAAATAGTAGAAGCATCTACTTTAGAATCAGCAATGAGACAAAGGTGCTTGATTTTTCTGTTTTTGTGTTTTTGAACTGTAGTGCAGTTGATTCACAATATTATGTTAGTTTCAGGTGTACACTGTAGTGATTCAGTATTTTTGCAGATTGTATTCCATTATAGGTTATTTCAAGATAATGGCTGTAATATTCTGTGCTCTGTACTGTATCTTTGTTGCTTGTGTATTTTATACATAGTAGTTTGTGTCTGTTAATCCCATACCCCTAATTTGTCTTTCCTCCATTCTCCTCCTTGATAACCACAAGTTTTCTATATTTGTGAGTCTGTTTCTGTTTTACATATACATTTATTTGAAATATTTTTAGATTCCACATGTAAGCAATGTCATACAGTATTTGTCTTTCTCTGTCTGACTTATTTCTCTAAGCATAACCCTGAGTCCATCCACTTTGCTGCAAATGGTAGTATTTTGTTCTTTTTTATGGCTGAGTAATATTTCATTCTATATGTATATGCATATATATATACATCTATATGTATATATATTGTGTGTGTGTTTATACACACACACACACATTGTCCACATCTTCTTAATCCAGCTGTCTGTTGACTGCACTTGAGTTGCTTCCATGTCTTGGCTGTTGTAGATAATGCTGCTGTGAATATTTATGTATCGTTTCAAATTAGTATTTCTGTGTTTTGTTTTTTTTTCTGGATATATACCTCGGAGTGGAATTGCTGTATTGTATAGTAGTTCTGTTTTTAGTTTTTTGAGGAGCCTCCATAACCTCCTTACTGTTTTCCATAGTGGCTGCACCAATTTATATTTTCATCAGCAGTGTACAAAGGTTTCTTTTTCTCTGCATCCTCTCCAGCATTTGTTATTTGCAGACTTTTTTGATAGCCATTTTGACAAGTGTGAGGTGCTATCTCATTGTGGGTTAGATTTGCATTTCTCTAATGATTAGCAACACTGAGTATCTTTTCATGTGCGTGTTAGCCATCTGTCTTGTTTGGGAAAAAAATCTGTTCAAGTCTTCTTTGATTGGCTTGTTTTTTTGAGTTGTATATAGAGTTGTATAATCTGTTTGTATATTTTGGGTATTAACCCCTTGTTGGTTGCATGATTTGCAAATGCTTTATCCCATTCTGTAGGTTGTCTTTTAGTTTTGTTGGCGATTTCCTTTGCTGTGCAAAAGCTTTTAATTAGGTCCCATATGGGTTTTTGGCATTTATTTATTTTGCTTTGGGAAAGTGATTCAAGAAAATACTGCTATGATTTGTTTCAAAGAGTATTCAGCCTGTGTTCTCTTCTAGGAGTTTTATGGTTTTCAGTCTTATGTTGAGGTCTTTAAACCATTTTGATTTTATTTTATTTTTTATATGCTGTGAGGGAACGTTATAATCTCACTGCTTTACATGTGACTGTCTGCTGTCCAGTTTTCTCAGCATCACTTCTTGAAGAGACTGTCTTTTCTCCATTGTGTATTCTTGCGTTCTTTGTCATTGAGTAACTGACCACAGGTTTGTGTGTCTATTTCTGGCTGTCTCTTCTGTTCCATTGGTTAATGATTGTGTTCTTATGCCAATACCTTCTGTTTTGATTACTGTGGCTATATAGTATAGTCTGAAGTGTGGGAGGTTTATACCTCCAGCTTTTTTTCTTTTTTCTCAAGATTGCTGTTGCAGTTCTGGCTTGTTGTGGTTCCATGTGAATTTTAGGATTATTTCTTCTAGTTCTTAAAAATGTCATGGATATTTTGGTAGAGATTGCTACTTCTTTATATATGGTATTCTGGAGGTCCTTGGGAATGCAATAAGATACAAAAGATGTAAGCTTTGGGAAGATGAATCAAAATTAGTGTTTGCAGATCATGTTTCTGTAACTATACTAGAAGTCCTGGCAAACACAAAAATAAGAAACAAAAGAAATCAAAGAAAAAGGATGGAAGTGAAGAATAAACATTATTGATATTTGCAGATGATATGATTTTCTACTTTTAAAAAATCCACAAAAATTTACATAAATACTGTTTAAATGTCTCGCCTTTGGGAAAGGTTTTGGATTTGAAATCAATATACAGAAAATAGTGTTCTTCTATGCAACCCACAATTTTAAAAAAGGGATTCTAATAGTAACACAAATTCTAAGTTACATAAGAATATATTTTACAAATAAATATATTCCTTTGATGGAAAAAAAAGTAAACATCATTGAAAGACTAAAGGAAGATCTGAACAGCTATCTCATCTTCCTGCTTATTAGACTCAGTATTATCTGTATGTTTGCTTTCCTTAAATTAATCTATAAATACATGTAATTTCAGTCAAAAATCTTAATCAGGCTTAACAAAGAAGTTGACAAGATGATTCTAAAAGTCATTTAAAATGGTAAAGAGGCAAGAAGAATTTGAAGAATAAGGGGTTGGGGGACTTGCCTTTCCAGATGTTAAAACTTTTTAAATAAAACTATGGTAAATTAAAGTAAGTATGGTATTGGTATAAGGGGAAATAAATAGATCAGTGGCATGGAAGAGAAAGCTTAGGAATATTTACATCTATGTAAATTTAGTGTATAACAGCATTACAAACCAGACACTATCACTCAGTAAATGAAGTTGGATCAACTGGCTGCCCATATGGAGAAAATAATATTGTTCCCTAACTCATGCTATACACAGAAATTAAAGGTATAAAATGAAATTTTATACTCATAAGAATGTATAGAAGAATGTCTCTATGATATCAGGATAAAGGAAGATGTCTTAAAAAGCAAACAATGATAGAAATGATTGTTAGATTTGACAACATTCAAATTTTAAAACCTTTCAACAGCAATAACAAAAGACTCTACAGTCAGAGAGAAGCAAGCCTTGGACAGCAGAGAAAATATTTATAGTGCATACAGTTGACAGAGGTTTAACAGACAAAAAAGAAAACCCAAAGAACACATACAAATCAGTAGAAAAGTCAAAAGAATGCCCAAAAAGAAAATGTCAAAGGATACACTCAATTCACGTAAAAGAAATAAGAATAGCAATAAAAGTGACTTGATTCTTATTCTCAGTGATTGTCAGATTCTGCATTAAAAGTTCAGTAAGATAGTATTTTGATCAGATTGCCAAGGTCTTATAAAGTCTGATTTTATCTAGTGTTGGCCAGCAATTGGGGATATAGGAACTTTTTTCTCCAGTGCTGGTGAGGGTATTAATTGGGACAACTGCTTAGGGGAGCAGTTTTATGGTCTGAGGGCTTCCCTGGTGTCTCAGATGGTGTGGGAGAACCAGGTTGGATCCCTGGATCAGGAAGATCCCCTGGGGAAGGGAATGGCTACCCACTGTAGTGTTCCTGCCTGGAGAATTCCATGGACAGGATCCTAGAGAGCTACGTATAGTCCATGGGATCTCAAAGAGTTGGACACAACTGAGCAACTAACACTTTGTAATCTTTAGTAAGATTGAAGATGTGTCTGATTCTACATAAAAATGGAAATGCCTGCCATTTGAGAGTGTTTGCTTAATATTCTCTTGCAGAAATGTTAGCAGGAAACATATACAGTGATGATTATTGTTGCATTATTGGGATAGGAAAAATTAAAAGTAACCTAAATGTTCTACACAGGGAAATTAGACATTGTGGTATACTTATATAATAGGATACTATATAACAGATAACAGTTACATGCATATTCTCAACATGGATAGCGTTTGTGTGTATATGTATTCATATGTACATACACATATATTTCTGTTCTTGACATGGAAAGTATGTATTTATTTACTCAATATGAACAAACCTCAAAATAGTATTGAGTGAAGAAAGGAAAGCAAATTGTTCACCACCCTATTGCTTTCACCAGAAAACTCAATAAATGCTTATTGAATTACTGAATGATGTTGATGCATCATTTCTTTTTTATGCAGCAGTGGCCTTGATGAGCATGCTGGACCTCCAGCTTTCCTGCTTCCCTCTGTGTTGTTGACTTTTCTCTCTCCTCTCTGAACTATGTGCTCATGTGCTCTTACAGTGCAGAGATATATCTTATTCCTATTTATATCCCCTGGCTGTTAATTGCTCCTGGCCCAGAATAGGGATTTAGTAAGTATGTTGAATTAATGAATATTGCTTATTATACCTATGCCCTATTAAGAATGAACTTTGGCTCAGGAGTTGGAAGACCTGAATTCTCCTGTCTTTTAGTTGTCAGACCTTAGGCAATATTTTTTTTAATATACTCTGAGTCTTGGTTTTCTAATTTCTAAAGAAGAGTAATACCTGTTCTGCCCAAATCTGAGAGATCATATTTATGTGTTATATTCATCTGAGATCATATAATGTGAGAATGTGAAAACGATACACGAATGTAAGACTTGAATATTTCAGCAGTGAGGGAAAATGTGCAGTTGTAGAGTCGCAGTGGGAGTAGCTGTGCTGTATATTCTTAGCACAGTCAACATTCCTTTTAGGAGCCATGTGAGCGATCTGTGTCCCAGAGGAGTCATCATTTCTTTTTTATTTTCTTTGGAGCCAGTTTACCATTCTACTTTTCTCTTTTCGACGAAGGGAGATTGGCCCTGAAATAGCCAGCGTTCTGTTTTTTCCCAAGACATGAGAGCAAAACTATCTTCTTGTCTTTGGTACCAGAACTATGATTATGTCTGAAATATGTTTGTGGATTTGGAGAAAAGAGAAGAGATGAAGTCAGGAAACTCAACTGATTTCATAACTCCATCTCCCATTACCTTCTGGAACCTGGATAGTGTGACCTGGAGCAGCAGGCACCATGGTGAGCCCAAATCCTGGCAGAACCTGAAAGGTTGATCATCTGAAACCTTCAGAAGAAAAATCATGGAAAGTCATTGAAAGATATATATGTTTATTATGTTGGCACAATGAGTCATAAAAGCAGGGATGAAGTAAAAACTTCGAAATTTTGATGAGTGAGCATAACAAAGAACTTTGCTTAATGATATTATTTCATATATGGATTAGAAAAGGGAATTTTGCTTTACTAGATATAAAGATAAATAGTATAAACCCAGATTAGGGGAGAGGAAGGATGTTTGGTGGAAGACAGCTTGGGGAAATTGGTAAACCTCAAACTGCCCAAGTATAGAATTTGATGAGAGATGAGAGGTAGGCGTGGAGCAAATCACTGAGGGAGGGTCTTTGGGCTAGGCCATGATAGACTGACCATATCCCCTAAAGCAGGACACTCCTCTAAGAATAAAAGGGGGTTCTATTCATCATTATACTAGGATAACAGGAATAAAAAAATAGCTCCAGTGCTTTGGCCACCTGGTGTGAAGAGCCGACTCATTGGAAAAGACCCTGATGCTGGGAAAGATTGAGGGCGGGAAGAGAAGCAGGCAACAGAGAATGGGGTTGTTGGATGGGCATCACTGACTCGATGGACATGAGTTTGAGCAAACTCCAGGAGATAGTGAAGGATAGGTGGGGAAGCCTGGCGTGCTGTAGTCATGGGGACTCAGAGTCAGACATGACTTAGCAACTGAACAACAGCAAACAACAATAGGAATAATCTGAAACTGTCTCAGATAAACCGGATCATACAGCGCCTTATTTCAATGTAAAGAAGAGCTACTGATACGATTACAAGGAGTGGGAGGTTAAAATAAATTTTAGGCAGGAGACTTGGACAAGTCTGAATAATAATCTTGGTTGGAACAGAAAGAGAGAGGTGGGCCATTTGCTAGATGAGGATGTATAATGGAGAAAGATTGTTGGTATTGTTTTTGTTGTTAAAGAGTGTAAAGTCTTCTCATATGTAAATGAAGTTGAGAAGGAGCCAGTAGAAAGGAAGAGGAGCTGAAGATTAGAGTCAGAGACCTGAGGAAAGGTAATAGGCACTTTTTCAATTACGACAAGTGAAAAGAAGCAAGACTGGGTATGGATGCAGATGAATCTTCAGGTAGGAGGGCATAATAGGTGTAGAGTTCCTACCTTATGACTTTTTAGGTTATTGAGGGTTCAAGGAAAGTAGAGAAGATTTTAAATAGCTACAGTGGACAATGGAAGAGAGACCAATCACAAGACAAGGATGCCCCCTACTCTCCTTGTGTTCAACATTGCCTACCACTCTAGGGTCAATCTGAAACCAGGCAGTCCTAGCCAATGAATAAAACAAGAAAAATAAATACAAAGTCTGAGGATTGGAGTAGAAGAAATAAAATTGTTATTATTCATGGCAGCTTTAATTGAACATATAGAGAATCCAAAAGAATCTGCAGATAAACTAAAGAATTGAAAAGTGAATTTAGCAAGGTTATGACTATGCCAAAGCCTTTGACTGTGTGGATCACAATAAACTGTGGAAAATTCTGAAAGAGATGGGACTACCAGACCACCTGATCTGCCTCTTGAGAAATTTGTATGCAGGTCAGGAAGCAATAGTTAGAACTGGACATGGAACAACAGACTGGTTCCAAATAGGAAAAGGAGTTCGTCAAGGCTGTATATTGTCACCCTGTTTATTTAACTTATGTGCAGAGTACATCATGAGAAATGCTGGACTGGAAGAAACACAAGCTGGAATCAAGATTGCCGGGAGAAATCTCAATAACCTCAGATATGCAGATGACACCACCCTTATGGTAGAAAGTGAAGAGGAATTCAAAAGCCTCTTGATGAAAGTGAAAGTGGAGAGTGAAAAAGTTGGCTTAAAGCTCAACATTCAGAAAACAAAGATCATGGCATCCGGTCCTATCAGTTCATGGGAAATAGATTGGGAAACAGTGGAAACGGTGTCAGACTTTATTTTTCTGGGCTCCAAAATCACTATAGATGGTGACTGTAGCCATGAAAGTAAAAGACACTTACTCCTTGGAAGGAAAGTTATGACCAACCTAGAGAGCATATTCAAAAGCAGAGACATTACTTTGCCAACAAAGGTTCGTCTAGTCAAGGCTATGGTTTTTCCTGTGGTCATGTATGGATGTGAGAGTTGGACTGTGAAGAAGGCTGAGTGCTGAAGAATTGATGCTTTTGAACTGTGGTATTGGAGAAGACTCTTGAGAGTCCCTTGGACTGCAAGGAGATCCAACCAGTCCATTCTGAAGGAGATCAGCCCTGGGATTTCTTTGGAAGGAATGATGCTAAAACTGAAAGTCCAGTACTTTGGCCACCTCCTGTGAAGAGTTGACTCATTGGAAAAAACTCTGATGCTGGGAGGGATTGGGGGCAGGAGGAGAAGGGGACAACAGAGGATGAGATGGCTGGATGGCATCACTGACTCGATGGACGTGAGTCTGAGTGAACTCTGGGAGTTGGTGCTGGACAGGGAGGCCTGGCGTGGTGCGATTCATGGGGTCGCAAAGAGTCGGACACGACTGAGCGACTGATCTGATCTGAGGAGATCCAAGGACACTATACAAAAATAAACTATTTTAATATATCAACAACTTGTAATTAGAAAATAAATTTTTAAAAGCAAGAACATTTACCATAGCATCAAAACATTAATTACTTAGGAATAAATATTAACAATAGGCTGATAAGACCTTTACTCAGAAAACTACAAACACTGAAGTAATATGTATACCCATGGCTGACTCATGTTGATATATGGCAGAAACCAACACAACATTGTAAAGAAGTTGTCTTCTAATTAAAAATAAATATTAAAAAAAGACCTAAATAAATGGCAGTCCCAGTTTGTTCCCAATCAGTATCCTAATAAGTGAGTATGTGTGTGGAAAACTTGTTCAACTGCTGACTGTAAAGCTTATAAAGGGCCAAGAATATTCACTTTTGATTCCTGTCTTAGTCAACGAAGAGACGCCAGTAGATATAGCAACTTCTCTCACCTGCCATTCTAGGGAGAACTGGCTATGACCGTGGTCGTGATGTTGATTTACAGTTAGTTTATAAAGGCCAAAAGACAAATGTTGGGGGACTTATTCCACTTGATTATTGTTGCTGTTCAGGTGCCAAGTCATGTCCGACTCTTCACGGCCCCACGTACTGTAGCATGCCAGGCTTCCCTGTCCCTCACCATCTTGTAGAGTTTGCCCAAGTTCATGTCCATTGAATTGGTGATGCTATCCAACCATCTCCTTCTCTGTCGCCCTCTTCTTCTGCCTTCAGTCTTTCCCAGCATCAGGGTCTTTTCCAGTGAGTCAGCTGTTCGCATCACTTGAAACCCAAATGTAGAGACTTCCGGATGATAACATGGGAGAATACTTTCATGGCGTTAGGATTGGTAAAGATTTCTTAAAGAAGGTACAGAAAGCACAACCATAGATGTAAAACCAATACATTTTACTATGTTAAGGTTAACTCTTCATGAAAAGACATCATTGCTGCTGCTGCTGCTAAGTCGTCTCAGTCGTGTCCGACTGTGCGACCCCACAGACGGCAGCCCACCAGGCTCCTCCGTCCCTGGGATTCTCCAGGCAAGAACACTGGAATGGGTTGCCATTTCCTTCTCCAATGCATGAAAGTGAAAAGTGAAAGTGAAGTCGCTCAGTCATGTCTGACTCTTAGCGACCCCATGGACCACAGCCCACCAGGCTCCCCCGTCCATGGGATTTTCCTGGCAAGAGTACTGGAGTGGGTTGCCATTGCCTTCTCCAAAGACATCATTATGAGAGTATAAAGGCTGGCACAAGGGTGGGAGAATATATTTCCCTAATTCATAACTAATGAAAGATTCATGTCCAGGATATATTTTAAAAAAACCTCCTACAAATAATTAGAAAATGATAGTCTAGTCTATTCAATAGACAAGAAACTTGAACTATTTCACAAAAGTCTCGCCAAATGGTCACGAACATAAAAAGATACTGAACTTTGTTGTTTTCAGGGGAATATAATTAGGACCACTATGAGCTACTAGTACTCACCTGCCAGAATGACTAACGTAAAAAAAGTGTTAGTGAAGATGTAGAACAATCGAAACTTCCATACACCATAGTTTGGAGTATTTTTGGCTCAGTGAGTACGTCAAGGGTATATCTTGTCACCCTGCTTATTTAACTTATATGCAGAGTACATCATGAGAAATGCCAGACTAGATGAAGCACAAGCTGGAATCAAGATTGCTGGGAAAAATGTCAATAATCTGACATATGCAGATGATACCACCTTTATGGCAGAAAGCAAAGAAGAACTAAAGAGGCTCTTGATGAAAGTGAAAGAGGAGAGTAAAAATGTTGGCTTAAAACTCAACATTCAGAAAACGAAGATCATGGCATCTGGTCCCATCACTTCATGGCAAATAGATGGGGAAACAATGAAAACAGTGACAGACTTTATTTTTTGGGCTCCAAAATCAGTACAGATGGTGACTGCAGCCATGAAATTAAAAGACACTTGCTCTTTGGAAGAAAAGCTATGACCAACCTAGACAGCGTATTAAAGAGCTGAGACATTACTTTGTTGAAAAAGGTCTGTCTAGTCAAAGCTATGGTTTCTCCAGTAGTTATGTATGAATGTGAGAGTTGGACTATAAAAAAAGTTGAACACCGAAGGATTAATGCTTTTAAACTGTGGTGTTGAAGGAGACTCTTGAGAGTCCCTTGGGCTGCAAGGAATTCCAACCAGTCAGTCCTAAAGGAAATCAGTCCTGAATATTCATTGGAAGGACTGTTGCTGAAGCTGAAACTCTAATGCTTTGGCCACCTAATCAGGTCATCTGAAAAGACCCTGATGCTGAGAAAGATTGAAGGCAGGAAGAGAAGGGGATGACAGAGGATGAAATGGTTGGATGGCATCACCGACTCAATGGACATGAATTTGAGCAAGCTCCAGGAGTTGGTGATGGACAGGGAAGCCTGGCGTGCTGCAGTCTTGGGATTGCAAAGAGTTGGACACGACTGAGCAACTGAAGTGAACTGAGAACTGTTTGACAGTGTCTATTAAAATTGGAGTGTGCATACCATAAGACTTAGCGAATTCATTCCTACACTGTATCTACTAGAAATATAAACATATGTGTGTGTATATATATATATATATAACACAAAAGATATGAATGACAATGTCATAGCAGCATGATTCTAATAACCTAAGACTGGAAAACAACATGAATGTCCATTTGCAATGAAATTGATAAATTGTGGATATTCCTACAAAAGAATACTATATATAGCAATAGAAATGAACAAACCATTGCTACATGTAGCCTCTTGGATGAATTTCACAAACATGTTGAGTGAAAGAAGCCAGACACAAAGGAAAATATGTGATATGAGTCCATTTGTATGAAGACGGACAAAACTACTTTTAATGTTAGAAGTAGGGATACTGTTTGACTTTGGGATGGAGGACAAGGGTAATGATTAGGAAAGGATACAAGGAGAGTGTTTCTTTATTGAGCTTGTACGGTTAAGACTTGTGTATATGTTTGTTGTTCAGTCGCTAAGTTGTGTCTGGCTCTTTGCCATCCCATGGACTATGGCACACCAGGCTTCCCTGTCCTTCACGATCTCCCAGAGTTTGTTCATATTCATGTCCAGGGAAGCACGCCAGGCTTCCCTTGTGGCTTAGTTGGTAAAGAATCTGCCCGCACTGAAGGAGACCTGGGTTCGATCTCTGGGTTGGGAAGATCCCCTGGAGAAGGGAAAGGCCACCCACTCCAGTATTCTGGCCCCTGGAGAATTCCATGGACTGCATAGTCCATGGGGTTGCAAAGAGTTAGACACTACTGAGCGACTTTCATTTTCATGTCCATTCAGTTGATCGTGCTATCTAACCATCTCATCCTCTGCCTCCCTCTTTTCCTCCTGCCCTCAATCTTTCCCAGCATCTAGGTCATTTCCAGTGAGTCAGCTCTTCATATCAGGTGGCCAAAGTATTCCAGCATCAATCCTTCCAATGAATATTCAGAGTAGATTTCCTTTAGAATCAACTGGTTTGGTCTTCTTGCAGTCCAACAGACTCTCAAGAGTCTTCTCCAGCACCATGATTCATCAGTTCTTCGGTGCTCAGCCTTCTTTATGGTCCAACTCTCACATCTGTACATGACTGCTTACCTTTCAGTATAACGTTATTTTCAAGTGATGTATGTAAAATGCTTATCATAGTGGCTGGTTTATTACTGCCAGTTCACTAACTGACAGTGTTAACTTTTTTACTATGGTTCAGTTCTCTGTAATGACTAGGTCAAGGAAAATGCTGTCCAGTAGAATTTACTGCAATTATTAAAAGTTCTGTATCTACAGTGTCTAGTCCCATAGCCTCTAGTCACATGGGGCTATTGAGTATTTGAAATATGACCGAAGAACTTATTTAAAGTTTTACTTAATTTTACTCAATTATAATTAAAATTTAAATACCTTTATGTGACTAATAGCTATCGTATTGGATATGGTAAGATATCCAGGTCTAAGGAATTGCCATGGGAATGAGTCAATGAAGGAGAATGACAATGAAGTTTATTTTAGTTGAATAATCAAGAAACTGAGAGGCCAGAGTGTCAGATGAATTGTGCATCTATACACTGAAGAATGCTCAGGGCAATGGCAAGACTGGGTTGGCATTGGAGGTGGTTAGGTAGGTTCCAGAGTCTTCAAAGAAGCATTTGGATAGAGGAGGGGAAAAGTGTAATGGACCAAGAAAGAATGCTCTTTCCCCTATGGGTTGCCAAAGATACTTGGATAGAAATGTTTCTGAAGCACAACTTAAGTAATTAAGAGTCCTTGAAAGAACAAGTTTTAAAAAGGAAGTGGTTAGGAGCAGTAGCAGTGCTTCAGAGCGGTGTTCTATGACAAAACTCTAATGTAGTAAAGAGGTATTGAAGAGCTGTGAGAGTAAAACTTGGTGCAGAGGTGGGAAGGGAAGCTAATTGCCAGGAGTAGGTGAAAGGTTAAGGTGTGGGCAGTTTTCAAAAAGCTCCTCCTGGTGAAAGCTGTAAGAAAGGAGGTGGTTGCTAGTGGGAGTGTGGGGTTTTGCTTTTGTTTAGCAAATGGTAGGAATTGAACTTGAGGAAGGACATGAAAAAGTGAAATTGCTTGGTGTTTTCTTTCAGTGCATAGAAGAAATCTTGAGGCTGAGTACCTACAGGGTCTCTGTGAGGTGAAGAAGAAGTGGCTGTAGAAATGTTGATTGGGCCAGATTTTGAACCATCTTGAATGGCATTGTGAAGAATTGTTGGCTTTATCTCATAGTTTATGGAGAGCCAAGGAAAGTTTTAAATATCTGAGGCTCCTATAAGAGCTTGTGCTTTATAAATACTATTCTGGCAATATCAAGGACTGTGGACTAAATGTAGCCAGACTGAAGACAGATTGCTTCATCAAGCAAGAAGTGATGAAAACCTGAAATAGGGCAATAACAGTTCATAGAATGAAGAAGAGTTGGGAGAATTTGACATTATAGTTTGGAAGTGGAATGAGCACAACTTGTGGTGATGGAATAAGGGAGAATAAGTGTTAGAACCTAGAGGTTTCTGAGTTGACTAGTTAACTGATGAATTTATATGAAGGGGCTAAAAAGAAAGAACCCAAGTTTGGGATGGTGGTCAGTTATTATATCTCAACAGTTGAGATATAATTCACCCATTTAAAGTAGACATTTCAGTGTTTTTGGTGCAACTACCATTACAATTTCAATTTTAGAATTTTTTTTTTGTCACCCTATAATGAAACTCACACTTATTAGCAATTACTCCTCATTTTACCCCACCTCCTTCTCCTACCTCCCAGCCCTGGGCAACCACTAACCTATTCTTGGTCTCTATGAATTTGCCTGTTTTTTCATATAAATGGAATCATACAGTATGTCCTTTGTGACAAGCTTCTTATTCAGCGTGTTTTCAAAGTTCATCCAAGTAGAGGTCTCTTTTTGCCTTGTTTTATGTATATTCATCTCTTTACATGTTTTGGCTCCTCTACTGGAGGCACTATTGTTATGTATTCTAAGCCTATATCTATTAACAGTATATATGCTGTATTTAGTTATGACTTAGCAGATATTTGCTGCATCATAAAGTTAGAAGGTTAACTCCACTAACCATGAAATTAACCTGAATGAGTTGCTCCCACACATGCTTACCCACCAAGATGTGTCTTTTTTTGCTGTCAGAATAAGTAGGTACCATGCCAAATGGTTCTGGTTCTGCCATTAACTCTGTATGACCTGGGTAAGTCATTATATTCTGGATACACTTTCTGTATCTGAAAAGAGTTATAAAAATCCCTAGTCTATATAGTACAGAGGAATAGCTAAGGTAATGCAGGTTGATGGGATTTGGATAGAATTGGGGTTCATCCAGACAGTCTCTGAGAAGAAATGAACACAGGTTTCCTCTCCTATCTAAAAGACGAGTATTCTTATGAAACTTTTTGTAAGGCAAAATGGCGAAAGCAGAAAAGCAATACCTTAGGATGCTGCTTCCTAACATATACACAAAACAAATAGAGATAAAGCCCAGATGCTCATCGATACAGTTCAAAGCTGACAACTTGATGCTGAGATGCCAAGTGTAGTTCCTGAGCGGGGAGCTTGGCAGTTCTACTCTTATTGTTTGTGGTGTGCGCTGCCTCTGTAATGGCTTAGGGCAAAACAAATGCTGAATGCTGTTTTTGCTTTTCACCTATTTTCTGGAAAATTTCCAGATTTATTTTGGTAAGTGAAAACAGGTACAGCCTTACAGTGGGGTTACATACAGTAAACCTATTGTAAGTCAAAAATGGATTTAATTCACCTAATGTACTGAATACCATGGCTTAGGCTCACCTGCCTTAAACATGTTCAGAACACTTATGTGAGCCTATAGTTGGGCAAAATCATCTCACACAAAGCCTGTTTTATAATATAGTATTGAATAGCCCCAGTATTCTTGCCTGGAGAATCCCATGGACAGAGGAGCCTGGCGGGCTACAGCTCATGGAGTTTCAGAGTCGAACGTGACCAACACACACACACATTGAATAGCTCATGTAATTTATTGAATACCGTACTAAAAACCAGAATGGTTAATTGGATACAGGAATGGTTGTCACTGTTTGTTGTGCACCCTTGTGATCACATGGCTGACTGGGAGCTGCTGCCCAGCATCATGGGAGAGTATCACCATGGGAGAGTATTGCTCGCTTGGGGAAAGACCCAAATTCAAAATTCAGAGTATGCTTTCTGCTGAGTATTTATGGCTTTCATACTTGTAAAGTTGAAAAGTTCTAAGTCAAACTATCATAAGTTGGGACGAGCTATACTAATGTAGGTCTTGTGCAAAAGTAAAGTGGCATGGGTGACCTGTAAATATTGGACTCTATTACCTGAAACTCCTGGGATAGGAGTATCCTTTTTTCACAAGATTTGGAATTTTGGCCCCTTAAGTCCTTTCAGTCCCATTTTACCAGGTCCTGGTTTTGTCAGTGGTAAACTGCTTCTTAGTCACCAACGTGGGGCGTTGTACTTGTGTCATGTTCTCTAGCTATTCTGTTTGGAATACTTAAGACCCTTATTTCTTAAGAACACTGACCAGTAGGCTCCCTGTTTTTCATAGCTTTATATTGTTTTAATATGGCTGCATATAGTTGAATACAAAAAAAAGATAAAGTTTAAAACCCACTCTATCCACCTTCCTGAAACAAGCAACTTATAACTGCAGGCCTACCTTACCCCTCTCATTTGGAGAATTGTTCATGCTTTTATTTAAAAAAACATATACTGAGTGTGTACTTGAATGCCATGTCTCAAATTAGTCCTTAGATCTCATAGCAATTCAATGGGAGAAGGCAGACATAGATGATCACAGTATGATATGGAAGTACAGTAGCAGCACACACCTGGAAGAAGCCACTGGGACAGGGTTTTGAAGCAACTGTCACCTGGTGTTTCTTTACTAATAAATATAACACAAAAGCAGCCTAATGAAAAGCACTAGTGTTCTTTAAGCCTCAGAATAACTGAGGTGACTCCCATTTTAGAGAGCAATCAAAAACTCAGAAAGGGTCAATGGCTGGGTTTTAAATAGGTTCTAGACTTAGATTCTATGTTTATCCCCTCGTCCTCACCATATCCATGCCCCTAAGCAAGAGTAGAAAGTACCCTTGCAGACTCCAACAGAGCTCTGCCACCCCCCTCTGTAAGCAAAGCTGGAGTCTCAGGTTCCCTTTTCTGTGTCTAGCCTGCTTCCAGTGTCGTCGGTGCATTGAGCATTCCAGGGCTGTAGCAGTAGCGAATATTGCTGATGTCATTGTTTGCCTTATTGGGATTTTGCTCTTTGTTTCACAGGGAGCTGTGATTGGTATAGACGATGAGGACGACAGCACCTTCACAATAACTGTTGATCAGAAAACCTTCCATTTCCAGGGTGAGCTGAAAGAAGAGATTTTTTTCTCTTCACAGTCCCAACTGCTTCTTTCCTTCTCCTTTGGGTTGTTTGCTGGATGACTAGAATGGTTTTTACAACTGATCCTGTATGAACGAGTACACAGGACCGTTCTGGATGAAGTGGTACTGCAGGTTAGGCAGGGATTTAATCGTATCTGCAGCGGATACAGATCTCTTTGAAACATCTGTGGATCTGGCTGCAGTTGGAGATTAAAAATTTAAATGATAAAAATCAGTGAAGGGAGAGAGTAATGGGCTGCTGCTGCTGCTGCTGCTGCTGTTGCTCCTGGCTTGTGTTTACAGAAGGTTGCTGATCTTCTTTATCGAGGAGTATGGCTCTCCTTCTGCATGAAGAGTCTAAAGACTGATTGTGAAGGTTGCAGTGTTTTTCCCTGTAAAACTCAAAATATAAATTAAATTGAAGCTAGTGGCAGCCTTTGGCTTAAGGTTTTGCTTTGCTTCAAGAACTACAAGTTTGCATTCATTTCATCTGCATTCTGTGTCTTGTCTGCCAGCCATCATTTCTCTGCTATTATCCTTTTTATAGTTAATAACACCAAATGCCATCTGCCACTGCTATGTTTCGGCATTGCATGCTCTGGTTCACCGGTAGAAAGGGTAAGGTACTGGATGATCATTCTCATTTCATCTTGCTTTGAAAACTCTAAACCAGCAAATAAAAGTCAGTTTTAATGATCCTGTCCTAATGTACTCTCATCTGTTAGGAGTGTCTATTAGCTTTGATACTAATGTTTTTGCTATTTTTGTCTATTGAGAGTAACCTCTATTTTATATTTAAAGCAGTCCAAGAAACTTAGAAATTGAGAATATTTGCACTTTTTCTGAACTACAAGTGACAGTGCACTGTGATAGATGCTAGGTATACCAGGATAAAAAAAAATAGTAAATCAATTTATTGTTTAAAAATGTTTTGGTTATGAAGTCTAACAGTGACCAGATATGTGAGATGTTCAGACAGCTATTGTCCTTCTGTATTAGGATAGTATATTGCAGTAATTTTTCTTCATTGTCTTGTTGGCACATAGAAATGAAAGATGCAGCTTATATATAATAAAGACAAGCCAATGTACTCACTTGTGATATCTCTAATGCTTTTAGGAAAAAGCATTCTTAGAGTATTTATTACGTTTGGTCATATTCTTTACTCAGAACTGCTTTTAACTAATACTCTCTTGAAATTTTCTACTACATTTAATTTCATAAAACATTTAAAATCTTAGTTTAAGAAAGTCCGTGGCCTTTATTTTTAGGTTAAATATGTAATGCTGCTTATCAGTGAAACCAGATAATACCCACACTGTGGAACTCTTTACTTGAATGAACTTGAATACTTCAACGTATTTTAAGTAGTAGCTGCTAGATACAGGTAAAGACTGCAGTATGAAATTCCTCTGCAGTTACTAAGAAGACATCTTCTTTGGACTTCAGAAGCTGTATTGTTTGCCTGTTTAAAGGAGAGGAGACTCAGGCCTCTAGAGTAAAGGCACCTCTCCGTTCTCTAATTTAAATTATTTATGTTAAACTGATCTTCCCTTTAACACTTCTGTATTTATGTTGTTTGCTTGTAAAACAAGTGATTCCTTTAATGAATCATTTAAATGACAAGGATAAATAAGTGTTATATGTATTTTTTAAATGGATACTTAGTTCTGAGACTGTTGGATTCATTAGTTTATTTTCTACTGTAATAGTTTTGGAAGTCTCAGACAACATGAGATTATTTGGTTTTTGTAAAGAACTCTAATATTCTTTATATTCTTGGACATAATAAGAATTATTTTGCCTTCGTAGGTCCTTGCTCATAAGTTTGCTGAAAAATTGATGAAATTTTCCATGTCTAAGGTCTTATATTCTTGATTAGAATTGAAAGCAAGTTAAGATGGATATACATTAGCATGTGTGTAAATGTGTTGACTTTTTAAAGTTTAATATAACAGAATTTTTTGAAGCAAGTGAAAAGTATCAATTGAGACATCAAGTATCAATTGAGACATCTATAAAACAAATTCTGCTTACTTTCAACTCTTAAAGGGAAAGCTAGAATTTGTTTAGATCCACTAATTTGTTCAACATCTATTTTAGATATTATTTTAAGTTCTGGGGATACAGTAGTGAACAAAATATAAAATTCCTCCCCTCTGTAGCATCTAATCTGGTAGAGGAGAAAGCCAATAAATAAGATAAATTGGTAAAATATAAGGAAATAAGACAGTGCCAAGTCCTGGCAAGAAAAAAAAAAAAATGCAGGAAAGAAGAAAATGAAATAGAAGTGTGTGTATATTTGTAGGGGGTGGCTTAAAATTTTAGATGGCTAGGGAGACTCATTGGGATGATGCCTTTCGGTGAAAGACCTGAAGGAAGTGAGGGAACAAGCTTATATGGCTTTGTTGGGGATGATGGTGAAGAGTAAATCACTCCAGGCAAAGGAAACAGTAAGTGCAAAAGGGTGTGCCTGCCGTATTTGAAGACCTGCAAGGAGGCCCGCTGTGGTTGGAGTGCGGATAATCATGGGGAGGGTAGTGTGAGATGATGTCTAAGAGGTAACATTGTATGAGGCCTTACATGGCACAGTAAGGACATTGAATTATACTGAGATAAGCCATTATAGATGATTTTAAGCAGAGGAGTGACATGATGTGATTTTTAAACAGTTATCACTCTGGGCACTGTTTTGAGAATAAAATGCAAGAGGCAGGAACAGAGCAGAGAAACTAATTAGGAGGCTAGAGTAATCCAGAAGAGAGATGATGGCGGCTCCCATGTGGTAGCAGTGGGAGTAGAGAGGTAGTGAGAGATGGTTGAATTGTGCATGTGTATTTAATCAACTCTATTGAGGTATAATTAATATGCAATAAAATGTATACTCTATAAAATTCAGTGAATATTGACAAATTTACTTACTAATATAGCTGCTACCATAGTCAAGATCTGGAACATTTCTGTCATCCAGAAGATTCTTTTATTCTTTTGTCAGTCTACACTCCAGCCCCTGGCTCCAGACAGCAACTGATCTACTTTCTATCGCTAAAGATTAGATTTTTCTTTTGGAGAGGTTCACACAAATAGAATCTTTCAGTATGTACTCTTTTTTGTCTGGCTTTATTTTAGCTCAGTATGTTTTTAATGCTTGTCCATCTTGTTCCATGTATTGGTAGTTCCTTTTATATTGCTAAGTAGTAGTTTGTTGTTAGGTATTATATTTTTTTGAAGGTTGTACTGTAGCATGTGAAAAAAAGACAGTAGGAAGACAGGATGACACCATATTTTTGACTTGAGCCAGACGGGTGTTGCCATTAACTGAAGTGGGGAACCAGTTGGGGGTGGCGGACAGGTGGGCATCGAGAGCTTAGCCTTGGACATTCTTATAATAAAGTTCTAGATGCCTATCAAATGTCCAAATGGAGATGTCAAGTAGGCAATTGAAGTGTGGCGTTTAGGAGAAAAGTTCAGGCTTTAAATAAATAATAAATTTGGGAGTCATTGGCATATAGATGGTATTTAAGCTGTGAGAATTTGGGAGGAAGTATGGAGAGAAAAGAGAAGAGGTCCAAGTAATGAACTCTGGAACACTCTAACATTTATTTAGAAGCACAGAGGAGAAGTGGAACTAGCAAAAGAGATCGAAAAGAATCAACCAAAAAAGAGGAAGGAAACCAGGTGAATGTGGTACCCAGAAAACCAAGATAGGAAGTGTTTCTTGGAGGTGAGAGGCATCAGCAACTGTGTCAAATGCTCCTGATTGAGAAAGTTGAGGGCTGAGAAATGATCACAAGATTTAACAATTAAGTCTATTGATAACCTTGAGAAGAGCAATTTAAAATTAAGAGTATAGACAGTGCTTTTAAGTTCTGCTATAAAGGGAGGGTGAGAAATACAATAGTAGCTGGGAGAGGGAAATAAGTTTTTTAAAGATAAGAGCAATAATGACATGCCATTCTTATGCTGTTGGTAGTGACTCAGAGAGAGGAAAAGTCGATGACGCAAGAGAGAAAAGGGAAAATTATTAGATCGGTGTCTTTGAGACAGCAAGACAGGATGACACCTAATACACAGGGAGGGCATTGTGTTTGGCTCAGAGCATAGACAATTCATCCATAGTAACAAGAAAGTCAAGTGTATAGTATATATGTAGACAGAATGTTATCCATCATCTTCATTTCCACTGCGGTTTGACTCTAGTTGACCTACAGGTCCTGTATCCTGAAACATATTTTGTTAATCATAAAGAGGACTGGTGCCATGAAGAGAACAAACTTTCCTGAAACAATAGATAATTTTTCATTATAATGATTCTCAGTTCTGGTAGCTTGATATTTCAGAGTAGCTACAATTTTAAAGAGATATCATAAAATTCTCAAAACAAAGTTAATTTAAATTAACTTTAGTTTTGAAAAACAAACAAACAAAACTCCTTTTCCCCTCTTTAGGTAATAATTGAAATTACAGTCCTTGCATGTTAGAGCTTTAAACAGATTTGAAACCTACAGCTTCATTATGTCATTTTTCAGAGATTAAAAAGAAAATGATTGCCAATTCATCTTTATAAACTGGCTCTTCTGATAAGAGCAAAAAATGATTCCTTTTTCTCTCAGTCAGCCAGAGTTGTTTGCATTTGGATTCTTAGCTAGACATTGTGTGGATAGCAGTTTTGGTATCCATTAGATTGGCTGTTGCGTTCAAACATTTAATGTATGAATAGTATGTGTAACTCCCTGTACTCAGAACTGTATACAGGTTAATAAGACATAAGCCAGGATGTTAGCGAGCTTGTGAAGAAGTAACTATAATGTAGTATGAAATATGCTCCAGTAGTAGAAATATGTATAGGACACTGAAATAATGGAGAGGCAAAAGAGACAGTCAGTACTTCACAAAGAGCAGAGTTTTTCTTGTTACCAAGTAATTCTTTTTAAAATAATAACAACTTAAAATTATTCTAGTTCTAAAAAATTTCAGGTTGTCTAGAATTACATAATATAAAAACTAAAAGTCCCTGTCCCCAAGCTCTGTCTCTCACCTCCCCTTCCTTGCCTCCTCTATCTGGTAGAGTTCTGAAGTCTGAAGAGAAGTTTACCAGGCGGAGGGGTGTTGTAGCATTTGCAAAGGTATGGAAATATGATGCTACCACATGTGTTCAAGAACTTTGAATGTTTGGTACCATTAGGACAATGGACAGGAGTTGAGGCAGAGGCCTACATCTAATATGAAAGGGTTTTATTTTTATCCTGAGGTCTGGTAGGAGCCAATGAAGCAGAGTTTTAAGCAGAGATTAGATAGAGTAAGACATGGTTCTCTAGATAAAGAGCCTTGATTTTTAAGGCCCTGAGTGGATTAAAGCCATTGGTAATGGGAAAGGAGAAGAGGAAAACAGACTTGAGATTTTTTTAGTAAGTAAATCTTTAGGAATTGTTGGTTGCTTGGGAAATGGGAGCTGAGAGAATGAGAGTAGTAAAGGTGTAAGAAGGATGTGGCTTACTATTTTGTTTGGATGTTATCAACATCTGAAGTAGAGAATCTAGAACAGAGATGGTGTGGGACTTCTTAAATTTGAGGTGTCTTTGGGACATACAGGTGTTGATGGTGATGCCAGTTGGGTCTAAGTCTGGGCTTCCCGGGTGGTGCAGTGGTAAAGAATCTGTTGGCCAGTGCAGGAGACACAGGAGACATAGGTTCCGTCCCTGGGTTGGAAAGATCCTGTGGAGAAGGAAATGGCAACTCGCTCCAGTATTCTTGCCTGGAAAAGTCCATGAACAGAGGAGCCTAGTTGGCTACAGTCTTTGGGGTCACAAAGAGTCAGACACAACTGAACATGCATGCCTTCCTTCCTGGGCTGAAGATGGAGATTAGTGGTTATCAACATATTACTGGAAGGTAGAATTATTAATAGAATTTAGAAAATTGAATGCTTCAGGGCTAGGCAGATATGTAAAGGAGTGAAGAGTAAAGCTGACTGAAAACTAGCGATTTGGAGAGCTTATGCCCTGTTTGAAGGGGTAGCTAGTACTTAATTCCAGACAGTTGTAGACTTTTGGTAATGCTTGTCCAATATTTTCAAGAGAAAACTGTCCGGTTTTTCAAGAGAAGCCAGAAATCCAGATTTTTTTTGTATGTGCAAGAGTTTGAATATGTGCATATTAAATCTTCCAGTTTTAAAAAACAATTACGTAGACCAATGCAATGCATCTATGAGCTAGCTAAAACCTAAATATTTTAGTCTGTGGTTAAAACTATGGTAGTGGTGGTTATGAACCTTCTGGCAGATGTGAATGAGAAGAGAGCCTCCAAACCTGGCAGTGTACTAGGGTGGGACCATCAACAGGCTCAAAGGAATGATCAGAGAGGTTGAGGTGAAAGCTACTAGCTTCAACCATATGAAAGTACATACTGTTTTTATCATTCAAAAGTAGTTACATATTGGCAGTTCATATGTGACAACTTAATAAAAGACTAAATAGACCATAATTCGTACTAATTAGAAAGATATCCAGTTATTTGAATTTTACCTTCAAAAATTATATTTATTTAATGCTTTTATATACGTATATAATGATTTATAATGTTACTGATAGTGTATTGGAATAATGGTAATGATAGCTACATTTATCAAAGGTTTATTTTATACTATTCAGAGTTTTACGTAGTTTAACCCATTCAGTTTTTATGACCTTATGAAGTAGGTACTATTATTTTTATTTTATGGGTAAGGAAACTGGGGGCCACGTACATGTAGGTAACATTAGGCAGAAATGGAATTTGAACACCAACAGTTGTGCTCTAGAGGCATTCTCTTAGATGCTACAAAAAAGTTATAGAAATTTGTCAACTAGTTTATAATTAACTTTTATAATTTTATCTAGAAAGGAATTGGTGTAAAATATAAGGAACTTCAAATTACAGTGCTGCTGCTGCTGCTGCTGCTGCTAAGTCACTTTAGTCGTGTCCGACTCTGTGTGACCCTATAGACGGCAGCCCACCAGGCTCCCCCGTCCAGGGGATTCTCCAGGCAAGAACACTGGAGTGGGTTGCCATTTCCTTCTCCAATGCATGAAAGTGAAAAGTGAAAGTGAAGTCGCTCAGTCGTGTCTGACCCTCAGCGACCCCATGGACTGCAGCCTACCAGGCTCCTCTGTCCATGGGATTTTCCAGGTAAGAATACTGGAGTGGGGTGCCATTGCATTGGCAATTGCATTGCCAATTTTAATGCAATTAAAATTTTTTGTGGTGTTCTACATGTTCCGTTGCTTAGTAGAAATAGCAGTAGTGGCAGTAACAGCTACTACTAAATATGTCTTGTAAACTAGGCACTCTGTTTAACAGGCAATGTACATTACTTCCATAATTCCTAAACTCCCCAATGAGGTAGTTATATTTCCAGTTTTAGAATCAGAAAAACTGAGTTTCAGAGAAGCTAAACGCCCAGGATTAGTAGATTGTGCCTACGTCTGTCTAGATCAGTAGCTCTTAAAGTGCAGTCCCAGGCTAACCTAACTGGCATCACCTGGGAACTTGTTGAGACCACAGAATATCAGGCTGAGCCCCAGACTTGCTGAATCAGAAACTCTGGGAATGAGTCCTCTAGTGATTCTGACACACACTGAAGTTTGGTAATCATTGATCTGGATCCAGGGTTTCGTGTTGTTATTCTGCTTTATTCTCATAACCTTATATACTAGGTGTAAGTATCCCCAAGTTATATGTGTGAAAAGACACAGAAAGTCAGGGGTCCTGGCCTTGATCTTAGATTGTTTTTTACTATGTCGGACATGACTGAGCGACTTCACTTTCACTTTTCACTTTCATGCATTGGAGAAGGAAATGGCAACCCACTCCAGTGTTCTTGCCTGGAGAAATCAAGGGATGGCGGAGCCTGGTGGGCTGCCGTCTATGGGGTCGCACAGGGTCGGACATGACTGAAGTGACTTAGCAGCAACCTACATAAACCCTGGAGGAGGGCATGTCAACCCACTCAAATATTCTTGCTTGGAGAATCCTCATGGATGGAGGAGCCTGGCAGGCTGCAGTCTATGGCATCGCAAAGAGTCGAACACAACTGAGCGACTGAGCACAGCACAGGAACCTACATTAAGGGCTTCCCTGGTGGCTCAGTCATATAAGAATCCACCTGCCAATGCTGGAGACTAGGGTTTGATCCCTGGGTCAGGAAGATCCCATGGAGAAGGAAATGGCAACCCACTCCAGTATTCTTGCCTGGGAAATCCCATGGACAGAGCAGCCTGGCAGGCTACAATCCACGGGGTTACAAAAGAGTTGGAGACAATTTAGCAACCAAACAACAGCAACAACCTACGTAGAAGGAGTCTCTTGCCTTAAGTAAACCTGGTGTGTGGAAAAAAAATCTAAATTTTTATAAGGTGAAAATTAGCAATATGTGATATTCTTTCATTATAAAATAATCCTTTACTTTCAAAGGATTTTAATAAAGGCATTCTTTAATCAGTGTGTTTTCAAAGTGATTTAAATATGAAATTTGTTTGCAGATTTATTTGGGTATACCTTTAAAGCAATACAATTTGCATAAGACAAAATTTAACAGTCTTAAACAATAAAAAGTGTTTAAATTAGAAGAACCTTTAGGAACTGTGTAAGTCTAGCAGAGTCATCTGTTGCACTGATCACTGACCTTTTCAGCTCAGTCCATTAGAGCTTGCTTATTTATTAAAATGCAAAATTACTATAAATCAGCCCAGTGGTGAAGGAAAGTGTTTAATTTAGAAATGTTATATTGATCAAGGATATTAGGGCAACCCTTACTGCATTAACATCAATCAACATGGCATGACACATCTGTATCATTAATCATTTAGAAGAAAAGACTTAACTCATAGTTGCAGGCTTGTGCTTTAAAAATAAGTTAGTCTTTTGCTTTAAAAATAACCATCTCAGCATTATCATTAGTAAACAGATTCCATTATTCTATTGATTACAGACTTAAAAAACTTTCCTTCTGTGGTTATAGTTTTTATTTTTATGTGATAACCCCTCCTCAAAACAAAATAACCGCTTATAGATTTCATTTAAGGGAAATAAATCCCCTATAACTAATTCTCTAGTTAGATGTTATAATTTCACTAGGCATCAGGAGGGGAAATGCTACTGAATTCATGTATTGGGAGTTTGTTACATTACTGTAGGAGAATTGGATCTCAGTGGTGTACCATTCTTCTTAATTTGCTTTCTGTTTGTGATCCTCCCTGAATTTCTGAAATTATATTTTATCAAAATTTAACCAATTGTGGACTATTTGGCTTACTGAATAGCCAGGATTAGTTGATATATAATTTTTTTTCTTAATTATTTACATTTTATCCCACCATTTCCTTTTTCATCATTTTTGAGTAGTAAAATTAATAACTGCTCACTGTAGAAATTTGGGGAAATAGAGTAGTATACAGCTGGTACTAATAATCGCCCATAATCATACCAGAAGATAATTATCAGTAACATGCTTATGGATTCCTTTCTGATATTTCAGTTTTTGTGTGAGAGTATATGTTTGTATGTGTGAATTGTACAAAATTGAGTCATTCCGTGTAAATAAATTTCCATACTCAATTTTAAATATTATATTATGAAAAATTTCCCATGACACTGAATGATCTAAGAAAATGTGATTTCTAATAGTTTGTGTTATATGATTTAATAAATCATACTTAACCATTCATCTGTATTGTACAGATTTTTCTCTATATTAAATAATACTGTGTTGAATATCCTCATACATAAGTCTTCAGCCAAATCTCTATTTAGCTTAGGATAGATAGATTCATAAAATAACTTGTCAGAACAAAAAACATAAATATTTTAATATTCCTGAAATACTTTATTCCTTATATAAACCTTCCCCTGTAGCTTTCAAGGGAGATTGTCAATTTATATTTCCCTTCTGCTTCATCACACCATCAGCATTTGGCATTTTAATTTTAAAAGAATACCAACCCAGTGTCCTCAAGAATAAAATGTGTTTATTTCTTGTTTGGTCAATTACTCATTCTTCTGTCCTTGTTTTTGTTGGTGGTGGTATGCTCATGCTTTTCTTATACTCTCCTTTTTGAAAGGGTAGACTCATTCATTATATCTTGCTAAGTAATCTTTTTATCTAATTTGGAACACGTTGCTGGTAGGTAGTATTGTGCAGAGTAAATGAAGATATATAAAGAAGAGCATTTCCCTGCTTTAATGTATAATGTATAACTGAAAATGTGCATGGAAGGAAACTGAGTTGAACAGACTTGCAGGGTGTAAAGGGGGTGCATTCTCACCACATACTATGAAGTCCTTATGACACCTTGACTTTTAGACATAACATTTATTCATAAAACATATTCATACATTTTGTACCTTTCTTTTAAAAATGAACGTATAGGCAATGGACTAAAATCTTAGGGGCTAAAGTCTAAGGAGTGTCCTATTGATGATCAAGATTTACTGCTTTTAGCATGCCTAATGATTTCTCAATTGATTTCTCCATTATGTTTATAAAGTTTATATTAATTGTCACCCCTATTGGCACTTTAATTTTTCTCTTTTTCTACTAATTAAAAGAATGGTGAAATAAATGTGAAATATATTAAAATAGTTGCATGAGCAGTGCTCTTCCAGTGGAGGTGGTGACGCTATAAGAACTAATTGTTGCCTGGCAGGCTTTTGCAACACACTTTTGCACTGTGTGTTGGCGCAAAATGTCCACTTGTTGCTTGATGTAAGAAAATTAAAACTTTCTCTGAGGAGTCGGTGTATAAGAAAGTACAGGTTATATGGAAGGTTGAATAGGCCAGCACTGCTTATGTAAAATGTAGTCTCATTCCTCAGGAGACTTTGGGGACTCAAAACTGACTTAGCCCTCCTCCAGGGGATTTTCCTGACCCAGGGATTGAACTCATGTCTTTTATGTCTCCTGCATTGGCAGGCAGGTTCTTTACTACTTGCTCCACCTGGGAAGCCCCATGACTTAGGGCATAGTGAGCATTAAATTATATACACTTATAAGTATAACAGGAATTCAGAGAAGGAAATTACAGTGATAGTTAGATTTTCTCTGTTTTTCAGACTTTTAATAAAAGCATTTTACATGTGCAACCTTATTTAGAAGCCTAGATGTGAGACTGAAAAAGGTATAGTTGCTCTGGTAAAAGTCAAAGGGTTGAGGGCCTACATCTGTGCCCTAGGAACTTTGAGAAAATACCAGTGTTCAATTTATTGCAGCCATTCTTTCTTTTTATTCATCCATTCATTTATTTTCATTGTCAACAAATAATTGAATGCTTATTGTATACCAGGCACTAGGCTGTTTCCTGAGCATACAGTAGTGAGCAAAGCTAAGCCCCTATCCTTAAGGGTCTCACATTTTGAAAATCATTATTCTAGAGGAATCTTCCTGCTTGCACACTTTCAGGTAGTTCTCTGACTCCAGGTTAAATATCCAAGAGTTAAAGCGGTATCTTTTAATAGTGTCTAGACTGCAGTCACCTTTTAGCTAACTCGATGGTGAACTCCCTAAGAAAATACTTACTTCTGCCAAGGTTATCTTTGGCCTTTCAACCTCCTTCACTAACACTGCATGTAGTTTATGAACTACATGTAGTTTATGAACATTCTCATGATTGTGGTGGCTTTAATCAGTGTACTCCACATGTAACATTGTTTCAGCATATAAATTCAGGTTATGTTTCACCATTGCATTTTGTTAATATTAAACTTCGAGAACCCTAAGACAATTTGACTCATACCTCTGGAAAAATAATTAGAATTCAGGTAAACTATAAAGAAGCTGCATCTTTGCTGGGTTGGTGACTTTAATGAGGATATATCTGCTTTGGATGGGACTGCCTAGTGGGTGGAATTAGTGGATCATATAAAAAAGATTT
Source organism: Bos mutus (assembly GCF_027580195.1). Lineage (NCBI taxonomy): Eukaryota > Metazoa > Chordata > Mammalia > Artiodactyla > Bovidae > Bos > Bos mutus. The sequence goes on along the minus strand of NC_091619.1, from coordinate 92,503,896 downwards.
AAGCTAAGCCCTTGTACATGGATGATTTAAGTCAAGTGGGGATGAGTGTCAATGGGATTTTTTTTTTTAAATCTTGGAGAGAGTGATTGACTAGAAATCTTTTCTGGAGGTGATTCTATTCTAGAAGTGAGCCTCTGATGAATAAAAGAAGGGAATGGAGTGGAAAGGAGCAAACATTTAGAGTGCAGTTAATGTGATGCTAGGCACCATAATCCTCATATGTACCCCCACATATCTTTGTGAGATAGGTATTTTTATTCCCATTTTATAGAAAAGAAAACTGAGGCTTGGAGAAGTTTTTATCCAAGGTACCACATATGGGAGGTTGCTGAGCCTGAATTCAGGCCCATGCTATCTTCATTATACAGTGCTACTTCTCCACAACTCTTTTCCCTTTTTACTCTTAGTCGCACTGACTTCTCTTTTCACCATGCCTTAACCTCCCTGCAGCTCTAACTTCAGGCTTCCCTGGTGGCTCAGTGGTGAAGAATCTGCCTGCTAATATAGGAGATGCAGGTTCAATCCCTGGGTCAGAAAGATCGCCTGGAGGAAGAAATAGCAACCCACTCCAGTATTCTTGCCTGGGAAATCCTTCTGTCAAAGGAGCCTGGCAGCCTACAGTCCAGAGGATCACAAAGAGTTAGGCGTGACTTAGCAACTAAACAACAACAATGCTATGACTTCAGTTCTGTTTTCTCTTCTGAATAATCCAACATTCCTACTCTGACGGTAGTTAGGGTTTTCATGCTACCCGGTGGTTTGGTTGGCATAGTTTCTCCTGTGCTCAGTGTGTATACAAGTTGCTAGTTGTCAGTTGTCATTGGCAGTGGCCCAACTGAAGCAAGGGAACTGGGATATTGGTCGAAATAGACTAGTGTGAAGCATGAGGTGAGCAGTCTGTCACCAAGTGTGAGGGAGGCTTGGAAGTGTGGCTGAAGAGAGTCTCAGGAATGTCTCTGTATGGATTTAAAGGCGGCATATCAAACACACATTGACCTGTACCCTGTTTAATTTTACTTCTATTCTGATTGCAGAGTTCTCATAATATGTCAACTGAGATAGCATGCTCAAGTTATTGAGGAAAATAGGCCAATATATCTTACAATATTTATTCCTCCTTTGCAGAGGAAGTCCTGCCTCCCTGAGAAACCTAAATGTGGAGCAGGGGGTCATCAGTAAAAGGAGGATGGTAATACCAAGCTCCAGAATTGTACTGTTAGAGAAAATGTATATAAATACTCAATATGGTGCCTGATAAATAGCAGTGCTCAAAAAATAGTAGCTGTTGTTATTATTGTTTTTTATTTTATGAAGTTGCTGATGATCATTCTGCTGCTGTTTTTGGTTTTCCCTTTTCTCCTTTTTCTAGCTAAGGGTTTGGGTTAGAGGTAACCCAAATTAGGTTTTTGAAAGTGCCACAGGCAAGAGCACGATATGAGGGATAGAAAGCTGATTCCCTGCTAGTCAGGGAGCTCTCAGTTTAGTAGGAGGAAGGACTATGGGAATATTTACTAGAAAGATGACAATGAGGATAGCAGCTTGAGCTTAACATGTGTTTTCTCATTTCCCTCTTTTAACAACCCTAAGAAATAGTTTTGAGGAAACTGAGGCACAAAGTGCTAAATCACTTATCCAAGTGATTTAGTTTGAAACAGCTAGTTACAGTGCAATGTAAAAGTGATAGAGATGTACTGAGATGTAGAAAAGAGAACTGATGGAGGCAGGAAGACGTCACAGAAGAGATGGTTTTGATACGGATTTTGAAGGATGGAAAATACTTCAAATGAGATGTAGTCAGGCAGGAAGAGAAAAGAAAGAACATTTACCAAACTTCACAGAAAGAAAGGAGAAGCACGTTCCAGATAAAGGGAAAGTATGTGTACAAGCTTGGAAGGATGAAAAAGAAATGTAGGAAGTGCAGTACATTTGAGAATACATTGGAGGTGAGGAAAAGGAGCTTGAGTTCTGTTTGGAACTAGATAGATCATCAAAGGTCTCATACACCAGAATGATAAACTAAAACCCCTTTTCTATAAGTTAGCGAGAAACATCAGTTATTTTAGTCATGGAAATGTCATGATCCCTTTTGGTGGCTTAGAAGGAACACTGGGAGCTGTTTGTGGAATGCTTTGAAGAGAAGTGAGATTGGAGGCAGGATGCCTGGTTTGGAGCTTACTGCAGAGGTTCTGGTAGGAGGTGATGGGGTCTTGAACAAAGGCAATAAGAGTGCCCCAGAGAGGATAAACACAGAAAAATGGATATGACAGGCAGATTTTGGTGACCATTTCTAAGAAGATAGGGGGAAAGGAGTGCAGAATTATCCCAGGCTTTCTGACAGAGTGATGGGAGGATGGCAGCACTGTTCTTTCAGATGTATTAAGGACTGTGTCTTTTTCACTGCAGTGTCCCCAGTGCCTACCTGCTGTGGACACATATGCCCTCAATGCACACACACACACACACATATATATATATTTTTTTTTTTCAATGAAAACGTAATTTTGGACTATGTCAGGGTAAATGCAATTGTTTAAGAAAAACAGGTGATATTCTCCCACTGAAGGAAGCCTCAGGGCTTCAGATCCCTGAGAAAAATAGTCTTCAATTAAGAAGTATCAGAAGGTCAGCAACTTAGGCTTGGAAAGAAGTGCTTACACCTGGGGATCAGTATCTGACTTATACTAGAACACAGTGTACTCTGATTTGTTAATGGGAAGACCACAAGTAGAATACGACTGAAGTATATAAATTAATTCTTGACCATGTTCTCTGTGTGGAAGTTTCTAGCCATCTTGCAGCACTTTTGAATGTGAACTAACTGGAGTCCTTTCCTTTCAGGAATCTAAATTTTTAGGCTAGTGAAATAAGTCAGGGTAGTGCCATAAATGTAATATTTTACTAATATGAACAGGTTAGTTCATGGTAGACAGAGAGAAGCAAATCTGAATTATAGGCTATCTGAAAAGAAATGCCCTTTTCTAGCTTTATCTGTGGACACTAGAATTAAGCTAACGTTGTATGATGTATTTTTTTAGCATGTTTATCATCATTAAGAATTTCTTCTATTGTTATTTGCACTTTGTACTTAGTGAGTCGGTTTAAGCATAGTGATTTGGTATAAATCATTTAAGTCCTAAATTGTAGGTAGGGCTGAATCAATGACATGTTACTATATCTAGACTGTGTTTTGTCAGCGTTAAATCATGTGAGATGCACTGAGGTTATGCAAGTTTATATTGCAGTCTTGGTCTGGAAATATATACTTTCCTAAAGAAAGGTCAGGATATTATATTAAGAGCTTACAGCTAAATATAGAGAAGGAAGGAAGTAACTTATTGATAGCTTTGTGCCCTGAGCAGATTTCCTTGGAGAGTTACTGGGGACAAAGAGTGAAGCCTTCAGAAAGGTTGTTCACTGGGAATATTTTGAAGATTATAATGCAGCAGTGTTTCTACTGTACTTTATGTACTGAAGACCTATTTGCATATATATTACATTTTTTTCTTTTGGCCACGCTGTGCAGCCTGCAGGATCTTAGTTCCCCATCCAGGGATTGAACTCACGTCCTCAGCAGTGAAAGTGCAGAGTCTTGACCCCTGGACCTCCAGGGAATTCCCTATATATTTTGTTTAAGTCTAAAGGGTCTCCCTATCCTCTCTGTATAAGGAATAATACCTGTCTTCAGAAAACTCTCTTTAAAGTAACATAATCATATAAACATAATAAAATAACATAAAGTAACATAATAGTTTCTTCTTAGATTGATTCTGTCACTTTGTTAGGCCACACCTATTTTGGCCTTGTTTACCCCATGGACAGAGGTACCTGGCAGGCTACAGTCCATGGGGTTGCAAAGAGTTGGACACGACTGAGTGACTCAGCACAGCACTTTGGAAGTAGACAAAAGAATTAGGTAGCAAATTCTCTTTTATTATATATATATTTTTTACTTGCCCTGCTTTCATTTTCTTCCTGAATTTTCTAACATGTATTAACTTTCCCCCTCTCTTTCCTTTCATTGCCTAATTCAAAAGTTGAGTGATTCTGTAACAGCATTCTTTTTTTCTGAATAACTCTTAACTTTGGTAGTCAGTGAAAGTATTTTTGACATTCTTTCCAGTTGACCCTTGAACAAGATATGGGGTAGGTGTCCTGGTCCACTGAGCAGTTGAAAATCTACCTACAATTTCTAGCCAACCCTTTGTATCTGTGGTTCCTCTATATCTGTCCTCCCAAATCTGGATTTAAACAGCCATGATTTGTGTAGTACTACAGTATTTACTGTTTAAAAATTCATGTAGAAGTAGACCCATGCAGTTCAAACCCATATTATTTAAGAGTCAAACTGTATTTATCCTCATGAACTAGTAGTTGGCTTCAACTTCTCAAAATTGCCTCCTTCCATCCCTCTCTGAAAGTGCTGCATTCAGTATATCAACAAATTTGGAAAACTCAGAAGGGGCCACAGGACTGGAAAAAGTCAGTTTTCATTCCAGTCCTAAAGAAAGGCAATGCCAATGAATGCTCAAACTACTGCGCAATCACAGTCATCTCACACGCTAGAAAAGTAATGCTCAGAATTCTCCAAATCAGGCTTCAACAATAGGTGAACAATACGTGAACCGTGAGCTTCCAGATGTTCAAGCTGGTTTTAGAAAAGGCAGAGGAACCAGAGATCAAATTGCCAACATCCGCTGGATCATCAGAAAAGCAAGAGAGTTCCAGAAAAACATCTATTTCTGCTTTATTGACTATGCCAAAGCCTTTGACTGTGTGGATCACAATAAGCTGTGGAAAATTCTAAAAGAGATGAGAATACCAGATCACCTGACATGCCTCTTGAGAAACTTGTATGCAGGTCAGGAAGCAACAGTTAGAACTGGACATGGAACAACAGACTGGTTCCAAATAGGAAAAGGCGTATGTCAAGGCTGTATGTTGTCACCCTGCTTATTTAACTTCTATGCAGAGTACATCATGAGAAACGCTGGGCTGGAAGAAGCACAAGCTGGAATCAAGATTGCTGGGAGAAATATCAATAATCTCAGATATGTACACAACCCCACCCTTATGGCAGAAAGTGAAGAAGAACTAAAGAGCCTCTTGATGAAAGTGAAAGTGGAGAGTGAAAAAGTTGGCTTAAAGCTCTACATTCAGAAAACAAAGATCATGGCATCTGGTCCCATCACTTCATGGCAAATAGATGGGGAAACAATGACAGACTTTATTTTAGGGGGCTCCAAAATCACTGCAGATGATGACTGCAGCCTTGAAATTAAAAGATGCTTACTCCTTGGAAGAAAAGTTATGACCAACCTAGACAGCATGTTAAAAAGCAGAAACATTACTTTGCCAACAAAGGTCCATCTAGTCAAGGCTGTGGTTTTTCCAGTAGTCATGTATGGATGTGAGAGTTGGACCATAAAGAAAGCTGCTGCTGCTGCTGCTGTTAAGTCACTTCAGTCGTGTCTGACTCTGTGTGACCCCATAGACGGCAGCCCACCAGGCTCCTCTGTCCACAGGACTCTCTAGGCAAGAATACTGGAGTGGGTTGTCATTTCCTTCTCCAATAAAGAGAGCTGAGCACCAAAGAATTGCTGCTTTTGAGCTGTGGCATTGGAGAAGACTCTTGAGAGTCCCTTGGACTTCCAGGATATCCAGTCAGTCCATCCTAAAGGAAATCAGTCCTAAATATTCATTGGAAGGACTGATGTTGAAGATGAAACTCCAATACTTTGGCCACCTGATGCAAAGAGCTGACTCATTTGAAAAGACCCTGATCCTGGGAAAGATTGAGGGCAGGAGGAGAAGGGGACGACAGAGGATGAGATGGTTGGATAGCATCACTGACTCAATGGATATGAGTTTGAGTAAACTCTGGGAGTTGGTGATGGACAGGGAGGCCTGGCATGCTGCAGTCCATGGGGTCACAAAGAGTCGGACACGACTGAGCAACTGAACTGATCCCTCTCTCCCTTCTCTTCCCCAGAATGCATTAAAGATGTACTCTACTCTTTGGCTTCTCCTGGAGAGGGAGTATTTTCTAGCAATATATATACTAACAGTAAAAATGAATGAATTCTGTAAAACTTAAATAAGATTTTTCAGATGAGGTTTACCAAATTTCAGGATTCATTGAATCTAGGTCTCTTCAAACCCAAAATAATATTTTACAACCTGCCATTCGCAAACTGTTTTTCTTTCTGTATTCTCTATGCTGTGGAATAGCACTTTCATTTACCCAGTTAGCCAAATTGGAAGACTTCTCTTTCTCTACATCTGCATCTACCACATTTTCCATGTATCACTTGAGTAACCATGGCCATTGGCTTCTACCCTTTTTCTATTTCCGAAGTCACTTGCATAGTCCAGGTCTTTATCACTTCTTTCAGTATCTATATGGATCCTCTTCAGTTTCCTTCTCTCCTTTTTCTCTAGTCTTTTTTTCTGCCAAATCTCCCTCTTTATTGATGTCTGGGTGAGGTCTCTAAAACCAACCTATTTCTAACATTTTTTTTCCTCCCCTCCTTAGTATTGTCTTTTTTGTGTGTGGGAGTGGCTTAAAACAACACAGATTTATTATCTCTCGGTTTTGTAGGTAGGGACTGGTTCCTCCAGCTCTGCCGATTTCTCTGTTCCAGGTTTAACAAGTTTAAAATCAAAGTGCTGACTGGACTCTTATTGGCTACTCTGGGAAGAATCAGGTTCCATGCTCATTCAAGTTGTTGGCAGAATCTTGTTCCTTATTGTTATAGCACTGAGGTTCCATTTCCTTGCTAACTGTCAGCTGGGGGTGCCTTTAACTCCTAGAAGGCTCTCCCTGGTTCTTGCATATGAACCCCTGTACCTCCGAGCCAGCAGTGGTGCATCCGACCTTTCTCAGGCTTGGAATCTGTTTTTGTTTCTCTTCTGCCACAGCTTTTCTCCTCTAGTATTGTAAGTCTTAAAGATTGAAAACTCAAATCTTAATTTTTCTTAAATTTATGATTAAGGAATAGTGACCCCTTTACCAAAAGCTGGAGTTGAAGTAGTTAGGGCACGTCTTCTGCAGCAGCTAAAATTCTTAGGCTATATTTACATATGGTGAAGATTTTTATTTACTGGGAATAACTTGACTTGGAAGCCTCTGGTTGTAGAATGAATTGAAAATAACCCATTTTCACTGTCTACTTTGACTGAATCAAAGATATCCAGTTGCCCAATGCAGTGCTGACTCTGTCCAGGAGAAGCACAGTATTGCTTCAGATAGTCAAAGCAGAAGTTGTGGGGGAGAACACTTTTGTAAATATTTGCTTGTGTTTTATTCAGCAGTTTGGAGACTTTAGCTAAAACTGTTCATAAATCTTTGAGGGAGCAGCTTTAAAGGATGCTAAGCAAAAATAATGATTTCTTAGGAAATCCAACCTATTTTTAGATTCCAAATATAAAACATTAGGTAAACCATACACCGAATAGTGCAATCATTATTCCTCATTCAACAAATATTTATTGAACACTTGTTTGCCTGGCATAATTCTAGGGACTTGGGATACATAAATAAATGAAATGAATCAAGATGCCAGCCTTTGTGGAGCTTACATTTCTTTCTTTTTTTTTTTTTTTTGAGCTTACATTTCTGTGATAGGAGACAGATAATAAATAATAAGCATACATAAATATATATAAACTGCTGCTGCTGCTACTGCTGCTAAGTCGCTTCAGTCGTGTCCGACTCTGTGCAACCCCATAGAGGGGCAGCCCACCAGGCTCCGCCGTCCCTGGGATTCTCCAGGCAAGAACCCTGGAGTGGGTTGCCATTTCCTTCTCCAATGCATGAAAGTGAAAAGTGAAAGTGAAGTCGCTCAGTTGTGTCTGACTCTTAGCGACCCCATGGACTACAGCCTACCAGGCTCCTCCATCCCTGGGATTTTCCAGGCAAGAGTACTGGAGTGGGGTGCCATTACCTTCTCCAAAAATACATATATGTGTGTATATATATAAAAAAATATATATATACACACACACACACACACACATATATAAAAGAAGCGATAAGTACAATGAAGAAAAGAAGAGGTACAGCAAGATATGGGGAATAGGAAATGCTTGGTTGGGGAGTCAAGTTTTAGCATACACCTCATGAAGAAGTATCATTTGAGAAAATGATAGATTATTATTTGATAATTATGAGTATCATTTAGTTGCTAAGGACATGTAGGTTTTTGAAAATTAAGAAAATAGGTATCATATATATGGAATCTAGGAAAATTATATAGATGAACCTATTTGCAGGGTACAAACAGAGACATAGACATGGAGAAGAGACACTGAACACCAGGGTGGTTGGTGGTGGGGTGAACTGGGAGATTGGGACATATATACACTAACATGTATCAAATAGGTAACTAGTGGGAACCTGCTGTATGGCACAGGAAGCTCAGCTTGGTGCTCTGTGATGACCTAGATGGGTGGCATGGAGGGGAATGGGAGAAATATCCTAGAGAGAGGGGATATATGTATACAAAGAATCTACCTGCAACGCAGGAGATCCTGGTTCAATTCCTGGGTAGGAAAGACCCATGGAGAAGGGATAGGTTATCCACTCCAGTATTCTTGGGCTTCCCTTGTGGCTCAACTGGTAAAGATCTGCCTGCAGTGCGGGAGACCTGGGTTTGATCCCTGTATTGGGAAGATCCCCTGGAGAAGGGAAAGGCTACCCACTCCAGTATTCTGGCCTGGAGAATTCCATGGACTGTGTAGTCAATGGGGTGGCAAAGAGTTGGACACGACTGAGCGACTTTCACTTTCATAGCTGGTTTACTTCGTTGTACAGCAGAAATCAACACAATATTGTAAAGCAACTATACTCCAATAAAAAATAAAAAGGACTTGGGGTTTATAAAAAAAAGAATATATTCATCAGATTGGGAAAATAGCCATTTTCCCAAATGAAAAAAAACTAGTGAGAAGAAACATTGTTTTACATTTTTGAAAAATTTTTAAATGTCTGGCTTAAGAGAGGATGGCAGTGTTCTTATACCTGTTTCTGCATTCAGTCTTTGTGATATGTTGTTTTGGTTGAAGTATATGAAGAAAATATAGTCTCATACAGATACATAGTTAGAAAAAGGAGTCCTTTAATAACCTTTTCAGATAATTGTGAATATTCTTCTTTGATAATTGACCCAAACTCAACAAGTGATAAGTTTTTTAAAGATTAGTTGCAGTGTGGAATTTAACTATAACAATTAAATTTATATATGAAAATATTACATTTAAATCCATTGGTCTGTCTGGTATTTTGAATGGATCTTTATGTATCATTTTGCAACATCATGCATTGGTCATATGCAGATCTTCCATACTGATACATTTCAGCATACCACATAAAAAATTATATTTGTTGATATTGTCCCAAACTCATCCAGAAAGGCTTTAAGTATTGAGACTCTGTCAGAGTCATGGTGCCTGGTGAATATAGCTTTTCTAAAATGCTAATGCTTGCTTTGAAACCTCAGTTTTATAATTGGCAGCAAATACTGTCAAATGACAGGTTATTTTCAAGGAAATGTCTGCAAAATACCACAGTGGGAATAATATGGTTTGTCAGTATTGTTCTTTCAAGTAAAAATGATTTTCCATGAGAATAGAAGAGGCTTCCCCAATGGCTCAGCAGGTAAAGAATCATTTGGAATGCAGGAGACACAGGGGATGCAGGTTTGACCCCTGGGTCTGGAAGATCCCCTGGAGAAGGAAATGGCAACCCACTCCATCCAGTATTCTTGCCTGGGAAATCCCATGGACAGAGAAGCCTGGTGATCTACAGTCCAACGGGTAGCAAAGAGGCAGACACTATTGAGCACACACACATGAGAAAAAAGCTACTTGATTCACAACTCAGACAATTGCACAAGTGCTTTGGCTTGAGATAGTCATTATACTTTGATGTAGCAGCAGTGTATTTCCCACACAGATTATTTCAGAAACATACATTGAAGGATCAAGATGTCATCATATTTACTATTTCTTCAAGGGCATTCTTGAGTAAAACAGGGGTTTTGTTTTTTTTCTTGTTCATGGTGGTGAAGAATATAATGACGACAAGTTTAGTTCGATGCCATGGGCTCTACTGGTGCTGATGTATTGAGTTTCACCACCGTTGCTCTTGCACCATTGTTGCAAATGTCAACATAGTGAAAAACACGGATAGCATGTTAATGTTGTCATGAAAAGAGGTTTGCCCTAAGGATACCTGTACCCTAAACGTTGTCATATATCTTATTATCCACTTTTCACTGTAGACCTTCGAGCTGGTTGGTGATGTTAAAACCCCTTCTTAAAATTTGTGTGTATATATATCTCTTTTATTAAGTACTGCCCTCCTGAGGTCACACAAAATTAGTGACACTGCGACCTGAATCCAGGTTTTCTGATTAGAGTTTTGAGCTCTTGTTTTTTTCTATTTCATATACTATTTCCAAGGCAGAAAAGTTTATATTGTTATCTTTTGAGGAGGACTTTGTCTAATAAGAAGGGCATGGAATGAGGCTTATTTAACAAAGGTAGGGTTACTTGAAACCTAGAGACTTAATTTTTGCTGTCTCCTTTCTTGGTGGTATGCGAACGTCGCTCAGTTGTGTCGCTCTTTGTGACCCCATGGACTATACAGTCCATGGAATTCTCCAGGCCAGAATTCTGGAGTGGGTAGCTGTTCCCTTCTCCAGGGGATCTTCCCAACCCAGGGACTGAACCCAGGTCTCCTACATTTCAGGCAGATTCTTTACCAGCTGAGCCACCAGGAAAGCCCTTCTTGGTGGTATACCAATGCAAAATACCAAACTTTTCTATTTCTCTATTCTGGAAAATAAGGATAATAATAATACCTGTCTCATGTAGTTGTTGTGAGGATTTAATTAGGATTTAATTTAATATGCATTTAGACAAAGGTGTCAGACAGTGCTGACACAAATTAAGTGCTCAATAGAGTTAGCTTGTATTATTTACACAGATAGAGGCAAGTCTTTGGCATTTCAGTGGAAGGAACAACTTGAGCAAAAGCTGAGAATTGTGAGTACAGTAAGTACAGTGTAACTGAAATGTACTGGTTTGTGGAGGAGTGTATTGGGAGGATAGAAAAGGTAGGTTTGGATCTGATTATTGCTGGACTAGATCTGTAAACTCAAAATTGTACCCCTAATGCCTAAGACAGTGACTAGTGTAACATATATTCATATACTACCTGAGTGTGGGAACATTTGAATAAATTTAAAGAAGGAAAGAGCAGATCCCTTTATCATGAGCAACATATAGGGAGAAAGTGACATTTTAATGTAGTTCACAAGAATGACTAGGATGCTAATAAGCATGTATTAGAATGGGTGGAGATACTTAAAACAATACACTATTCAACCAAATGGTTATACTTTCCAAGAGACTAAGTTGCTTGAGATTATGAATTGTTTTATCTTTGCCTGTGCTTCCCTGGTAGCACAGCTGGTAAAGAATCTGCCTGCAACACAGGAGACTCCAGTTCAATTCCTGGGTCAGGACAATCCCCTGGAGAAGGAATAGGCTACCCACTCCAGTACTCATGGGCTTCCCTCGTGGCTCAGACAGCAAAGAATCCATTTGCCATGTGGGAGACCTAGTGACTTAGACAGTACAGAATCTGCCTGCAATGCCAGAGACCTGGGTTTGATTCCTGTGTTGGGAAGATCCCCCTGGAAAAGGGAATGGCAACCTACTCCAGTATTCTTGCCTGGAAAATTCCATGGACAGAGGAACCTGGTGGGCTACAGTTCATGGGATTGTAAAGAGTCAGACACGACTGAGTGACTAACACTATCTTTGCCTGTAACGCCAAGATAGTACCTGATGCATAATGGGGCTCAGTAGATATTTGAGGAGTGTCTCAGCATTTGATCTTGTAAATATGATTTTTTTGTAATGTTTTCATTTCACAACAACTTTCAGAGAAAAAGAGAGCTTCCTGATTATAGAGGCTATTTCTTCTTTTTACTTCAGTTACAGAACAGGGAAATAACCACTTCCTTCTGCAAACAAACAGTAGTTTATTCATAGAGAAGAAAATATGACAAGGAGGACAGATTCCTAAATAGTGGATCAGGAATGGTAAGGTATCAGAGTTTTGGAAACTTGTCTAAAAATGTATTTTAAATGTGTATAATGGAGGAAATGTGAATAGATATGTAATTAAAAATCCTGTAAATAGAAGTATTTTACTTACTGGATGAATACTGTTTCTCTTTCTGTGTACCACATATTGTTTCTATATAAGCCAGGCATTGGGAATTAGAAGTTACCAATAATCTCCTCCTAACTCATTTTCTGTAACTAATCATCTATTAGATTATTAGTAGAACTTGTTTTCTCTTAAGGCTGTGTGTGATAAGAATAGCATATATTTTTAAACTTTATTGAAGTATAGTTGATGTGCAGTGTTGTGTTAATTTCTGCTATATAGCCAAGGGATTCAGTTATATATATTCTGCTTTGTTATGATTTATCACAGGATGTTGAATGTAGTTCCCTGTGCTATACCATAGGATTTTATTGTTTATCCATCCCGTGTATAATAGTTTGCATCTGCTAATCCCAGATTCCCGATCCTTTCCTCCTCCACTCTGCCTCACCCTTGGCAACCACAAATCTGTTCTCTTTATCTGTGAATTTACCATATTGATGTTTAAGTTTATGTTAGATACTGTGGTAAATATTGTATGGATTAATTATCTCATTTAAACCTCACAAAAACGTTATGTGGTCTAGTTATGAGCTGTCTGTATATTTTGAAAATTAAGCCCTTGTGAGTTGCATCATTCACAAGTATTTTCTCCCATTCTGTAGGTTGTCTTTTCGTTTGCTCTGCAAAAGCTTTTGTTTGATTAGATCCCATTTATTTATTTTTGCTTTTATTCCTATTGCCTTGGGAGTCAGATTTTTTTTTAAATTAATACAATTTATGTCAGAGAATGTTTTGCTTATGTTCTCTTCTAGGAGTTTTATGGTGTCTTTTCTTATATTTAAGTCTTTAGCCATTTAGCTTCCCTCATTGCTCATTTGGTAAAGAATCCACCTGCAATGCAGGAGACCCCAGTTCCTGGGTTGAGAAGATTCCCCTGGAAAAGGGAAAGGTTACCCACTCCAGTATTCTGGCCTGGTGGCAAAGAGTTGGACATGGCTGAGTGACTTTCACTTTTACTTTAGCCATTTAGAGTTTATTTTTGTGGATGGTGTGAGGGTGTATTCTAACTTCATTGATTTACATGTGGTTGTCTAGTTATCCCGACCCCGCATGCTGAAGAGACAGTTTTTTTCCATGGTATATTCTTACCTCATTTTTTGAAGATTAATTGACTGTAGGTGTGTGGGTTTATTTCTTGGTTCTCTGTTCCATTCTGTTGATCCATTTATCTGTTTTTATCCCCCCAATCATGCTGTTTTGATTACTGTAACTTTGTAATGTTGTCTGAAGTCTGGTAGGGTTGTGTCTCCAGCTTTGTTCTTTTTGCTCAGGATTGATTTGGCAACTTGGGGTCTTTTACGGCTCCATATGAATCTTAAGATTATTTGTAGATTGTTTGTTCTAGTTCTGTGAAAAATGTCATGAGTAGTTTGGTAGCCATCACATTAAATCTGTAGAATGCTTTGAGTAGTATGGCCAAATTAACAATATTAATTCTTACAATCCAAGAGCATGGGATGTTTTTCCATTTATTTGAATCATTTTCAGTTTCCTTTATCAATATTTTATAGTTCTCAGCATCTAAATCTTTTACTTCCTTGGTCATGTTTTGTACCTAACCATTTTATCTTTTTGATGGGATTTTAAAAGGGATTTTTTAAAAACTTTGCCTTTCTGATACTTCATTGATGGTGTAAATAAATGGAACAGATTTCTGCAAGTTAATATGATATCCTGCTACCTTGTTGAATTCGTTTATCAGTTCTAATAGTTTTTGTGTGGAGTCTTTATAGAATTTTCTGTGTATGGTATCATGTCATTTGCATATAAAGACAGTTTTGCCTCTTCCAATCTGGGTACTTTTTATTTCTTTTTCTTGTTTGAGTGCTGTTCTTTGCCCATTTAAAAATTTTGTTGTTGTTGTTGTTGAGTTGTAGAAGTCCTTCATGTATTTTGGATATTAACTCCTTATCATGTACATGATTTACAGTTATTTTCCCCTATTCTATAGGGGAAAATATTTCTCTATTTCTCTATTGATTGTTTCCTTCGATGCACAGAAATTTTTAAGTTTGTTGTACATTAGTCCCCCCTTTATCACAGGGATATACTCCAAGGCACCCAGTGGATGCCTGAAACTGCACATAGTACTGAACTCTATATATACCTAATGTTTTTTTCTATACATACATACCTATCATTAGGTATAATTTATGCATTAGCCATAGTAAGGGATTAACAATAACTAACAGTAACATAAAACGATTGTAGTATATGATAGTAAAAGTTATGTGAATGTGACTTCTTTCAAAGTATCTTACTGTATGATGTGAGATGATAAAATGACTAGTGATGAGATGAAGTGAGGTGAATGATATAGGCCTTGGGAAGTATTATTAGGCCACCATTGACATAATGATGCACTGGAAGGAGGATCTTCTGCTTAGTGTGGATCATGGAGCCATGACAATATTGATTGTTGGCTGTAAGGAGCACATTATGTTAATGGTTGGGGATCCCGGACAGGACAAAGCAGGATGATGTGAGATTTCATCATGTTCCTCAGAATGATACACAGTTTAAAACTTATAAATTGTTTATTTCCATTTAATATTTTAGCATCTGGTTAACTGGAGGGGTAACTGAAACTCTGGAAAGCAAAACTGTGGATAAAGGGGTTCTTTTATAGTTCTGTTTGTCTATTTTTAAATTTCATTGCCTATGCTTTTGATATCATATTGAACAAATCCTTGCCAATTCCAATGTTCTAAAGATTTCCCCATGTGTTTTCTTCTAGGAGTTTAATAGTTTTAGGTCTCACATATAAGTCTTTAAAACATTTTTGGGGAGTTCCCTGGCAGTTCAGCAGTTAGGACTCCATGCTTTTACTGCTATGGGCCCAGGTTCAGTCTCTGGTCAGGGAACTAATATCCTGCAAGATGCATAGCATGACCATAAATAAATAAAAATAAATACATTTTCAGCCAGATTTTGGATGTTAAGAGTCCGCCTTCATTCTTTTGAATTGTGGATATCCACTTTCCCCAGTAGCATTTATTGAAAAGACTGTCTTTTCCCCATTGTATAGTCTTGGCACCCTTGTCAAAAATCATTTTGGTATACATACATACAAAAATCATTTTGGCCTCTCCTCTGTTTCATTGGTCTGTCTTTGTGCCAGTAAACCTGTAAGCCATGTGGTGTTAGACTAGAATTGGAGGTATCAATATGAACGCATGGTTTCAGAGAGAGAGAGAGAATGAAAAAGAATGGGGGCATGTCAAAAGGAGAAGTAGAACTTGTTCTGAGGCACATGGGGCTTAGAGATGGGAAGGAGGGTAGAGTCAGCGTTAAGATTCAAGGAGGGGGAAAGTATGCCATCAACAGGAAAATAGTTCATTTAGAGTGTTTAGGGGCCTATGAGAAGATGGTTTAGGTCATATAAGAGAGGCATGAAATAAAAGATGTGGAGGGCCTTTTCTGTTACTCAGGAAGGTTAGGTAAATCTAGTATGGTATTAGAGAATGTTGAGGTTTTTGATGGAAACAGCCTTGAAATGTAAGCTCAAATATGCATGAGGTGTGCAGGCTGCGCTGACCCTAGCAGAGGTTAGCACATGTACATCTTTTGTGATGATGTTTTGTTTACAGGCATGAGACTATATGAGTGCTTGAACAAGCATGTTGTCAGTAGAGATGGAAAGAAAGGCTGGAGAGAGGGACTGTATCAAGGAAGAATCTGGTGATTGTGAGGATGTGGCAGGTTTAAAGGTGCTTGCTGTTTAGTGCCCTGATGGCTGTGAGAATGGCACTTCATGTCATGTCCCAGACATTTCTCAGTTCAGGCCTCACCCTCACAACCACTTCCTGACTGGCATACCACCTCTATTTTTGCCCCAGATTGATATTTTAAACATGCAAATTAGGCCATGTCACTCTTAGGCTTGAAACTCTTCAGGGGCTTCCCATTGTCATAAAGTCCATCCACACTCCTTGGGATAGGATCCTAAACTTTTGCCATTTCCTTCTCGCCCATCAGCCCACTGTTCTACACACATTTAAACCAGTTTTCTAATTTGTACTCTTTTCATGCTTCAGTGTCTTTCGTTAATGTCTTTCCACTTTCAGGATATCCTTATCTTTCTCTGCTTCACAAACTGATTCTTATTCTTTGAGATCTAAACTCCTTAAGGAGGTCTTCCCTGATTTTTCATTTACACCCTTTAGTGGTGATGTTGTTGTTGTTTAATCAGTAAGTCCTTTGCAACTCTTGTGACCCCAAGGACTGCAGCCCACCAGGCTCCTCTATCCATGGGATTTGTCAGGCATGGTGGTGACATAAGCCATGTATTTATGCAACTAAGTACAAATCTGTCTTCTTACTAAATTTTTGAGTT
Organism: Bos mutus; assembly: GCF_027580195.1. Taxonomy (NCBI): domain Eukaryota; kingdom Metazoa; phylum Chordata; class Mammalia; order Artiodactyla; family Bovidae; genus Bos; species Bos mutus. The sequence continues at coordinate 92,487,316 of NC_091619.1, read as the reverse complement.
CCTTGGGGTCAGGGATAAGTCATAATAAATGCTCAACAGTGATGATAATAATAATTATACCATTTACCTGTCCAAGTGTTATATTTGGACTAACTCATTTTACCTTTGTAATAATCTTATAGATACCATTATTGTCCTCCTTCTATAGATAAGAACATTGAGGCTTAGAAAGGTTAAGTAACTTGTTGAAAGTCATATGGTTAATAGACAGCAAAGTTCAGAGTTGAACGGGATGTTCTGGCTCTGAAGTCCTTGTTCTTTGACTTCATATGTCACAGTGGCTTACCATGATATTCTTTAAGTGGTGTATTTTGATGAACTCAAATTGTTAAGTTTGTACTTTGATTTTTTTTTAATTGGAGGATAATTGCTTTACAATGTTGTGTTGGTTTCTACCATACAATGATGTGAATCAGCCATAATTATACATATGTCCCCTCCCTCTTGAATCTCCCTCCCACTGCCCATCCCAAACCACCCCCCTAGGTTGTCACAGAGCACCAGTTGAGCTTCCTGTGTTATACAGCAACTTTCCACTAGGTATCTCTTTCACTTGTGGTAATGTATGTATTTCAGTGCTACTCTCAAATTGATGTAGTTAGATTTATCAGTTGTTGTCTTTATATCTTGCTTAAGTTTTGTACCCTAACAAGCTTTTTTCTGTCCCAAAGTTAAGATGATATTCTCCTGTTTTACCTTCTGGAAGATGTGTTGTTTTTCTTTCACATTTAAGAATTAAGAAATCACCTGGATTTTACTTTTGTGTATAGTATAAGGTAGGTTCAGGTTTCATTTTTTTTTTCACCCATATTATCCTAGCACCATTTATTGAAAGATTGTTCCTTATTGCTCTTCAGAGCCATACTTAGCACTAACCAAGTGTCTGTATTTATGGGTGGGTCTGTTTCTGGTCTATGTTCTGCTTCATTGGTTTATTATTTATCCTGTTCCAGTATCACATTTTCTTAATTATTATAGCTTTATAAGACTTTATATGTAATAGACTAAACCCTCTAAAATGCTTCTGTCTTTTCAAGGACTTGGCTATTCTTTACATTTTGTACCATTTTTCTTTTTTTTTTTTTGGCCAAGTCAGGCAGCTTGCAGGATCTTTGGTTCCCCATCCAGGGACTGAACCCATTCCCCTGCAGTGGAAGCACTGAATCCTAAGCACTGGCCCACCAGGGAGTTCCCTGATTTATATTTCAGAATCAGTTTGACTGATTTCCCAAAGTGCCTTTGGAATTTTAATTTGCATTGCATTTAATCTGTAGATCCATTTGAATATTCTAACTCATAAAATGGTTTTTCCATTTATTTATGTCTTCTTTATCATAATAATGTTTTTAAAGTATAATTTTTAAGAATTTCAAATAATCTTGCATTTACAATAAGGTTGCAAATACAGTACAAAGAACTTTGCCCTCCCAAAACTGTTTGAAGGTTGTTGTTAACTGGAAGTCCCATCGCCCCTGAATGTTTTTTTATTATATATTTATTTCCTGCAAACAAGGAAATTTTCTTGTAAACACACTATGCAACCATTAAAATCAGGAAATTAACATTGATGCATTAAAACCATCTACTCCTTCGAGTCTATTCAGGTTTTGCCAGTTGTTCCAATAATGTCCTTTATAGCAGGAGGATCTGGTTCAGAATCACAGTTTGCGTTTAGTTGTCACATTTAATAGTCTCCTTTAGTCTGGAACAGCTACTCAGTCTTTCCTTGAGTTTTATGACTTTGACACTTTAAAAGATTAGAGGCTAATTATTTTGTAGACTGTCCCTCTGTTTTCTCCTAATGTTTCTTCATGGTGCAGATTACATATCTGGCCTGAAGATCACAGAAGTGATTCTTTGTTCTTTTCACAGGATTTCAGTTTGTTCCATAACTAATGACATTTACTTTGATCACATGATTGAGGTGGTATTTTATCTTTTTCCTTTCTTGATATTTTGTGGGGGTATTTTGAAGCTATGCAAAATCCCATTTCTGAGCAAACCTTCAATATATATGTATCAGTGCTAACTCATGGTTTCCTGTTTTACTCAATGGATTATAATTCTTTGCTATCATTATTTTAATGCTCAAAGTGTCCTTAATTTGGCCAGTAGGATTTTTTTTTAAGCTGACTTCTGTGTTCTGTTGACATGTTCCTATCATTCTCTGAGTATTTTCTTCTTTAACTTTCAGGCACAAAAAAGATGTTCCAGGCGAGTTTTCTATCTTCCCTGTCCCAGTCCTGAAATCAACCATTTTTCCAAGGAGCCCTAGTTCCTTGTAATGGAGAAAGATATTTAGAAATCAGAAATCAGTACCTGATGCTAGGTGTACTTATTGCTGATGGCTCTCATGGTGCCCAGGCCCTCTCAGAGATAAGAAACATATGAATGTTATATACATGTGTACATACATGTGTATTCATGTACATATTTCCATATGTATTTATTTACATAAATATTAAAAACTATTAGTTCATACTGATACCTGTATTTCCAGCCTAACATTGCAGAAATCATTCTGGTTTTCTCCCTTACCGTTTTTGTAACTATCCAACAACCAGAAACCCTTTATCCTTGTTATATTTACTCATTTGATCAATCCCTCTGTATGCAGTTAGTTTCCCATCATCACTCACTTCCTTGTGTGGATGTCCCCTCATTCCACTTGTACCAGCCTGACCCAATCCCCCTGCCCAGCATAGACTCCATCTTGGGCTCTGACTCCCCATGCTGGACTTTTCCATTGTGTAATTTTCCTTTTCATCCTGCTGGCTTTGTTACCCAATGCCAGGTTGTTTCTTGGTTTGATGTATGCCCTCCTTGTCCTTTTCAGACTCTGATGTCCTGAGCTGAATCTTCTACCCATTTGGTACAATACTTTTAACTAAAGCACAGAGCTCATGTGATTTTCCCCTTTTAATGCCCCTTTCTGTTCCAGGGTTCAATCTCAGATCCCATATTGCCTTTAGTTATGACAGTTCCTTACTCCTCTTGTCTTTCGTGACTTTGACATTTTTGGTGAGTTTTAGTTATTTTGTAGAATGCCTCTCAGTTTGGGTTTATCTGATGTTTTCTCATGATTAGAGTGAGATTATGTGTTTTTGGTAAGAATACTACAGAAGTGATGCTGTTTCCTTGTCAGTGGGTCATATCGAGAGAGTGGTATATAATATCAAGAAATTTGTTACTGGTGATATTAATCTTGATCACTGGATTAAGGTGGTGTCTGCCAGACTTGTCCATTATAAAATTACTGATTTTCCCTTCATAGTTAATAAATATATTGGGAGAGATACTTTGAGACTCTGCTAATACCTTCTTTCTCCTCAAACTTTTGCCCACTGTTTTTAGCTATTAGTATGCCATTGGCCAGTCCTACCTTCAGTAATTATTAATGTTGTATTTGTCTACAGGTGATTTAAACATTTCTTTCATTCATGCTATACTTATGAATTGTAATTCTTCCGAAGAAAGAACTGTGTCTTCTTCCCCATCTATTTATTCAAGTAATTTATATCAATAGTGTACTCTTAGATATTTATTTTATTCTTTGGATTATAATTCAATACTATCAGTTATTATACTACTCACATTCTTTAGGCTTTGGTTTTTGGAACTCCTTCAGTTTGGCTCCTTTTTCCTTTTGACATGCCCCCATTCTTTTTCATGCACTTCCTGTCTTTCTGTCTCCCTATCTAGAACCCTGAGTTCATAGTGATACCTCCTTTTCTATTCTTAATACCATATCGCTCATTCTATCCTTCTCACTTTCCTCATTTGTAATTTTTTTCCCTCAGACACTGAGAAACCAGCATTATCTACATAATTGGCATTATCTACAATATATTCACTTGTTTGTAGTTACAGAATTGCTCAACTGTACTCCTGTGAAAACCAGATTTATAGTACTTGTGCAATTTTTGTACAGTATTTGTGTATGGTTCTGTTTCGGTTTAGCCTTGCATTGTCTAGTTAGAATACTGTTTTCAAAGTTAGTTGGGCTTAATTTTTTCTTTTTTATTCCTCGTACCCTTCAGTGTGGTTGTCTTATTCATTTGTAATACAGTTAGGTTAAGTTATTACTGTTGATATTATATTTTCCCAGGTAGCTCAGTGGTAAGGAATCTGCCTGCCAATATAGGAGATGCAGGAGACGTGGGCTGAATCCCTGGGTTGGGGAGATCCCCTGGAGAGGAAAATTGCAACCCACTCCAGTATTCTTGCCTGAATAATCCCATGGACAGAGGAGCCTGGCAGGCTATTGTCCATGAAGATCCCAAAGAGTTGGACATGACTGAACACATACACAGAATTACATTGTATTTTGGGTACCCTCTCCCCATCCTGGTTGATTTAAATTATTTATCTGAGGGGAGAATGTGAAATATTACTGTGGCTTTAAAGAGTCTAAGTATATACAAAATGATAAATTCAGAGAAGTATTGCTGCCTCTGAACCCCTACTAACTCATTCCTGTTTTTCCTGATTTCCATACTTTCCCACTGTGCTTTGCAGGTAACCAATCTCATTAGTTTATAGTTCATCCTCCTTGTATTTATTTTGCACAAACCAGCACATGTGAGTATATTTTCTTATATCCCCTTCTTTCTTTCTTCTTTGTTTTCATCGAATAATATATCTGAAAAATCACTCCAAATCACTCAAAAGTGATCCTCCTTGTTCTCTTTTTTACACTTGCACTGTACTCCATGGTTTATTCAAGCATCTTCCTCTATCTAAGCATTTAGGTTGTTTTATAGTATTTTGTAATTATAAACAATGCTACAGTGATTAACCTTATTCATATGTATTTTTATCTTGTTTGATGTTGCTTGATTTTTTTCCATATTCAACCAACCTTGTATTTCTGGAATAAACTCAACTTCAATTTGACATATTAAGTTTTATAAAGAATTTTTGCATATCCTTTTTGCATTAGAGTTGCCTTAAATTTTTTTCTCTTATGATAGTCTTGTCAGGTTAATATCAAAGTTATTCTGACCTTAAAAGAGTTGGGGAGTGTTCTTCTTTTTCTTTTCTCTGGAATATTTTGTGTTTGATTGGCATTCTTTCTTCATAAATGTCTGACAGAGTGCTCTGGTAAAACTTTCTGGGTCTGGAGTTTCCTTAATGGGATGACTTTTCAATTATTTTAATATAGAATATTTTTGATCTACCGAAAGTACACTTTTTCTGTGACCTCACCTAATAGTTACAAAACTGTTTAGATCTCACCCCTAGCTATTTTAAAAATATTTCCTCTGTCTTTGGTTTGTAGTAAATTTTGGCTGGGATGGGTCTAGCTGTGGATTTTCTTTGATTCAGCCTGCTTAGAATTCTTGTGTGTGTTAGTCACTCAGTCGTATCTGACTCTTTGTGACCCTATGGACTGTAGCCCTCCAGGCTCTTCTGTCCATGGAATTCTCCAGGCCAGAATACTGGAGTGGGTTGCCATACCCTTCTCCAGGGAATCTTCTCCATCTAGGGATCAAACCCGGGTCTCCTACATTACAGGCAGATTTTTTTACTATCTGAGCCACCAGGGAAGCCTGGGCTTCTGAAATCCGTGGCTTAATGTCTTTCATCTTGTTTTGAAAAATTCTTCATCAGGTAGTGCTTCTAGTCCCTTCTCTCTTTTGTCTTCTTTTGGTATTTCAATCACATGCATATTACACCCTCTTACTGTCTGTGTTGCTCTCCCTTTCTTCTATATTTTCTCTCTTTGACTCGTCTTTTGTTCTGATGAGTTTCTTCTGGTCTCTTCTCCAGTTCTCTCATTGTCTCTTTAGCCGATTTAATCTGCTGTCAGACTCATTCACTGAGTTCTTAATTTTGCTTATTATGTTGTTTTAATTTTGTAATTTATATTTAATTATTTAAAGAACCCATATAATTTATAAAATAGTTTCTAAGGCTCTGTCAAAGTTTCCAGTCTTTTATTGAATGAATTAAAACATAGTTACTTTTCAGTTGTGGGACTGTTTGTTCAAATATCTGGAGCTCTTATTGATCTGTTTCTATCATTTGATTTCTCATTTATGTGTGGTTTTGTCTCCTTGTATACCTTTGGTTATCTTTGGTTATGTGCTAGTCATTGTATTTAAAAATTGTTTATAAAAATAATTTGGAAGCTGATATGATGTTATCTTTCTATAGAAAATATATTCATTTGCTTTTGCTAGCTGGATGTTTAGAGTCAGTAACAACTTGGGGTAGTTTTAATTTCTTTCAGGCATCAGGATTTTTCTGGATGATCCACATGACTGAGCAACGGTTTTAATTCTGTTTTAGTCTTTTTTTTTTTGATGTGGACCATGTTTAAAGTCTGTATCGAATTTGTTACAATATTGCTTCTGTTTTATGTAGTCTCCAGGCATGTGGGATCTTAGCTCTCTAACCAGGGGTTGAACCCACACACCTTGGCATTAGAAGGTGAAGTCTTAACCACTGGACTGCCAGGGAAGTCCCTGTTTTATTCTTAATCCCAAGGTGCAGCCCTTTGAGGTCCCAATCAAAACCTGAGCTGTTTGCCAGAGCCACCACTGTTGGTCGGCCTTGCTCTCCTAATTTTTGGCCTGACAAACATCCAACAGATGTTTTTAGAGTAGTTTTAGGTTCCCAGAAAAATTGAGCAGAAAGTACATGGAGTCCCCGTATATATGTCCCCTGCTCATACATAATAACAAGTCTTTTAAGAAGTTGCTCAGTCTATAACTCCTCTTTTGAAATATACAATGCCTCTAGGAGGACAGTGGCCCTTAAATACCAGGCTGGATGTTTGTCTTTTCCTAGATTTTGGCCCGTTAATTCTTTACTATCTTGCTATTTTCTGAAGCTTTCAAAACAGTTATTTTAAATTATTTTAACTTTTCTAATTATTCCCAGTGGGAAGGTAGCCTGCAATTGTTGAACATATTTATTCTCTTCGTTATAAATTGCTGCAATTAGGTTGCATATTTGAGAAGAATAGAAAGATAAAACCTGTTAAGGAAATGGCACAACCAAAAACCTTTTCTATTTAGAATCATGATTTAAAATTTTTGCTTCCAATTATGGAGCTGTATTGTAGGTATTAAGGTTTTGCTTTTTATAAACTTTTATTCCAGCTCGTGATGCTGATGAGCGAGAGAAGTGGATCCATGCCTTAGAAGAAACTATTCTTCGACATACTCTTCAGCTTCAAGTAAGAATCTTTACATGGCTTCTGGATAGTTCACTAGGTTTTTTTGTTTGTTTTCTGTGTTTTTTTGTTTTTTTTTTAAATAGCTAATAGGATGTAATGGAAACTTTTAATTTCCGAGTTGTTTATTTTTGCCTTTACAGTGTTATAATATATATAAAGTTATAGTCATTTTCTTCTGCTTAAAATACTGATTTTTGTCTAGAAACAAAACATTACAAGGCAATGTTGAAACTGAAATGCTGTGTTAAAATTAAAATGTGCCAGGCTCATTTTTTAAATTTAATATGTAAGTTGGTTATTGGTATAGCCAAATTATATAATAATGCATGATAATAGATAAAGTGCTCAGAAGTTGACCTACTTTTCTTTTTGTAGGATTTGGCAGTTACTGTTGTGGGTAGTACTCTTAAGGGTGAAAGTGAAAGAAAAAAATCCAAACTTGGTTTAAGGAAAAAACACATTTAACTTGGGTGTGGTTTGAAGTAGGCATTTAAATAATGTCATGAGGACCCAGATCCCCATCTGTTTCTCCGTCTAAGTTATTCTGGGTTGACTTTATTTTTAGATAGATTCTCCCTTTGTGGTAGTAAAATGGAAGCAGCAATTTCAGCCTCCTGTCGGTGGAACTCCAGATCCATAGGAGGCTGTTGTTCTTTCTGGATTAAGAGTATTAGTGCTGATACCTTAGCTTCAGTCACTTTCCCAGTCCTAACCAGTCATAATTTCACAGTCATATGTTCCACCTCTTGGTAATAGGACTTACCTCTACATCAGAAACATGTAGCAGTTGGGGGGGGAAGGTGGTCCTTGCTGTCCCCAGGCAGAGTCAGAATGGGGGAAAAAGATGCTAGGTGACAAAAACAATAAATGTCTAATCTACCATACTAAAGATAGTTTTCTGTGTTCTCCATTGAAAGAGCTTATATTGTGGTATATATAGAGGATTTTGTTTTGATTATTTGGATTTACAGGACTGAATCATAGAAAACTGATGTTTTGTAATCCTTTGTCTACTTAATTTGTCCTATATCAGGAATGGGGGCTTCCCAGGGGGTGCTGGTGGTAAAGAACCCACCTACCAATGCAGGATATATAAGAGACATGGGTTTGATCCCTGGGTTGGGAAGATCCCCTAGAGGAGGGCACGGCAATCCACTCCAGTATTCTTGCCTGGAGAATCCCATGGACAGAGGAGCATGGAGGGCTACGGTCCATGGGGTTGCAAAGAGTCAGACATGACAGAAGCAACTTAAGCATGCATGCACATACCAGGAATTGGCTTACTTAGACCAGTTAGTTTAGGAAATCCCAGGTCCTACAAGACAGCGAACTCCCCATCACTTTGAAAGTTGTTCAAATAGATTATTTAAAATAATATGTGAGGATATGGCTATTAAGAAACTGTAGGAAATGAATATGGAGTTGAAATCAGAGATCTCTAAAGTTACTCTGTGAGCGAGCTGTACTTTTTAAAAGCAACTTTATAAGCATGTCTGGCTTGGGTGTACTATGAAGAAATTCTATGAATTCCTTCATAAATTTCTTTTCAAGTTCAGTTCATTTCAGTCCTCAGTTGTGTCCGACTCTTTGTGAACCCATGAACTGCAGCATGCCGGGCCTCCCTGTCCATCACCAACACCAAGAGTTCATCCAAACTCATGTCCATTGAGTTGGTGATGCCATCCAACCATCTCATCCTCTGTCATCCCCTTCTCCTCATGCCCTCAATATTTCCCAGCATCAGGGTCTTTTCAAATGAGTCAGTTCTTTGCATCCGGTGGCCAAAGTATTGGAGTTTCAGCTTCAACATCAGACCTTTGAATGAACACCCATGACTGATTTCCTTTAGGATGGACTGGATGGATCTCCTTGCTTTTCAAGGGACTCTCAAGAGTCTTCTGCAATACCACAGTTCAAAAGCATCAATTCTTCGGCGCTCAGCTTTCTTTATAGTCCAACTATCACATCCATACATGACTACTGGAGAAACCGTAGCCTCGACTAGACGGACCTTTGTTGGCAAAGTAATATCTCTGCTTTTGAATATGCTGTCTAGCTTGGTCATAACTTTCCTTCCAATGAGTAAGCATCTTTTAATTTCATGGTTGCAGTCACCATCTGCAGTGATTTTGGAGCCCCAAAGAATAAAGGCAGCCACTGTTTTCATTTCTTCCCCATCTGTTTCCCATGAAGTGATGGGATCAGATGCCATGATCTTAGTTTTCCGAATGTAGAGCTTTAAGCCAACTTTTTCACTCTCCTCTTTCACTTTCATCAAGTGGCTCTTTAGTTCTTCTTCACTTTCTGCCATAAGGGTGGTGTCACCTGCATATCTGAGGTTATTGATATTTCTCCCAGCAACCTTGATTCCAGCTTGTGCTTCTTCCAGCCCAGCATTTCTCATGATGTACTCTGCATATAAGTTAAATAAGCAGGGTGACAATGTACAGCCTTGAGGTACTCCTTTTCTTACTTGGAACCAGTCTGTTGTTCCATGTCCAATTCCAACTGTTGCTTCCTGAGCTGCATACAGGTTTCTCAAGAGGCAGGTCAGGTGGTCTGGTATTCCCATCTCTTTCAGAGTTTTCCACAGTTTATTGTGATCCACACAGTCAAAGGCTTGGGCATAGTCAATAAAGCAGAAATAGATGTTTTTCTGGAACTCTCTTGCTTTTTCGATGATCCAGAGTATGTTGGCAATTTGATCTCTGGTTCCTCTGCCTTTTCTAAAACCAGCTTGAACACCTGGAAGTTCGTGGTTCATGTATTGCTGAAGCCTGTCTTGGAGAATTTCAAGCATTACTTTCCTAGCGTGTGAGATGAGTGCAATTGTGTGGTAGTTTGAGCATTCTTTGGCATTGCCTTTTTTGGGATTGGAATGAAAACTGACCTTTTCCAGTCCTGTGGCCACTGCTGCATTTTTCAAATTTGCTGGCATATTGAGTGCAGCACTTTCACAACATCATCTTTTAGGATTTGAAATACCTCAGTTGGAATTCCATCACCTCCACTAGCTTTGTTCATAGTGATGCTTCCTAAGGCCCACTTGACTTCACATTCCAGGATGTCTGGCTCAAGGTGAGTGATCACACCATTGTGATTATCTGGGTTGTGAAGCTCTTTTTTCGTACAGTTCCTCTGTGTATTCTTGCCACCTCGTCTTAATATCTTCTGCTTCTGTTAGGTCCGTACCATTTCTGTCCTTTATTGAGTCCATCTTTGCATGTAATGTTCCCTTGGGATCTCCTATTTTCTGGAAGAGATCTCTAGACTTTCCCATTCTGTTGTTTTCCTCTATTTATTTGCATTGATTGCTGAGGAAGGCTTTCTTATCTCTCCTTGTTATTCTTTGGAACTCTGCATTCAAATGGGTATATCTTTGCTTTTCTTCTTTGCTTTTCTCTTCTTTTCACAGCTATTTGTAAGGCCTTCTCAGACAGCCATTTTGCCTTTTTACACTTCTTTTTCTTGGGGATGGTCTTGATCCCTATCTCCTGTACAGTGTCACGAACCTCTGTCCATAGTTCATCAGGCACTCTATCAGATGTAGTCCCTTAGATCTATTTATCACTTCCATTGTATAATCATAAGGGATTCGATTTAGGTCATACCTGAATGGTCTAGTGTTTTCCCTACTTTCTTCAATTTAAGTCTGAATTTGGCAATAAGGAGTTCATGATCTGAGCCACAGTCAGCTCCTGGTCTTGTTTTTGCTGACTGTATAGAGCTTCTCCATCATTGACTGCAAAGAATATAATCAATCTAATTTCGGTATTGACCATCTGGTGATGTCCATGTGTAGAGTCTTCTCTTGTGTTGTGGAAGAGGGTGTTTGCTATGATCAGTGTGTTCTCTTGGCAAAACTCTGTTAGCCTTTGCCCTGCTTCATTCTGTCCTCCAAGGCCAAATTTGCCTGTTACTCCAGGTGTTTCTTGACTTTCTACTTTTGCATTCCAGTCCCCTGTAATGAAAAGGACATCTTTTTGGGGTGTTAGTTCTAAAAGGTCTTGTAGGTCTTTATAGAATAGTTCAAGTTCAGCTTCTTCAGCTTTACTGGTCGGGGCATAGACTTGAATTACTGTGATATTGAATGGTTTGCCTTGGAAACAAACAGAGATCATTCTGACGTTTTTGAGATTGCATCTAAGTACTGCATTTCAGACTCTTTTGTTGACTATGATGGCTACTCCATTTCTTCTAAAGTACTCCTGCCCACAGTAGTAGATATAATGGTCATCTGAGTTTTCAATTTAGGCAGTTGTGTAAATGAGTAGCATCGTTTTAGGAAATTTATGATCCAATAAGAAGACAAGTATTTTAGGAATCAGATTAGACTGTAAGTGGCAGATAATATTCCCTCCACAGTTGGTTAGACTGATATTCAAGTCTCTGTGTGATCTATTTTCTTCTAGACATTTCTATAAACCTACTAGAGTGCTGCCTCTACATAAATCTACTAAAGTGCTGCTGCTTACTTGCTTTCCTCTGAACCCATCTTTTCATTTCTGATCTCTGCATTCCTATATGTGATATTCTGTCTGCCTGTAATACCATCTCCCTCCACTCTGCCTTTGTGTTCTGCCTCTTTCTTCAAAGTCCAGTTCAGAACTGACCTCTTCTGTGGAGCCTCTCCCAACCAACCCCTCCTCCCTCAGCCACCAAACTCAGTGATCTCTTCTTTGAATGTCATACTTGTTGCACAGTTTACTGAGTTCTTATAATATTCTTCTTGTTATCCTTTAAGTATATATAATTCCCACCTCATCAGATATGATGCAGACTTCTTAAGGTACCTACTTTTATCCAATTTTGGAATACATGAGCTTTTACTAAGAAGAGCGCTTACCTGTCTTTTGGAATAACAAAATGAAAGGGATAACTTTGGGAAGTCTTAAATACTGATAGCTTTGATATTTTAAAATACATGAATGTAATTTATTTATATATTTTTTCTAAAGTTAATACACACAGGAAATAGGACATTTAGAGATATGTAATTAAATGTGAATTATTCTGGCAAAAAAGGTAAAGAGATTTTTTCCAAAGATGGTGAAGTATGGTGAAAGACTTGATTTTGGAGGCATAATGACTTGGTTTCTGCATCACTCTGAGTTCCAGTGTCCTCATGTATAAAAAGAGGATAATAAAACCTATTCTTCAGTGCTGTTTTGATGATTAAATGAGCTAAATGCAAATTTATTGAAATAATGCCTGGCTATAGTAAGAAGTTGGTAAAAAACAAAAACAAAAAAACTTCCCACGTGGCTTAGTGGTAAAGAATCCGCCAGCCAATGTAAGAGATGCAGGTTCGATCCCTGGGTCAGGAAGATCCCCTGAAGAAGGAACTGGCAACCCACTCCAGTATTCTTGCCTAGGAAATCCCATGGACAGAGGAACTTCGTGGGCCACAGTCCATGGGGTTGTAAAAAAGTTGGACACAACTTAGTGACTAAAAAATAATAACAAATTTTAAGCGATTACTAATACTCAACTTTCAAACCTCAACAGCTCAGACTATAATGCTGTCATTAACAGAAACAGAAAAACTGGATGAAGACATGGGTTTGAGGAGAAAGAGTTGATAAGCAATTTTAGTCTTGCCAAGGTTGAATTTCAGGGAGACATCCAACTGTCAAAATCCACAAGGAAAGAATATAGGACAAAAGCTACAGCTACTTTTACCATTCCTACCCCCAGTACTTGGCATTCTAAATGGTGCTTGATAAATGTTAATTAAAGAAAGAATTGATGAAGGAATTAATGAATAAACACATGATGTATAGACTGCTTTTACATTGCTGTGTATCATATTCTTTGAGATGTCTAACATATTGTTACACATCCATGAATAGATACTCATGAAGTGCTCATCCAAATGGGTGTTGGAGAAAGTATTTATATGTCTTCCTTTTTCAGTGAACTTTAATTTAGCCATTAAATTATACTGCTGTGGCCTTGTCATTACTAAAAGCTTCACTATCTCCAAAATACTGAATTTAAAAGTGTTTTCTATTTGACCACAGTTTTCTTACTTCATCTTCCTCTAGCACTTTACTTCTTCTGGACTTTTCTTCTCTCATTTTGGTCTGAGCTCTACTTCTCCATTTTTCCTGGCCATTTCACACCTTCCTAGTTTTGCTTATCTCACTCCCCCGTGTAGATATGATGGTCTGTTTCTTCAACATAGATTTTGGAATCACCCTTAAAATTTCTTGTCCCTGGATATTTTGCACTGTTAAAATAGCTGTGAAAAAAAGAGAAGCGAAAGGCAAAGGAGAAAAGGAAAGACATACCCATTTGAATGCAGAGTTCCAAAGAATAGCAAGGAGAGATAAGAAAGGCTTCCTCAGTGATCAATGAAAAGAAATAGAGGAAAACAATAGAATGGGAAACACTAGAGATCTCTTCAAGAAAATTAGAGATATCAAGGGAACATTTCATGCAGAGGGGTACAATAAAGAACAGAAATGATATGGACCTAACAGAAGCAGAAGAGATTAAGAAGAGGTGGCAGGAATACATGGAAGAAGTGGACAAAAAAAGATCTTCATGACCCAGATAATCATGATGGTGTGATCACTCACCTAGAGCCAAACATCCTGGAATGTGAAGTCAAGTGGGCCTTAGGAAACATCACCACAGACAAAGCTAGTGGAGGTGATGGAATTCCAACTGAGCTATTTCAAATCCTAAAAGACGATGTTGTGAAAGTGCTGCACTCAATATGCCAGCAAATTTGGAAGACTTGGCAGTGCCCATATGACTGGAAAAGGTCAGTTTTCTTTCCAATCCCAAAGAAAGGCAATGCCAAAGAATGCTCAAACTACTGCACAATTGCACTCATCTTACATGCTAGCAAACTAATGCTCAAAATTCTGCAAGCCAGGCTTCAGCAATAAGTGAACCGTGAACCTCCAGATGTTCAAGCTGTATTTAGAAAAGGCAGAGGAACCAGAGATCAAATTGCCAACATCCGTTGGATCATCGAAAAAGCGAGAGTTCCAGAAAAACATCTATTTCTGCTTTCTTGACTATGCCCAAGCCTTTGACTGTGTGGATCACAACAAACTGTGGAAAATTCTGAAAGAGATGGGAATACCAGACCACTTGACCTCCCTCCTGAGAAATCTGTATGCAGGTCAGGAAGCAACAGGACATGGAACAACAAACTGGTTCCAAATAGGAAAAGGAGTACGTCAAGGCTGTATATTGTCACCCTGCTTATTTAACTTATATGCAGAGTACATCATGAGAAATGCTGGGCTGAATGAAACATAAGGTGGAATCAAGATTGCTGGGAGTAATATCAGTAACCTCAGATATGCAGATGACACCACCCTTATGGCAGAAAAGTGAAGAAGAGAAGAGCCTTCTTCATGAAGGCTCTTGATGAAAGTGCCTTCAAAGAGCCTCTTGATGAAGTGAAAGAGGAGAGTGAAAAAGTAGGCTTAAAGCACAACATTGAGAAAACTAAGATCATGGCATCCGGTCCCATCACTTCATGGCAAATAGAGGGGGAAACAATGGAAACAGTGACATTTTATTTTGGGGGCCTCCAAACTTACTGCAGATGGTGACTGCAGCAGTAAAATTTTAAAAGACGCTTGCTCCTTGGAAGAATAGTTACAACCAACCTAGATAGCATATTAAAAAGCAGAGACATTACTTTGCCAACAATAGTCAAAGCTATGGTTTTTCCAGTAGTCATGTATGGATTTGAGAGTTGGACTATAAAGAAAACCGAGCACCGAAGAATTGATGCTTTTGAACTGTGGTGTTGGAGAATACTCTTGGAGAATCCCTTGGACTGCAAGGAGATCTAACCAGTCCATCCTAAGGGAAATCAGTCCTGAATATTCATTGGAAGGACTGATGCAGAAGCTGAAACTCCAGTACTTTGGCCACCTGATGCGAAGAACTGACCTATTTCAATAGACCCTGATGCTGGGAAAGATGGAGGGCAGGAGGAGAAGGGGACGACAGAGGATGAGATGGTTGGATGGCATCACCAACTGGATGGACATGAGTTTGAGTAAACTCCAGGAGTTGGTGATGAGCAGGGAGCCCAGTCATACTGTAGTACATGGGGTCGCAAAGAGTCGAAGACGATTGAGCAACTAAACTGAAGTGATGCCATTCTAATTTCTATTCCCCAGTGCCCCCAGCTGTTATATTTCTCTGCTTCTATTTGGAGGTCACAAAATCAAGATGGCTTTATCTGTCACTTTAAATTTTGTCTAACTTTAATCAAATTTCTGTAAATATTTGTCTTCTTAATTGATTTCTTTTTGATTGCCAGTTAAATTCCCACAGTGGGTCTTTTTAAAATTACTATTTAGTATCTAATATAGTCCACTCCCTTGTTATAGAAAAGATCTCACTACTTCTTCAATAGTTATAAGTGACTGCACCTAATTTTTTCTTTCTATGCTTTGCATATTTCAAAGCAAAAAAATATTCTCTTTCAAGTTAATAATACCCCCATAATCTTGACTACATGATATTTCCTTTAGACTATGACCTTATTTACCCTCCAGCAGTCCCCACTATTTCCATGAATTCAGTTGAAACTTCTGTGTAGATGACTTTCTTCCCTTCCCCCATCTTTATATCTCTTTTGCTATTTAGCTTCTCCCTTAAGTCCTCAATTCTTTCCTCGTGGATTTTGCCTAGTAGATATCTTCTGAAATTCAACCTCAACAAGGCTAAAAGTGTCTTATCAGCTCTTTTTTCCTCAAATCCATCTCTTTATCCATTTTTTATGTTTCTTAATATTATAGTCTGATCCATTGAGGTTTGAAAGTTGAGGTTTTTTCAGGTAATAACTTCTAACTTGCCAAGCCTGGGGACTTCTTTTCTTCTTTTTTTCCTCTCCTCCCTTTTTAATAGAATTACTTACACTCCTGTGCTCACGTTGACTATCATTTTTCTTATATCTGACTAACTCTGTTTCTAGTGCCCTCCTAATATTCCTGAACCTATTCCTTTCTTCGTCCTATGAACTGAACATCTGTAATTAATGATCTTAAGGCCTCCGTAACTGTGAGAAACCTTTAGTGGTTTGCATTTGCCTGTAGAATGAAATGAAAATTCTTTTTAAGGGATTTCACTATCTGTTCGATTATATCCCACCCTAAATTTCTACCGCCTGTCCCTGCATGTACTTGATGCTCTACGTAGATATCATTCCTGGTTCCATTCTGTGTAATCAGTCTTTTAAACCTCTTTTAAACTACCTGATCTTTAGAAAGTGAAAGTCTCTCAATTGTGTCAGACTCTTTGTGACCCATGGACTGTACAATCTGTGGAATTCTCCAGGCCAGAATACTGGAGTGAGTATCTTTTCCCTTCTCCTTAAAGGTATATATAAAACCTTAATAAAGTAGTTGTGCTAAGGTATTATCATATCTCCAACATATTATTACTTTTGAGATGGTGGAGTGGGTTGCCATTGCCTTCTCCAATGCGTGAAAGTGAAAAGTAAAAGTGAAGTCGCTCAGTCGTGTCCAACTCCTAGCGACCCCATGGACTGCAGCCCACCAGGCTCCTCTGTCCATGGGATTTGCCAAGCAAGAGTGTGTTGCCATTGCCTTCTCTTTTGAGATGGAAGGTATTCATAAATATTTATTCTGTTTTTCCTTCCATTCTGATTAATGAAAATTCATCTGGAGGATCCCTTGTAGCTTCTCCCTTTCCTTCTATCTTTCCTTTATTCTTTTTTTTTAGTATTGTTCCTGTTGTTTGGTGGGTAACTGTGAATTACAATTAGGATAGTCTGAGGATGGAAGAAGACAACTGAAGCCTCTCTCCTTTCGACACCTATGTTGAATTTCCAGTAGTTACTCTAAACTTGTATTTAGGTTGTGGTATCTTTTCATGAATTTGCAGCCAACTTCATTCCTTGAGAGAGGCCGGAGGGGCTGCTAAGCTTCTTAATTCCCTCTTTTTAGCCTGTAAGAGGCATTTAGTAGATATCTGATGACACTAATTAATGAAATCAAGCATTTCAATTCTTTATTTACCCTTGTACGCTTTAGTACCGACTAAATGCTGAGAGATTCCTAAGCAAATGATTGATCATGTAATAAGATTTAGGATGTTATATCTTGTATGTTTTGCAGTATCTATCCTAATTTATGTAATGTATTATGAATTATAGCAACAGGTCTGGATATCATACAGTTATAAAAGTTTTACTTGAGTAAATGGACCCATTTAAAAAAAAAAAAAAACTTTTGCAAGAAAAAACTCTTGAATCCCAGTGTTTAAAATAAAATATCATAGTGTTATTTAATGTGGGCAAATGTAAATCTATATCAACTTCTTAAGTTTAAAATCTTACAGAAGTAACCATACATTTAAATGAAAATTGCAAGTTAAATACAAATAAAACACAAAACAATAAAATCTAAATTAATGTTAAGTTAATGTGCTGAATGGTACTGCCTTGCTTAAAGTGGTTCACTACTTTGAACATGAATATGATACTGTAAGGAATAGATTCTTTTTCAATTTGACATGCATACACTATTGTGTGGAATGTGATAACTGTAATCTCTCCACATTTCTGTGTTCTGACTGCTGGAAAACCTTCATTTGCACAGCATGTGTCATGAGGTCTTTGACTTTGACTTCACACTTATATCATTTTCATGGTCAAGGCTCTTCTATGGCAAATGATAGTTTTTGGTACCAACTTGATGATAAACAACTTGGGCAATGAAGTAACTTGTTAGCACTTGAATTTGATGTTGTTACTGCTGATTCAGTGTGTGGTTATACTAATTTTTATAGGTTATCAGAAACTAAAACACAGAAGATAGAGATATAGAGACTTGTTTAGACCCCAATTTGAATACACTAATGTAGATGTTTGAATAGTATAGACCTGTATAGGTTTTCTGGTGGCTCATTGGTAAAGAATCCCTGCAATGCAGGAGACCTGGGTTTGATCCCTGGGTCAGGAAGATCTCCTGGAAAAGGGAATGGCTACCCACTTCATTATTCTTGCTTGGAGAATTTAGTGGACAGAGGAACCTGGTGGGCTACAGTTCGTGGCGTGACAAAGAGTTGGACACGACTGAGCAACTTAACACTTTTAATTTTTCATAGATCTTTAAGTTTTTGGCTTCTATGCTATAAATGAGTTGATATTTTTAAAAATTTTATACTGAATGGTTTCTGTGATTATAATTTGAGTCATGAAATTGGCTATACTTGTCCTTGTCTGTGTAAGTTTCTGTAGCCCACTGTAGACTGTATCTTAGGTGGTTATCAAATTGGAATTTCATTGCTACTGACTTGTAATCTTTTAATTTTGCCCTTTCCTATTTGTTCACTATATATTGGCTTTGATCTCAAGCCTGTAGAGAGATAGGACATGATATCTATAAGAATATGGCTGAGGGGAATAGTGAGGGCTGGTAGAAATCTCACCAGAAATGCTATTGAATCTGTAAGTAAAACATCATTATATATAAAAGAGATGTGATAGAATTCAGATTTCAATTTGTTATTGAGGCCAGAAAAACAATAGAACCATTCTGAAGCATTTTTTCAAACCTAGATACTTTGGTATGATAATTATATACATACATGCTAATTTAGTATTTAAGATGCAGTTTAGGATAGTTGAACTAATTATTAGTATTAGTTAGCTTGAGTCTACCCTCTTTTCTATAATAGCTATGTGTCTAGTTGGGTAGTTAAGATTAGTAGAAATCTCCTCAGTATTTTTCTTTTTTAAAATATTAAAAAATTTTTCTATTTATTATCTTTGACTGTGCTGGTCTTCATTGCTGCACAGGCTTTTCTCTAGTTGCAACAATTGGGGGCTGCTTTCTAGTTGCACTGTTCGGGCTTTTCATTGTGGTGGCTTCTCTTATTATGGAGCGCTGGCTCTAGAGCGTATGGGCTTCAGTAGTTGTGGCTCGAGAGCACAGGCTCAATAATTGTGGCACATGGGCTAAGTTCTGTGACCTCTGGGATCCTCCTGGACCAGGGATCAAACCCATGTCTCCTGCATTGGCAGGCAGATTCTTTACCACTGGCCACCAGGGAAGCCCTTGTATATTTTTCTTGAATGTTAAGCTATTTTACTGAAGATTAGCTTTTGGAACATCTATTTCAATTTCTTAGTATAAAATACTGACCACATAAACATAATAACTATCACTGTATCATTTCACTTGGCCTCATTAGATTTTATTTTTGTGTCATGTAGAAAAAATACATCTGTTTTGTTTTTTTCCCTTGAAGCCCTTTGTTTCCCAAAGGAAATGATTGCAATATAGATGTGTCACTTTTTCCACAGATAAAATGATATGTAGAGGTAGCCAGGTACTTGGGGCTCCTACAACAAAGGAAAATTCCTCTAAGGAATGTTGCCAACATTGTTGCTGTTACTGAGGGTAGAGGAATTTCTGGCTCCTAAATTGGAATTTAGGATTCAAGGATTCATTTTTTAATAATAAATTTTGTTGTAATAGTGGTGGCCCATCTTATCTTGAACTCTTGGGAAACAACTAAAAACAAATGGTCCAGTTTTGTAGATGCTAAAGATTGTTCCTTTAAGTGCCAGAAATTTAATTGTGGTTTTATGGAAATCTTTTAGAACTTATATTTTACTGGCTTCTCTTTATAGAAATAAAGTTTAAAAATTAAAAAAAAAAAGCTCAATTCAGAACATACAGAGAATACAGAAAAGTTATTTATTTTATAAATATTTATCAGACAATGTGTTCAGTGCATTTTATTAGTTGTGGAGGATGTAATTGTGAATAAATGACATACTGTCCTTGTCTTTACTGAGCTCAGTCTGGTATAAAAAAGAAAATATAAATCATGAGAATTGAATTTTTAAAAAACTATAATAATGTCATAAGTCATGCTTCCAAAAATGTTTTAGCTTATATATTAATAGAAGTATGTAAAATAAAAGCAATAGTTTTTCTTACACCCTTTCTTTAGAGAAAAAACACGGAGTTCCAACTTGTTAATGTCCTAATTCTCATGTAAAGTTAGTGTGCCTAAAAGCCTGGAGCATTTAAAGTGAAGAGCAATCACAGAATACAAGACATTTTATCCATCTTGTGGCAGGAAGCTCTGTACTTTTAACCAATTTTGGCAACTCACATGGTTTTAGTGGAATCAGAACTTGCAGAAAAGTTAAGTGGCCAGTGTAGAATTTAGCTATAAAAATAGGGGCAATAGCACCTTTCTCCTATAATTTAAAAATTGAATGGTACTAAAAGGCTCATATAGAAAAACATTGTCCTTCTATTGCAGGAAGGGGGATCCCTTCCAGGGCCCGAAACTGGTCTCTTGTCTAACACTCGGAAATGAATTGTCCAGGGAGACACATTTGCTGACAAAGCAAGAGATTTTATTGGGAAGGGGCACCCGGGTGGAGAGCAGTAGGGTAAGGGAACCCAGGAGAACAGCTCTGTCACATGGCTTGCAGTCTTGGGTTTTATGGTGATGGTAGTTTCCGGGTTGTCTTTAGCCAATCATTCTGACTCAGAGGCCTTCCTGGTGGCGCATGCCTTGTTCAGCCAAGATGTATGCCAGAGAGAAGGATTCTGGGAAGTGGTCAGAATCCTTTTGACCTTTCCTGAACTCTTCCAGTTGGTGGAGGCTTATTAGTTCCCTGTTCCTTACCAGGACCTCCTGTTGTAAAACAGCTCATGCAAATGGTTACTATGGTGCCTGGGCAGTTTCAATCAGTGTGCTTCCCCTAACACTTCTGCCCCTCTGCTTTCTCTGTTCTGCTTGTTAGACTATCCATTTTCAACCTTTTTTGCTGTTTATACTGCTATTTTTGTAATGTACCTAGCATTTCATTCATTCAGTAGACATTTATTAAGCAACTAGTACATGCCAGTCTCTGTGTGAGGAGATACTAAAGATACAGGGATGATTAGGGCAGTATACTATCAAGAGCCACTGTGGGGTTGTTTAGAGGGTATTCATTCCTAAATCTGAACCAAAGATTTTTTTGTTTGATGATGCATTGAGACCATCTTATCTGTCTCCTATGAAACCTATATGTGGGTCAAGAAGCAACAGTTAGAATCCTGTATGAAACAACTGACTGGTTCAGGATTGAGAAAGGAGTACAACAAGGCTGTTTATTGTCGCCCGGTTTATTTAACTTATTTGCAGAGTATATCATATAAAATGCCAGACTTGATTAGTTATAAATTGGAATCAAGATTGCGGATATCAACAACCTCAGATAATGTGGATGATACCACTCTAATAGCAGAAAGTGAAAAGGAACTAGAGAGCCTCTTGATGAGGGGTGAAGGAGGAAAGTGAAAAAGCTGGCTTAAAACTCAATATAGAAAAACTAAGATCATGGCATCCGGTCCCATCACTTCGCAAATAGAAGGGGAAAAGGTAGCAGCAGTGACAGATTTCATTTTCTTGGTCTCTAAAATCTCTGTGGATGGTGACAGCAACCATGAAATTAGACGATGATTGCTTCTTGGCAAGAAAGCTATGACAAACCTAGACAGTGTGCTAAAAAGCAAAGACATCACCTTACTTACAAAAGTCCATATAGTCAAAGCTATGGTCTTTCCAGTTGTCATGTACGGATGTGAGAACTGGACAAATAAAGAAGGCAGAGTGCCAAAGAATTAATGCTTTAAAACTGTGGTGCTGGAGAAGACTATTGAGAATCCCTTGGACAGCAAGGAGATCAAACTAGTGAATCTTAAAGGAGATCAGCCCTGAATACTCTTTGGAAAGACTGATGCTAAAGCTGAAGCTCCAGTACTTTGGCCACCTGATGCTAACAGCTGACTCATTGGGAAAGACCCTGATGCTGGGAAAGATTGAAGGCAGAAGAGGGTGACAGAGGATGAGATGGCTGGATAGCATCACTGATTCAGTGGATATGAACTTGGGCAAACTCCAGAAGATGGTGAGGGACAGGGTAGCCTGGCATGTTACAGTTCGTGGGGTGGTTGAAACATCAGACATGACTTGGCGACTGAACAACAGCATTGCCACTATACCAGTCTTAGACACTGAAGTCTATCAAAAATAAACCCAATTTATAATTGGGTCCACTAAATTTATACTAGGATTTAATTTTTACACTACACTGTCAAAAATGATAGTGCCTTAGATTTTGAAGCTCTTGACCCCTGATGTTGATAATGGTGGTGGTGGTGGTGATAGAAGATTTGGAGGACACAGACACCATCCTGATACTTTGGTATATACTGTTAAATGTAAAGTCTTTAATGACCCTATGGATCTTTCTGTCTTGTTGGGGAGATAATAAGAACACATGAAAAGCACATGAAAGAACTGGTAAGCAAGAATTACAAAATTAATAGTTTGTCTCTTATAGAGTCAAATAGTGTAATTTATAAACAGATTTAGAGATATAGGCTTTTTTTCCGCCTTGACCTGGAGAACTGTTTGATCAGCCAGTACTGAATTAAAGTCCTTTGAGCTTCTCTGGCACAAAATTAACTGCTAGAAAAGCAGATATGAAAGGAAAAAAATGTAAAGGGTATTAGTGAAGGTTGTTAGACACTGACCTTAACCTTGTCCATCTGGCAAAATTAATGTATTTTTATCCATCACTGCTTATAGTTTTATTGATGTTTAGCATAGAATTGATGTTTCTTTTCAGACTGTTAACAGAGGAACTTCATTATTGTGCACCCAATATGTGCCAGGCATTTGGCAAAATAGTGAGGCTATAATGAACAAAATTGGATAGATCCTTACCTCTTTACCTCTTACAGTCTAGTGATGAACGTAAACATTAAATAAAGAATTATGCAAATAGAAAACAGAGCCATGGTTGGCAGGATTGACTGCTTGAGGGGCACAAGGGAAATTTTGGGATAATGGAAATGTTCTATGTCTTAATTGTGGTGGCTGCATTTGTGCATATGTTTATCAAAATACATTGAACTCTGTACATCTAAAAAGGATACATTTAATGTTACATAAATTATAACAGTATGTTTGTTTAAAAAATACTCAAATACATGTAAAATTATAGCCGTAATAAGTTTTACAAAGGAGTGTTGCATGGGCTATGAGAACGTAAAATAGAATTCACATAGGCAGGGAGGAAATGATGAATAGAAGTAAATGAAGGATGGGGATTGGTTTCATGGGGACAGTGTAAAAGGCAGAAATAACCACAAGGCCCATGTGCCAAGTCCCTGAGGTTAGAAGATCCATGGCAAATTGAAAGAACTTGAAAAAGGCCATTGTGTGGAGTGCAGAAAATGAGGGAGTAGGTGTAAGACGGAGTTATGGACAGGTAGGGCTAAACCTTGCACACCATTGATGAATACTCCGTTGTATCCTAAGCACAAGGGTAAGCAGTTGAAGTTCTTTAATGGGGTCAGGTTGGGAATGCTGGGCCGGAGGAAGCACAAGCTGGAATCAAGGTTCCCGGGAGAAATATCGATAACTTCAGATATGCAGATAACACCACCCTTATGGTAGAAAGTGAAGAACTAAAGAGCCTCTTGATGAAAGTGAAAGAGGAGAGTGAAAAAGTTGGCTTAAAGCGCAACATTCAGAAAACGAAGATCATGGCATCTGGTCCCATCCACTTCATGGCAAATAGATGGGGAAACAGTGGCAGACTTTATTTTGGGGGCTCCAGAATCACTGCAGATAGTGACTGCAGCCATGAAATTAAGATGCTTACTCCTTGGAAGAAAAGCTATGACTAACCTAGACAGCATATTCAAAAGCAGAGACATTACTTTGCCAACAAAGGTCCGTCTAGTCAAATCTATGGTTTTTGCAGTAGTCATGTACGGACGTGAGAGTTGGAATATAAAGAAAGCTGAGCGCCAAAGAATGGATGCTTTTGAACTGTGGTGTTGGAGAAGACTCTTGAGAGTCCCTTGGACTGCATGGAGATCAAACCAGTCAATCCTAAAGGAAATCAGTCCTCAACAGTCATTGGAAGGACTGATGCTGAAGCTCCAGTACTTTGGCCACCTTATGCGAAGAACTGATTTGCTGGGAAAGACTGAAGGCCAGAGGAGAAAGGGATGACAGAGGATGAGATGGTTGGATGGCATCACTGACTGGATGGACATGAGTTTGAGTAAGCTCTAGGAGTTGGTGATGGGCAGGGAATCCTGGCGTGCTGAAGTCCATGGAGTCGCAGAATCGGACAGGACTGAGCACCGGAACTGAAATAACCATCATGAAAAAATAGTAAGAGCAGAAGGCAGTTGCCCTCCAGATCAGTAACTCAGTAATTTATTCGTGTCTGTGATTTCCTGGTTTGGATGAATTTTTGTTCAGTTCCCCTAAGCCCAAGAAGTTATGTCATTTGGATTCCCAAAGTATTTTCACAAACCACCTACATTCCTTATGGAGCTGTGGCACAACAGCAAGCCCATGTTTCCCTGGATTAATAAAACAGGCACCGCTGCTGTTGTTTATTTAGTATCTCCCCCCCCTCACGCCCTTCCCCGCCTCGCGACACAAACAACTTTCCGGAAGTAAGAAAAAGCAGTCATCCAGATGAAATTTGGCTCCACAGCTGCCAAAATAGTGGATGTCGAGCTAGACGCGAGTGGGTTTAGGTGTTTGCGTCTGTGACCGGGTCTTTCCCAGTCGCCACCCTATGGGAACCTTCGGGACCGAAGCCCCGAAGCCTAGCTGAGCTCCCTTGAGCCTCGAGCTCCCTTTCCTGGGGGCAGCCAGGAATTGGCGTGGTGGGGCAGCCGCGAGTCCCGAGGAATAGGTCCGGGCGCGGCAGACGGCCAGAGCCCCGAGGTGAGCCCTGGGCTGCGCGAGGCGGTGGAGGGCTGGGGAGCCGGGCGGTCCAGATGCCCGGCCGCCGCGGCCGGCCCCTCCCGCCTCTTCACCCCAAAATTGGCCTAACCGCCAATCTTCGGCCGCTCACCTCCTTTACCGCAGGTGACCCATGGCCAATCGCCAGGGGTCTCTTTGCCAAGAGTCGTCAGAGTCAGCCAATCGGTGCGGTCCCTCGGTCGGGGCGGGGCAGGGGTAGCGAGTGAGGGGCTGTCCCGCGGGAAAGGCAGAACCTGAAGAGACCAACTGCACCGCATCGGTGATTCGGCGGAGGGGGGCGAAGAGGGGTTCTCGGAAGCGGCCCTCGGCTCCCTCCCCTGGAGGCACAGAGGGCGGGGGCCTTGGCGAATGGCTTTCTTGGTGGCCACTTGCGGAGTGAGTAGACCCGGAGGGTCTGGGAGAGGGGCCGGCTTCCACCCCTGAGTTCCCAGGGACCCTGCTGCTTGCCCAGGCCGTGGGCGCGAGTGTGATTCTCTCCCTGCCTCCATCCCGTCGCCCCCTGGGGTGAGTAGGACGATGTGGCCGTCCGGGCCCTCTCTTCCGTGAGACTCTCCTCACTTCCTGGCCGAGATGGTTGGAGGCTGGGACTAGGGGCCTTCTGAAACCCGGAGAGGTCATTCGCCTCCAACCAAACCAGTCTGGAGAGAATCGCTTCCCCCTTTTCGATTCATTTTTGTGAAACTCTAGTCTTATTTCGGAAGCTATCTCAAGATATTGAACACAAAAGTTAGACTTTCTCTTAATGTGAAAGTTTAATTTTGACCAGTTGCCCAATAATAGAATTTCCTGTTGCTGGCCAAGCATTTTTTGTTGTTTTATTTTTGGCTGTGTTCTTGCCTTGGCCAGTATTTTTGTGTGTAATGATTATGGGTGCTGTTATTTGTGAGTATGTGTGTGTTGGGAAGGGGAGGTGGTTTTATGTTTTGGGGGTAGTTTGTGGAAAAAATAGTGAAAACTTTGGAATAGTTTTATGGGGTTCACTTAAAAACTGGAGGGAAAAGTTTAGGTTCTCAGTATGCTTGGTTATGGAAAGTTGACTGTAAGCAATGGACTAGGAAGCATGTATAAATCATGCATTTATTGCATCATTCCTACTATATTTAAGTTTTTGATATGAAAGAGTAAGAAATGTATTAAGAAAATGTCTGCCGATTTGAAGTAACATTTGGCTTTACTTGTTGATTAAACTGTGTACTTTTAGCTGTATTCAGGAAATCAAAAACAAATCAAGGAATTATTTCTCCTAGTATTGAGTTAAGAAAGTGGGAGAGATCTTAGAATAGTAGTTGCAGTTTTAAGAATTCTTGTAGTGAACTTTAAGTTGGGAATTCTCATCCACCGTGAATCATCTCTCAGAACATTGCCTTTATTGAACTGAGTTTGTGATAAAGCCCTTTAATAAATAATGTTAACATCTTTCATTTACTTTTAATTTTTTTTTAATTTCACTTTTTATGTACCCCAGCACCTTAAAATACCATGTTACCTTTCCTATTCTAGGAAAGATAAAAACCACTAAAAATCAGACTTTCAGTCTGGAGAGCTTACCTGGGAAATTAGAAAGATAACAGAGAAGCTGGATCTATTTTCAAAATGTTCTGAGTTTGATTTTTACAAAGATGCCATTTTACTTGAAGTACCCCTCAATAAACACTAGGTTGCAATGGCTGTTGGTCACATTGATTTTGATATTTCCAAAGTCTTAGGTGGTGGTCTTTTTTCCTTTAGTGTGGAAAGATTGGTAATAATCTAACCACTAATCCATCCCCAGTTGTTAAGTTTGGTTCAGGCCGTAAAGAGCATTGTGATACAACCATATTCTGCTGATTGGAAAATCAGGCAGTTGCATAGTTTGTAATTTCTTGCTTGAGAAAGAGGATATCAGGCTTTTATTTTAAAAAGGAAATTCTGAGATGTCCCCTGGGATATGTTGAGTTCTGTCAGTATCTGAGAACTGATGTTTATTGGGATTCTATAGAAAAAGACAGTTTTTTATGGGTACTGTAATGTACTTGGCCTAAGATTATATTTGTACTATTTGTACTAAAGCTTCCCTTGTAGCTCAGTCGGTAAACAATCTGCCTACAATGCAGGAGACACAGGTTTGATTCCTGGGTCAGGAAGATCCCTTGGAGAAGGAAATGGCAACCCACTCCAGTATCCTTACCTGGAGAATCCATGGACAGAGGAGCCTGGCAGGCCACAGCCCATGGGATCGGAAGAGTTGGACATGACTTAGCGACTAAACCACCACGAGATTATATTTAGGAAGATTTTCCAGTAGATGTTTAAGCAAAGATTATGTTTGAAAGAATAATTCTTAGGTTGAAAATGTGTTTAAGCCAAGTACCTCTCCCTAAGTATTTTAGTTAATTGAAGTTCCACCACACACAGGCAGTTAGTCATTTAAAGCCATTTTTCATCTCCCTTATTTTCCATGTCCAGTTAGTTACTAGATCCTGTTTAATCTGCTTTAGAAATAGCTCTTGGGTTTATCCTTTTTTCCTCCCACATAGCTGTTTTAATTCAGGCCCTCATCATCTCTCACCTAAACTTTAACAAAACTTAACTAGTCTCCCTGTCACTAGACTCCCTCTACCCATATTCTTTTCCACAGTTAGATCCCACTGAGTCACAGCTGTGCTTAAAAGTCTATTTTGGCTCCCCCTTGCCCAAGCCCAGCTGCTGAGAATGTTCTTTAAGGCCCTTCACAACTTGGTGATAATTATCACTCTTGGTGTGGACTCAGCTGCAGGCATCCTACTCAGGGCATCTACTGTAGCATTATGAACTCTTACCTGTTTGGAACATTGCATAGCCTCTCATAGCTCTTTGCACAGTCACTGCCTTTCCTTCTTGATTAAAATTACAGTTGCTTAGAATTCAGTCCAGTGCTATATCACTACTACTTTTGACATACAATTTTTGTGTTACTTTTTCTTTGATGTCTTCCTTCCTTCAGGCAAAGCAAGTTAAGATTACTGTTGTCCTTCACGTGTTACTACAGCACTTTGTTCATACCTCTATGCTATAGATCTTTGTGCACGTATTTGGTTCTTGGATTAGACTCTAACCTTCTTTATTTCTGTAGGGCCTTTGTCCCTAGTCTAGTGCTTGGCACATGATCAAAATACTTGACTTAATCATGTCGTTAAGTGTACAAACCTTTGACTCATTGTACTGAAGCTTGGTTTATCCGTGTGAGTTAGAAAAATATTCCAAGTCAACAAGCTCCCTAATTGCGGACACACCTGAGAGACAGGACTGCAGAAAACGTTAGAAACAACGTTACAAATGGTAAGTGGATTTCCAGGCAAAGGCCTACTTTTCCAAACTATGCGGCCTCTAATACAGTTGAAAGAATACTAGTAGTGGTACCAGTACAAGTTGGTTTTGTAGTAGTTAGCATCACAGGAAGAACAGCATGTTGCTGGCTAGAGAAGTCAGGGAGACTGCTTGGAAAGGGTGAAATCTGATCTCATTCCAGAAGATTAGGTAATGATTAATTGTATTTGCTATGTTATCTGTATTGTCCTTAACGAAGTCCTTTGAAGACATTGATAGCACCTGGCACATAACAGATCTTCAGTGAATATTTGTATTGCAGAGGAATGTTAATGGTTGCTGTGTGTGTTTTGGAGGGCAGGGGAGTTATTAATACTATAGGAGTTCATTTATTTCTAGAAACACCTTTAAGAACTTTGCTTCTTTGCTATATTGACAGAGCAGCTAATTTTGTTTTTTCTAAAATGTGCCATTTCAACCAAGGTATTCTGCTTACTCGGTTGTTTCTTTGCATTCTCTGCATTCCAGAGCATGTTTTTTAATCCGGTTACATTAATCTTCCTCACTCAGTTTCAAGGTTACACTAAATTTTTGCTTGTGTTTTGACTTTTTTTTTATCCTATGGTAGAGGATCCAACTGCAGTTAGAACCTTTAAGTTTTTATTGTCTTTGTTTAAATGAAGTTAACTTTTTTTTTTAAGCCAGTAAATGGATCCTTGGTTTTTCCAGTATGGTGAGCTGTTCACTCACCTGATGAATATGGTTATTTACTTGGAGATACTGGCTTCACAGACTCTTAGAACTGGAAAGGATCTTAAAGTTTTAATTCAGCCTCTATGTATTTATAAAATGGAGAAAACAGTTTCAGAGGAGCCAGGTGACTTGCCCAAGTTCACGCAGTTAGAGACCAGACTAACAGGACTACCATCTGTGGTTTTTGCTCTTCTGTTAGCTCTAGAGAGAACTGGGGTGCTGCTCTGATACTTGTGTTCATTCATTGCTCGCCTCAATCTCCTAAGTCCCAGTAATTTTTCCAATTCAGACACTGATTTTGCACTTTCAGTTCAGCATCTGCATCTGAAAAATATCTTACATCTCCAAGAGAATATTGTTCGTTATTTCACCTCCTTGTGCTTTTCAGCCTCTCTTTGTGCTTATACTTGCTCCTAAGTCTGGAAAGATGGCTTTTCTGGTTACTCTCCAGTTTCCTGCAAATTCATTCTCTTTGCTTCTCTCTCTGCCCCAGGAGGCTGACCTTCACAGCCTGTGTTACCTAGAGTCCTTTTTACCTTCTGGCTTCTCGTAGGGTTTAGACAATGGAAGGACAGAAGATGGAAGGAAAAAAAGAACCTTTGGGGGTATTTATTCCTCTTGCTCTCTCTCTGCTTTGATGAATTTGTGGCAGTGGCTGTGTCCTACAGCTGGTGTCCCTTGAGCCTGCTCGGAGCTACATTGTTTCCCTCCTTGTTCCTTCAATCTTGGCTGCTGATCCTGATTCCTGGGTACCTTAGCATCCCTTGCTAGTTTACTTAACCCTGCCCTCATTTCTCTCCTAAAGAAAAGTTCACACATCCCATCTATTTATAATGTTTCCCACCCTTACTCACTGCTGTTAATAATTTCCCCCTCCTCATCTTTGTCCAAATCAAAATGCTACCTCTGTGACACTTTTCTGACCCCCTTAACTTTCTCTTTTGAATTGTTTAGTACCTTTCTCATAATAATTCATCATGCTTGAAGCAGTTATTTGTAGACAGATGTTTATCTCCTACTACAGATTTGAAACTGTTAGGTATTGCAGAGTGGTTATTTGTAGTTAGATGCTTATCTCCTACTACAGATTTCAAGCTACGTCTGCTTCATCTTGGGATGTCCAGAGCATCCAGCGCAGTGTCATAGTCATAAACACCCAGTGAATAAATCATTATTGTAATGCTGAATTCCAAACCCAGAGTAGTATGTATGAAACTATGTTCATGAGACTTGGCATGAGAGAATGAAGTTTTAGAAGTTTGTTTTAGTTATTATCATCTGGTCTTGCTTCTTGAACTCCCTGGGTGGTGTCTTTCCTATTTAATTTCTCTTCTCTTAAAAACTTTCAGTTACTCTTAAAAGTTTTCAGCATCCATACTTATAATAAATTGTTTAGAAAGTTAGATGTTATTTGTGATTTTTTTAATGAGTACTCTGATTTATAATCTGCAAGAACATCTTTGATTGCTTTTTATGTTTAAATCCGAACAGGTTGACGCATTTCAGAATTCCTTAATTCATTAATTTACAAAAATTTTATTGAGCACTTGCTACAAACCAAGCACTATCCTGGGGGTACAGTGGAGAATAAAAAGAGTCTTGTCATGTCAAACATATATTTTAGTCATATTTTAGACTTTTTTGATAGATTTCTG
The DNA here is from genome assembly GCF_027580195.1 of Bos mutus. Classification (NCBI taxonomy): domain Eukaryota; kingdom Metazoa; phylum Chordata; class Mammalia; order Artiodactyla; family Bovidae; genus Bos; species Bos mutus. The sequence goes on along the minus strand of NC_091619.1, from coordinate 92,456,617 downwards.
ACAACAGGGTAATCAGGGTAATTTTGTATTGCACATTTAACAGCCTTAGTGAAAACAACTTATTTCCTTCTGTTTGATGTTCACTGGCAGCTAAATCAGATATACAAAAACTGCTTCGGCATATGTAATTTTAAAGGAATTATCACCAAGCCAGTTACAGAATCTATTCATTCCAATTCAGGGTTATTTTTGTTTTATTTTGTTTGCTTGTTTTGTGTGAGAAATAAGCCATTTAGTACTGATTGCCTATTGGCCTGACTAGTTTATCGTTTAACTTCCCTTGGTGGTTTTATTTCAGTTTGTTGTATTTTGCCATACAGAGAGATCAGTTTTGTTAAAGGAATACATTAGATTTTGTAGAAACATTTCATAATCACATTTCAACAAGTAATATGAATGATTATGAGAATTCTGTAGTTATTTGAAAACTTGAACTACTAAAGCATTCAGTTTTAAGAATTCATGTGTTGAACATGAATTTTTCCTCATTACATGTAGAGCAGATTTCCAGGAGACTTTCTGAAACTTCCATTTTTGGTGGGCCCTTGAAAATCATGAGAATTTGCTTTCCAAAATTCTGTGAAGCTCAGTGACAGGCAGTCATATGAGGTTGGAAAGGGGAAGAATGTATTTTTTGCATCCCATCCTAGTAAGCAACTCAGAGCTTATTTAAGATCCTGGAATGACTTAACCTATGACTTTTAATTTTAAGAAAGATATTGTCAGTAGCCTGACCAGCGATTAACGTGTGAAAAATAAAGCTTTGACTAATTGCCAGCACCACATGGTCAAACAGTGCTTCATTAAGTGGACTTATATAGTAGATATTTTTGTTTTTTATGAGTTTACTTTCTTTAGTGTTGACTCATAATCATGGAATTGGCAGGAAGGATGTGGGAAAAAATTATGTATTCTGCTTTGTTTTACTGGCCATTTTTCTTGTTAGCGTGCGTGTGCGTGCGTGGGTGCTAGTTTATACTTTATCTGTAAATAATGTTATACATTTGTTATGCTTTATTTTATTTGGCTTGAAAAGATGTATCTGAGCAGCTTTAGTGTTACCAAGTTTACTCTCTCAAGACATTTTAGGGTTTGATAATTTTAAAATAATAATGCTGATGATTTTGCAAGCTAAAAGAGTTATAAAATTTTTGAAACATTTATAACCAGTACAGTTTCTGAATACTTTTTACATAAAATTTTTGAGTTTACTAATTTTTTAAAAATCAGGCACCATGAATATATAAAGTAAAAATTAAGAAGTCTTTGTCTCAAATGCACCTCTTTCTCAATCTTACTTCGTAGGTGTAACATCTGCTTCTTGTGTGTTTTATTTCAGACCTGTGTGTGTGTGAGAATAAAATAACTTTTCAAAAATATAACATCTTATTATTCATGTCTCTGTCTAGAATAAGGTAATCACTCAGCCAGTATTAATTGGCCTGAATTTTGATGTCTATTTTATTTTTGTAATTTGCTTTCTACATTCAGAAGCTGTAAACTCATATTTCATTTAAACATTTTTTAAAGTAATTTGCTGCATTCTGAAATCTTGAGGCAATCTGTATGCCTCCCAGACATTTATATCTCTATAATGCTAGTTACAACCTTTATAGAGAGGGAGAACATATTATTGTCCCAACTGGAGCACTTGGAGAGTGAAAGAGGCTGCTAATAATTTTGTTCAGACAACGGGCATAAAAAGAGACTCTCCCAGACAAACTGGGATAGTGGTCACCCTGTTTATAAACTCCAGGTTTTTGTGTGTTCTGTTTACTTTTGGCAGTAAGTTCACATATGACTTTATTGAATAAATTGGGAGAGTCATTTGGAAAGACAAGGTATCAGTGATTTAAATAGAGGAAAATGGTACAAACCCAAACCTTTCTTGTGCAGTTGTTTGAGTAATCAAATAAATCACTTTATGGAATCAATATTAGTATTTTGTTCTGTAAGTCAAAATGTTACATAACAGTGGTGGTATTAGATGAAGAGAGATCATGAAGAGTAAGCAGTTGTGCTAAGAGTTATGATAAAGCTAAGGAATTTTGACAAAGGTGTAGGTACCTGATTTCTATTTGACAAAGCAGCTCTTTTCTGTCCCAAGTATATGAGCAATTTAGACTTGCTGTGTTTGGTTTTTTTTTTTAAGAGAAGTTATTTTCTTTATAAATTTAAAGATAAAAATGTTTTTATTTTTCAAAGAACTAATGTATTTTCAAAATCTTTTTATTTTATGGAAAAGAGTGATTCTTTATATTGTTTGACTCTTTGTTACCAAGGTAATAATTGAGCACAATTTACCTTTTGTGGTTCGGGCATAATACCTGATACTTTTCTGAACATCTCATGTGGAATTTTGTTTCTGATCTGTTTTCCAAGACTGTATTTTAGCACTAGTTTTGTCTATTTCTCATACCTTTTTTATTACTACTATCTGTTTTCTTCAGAGTTCATCAGCTTACTGTATATTTTCCTTTTTTTCAAGGAATGTTAAATACAGTTTAAGTTATGCTGGTATCCTTTTCTCGATTATACTTCTCTATTAGAGTTGCATATGTTTTGTATATTACCTAGTTGTTAATTTATTTTGTTCTTAATCCATCAAATATTTGTTGAGAAACTTTTCTGTATGTTAGGCCTAGTTTAGGGTCTGGGAAACTGCTGAATCCTGGTTATTTTCAGCTCCACATTATGAAGAAGAAATAGAACACTAACTATTTTGTTACTTTATGTATATTCTTTCATCTCTCCAACAACCTTAAGAGGTTTATTTTTGTGTCCTTCCCTGGTAAGAAAATGGAGGTAGAGAAAGTAACTTGGCCAGATCATGTAGGTAATTACGGAATCCCAGATTCAGGATTTAAAACTAGATCAGTCTGACTTTAAAGCTTGTGTTCATTTTGGGTACACTAGGCTCCTGCAGACATTTTTAGATTAAATTTTAGTCTAATATGCTATGAGTTCTTTTCAAATATCATTGTGATTTAATAGAAAAATGTAATGGGTTTGAAATCAAAGGACTGGGTTGAAATCTCAAAAACCCATCTGGATGATTTGGGTAAGCACTTATAAAATAGGGTTAATATCTATCTATTTTACTATGTTATAATAATGAAACAAGAAATGACATACAGTAAAGTATCTAGCCAGAGGATCTAGTACTCTGAAAAAAACTTCCTGTACTGTATTGTGCATCCCTGGTGAATCTGTGCTGCTGCTGAGTCGCTTCAGTCGTGTCCGACTCTGTGCGACCCCATAGACAGCAGCCCACCAGGCTCCCCCGTCCTTGGGATTCTCCAGGCAAGCTGTGGTGCTAGTACTGTTCGTTTAAAACTATGGGAAAAGGCTTTACCGTTCAGGGCATTCTTGGGGCACCGAGCAGTTGTTGATAAAATAGCTATAACTATCATGTTGATAAAAGAGAACCTAATTTGGAATCTTAGACTATCAGAACATTGACTTAGATGGAAAATGCTGTTCTGAAGTTACACTGGAGGAAAGAATTTAATAATAGGCTCAATTTTATGGATATTTTTGAATTGGAAATCTTTACTCCAAACAAATTGGTATATGAGTATTTTTTAGGGTTAAAAATTCATATTCTCAGAACTTCTCTATACCTCTAAATTCTGTTTTCCTTTAGCTGAAGAGGGTAAACCACAGAAATGGCAGATTATAAATGTTTCCAAATTTTTAATAAACCAAGGAAGGCACTGATTAGTATACCCCACATAAAATCTTACTAATATTTGGTCTTACTAATATTTCTGGTTTCTTTAATATACTTTTTTCATCATTAAAGCAACTTTTGAGTAACTTGGTAAGGAAACAAAGTGGTGTCATTTTTCAAAAAACTTAATTTTCTAATTTCTAAGGAACAGAAAAGCCATTAAAATTTTTGGCGTAATTTTTAAATTTAATTATTTTTTAACTTGCCACTTGCTACTCACGTACCTATTGATACTTTTCCTCTGTACAGTTACAGATTTTTCTCTTATTATTCCTTTAATTAATTACTCATGTCACACGCACAGCATAGTAACTTTCTATTCTCTCTTTTCCTTACCTTTTGGAAGATCAGTACCACACTTGCTTTTTTCCAGTCTTCTGGTATCTCTCCAGTTCTTGAATTTTCAAAAATAATTGTAAGTGATTCAATTGTAAGTATGCCCTATACTTCTTTCATTGGCTGAAAGCGTATCTGTGATGCATGTCATCTCAAATTGCTAACTGTGAACATAAACTTTCCAAATACTCATATTTAATCAAAACAACATTTCTGCAAAGTTTTTATTATTTTATTTAAGGACTGTTTTGCTAATTTTCCTTTAAAAATCACCTACTTTTGTCTGGATTTATGCCATTTGTTTTTCATTAGGTGTCTTGTTTTCTTTGGTGTTTTTCCTTTGTTAAATTTTTAAGCTGTTATTCCTTTTACAGTTCTGCTACTGATCACTTATTTTGTTTTCTTGTTACTCTGAACTCTGAGACTCACATGGAATAATTTCGGTGTTTCTCGTTTCACAACATATTATATAAGAGAAAGCACTGAGCATAAGGTACTTAGTCCTTTAAGTTTTTGCTGTGAAATAAGATTTGATATGAAAATAATTACTCATTTGTGAATTTCTTTTTAGAGTGTTATTCAGTCATAGCCCTTCCTGTTCTTCATTATTCTTCTCAGTTCCTTAAATTACTCATAACTTTCTTATTTCCTGATTCTGACCTCAAGAAGACCTTAAACCACCTTTCCCCACCTTTACCTCCACTATTTATTACTCTTCCTCTATCAGCAGGAATTACTTTAAAAGCTTTTACTCTTTGCCTCAAAAATTGCCTCTTGTACTATTTTAGTAAGTGTCTCTCCAAAGCAGCTACATAAGAAGTACAATTCCTGTGTACTTCAGAAAGTATTAAAGCCGTCCTTTATAATACTCTTCTTTCTAATGGCAGTGAAGTATTCAGTTATGTATATGTATAAAGTACAATGTTTAATGTCCCTATTAGAGTTATTAATAGAAATTTAATTTTGCTAACGTGTTAGAAGTACCTTCTGAGAAAAGTGATGATATTCAACATAAGTATTAGAAAGATAGTAGGGAGGTACTTACATACAATTTTGAGGCAGTTTAATATTCTTCTGTCATTTTAGATATTATTTTTGAAATTCCCCTTAAATTGGGCCAGATGTCTGCCTTTATATATTTTTAATCTGGACACATAGACCTTGGTTGATAGAGAATTATGTGTTACTGTTAACTTTATACATGTACTTTAGCTTTCTTTAATTAGCAAGTTACTCTTGAAGACTAGGGACTTTTTTTTTTTTTAAACCGCGTTTGCCACATAAGTGGGTTTTTTTTCTTTACATAGATTATGGTTAGATTTAGGTATAATTTCTATTGAGTTTCTTCTAGTTTAGCTTATTTTATATTACAAACCATTTTGTCTCTGTTTCTCTGTAATAGTTTTATTTTAAACTTTAAATGAATTCATACAGAAATCATCTTTAGAACTATGGCTCATCAATGTGGTAAATTAAGGAGCAGCCACCTCTTTTGGTCCTGACTGCCAAAAATGCAGTATAACCACTTACTACTGAAGGAAAAAAGAGAAGGAAAGAAAGACGTGAAGAAAGGACTGAGGGAGGAGAAGGAGAAAGAAAACGCAAGGCAGGGGAGATCTAGGAAGCCGTGCGTGGAGAAGACTGGCATCACGGCATCAGCATTGCCGGAAGCTGCCATCAGCGCATACACGTGTTCGCTCGACAGTGTGCTAGTGCGCTAGCCTGGAGTTGGTGTGGGGGTGGAGCGGTACAGTGCTGAATGAACGGTGGTTTCTGCCCTAGTGGAGTTTAGAATCCTTCAGGGAAATCAGTCAAGTAAATATTTAGATATGATAAAATGTGATAAGTGTTAGATTAAAAGGCAAGTACAGAGTCTGTTTGACTCCCAACCTGCTTGTTCCCAAGAGCTAAGATGTCACTGTAGGAAGTATGAAGTCATAGTGTTTTAAATGGTCTGCCTGTTCTGAGTTCTATTCAAAAGAAGACAGACCACTCTCGACATGGTAAAGGACTATATTCTATTTTTATGACCTTTTTAAAAACACAAGTCCCTTAAAAAGGATATGAATAAGTGTAATACCTTATGTTTTAAATGTTGAATGAAAAGAATAATAAAGGGATTTTATGAAATCGTTTATGTTAGAAGGTAATAAGTTCCTTTTCTCTTAAGATACTCTAAGACTAGATGACTTTCAAGAACATTATAAAAGTAACTGCTGTTGAGTGGGAGGTTGGACTACATGGCTTTAATTCCATGTCCTGAATCACAGTATGTGGTGAAAACATATATTTTCCTCTAGCACATAATTCTTAAAAGATTTGAGAAAACAGCTTAATTACTAGCATTGCTTATCCACATTAAATCAGTGTGTACATGTTATTTTATTGATTGCAGATGGGAAATTATATATGTAGATTTTATTTTAAGGTATACCAAAGATTTATGAATTTACTATGCAAGAGAGTTTAGGCCAGTTCTGGGATTTTAAGCTAATAACTATTGTTACAAACTTCCTATTATACAGTACATAGAGAAAAGTGGATTGTTGAGTAGATCTTTGACTTGGGTGTTACGATGTTGGGGGTTTTAAGGGTAAAGGAATGTTGTGGAAGACTGTCTAGGGAGAGGCAGGTCTGAGAAAAGAGCCACAGTGAGGTTCGCATGATTATATTAATAGTAAAATCAAAGAGTTGTTTTTAAGACTTAATTTAGGTAGCTTTCAGATCATAGTAATTTAAATCTAAGTTTTTCCATTTACTTATTGGGGGATTTTTAATCAAATAGTGATTTGTCTAGAAGGTTATGTTAATTAGATTTTTATAGTGGTGGTTCTAAATGGATTCAGAAGAGGGAAAATTCTTGAAGATCACTTTTTCTCATTTAGATCCTTCACCTTTTTATTTATGAGCATGCCATTGACTTTTTTAATATTTAGCAAGAATAATGTATTTAACTGATTTTAATGAGGTTTATAGTTAAGTTATTGATAATTATATCGCTTTTGAAACAAAAAGTAAGCCAAGCAGTCCTTCCTATATTCCTGTGGTGTAGTTACATTGAAAGGAATCACTCCCTACTTTCTTAGTACAATACTGTAGTATCTCTGGAATGTGATGGATTTATCCTTTCTTTCCCACATCTTTTATTATATTCTGCATAGGAAGGAAGTGTTTCTAAAACAGTGTCTTAGGGGTTATCTTTAAAAATGAAGGTGTTTACAATTTTATAAATATATCTGGATTTTACATACATTGCTTATTATTTTTCTTTCTTAAACTTTTTTTTACATGACATCTCTTATTTTCAGTCCTCATTTCAAGTAGTTTCTCAGTGTGTATGTAAGAAAAAAAGTAGGCAGTTTTTGTTGCCTTTGAATTTGAAAAAGAAAATGAATTACAAGATTAGTTGTTTTTCCCATGATCTTAATAAGAGTTAGGTTTTTAATGCTTTGTTTATGAATTTAAATTTTAGTTTGGGAAGAACAGCAGTAGTAACAGTAGTTATTGATAGTAATTATAGTCTTTAGTAGAAGTCATAGCTGCCACATTAATAATAGTAGGAGGAGGAGCCTGTATTTGGAGGTAAGAAAATAGCTTAGAGAAACACAGTATCTTGTTAGTGGCTGAGCTGTAACTAGAAACCAGGTCTGCCAACCCATTGTTGTTTCCATAATGCTATATATACTGTGTCAATCTGATGTTTGAGATCATGGTGGAAAAAATGCTTTGCTAATGACAGTGTTAGGTAAGGTGAGGTGTTGGTTTAATATAAAATGAACTCTGGCCTCAACTGACTAAAATGGAGAGTGTGAAATGATAAGCAGTTTTTTGGCAAAAGGGAGGGGAACAAAAAACATTGAAGGTCAAGTATGTTATATTGGAGTAGTGTGTCTCAGCCTTTTAGTGCAGGGTTTTGTGGTTGGGTTGGGATTGTGACTTTATTGGTTCCTGACCCTTATTTCCCTGTTTAACTGCATGACTTCTAGTCATGCAAATATGGCAAGATGATAGCCTTTTTTGATCTCAGACTGTTTTGTCTTTTACAACCAAGATTAATGTATTTTTCAGTCAAAGATGATAAACTCAAAACTTTCTTTTGAGTAGAGTTAAAGCATAGGAATCCTATACTCTTAGAGCTTAAAATTTTTAGTGTACAAAAAGTAGGACATGCACATTCTGAATTGTAAAACTGAGAAATAAGTGGGCCCTCTAAATAAATAAACATTTAAACTATGTCGAGAGTGTAATGTTCATGCCAAGGGGGAAGATGAGTAGGGAAGGTAAGACAGAAGTGTTGTCACTTTCACTTAGGGAGGGCCCTCTTAGAAGAGGTGAGAATTTTGAGTTTTCCTTCTTTTTTTAAATAAGGGAGGAGGAGGAGGAAAACATCTGAGCTAATGGGGTAATTTAGAGAATAGGAGAACAATGAGAATATAAAGTTGAGATTAGGGGACTGGAGGAGGATTGAACTGAACAAAAAATAGGGGGAAAATAAGAGGGTAATCTAGGTTTTGTGCATGTTCCTTTAGCTAAATTATTGTTGCTCTGGAGCCCAGTATGGGGCTTTTGGGAGAGAAGAAAATTATTCTGAAAAAGCAGGATAAATCCTAATTTGAACAGCAGCACATGTAATTGATGAGAAGGGAATAGTGCTAGAAGTTCATGAAGGAGATTGATGTACCAACTATTCTTGGAGAATTTAGATAATTTAAATAGACCTATTATTTATGTAAAAGACTATTTTTAATTTAGAAAAGTGAAGTGTCACATATGAAGGATGATCTTTTGTACTATTAGACATTGCTGGGATTTATTGCAATTTTTTCCCCCTCTAGGGTTTGGATTCGGGATTTGTTCCTAGTGTCCAGGACTTTGATAAGAAACTTACAGAGGCTGATGCATACCTACAAATCTTGATAGAACAGTTGAAGGTATGGTATTCGATTATATATTGAATTGATATAAAGTAGTAAATGTTCCAGAGCTTGATTTTGAGTAAAAACAATTACTTAATGTTACCGGCTCGATGGACATGAGTTTGAGCAAGTTCCAGGAGTCGGTGATGGATAGGGAAGCCTGGTGTGCTGCAGTCCATGGGGTCACAAAGAGTCGGACACGACTGAGCAGCAACTGAACTGAATGTTACTTTACAATGCTTACTAGTCCTTCAGCAATTTTAAAAACTAACCTAAACATAATTAGAAGGAAATAAAACAAGGTTAGTTTCATATTTTGTTTAAAAATTCTCTGAAACTGGTAAATTTTAAGTGGTTTAGTTTTTAAGGGCTTTTCTTATTTGGGTGAGTTAGGAGTTTGGAAGAGTTTATTTCTTTACATCCTTTATCATTACTAAAATTGTCTCCTTCAATTCCCACTTTAAAATTAATTACTAGCAAAGGTCCTGGAGAGAAAAAGAAATGTTGATAAAGTTGAAAGACAAGGCAGAAAAAAACAGATTCGAACTGACATTTAAAGTTCTTAAAGTCATATATTTTCTTTCGCTTTGTAATGCTACCAGAGTAATTGATCTTGACTGTTTAAGATAGTTTAGTAGAATTTGACTTGATAACAGTGCCTTGGAAAAATACATGTTATCTTGTATTTTAAGAAAGATTATACTTTTAATCCATGTATAAATCATCCCTGGAAGAAATATGGTTGTTTTTCTTTGTTTAGTAAACATATACAATGTAGTAAAATAGCTTGATACTATAATCTTTTCTTTTTTTTAATCCTGTAGCTTTTTGATGACAAACTTCAAAACTGCAAAGATGATGAACAGAGAAAGGTAACTTCCATAATCATGATTTTGACTTAAAAAAATTTTAAACCAGGAGCCTTTTGGAGAAGTAATAGAAGGACCTCAGTGTTTTGACTACTTTACTGTTCACCTCTTATAATGTGCCATATAGGTTTTAAGGGGAGTTTTCTGGTGCATTTCTGGTGTGGTTTCATAATTGAACAAAAGAATAACTGAAATTTTTATTATGATACCCTTTGTGTAAGTACCACTTTCCTAGGAATAAGTTCTTTCTGTTGAGGGATCATATGTTGAAGGTAAAAATTTATTAAATTTACATGTGGTCACTTCAGATATTAATAAGGCAACTGGTAAAATTTTCAAAATAAACCAGAAGCCACAGATGAGGACACAAAATGAATGTTGCTTTAATTATAGTTCCTCCCTTTGGGTTTTTGCCAACCACTTTGTAGTTTGAATATTATTTTCTTTTTTCAATTAATGTTTTTCTTTTCCTTGACTAGATTTCCTGATGCACCATCATTTATGTTTTTGCATTTCTATAAATCATAGCCTTGCATTTGGCTCTTTTACACTTGGTAATAGTAGTGAGTCATGTTTAGCTCACCTTCTTAGTTTTGGAATTTAGTTTCATGTCATTTTTAAGCAGCTTTGCAAAGTTGAAAGTGATTCTAAAATAAGCATTTTAAAATCACATAACGTATCCTATAGAAAAGACAAAACTTGCTTTCAGGTAAGGAGTAAGAATGTTTTATATTATTATTACAAATCTTGAATTGAACCACATGAATTTTATTTGAGGATGTAATCCATAAAGTGTTTGAATTTTTTATTTAAATGTTTGATTTAAATTAAGAAGTACAACTAAAAGCACTCTGCAACCTGCCTGAACTCACTTAGAGTAATGAGTACATTTTTAGTCAAAATTCTTTAAATGACTAACCAGTAAAAAACAGCAATGATATCTCCTTGTGTTTCTGACAATTTATTTAAACTTATTTTTCACAGAAAATTGAAACCCTCAAAGAGACAACAAATGTAAGTTATATGTTTGAGTAACTCTGGCTTTGCATTAGAAAGTGCTTTAAAATGTTTCTGTTTTAAGCTGCTACTATTAATAAGAGCAATTGAGATTTTAATTTTTATGAATTTTTACAAGAGTTTAAGAGCTGTGTTATTTTCTAAAGGAATTTAAATGAATAGAATAATCCTTTGAATTGAATTGACTTCAGATGCCATTTTATGTTTATGGTCTTGTCTTTTTGAGATCGTTGGATAAAAAGTGTTATCCACACACAATGTACATTTGAGTTTTCTGATATACTGGCCTTCTGACATTATGTACTGGACTGCTAATAAAACTTCTATTTTGATAAAAGCATTTTATATACAGATATAGTAGTATTATAGGTTCACCAGTATTTTGATAGGATCCTTTATTCTCCATAATTCCATGAAAGTCTTGAATGACATTTTGAGAATTTGCATTGAGATAGCCTGCTGTTGATCTAAGAATTTGGAAGTTAATCAGATTCATATCCCATTCAGAATCTTCTGATCCATAGTCAGACGCATTATCCATTACGCCACCGGTCCCGTACTTAGATATTATTCAGTGTAAATTAACAATTTTTTGGCATTCCCAAATGATTCGTAGAATTGCTAATAATAATTTCATTTGCCACTATCAGCATATTTCCTGGTGTCTCAGACAGTGAAGAATCTGCCTGCAATACAGGAGACCTGTGTTGGATCCCTGAGTCCAGAAGAGCCCCTGGAGAAGGAAACAGCAACCCACTCCAATATTCTTCCCTAGAGAATCCCATGGCTAGAGGCTACAGTCCAGGGGGTTGCAAAGAGTTAGATGGACACACGCGCGCACACACACATATATTAGAACCCACTTGAAATCCAGAGAGGGTATTTCTTATGTAGAGAAGACTTAAAATCCTGTGTATTTGAACTGATTTTTATATTTTAAGCTTTCACATTACATGGCCGTTTTATTGGGGGCAAGATCTAAAATCAGCATTTTGTTTTTGTAGAGCATGGTAGAATCAATTAAACACTGCATTGTGTTGCTGCAGATCGCTAAAGTAAGTAAAGTTTATTTTTGATTATTTTCATTTAATGGGATTTAAATGTAATGGCATTTTTCTCTAGTAACCAAAATACTCAGTTCTAAAATATAGTACCTTTCTACAGTAAATTTAAGTTCTATTTTGGGGTTCCCGTTACTGTTGAAAAACTATTGTGTTTGGATGTTACTTGCCAGCCTGTGCCTGTTTTTGATGAAGTCATTTGTGATGGTGGCTGGGAAGGAAGGGAGCACATTTGAATGACTCACCCTTTCCATTATCACTGCTTGAAACACAGACATATTTTGCAAAATCTTTCACAAAAAAGATTTTCTTAGGAAAAAAGGAATTGAATTTTAGCAGAGTTATTTTTGTTCATCCACAATGAAGAGTATAATGGAGATAAAATTGTTTTTTACACATTTTTTCTAGTACTGAATTACATTAATAAACTGCTATTCCTTATTCATAGAATAAATATTTTTGGTTATTGTGACTGGGTAACAATTTCATGGATATTGCCTGCGTTTCTAAAAAATTTTGGTGTATTCAACCTAAAAATGTACTTGATTGCATGATATTTTGAGAAATAAAAATTTTAGTATTTGAAAATAAGTATTAAAAAAGTTTTTTTTTTTTTTTTTTTACCATTGACTGCACCTCTGTTTCTAGCCAGTGGCTAAAAGCAGGTGGGCAGCCAATTCAGCAACCAGGTTTGGAAATGTTTAAGTTTTTAATTATTTGGCCTATTTTACGTATTCAGTTGTATATACGTGTTTGCCTAATAATGAACACTATTTTCCTAGCATTGTTAATGACACAATAGTATAGAAAAATGCATTTCTGCTTAGATAGTATGGCTATTAAGTTTGTAAGTGTAGGGCTGAGGGGAAGTATCATTTTCTTTTGAGGCTATTAAAGTGTCAGAATTTAAGGACTCGTGTTCATTTTCTAGGTATTTTTGATGACTATGCCTGATTTTCTATATATGTTTCTAAATTTCCCATCTATTTTTGTGGATCAGAATGTATTATAAAGGGAAAACAGGGTTGGAGGCATAAATGGGGGTAAGGTTTTTATTTTGTGTTTTCTTTTCTGTGAAATTACATGAGTGGGTTGGGACACCTACAATCACCCAAAAGCTTATATACAGATAACCAGTAAAAAACGTTAAGCTCAGTGTGAGTAGGTAGGTATTTTAGGGAATGTCTTCTCTAGAAAATTGAGGAAGAACTGATAGTGTTTAGACTAATTTGGATCATCTCTGCAAATCATGGAATTCTCCAGGCAAGAATACTGGAGTGGGTTGCCATTCCCTTCTCCAGGGTATCTTCCTGACCCAGGGTCTTCTTCATTGCCGGCAGATTCTTTACAGTCTGAGCCACCAGGGAAGCCCATTCAGTACTTGAGATAGCTGCTCTTTGTAAAACAGAGCGGCCTAGCCTCTTTCAGTAGCTCACCATTTAGCTACCCAAGAAGAACATTTTTGATGCTCTTTTGAATGAGTTACAATTCAAATTAGAAAAACTTTATTCTAGAAATTTATACAATTACGTCAGTACTTGCTACCTGTTTGTTGTAGCCCAGCTTAATGGACCTGCATTTCAGTTTAGAATGGATAACATGGATCAAGTAAATGAAGTTTGGCTTTTTAATTTTTTCCAGAAAGAATTTCACTGTTCAAGCTTTTTATGTACAGATATAGCCCTCAAATTATTTATGTACCATATGTGAACTCTATGTATTTTTAAACAATTTAAGTGTAAATCAGGCCGTGTCACTTGCCTGCTCAAATCCTCTTAATGGTTTCCCACTTCCCTGGAATGGAATTTAAATAACTAAGGATAACTTAATGGCGTTTGAGCCGTCACTACTCCCTCACTTCATTTTGCTTGATTACACTGTTATGACAACATTGGCCTGTTTTCTTTTTCTCAGGCCAAGCATTTTCTGCTTCAGGGATTTGTATTTGCTTTCCCCTCTGCCTAGAAGGTATTTCTTCCAGACTTTGGGGTTTGCTTCTTTACTTTTTTTCAAATTTCCATGCACATGAACTCTCTTTGGAGAGACCTTACTGACCACTCTATCTAAAATAATCTTACCCTCCCATTAGTTTTCTTTTTCTTCTTGGCCTTGCACCATTAGCCAGATTTACATGGTATCTTGTTTATTGTCTGTCTATACCTGACTATAATCTCCTTGAATACTTTGTCTTATTTACTACTTGTATTAGAATGCTTGCACTGCCATAACAAAAATACCACAGACCGGGTGACTTCAACACCAGAAATATATTTTCTCACAGTTTTGAAGGCTAGAAGTCCAAGATCAAGGTTCCTATGGATATGGTTTCTGGCGAGGACTCTTCCTGGTTTGTAGGCAGCCACCCTCTCAGTCCTTACAGGGCCTTCCCTTGGTATGTACACATTGAAAGTGAGCATGAATGAGAACTCTCATATCTCTTCTTAAGAGGACACTTAATGGATTGGGGCCCCATCCTGAAGACCTTATTTAACCTTAATTTACTTCCCTTACTCCAAATACAGCCCCACTAAGGTTAGGGCTTCATTGTTTGAATTGGGGGGTGGTGCATAGACATTTACTCCATAACAGTGATGTATCCTGTGTCTAGAACGTTGCCTGCCACATAGCAGGGACCTGATAATAACTGTGAGTTTTGAATGCATTTTTTAATACATAATTTGTAATAGTTCATGGTTTAGTATTTCCAGTATATGTATGATTTTTTAGTTAGCCATGTGACTCATCATCCTTGTAAATTAATCTTTGGCTAATCAGTCAATCTATGATTAAGTTATTAGTTTTTAAATAATAATGAGAGGCAACATTACCTTATATTTAAGAGCATGGACTTCAGAGCCAGACTGAGTTTGCATCTTTGCTCCACCGTTTGAGCAAGTTTATTTACCCTCTCTTTGCTTTGGTTTTCTCCTATATAAAATGGGATAATAATAGTATCTGTACTCTTACTGGTAGTATGAAGCTTAAATGAATTAGTGTTTGTGGTGCTCTTAGTACCAAGCATTAATTAGTCCTAAATAATTGTTAAGTTTAAAAAAAAAAAAAAAACTTCTCCAGGAGGGCATAAATTTTAAAGCCACCAAATGGCATGTTGGTATAATTTTGAGAACTGATGGGAATATAAATTGTTATAGTTACTTTGGGGGATTATTCTGCCCTGGTGGGTTAATAAAATTTTGGGATCAGCTACTCTGGAAAAGGTACGTTCATCTGAGACTCCAAATAGACATGGCCAAAAAAAGAATATAGATAATTTGATACCTTTGTTGTTTGGGGTTTGATTTAGCATGCAAAGGTTGGGTTTTAATCTTCTTCCAGTTTTCCGAGTCTTTCCTTTTAATTCTCACTCCCTAAAGCTTCCCACCTGCCTGAATGATAAGTGCATTGGTTCCCAAACTTTGCTTGCACATTAGAACCACCAGGGGGGCCTTTAACAATTCTGATGCATGCTTCCCACCCCCAGACATTCTTGTAGTTGCTGTGGTGTGTCAGCCTAGGCACTGGATTTTGCAGTTCCCAAGTTGATTCTAATGTGTAGCAAAGTTTGGGCATTCCTTGGTTATTGGGATTTTCGGTTAAGTTGTGTTAGCTTATATAACTTCATTCTTCCTTTGACCCATAGGTAGAGACAGCAGTGTTCCATTCATGGGGAACTGCAGAGGAAGTAAGGAGTGAGGGGAGGGAGCAGAGTGAACATAATCTGGGAGACCCCTACAGCAGAGGACTTGATCAGTTCATCAAGATTAGGTGATATGACCAAAAGTCACAACTCATACAAGCAAGGGAAATTAATAATGTATTTTATTTAACTAATTATACCCCAAATAATAGCATTTCAACATGTAGTCAATATAAAAATTCATTCACTGATGAAATATTTCATTTTCTCTCTCCTTCTCCCTTAGCACTAAGTCATCACTATCCTGGGTATGTTTTATACTTTGAACTAGCCACATTCAGCTGCTGAATAGCTACATGTGACTAGTGGCTTCCAGACTGGACTTCACAACTCTGGATTATAATTTTAGAACTGAGTTGTCTGACCATGTTGTGTACTGTGTGCTCAGTTGTGTCAGACTCTGCGATCCCATGGACTGTAGCCTGCCAGGCTCCTCTATCCATGGAATTTTCCAGACAAAAATACTGAAATGGGTTGCCATTTCCTACTCTAGGGGATCTTCCCAACCTAGGGATCAAACCCACATCTCTTGCATCTCCTGTATCAGCAGACATTCTTTACCACTATGCCACCTAGATACTTTTAAAGTAGATGTGTCTTTTAAGTTATCCTCGGATCCCAGATTCTCTCCTTAGAATATTTTTCTTTGTACACTTTTTCTTTACATCTCAGCATTCATTAATTTCTCATCAGACTTTTCTTAAAATGAGATTTTCTTGTTCAGTCACTAAGTCATGTCCGACTCTTTGCGACCCCATGGACTGCAGTACGTCAGGCTTTCCTGTCCTTCTGCATCTCCCTGAGTTTGCTCAAACCCATGTCCATTGAGTTGGTGATGCCATCCAACCATCCTCTGTCGTCCACTTCTCCTCCTGCCCTCAATCTTTCCCAGCATCAGGGTCTTTTCCAATGAGTCAGTTCTTCGCATCAGGTGGCCAAAGTATTGGAGTTTCAGCTTCAACATCAGTCCTTCCAATGAACACTCAGGACTGATCTCCTTGCAGTGCAAGGGACTCTCCAACACCACAGTTCAAAAGCATGAATTCTTCGGCACTCAGCCTTCTTTATGTCCAACTCTCACACACATCATAAAATTCATTCATTTAAAGTTTATGCTTTAATGGTTTTTGGTATATTTACAAAGTTGTACAGCCATCACTATAATCTAATTTAGCACATTTTATCACCACCCCCCATAAAGAAACATGAGACCTATGAAGAGTTCAGTCCCTATACCTCTTTCCCTCACTCACCCTTGCTCCTGCCTCTCCTCTAATTCCTGGCAACTACTAATCTATTTTCTGTCTTAAACTTGCCTATAGGGCTTCCCAAGTGGTACAGTGGTAAAGAATGCACTTGCCAATTCAGGAGAGGTGGGTTCGACCTCTTGGTTGGGAACATTGCCTGCAGTAGGATATAGCAACCCATTCCATTACTTTTGCCTAGAAAATTCCATGGACAGAGGAGCCTGGCAGGCTACCATCCATGGGGTCACAGAGTCGAACATGACTTGAGTACACACGCCACAGCACAGACTTGCCTATTCTGGACATTTTATATATTTAGGATCATATAGTACGTGGTATTTTGTGACAGGCTTCTTTCACTTAGTATAATGTTTTCAAGGTTGATCATGTTGTAGCATGAATCAGGACCAAATTCCTTTTAATTGCTGAATAATATTCTTTTGAATGATACACTACATTTTGTTTATAATATACAACATTTGGCTTGTTTTTGGTTTTTGACCATTATGAATAATGCCTCTCTGAACATTTGTGTATGATGTTTTTGTGTGGATGCTTATTTTCATTTCTATTAAGTACATACCTAGGAGTGGAGTTACTGGGTTAGGGTAACTCTCTGTTTAACTTTTTGAGAAACTGCTAGACTACTTTTCAAAGCAGCCACACCATTTTATATTCTCTTCGTAATGCGTAAATGTTCTATTTGCCCCACGTCCTCACCAACATTTGTGATTATCTTTTTGATTATAGCCATTCTAGTGGTGTCTCATAGTGATTTTCATTTGCATTTCTGGAAAAGTGTTCACATTCTTTGCCCATTTTTTTAGATGGCTATTTTAATCTTATTATTTAGTTGTAAGGGTGGTTTTATGTCTTCTGGATACAACTTATCAGATATATCACTTAGAAATTTTTCTTCAAGTCTGTGGGTTGTCCTTTTACATTCTTTATAGTGTCCTGAGAAGCATGCGAATTTAAAATTTTATGAAATCCAATTTATCAGTCTTCTATTGCTTTTGGCTTTGGTGACTTTTCTGAGAAATCATTGCCTAAGCCTCAATTACAAAGATTTATTCCTGTGTTTTTTGAGTCTTATAGTTTTAGCTCTTACATTTAAGTCAATGTATAATCTACTTTGAGTTAATCTTTGTGGTATGAGGTATGGATCCAAGTTCTTTTTTTTTTTTTAATGTGGATATCCAGTTGTCCTAGTCCCATTGTTGAATGTCATCAAACTGAATTGGAAATTTTCTTTCATCTCCATAGCACATTTATTTTTTAATTTATGTAATAAGCACATGTATAGGCCCATAATTAAGAGAGCTTTCATTAGACTCCATTTCCTTATTAGAAAGATGGGAACATATTTCATAAATTTTGTCAGTGGGCATGGTTTTAAAATACTAGAGTCTATCAGTTCAGTTCAGTTCAGTTCAGTCGCTCAGTCGTGTCCGACTCTTTGCGACCCCATGAATCACAGCACGCCAGGCCTCCCTGTCCATCACCAACTCCCGGAGTTCACTCAGACTCACGTCCATCAAGTCAGTGATGCCATCCAGCCATCTCATCCTCTGTCGTCCCCTTCTCCTCCTGCCTCCAGTCCCTCCCAGCATCAGAGTCTTTTCCAGTGAGTCAACTCTTCACATGAGGTGGCCAAAGTACTGGAGTTTCAGTTTAGCATCATTCCTTCCAAAGAAATCTCAGGGCCGATCTCCTTCAGAATGGACTGGTTGGATCTCCTTGCAGTCCAAGGGACTCTCAAGAGTCTTCTCCAACTCCACAGTTCAAAAGCATCAATTCTTCGGCACTCAGCCTTCTTCACAGTCCAACTCTCACATCCATACATGACCACAGGAAAAACCATAGCCTTGACTAGACGGAGTTTTGTTGGCCAAGTAATGTCTCTGCTTTTGAATATGCTATCTAGGTTGGTCATAACTTTCCTTCCAAGGAGTAAGCGTCTTTTAATTTCATGGCTGCAGTCACCATCTGGAGTCTATAATTCTGGTCAAAAGTCTTCCCAAATTATATTGTGCTGGTGTTTTTGTTATGACCATATTTCCAGATCTCAGTCATGTTGGTTTGTTTGAAGAAGAGAATATCCATTGTGTTAAGGAATGAGGGATGTAAAATCAGATAAACATATTTATAATCTAAGTGGGAAGTAGCATTAGATCCTTTCTTTGTTTAATTAACATAATTCACATTGATTTCAATTGAATCTCTGGTTCGGTAGTACTTGAAATTGAGCTTTAGCTGACCCTGATAAAAGGCAACTTGTGGTTTACATACAAAACAAGAACAATAAAATTTTTAAAAAGAAAGGTAGGGTGGGGGTGGGAATGAGTGTTATAAACCCTTTAAAATAGTAGAACAAAATTCCTTAAGTTCATGATGGGAATGGATTGGTACTAAGGTGTTTAATAGTCTGTAGGTTCATCTAGATTTGACTCTGCCTTGAAAGATAAAGCAAAACAGTAACAAAAATAGTAAACCCTGCCTTAAAATACCCTGTAGATAGCATTTATTATTGAGAACACTTTGAGGGAAAAATTGTCAGATATTTATTTTTTTTCTTCCAGTTTTATTGAGATACAGGAGACTGCACTGTGTAAGTTATGGGTGTGATTGACTTTACTATTAATACATCATAAAAGTTTATCACAGTCTGTTTAGTGAGCATCCATTATGTCATTTAGATACAAAATCAGAGAAATAGAAAAAAATTTTTGTGTGATAAGAACTCTTAAGGTTACTTTCTTAGCCACTTTCATATATAACATACAGCAGTGTTAGTTACATGTATCATGTTGTACATTACATTCCTAGTACTTATTTATCTTAAAACTGGATATTTAAGTTTATTTAAATTACACCAGAAGTAAAAGTGGTGGTTTTCTAAGATAATATGATATACTATATTAATAATGTGTTGCTATATAACAAACCCGATCTGTCTTAAAATAGCTGTCATTTATCTTGCTCACAAATCTGGGGGTAATCTGGGTAGGCCCCATGACCTGTTTCTGTTTCACACAGTGCCTGTTGTTGGCCTAACTGCAGGGGGAGTACCAGAGGATGCACTTTCAAGATGACTGACTCACGTGCTTGGGAAATTGAGCTGCAGCTGAGGTTCTCCTCCACATAGTTCTTTTTACAATTGTTTGGCCTTTCTCACAGTGTGGTGATTGGGTTCCAAGAAGACAAGGCATTTCTGTGACCTGGTCTCAGAAGTTGTAGTCACTTCTGTTATGTTTATTGGTAGAGACAATCACAAAGTTTTGAGGATAGGGGCCATGAACTCTACCTCTTGTTGGGACCATTTTTGGAAATTTTAATCTACCCCATGTGTTTCTTTCTACTTTATTGCCGCTTACATGTATTTCTGAGAAATTCTTTGGAAAAAATCAATTTAATGTTTAGAAGTTAGTAGAAAACTAAAAGTAAAATAAAATAACATCTGAGCAAGAAACTTTAAAATTTTCCTTTCTCTGTAGTTCTCAAGATTTTATTTTCAACTGCCTCTATTAAGAATTACTGAAACTTCGGATATTGTAAATATATAGTTAATTTACTTGTGCAAATCCCAGCATGGATTACGTACTTATCAACATGCTTTTATTCTCAAGGATATACAAAGAAAGTATGCATTGTGTTGGCAGTTTATAAGGCCAACCCTGGGTTTGGTGATGTTCTTGGAGGGCACAGCATGTAGCTGTCCTCACAGATACAGTTTATTACAGCAGAGGAGCCAAAGCAAAATCAGCAAAGGAAAAAGGCACATGGGGCCAAATTCAGAGGAAACTAGGCCCAGACTTCCAAGAGTCTTCTCTCAGTGCGGTCATACAAGGGGTGTGCTTAATTCCTCCAGCAACAGATTGTGACAACATATGTGAAATGTCTGCCAGGGAAGCTTATTAAAGACTCGGTGCCCAAAGGTTTTATTGGGGTCTTGTCCTGTAAGCACCCTTTACCTTGCACTTACCAAATTCCAGAGTCCCCAAAGGAAAGCAGGTGTTCAGCATAAATCAACTGTTTGGGTTGCTTAAGCAGTTCAGGCACAGTGAGGTACCCTTATGATAGTTAGGTGCTGGGAACCCTCCTAAAATCCAAGTTCCCAGACACCAGCCAAAGGTCAACTTTGTAGGCAGGCTTTTCTAAGGATAGCTCTTTCAGGCCTGCTGTGTTAATGCTTTTTTAAAAAAAAAAAATTATCCCCTAATCTTTAAATTGTTCTTGATTGACCCTTCAATGTTGTAAATTCTGAGTAAACTCCATAGTTAAAGAGTTGAACATAAATGAGATGTAACTTGGCTGTTAACTTTAAAACTAAAACCAAATATCAATTTCTGTTAAAACTTGAAAGCTTCCTGATAGTATGGATTTGAGACATTAACAGTTTTAAGCTAAATATATTGTCTGTGTATTACTAATAGATGGATTATAGTTACAGGAACAAATATGTTCAATAACTTTCCACCAACTTCTTAAGTACATCCTTGGAGAGGAGAGACGAGTCTTAAGGAGCATAAGTTCTGGAACTAAACTATATGTTTTGGAGTCCTGGCTTCTCACACTTTCTCAGTTTTCTCATCTATCCAAGGGGGATGATAATAGTACCTACTTGATAGAGTTATAGGTGGAATAGGTGAATTAATACACACACATATCTTGCTTTGTTGCATTTTGCAGATACTACCTTTTACAAATTGAAGGTTTGTGGCAGCCTTGTGTCGAGCAAGTCTATTGGCGTCATTTTTGCAGCAGCATTTGCTCACTTTGTGGTCTGTCACATTTTGGTAATTCTCACAATATTTCAGACTTTTTCATTATTACTGTATTTGTTATGGCTATCTGTGATCAGTGGTCTTTGATATTACTACTGCAACTCACTGAAGGCTCAGATGATGGTTAGCATTTTTTAGCAATAAAGTATTTAAAATTAAGGTATGGACATTGTTTTTTAAGACATAATGCTGCTGCATACTTGATAAGCTAGCAGGATAGTGTAAATACAACTTTTATGTGCACTGGGAAACCAAAAAATTTGTGTCAGTTGCTTTATTGTGATATTTGTTTTATTGTGGTGGACTGGAATATCTCTGAGGTCTATGGCTGTATGTAAAATATCTGCCAGGTAGTATGTGTTAACCCCTATATCATCATTCTGTGGTTATAGTAATTATGATTGTCATATCTTTAAGGTACAGTAAGAGATTGGGGTGTGGAGAGTTGGAATAATTTGCTATAAAGTTAAACCCAGAAGTATTTAGGACCTTTAATCCTCAATTAATGTATCTACTTTAATCATTGGTATCAATGTGACTGTATAGTTCAATAGGATATTTCTACAAATAATTAAATGCCTGTATAGAAAAATAATTTCCATGTTTTTGGTTAGAATTCTGTTTGGCTAGGAATGGACAAGTGAAATTATCTTAGTGGAAACAGATTAGTAGTTTTCTAACATTGTTGCTTACACAGTAAAATAAGCTTTCTTACTAGGGAAGAGAGTACACAAGGTGTTAACTTAAATGAAAGAATGAAGTTAATATTTTTAACATTTCTCCTTAAGGACCAGTGTATTGCGGAGAATCACGCAGATGGAATTATAGTAAGTTTAATCTAATCTTTATTCCACTTTACTTCTGCAGAGCATTAATAACCAGTTATGTCAGGAGAAGCCTGAATTTCCACTTATTTTTCAACACAAATCCCTCTTTTTACCCACTCACTGCTGTCTATTGTTGATTCTTGCAATTTTCCTTGAGCTCTTACAGTTGGCCATCTTTCAGCAATCATTTGGAGGGGAAATTTAGATCTTAAAATTAAGTATTGGTTCTCATTGAATCACCTTGCATGTGTTAATTTGACGGGTTAATCATGGTGTAAAAATGCGGCTTTTATGACTAAATACTGCATAACTCACAATGCTACATTTCTTGGCAAACTGTTTCTAATGAAAGTAGGGGGCACAGTACTGAAACATATCTTAATCTAATTATATGTTTATAGGTTTCTTTTTTTTTTTTTTCTTTTTAGATTTTGTGTATTGTGTTAGCTGTCACTGCCGCTGTGGTGTATACTGCTTTTTTGTAGCAGCAGGTTGCAATGTGAATTTTTTCACATATAGCCATTTTCTCTTCTTGCCTCCCCTTGGTTTTTTAGTCTTCCCTTAAATTCAACTTGCCCACCAAAAAGAAAATTTTATTGGAAATAAAAGTTAGAGTTTGAAGGTTTGCAGTTTAAGCTTCCCTGATTTTATGATAAATGTGTGACTTGTGTTCAGACTATATTTTTGAAGCATGAGGCAACCTCTTTTTTTAGTCTTGAGGCTTTACAAATGCCAGAGGTCTGCAAACTCATTTTGTAAATCTTCAAAACCATCTTATGATTATACTTGAAAGGATGAGTATGTTATCTTTTTATTTGCTTTAAAATGAATAACAAGTTAGATGTCTATGTTGTTTACATATTTCTTGAGAAAACAGAGATAAGAGAAACATTTTAAAAATTTGAATTAAACACATTGAAATTTTTGTTTCTCTTCACAGCATGAATTCAGAGTTTGAGCCCTGGTGATTTAATAGAACTATGTGATATAAACACAATACAGTATAATATACCTCTTCCTGAGATAGCAGTTAAGGTTATAAGCCTCATGGAAAAAGACTATGTAAGTTGTCTAGAATTTCATGGTTCCCTAACACCTTAAGGAAAATGAATGATGGCAGTTATTTTTATCTCTTTTCCCTCCAAGCAAATCAATTACTTTTTATTATGTTAAACAAGTTTTATAAAGCATACCAAAAATGTTTGATTATTTGCAGTTTAAAAACATCTAGAAAGTTTATACTCATAGAAAATCTAAACTTATAGAAAACAGACATATTTGAATCATTTGATTAGGGACCATAGCATTTTTCCTTAAGGGTTTTTTTGTTTTGTTTTGTTTTTTTTAAAGAGGAGTTGTTTATGGTTTAGGCCTTGAACCCAGACTGCTAGGACGTAGCCCTTCCACTTACTAGCTGTGACTACAGGCAAGTTACTTAACCTTTGAGTCTTCTTTTCCTCATCTATAAAGAAAAATGACTTCTACCTCAGAGGGTTGTTGTAAGATAGTATGCACATAATACTCAATAAATGTTAGCTATATATACATGTATGTATAGATAATTAATCCTGGAGAAGGAAATGGCAATCCACTCCAGTACTGTTGCCTGGAAAATCCCATGGACAGAGGAGCTTGGCAGGCTACAGTCCATGGGGTCACAAAGAGCCGGACACGACTGAGCGACTTCACTTTCGACTTCACTTATATAATTAATTTATTTTGTATTGAATTGCATGAACTTTATTAACATTAACAACAGATGAGGGCTCGGGATTGTCATTTGTTTGCACTTCTCAAGCTCTTCACGTTCTTTTTTAAAGCAAAGCATAGAATATTATTTGACATATTTTAGCCTGAAGTTGATCGATCACAGATGGTTAGATATGTGTAGAATAGTTGTATTTTCTGTTAACAACAGCAGCAAGAAATATTTGGTACCTTTAACATACATCTTAAAAAGTCTAAAAGTGTTCTGTGGGATTGACAAGCCTAATCTTAGGCTTTTGAAAAACGGGACATTGCATTCAAAAGATAGAATTCTGGTCCATTTTTCCAAAGTTATTTTATTTCTTAGTGTCTTTATAAATTTTACTTATATTAATGTAATAGGTGGGAATAAGGAGGCAGCATGTTCTTGTTCCTGTGGCTCAAAGTATTAGAAGTGGGATTTTGCCTTTGTTAAACCACCTGGGTCCCTTTAGAGAAAAATTACTATGTAAAAATAAGAAATATATTCTAAGGACAGTTCCAGGATTGTTGAGACACTTGTTTAGTTATTATGGCCCAGCCTGGTATCTGAAAAAAGAGTCCTAAAGTAATAACTAGAAAGCCCTTAGAGACCATAACATCCAGATATGTCTTCATTTTATACACTGGGAAGGTGAGGCCCACAGCAGATTAGACTTGCCAGGTCACTGGTAGAGCAAGGATTCTAGGAATTAAAGTTCTAAGTCTCTGTTTCTGTGCTTTTCCTAATGCTTTGGAACTTTCCCCACTTTACAAATTATTAAGTATCGTTTTCAGAGTTTCTTCTCTGTGTCCTTTATTTTTTAGGCCTAGAATATTTATGGTAGGTAGACTGTTGTGACAGAATTCTTGTGTTTAAATTACTTAATTTAAGAGATCTGATTTAGTGATTTTTCTATATACAGAGAGGGGATTTAAGAAAAAAATTAACATAGGTATTAAATAAGAATGCTATAAGAAACTTTCCCATTATCTCAATTTCCATTGTTAGGTGCTTTTAAATTTTCACAAATGCTTTTGAAGCTCATTCATCAGTGAAAATACATCTTTTCTAATTATATTTTAGTATTTTCTGTTACAAGCTCTACCTAATATATATTTGAAGTTTAGTTTTCCAGATCAAGGAAAGCTGAAGAATTTAAGTTTTTATTTCTTGGGTTTTATCTAATGTAGTCTTCTAAATGGTGGATTTAAACTTTACTTTGACAAAGACCTTGGTTTAAAATCTCACCCTCCTCCAAATAAAAAAAAATCATGAAGCTGTGGAGTCTTGTTTTTAAAATACCATTATGCTGGCAAAATAGTTTCTTGGCTTGGAGTCAGAAAACCTAGACTTTTTTTCTCTCTCTCTCTCTCAAATGTAACTACATATTTGAGTATTTTTTTTCCTTCTAAATCCTCAAGAAAAAAAAAGCTTTCTTCCCCACAACAACCGATGAGGAGACATGTTTCTTTGCCTTTAGTTACTGTAGAACTAGATGCCTGTACAGTGCGATACACACTGATGGAAGGTGGCAACAGTATGGGGTGTAAAGATAAGGTTATAGTGGTGCAAGTGTATTAGCGCGTCGTAGGTATAATGCTCATTAATAACAATGAAAGAGCCTTTCTCCCCACTTTGATATTTGTGTTGAATTAAAAATTTGAGAAGCACTGAGCTGAATTGAGAATTTATTGTTTTGGCTTCCTGAAATCATTCTACAACTCTTTCCATGTGTTTTCATTTGGCTTCACCTTTCTATGTGACAGAGTGATTCATTTTTCCTCCTTACTGTGCTTTTTGAGAAATTTTTTTATAAGAAACTCTTAGCCTGCTGTATAGTAAAGTTGTTTTATTTCCTCTTTGAAATTTGACCAACATGTCTGTATAGCTGCTCCCAGGACTTTGCTGTCAGAAATGTGGGCATTTCATACATTTGGGAAGGTCAACACCAGAAGGGTAATTACAATAAAAATAACTATACTATGTTTCTTTACCTCAGAGTACTATTAATCCTGTGGATGCAATATATCAACCTAGTCCCTTGGAACCTGTGGTCAACACAATGCCTTCCCAGACTGTCTTACCTCCAGGTATAGTATAGTATTTGGAAAATTGTTTCACAGATTCATTAATGACAAAAAAAATCTTTTTTTTTTTTAATGGCAGTTGTAGTAATCTTGAAGAGCTCTTTTTAAAAAAAAAAAAGTAAAAGGAATCTCACACACAAATACAGCCAAAAATGAACTGGAAAAAATGATACTATTTTGGGGATTGGAGCTTTTTAAATACAATTCAAAAGGTTTTGGTTTTCAAAGTGAGATGGAAGACGAACATGATTACTTGGATTAGCTGATAGGACTGAATCCTATGACCTAGGATTCATGGCTACCAAGGAAAACATAATATACCTTGATCTACTTGAAATGTTCTATTTTTGTGTATTCTTTATAACTCTGAATTATACAAGTGTACTTTTTTGTGGCATCCAACATTTCAGTTGTTGGGTGAAATGTTCTCATTGGTGATGAAGTTAAGTCAGAAATTTTACTGGGGAAAAAAAATTCTTTTTAAAATTACTTACAAGTATGTGAGGTCTTTTTAGGAATTTTTTCTCCTTAGAAAATTAGGAGCATAATATCTCATGAGACTAAAGAGGAAGTACTGTGCCACATTTTAGATTTTACATGTGGTTTAATCCTCGGGTGCATGCTGTGTGCCTGTTAAGTTGCTCAGTCGTGTCCAACTCTTTGCAACCTATGGACCAGTCTCCTCTGTCTATGGGATTCTCCAGACAAGAGTACTGGCGTGGGTTTCTATACCCTCTTTCAGAGGATCTTCCCAACCTGGGTATCAAACCCAAATTTCTTAGGTCTGATGCATTGGCAAACAGATTCCTTACCTCTGATCCATTTGGGAAGCCCATCCTTGGGGAGGAAACAGTTTATCATCAGAAGCATTTGCTGGCTGTACAGAGCAATTGTGCTAAGATATTGGACTATCTTGACTAGTCCTTGATATCCCACCTAGTGTCTCAGTACTCAGTAGCCTACCATCATTGAGTTTAAAGAGGATAGGGCATCGGAAAGGAGTGGCAGCATGACAAGTGACTTATTGGAATATAGTCTCAAAAGTTACTGGTCTTTAAGATTTTGAATTCCACAGAGTTGTAGTTAAAAGTTGTGTTTGGCTTTTTCTCTCACTTATTTCACGTCTTAAATCTCCTAGAACCTACTCAGTTGTGTAAGTCAGAGCAGCGTCCATCTTCTCTACCAGTTGGACCTGTATTAGCAACCTTGGGACATCATCAGACTCCAACACCAAATAGTACAGGTACAGATTGTGTGATTCCTTTACTTCTCATAACTGCCCATTAACACTTGAGGTTTGTTTTTGATTACTGATGGGAAAAGATTGAGGAAAGGTGGTATATTTTGCGTTGGAGATACCTTAGTTTTACTTTTATAGTTCCATCCATGAAGTGGTTAGCTTTGTGATTGAACCAAAAGTTTAATAATAATTATAAAGACTCTGATGCTGGGAGGGATTGGGGCCAGGAGGAAATGGGGACGACAGAGGATGAGATGGCTGGATGGCATCACTGACTTGATGGACGTGAGTTTGAGTGAACTCCAGGAGTTGGTGATGGACAGGGAGGCCTGGCATGCTACAGTTCATGGGATGCAAAGAGTCAGACACGACTGAGCGACTGAACTGAACTGATAATTTATATGAAATAAATTATTGCAGAATTTTGTGTATTTATTGAGATTTATTTTGAAGATATGTATTGACTTTTTAAAAAAATTGCTCAGTTTAGATTTATATACTTTCTTATTGTAAAGGAATCAAATAATACAGAAGTATGAGAACAAAAGCTGTAAATCTCCTTTACTGTTTGTTGTTTGCATACATGTATGTACATGTCTACCTGTATTGCATACTTTTATTACTGTTTTTGTTCTAACCTAAATGAGATCATATGGTTCTGTGACTTTCTCAATTTTCATTTAACCGAGAACCATTTAGAGAACTTTCTGTGTTTATACACTTAGGTCTGCAACATACTTTTTACAGCTGCTCAAGCTGTTTTCCTGCTGATGGACATTTAGGTTGATTACAGTAATTTCCTGTTATAAGCAGTATTTCAGGGAATACTCTTGAACAGCAGCTTGGGCACATAATGTATTTTTATAGATAGATTTATAGGTCACATTTTTCACCAATTTTATAAGCATAAAAGGATACTTGATTTAATTTGCATTTTCTTAATTTGTTTAGATTCCTGGTCTTTATTTTTTTCTCTGATTCACAAGGATACTAGCAATGTTAGTATAGATTTATTCCTTATTTTAAAACTAAGCAGGTTGATGTTGAGTTATCAGTTGAACCAAACTCAAGGGAGCGCTTGGTTTTTGTCCCTATTACACCTGGAGGCCAAAATCAAAACCACATGAAGGACATGGGAGATGAGCTCCTGCTGTTGCTCCACAGATTCTTTCCTGGGTGGGAATTTCCTGTGTAATAATGAAAAGCTACCTTGTGATTTTTAGCCCAGTATGAAATTTGAATTAGTAAAGATGCTGATGCTGTTACTTTGGATTTTTAGTATTTAACAGCCTGAACCATATGTCTTCTTAATTTTGGGAAAAAGCAAGCAACAAGAAGAGCTCTCTTATTTGAAACTGTAAAGTGATGATAAGCAATTTGAATAATAAGGTTGACATGTTTGGCTGACTTTTTTGTGTATATCATTATACTTTGCCATTTTAAAAATGGTATCTGTGTTTCTTTTTTTATAAAGAGGAATTACATTAGAATTTTGAAATAGCCAAAATATATCCATTTGGAAATATAAAATACTAGTCAGTTACAAACTTTGAAAAAGTTTGCATTTTTTATGTACATGAAGTTTAGAGTCATTAATTAGTTATAAATAATGATAAATAATTTAGGATAAATTATTCCAGGAGGCATTATAAAAATATAACATTTTAGAGTAGGTGGATTTAAAGAAATCTTTTCTGGTTTATGTCTTGTTTGATTTTTCAGCCTAAATTTTCATCTTTCTTTCCTTCATCTCTGTCACTAATACATAAAAAGTGTTTTCTCATAAGGAAAACTCAGTTCTCTGGATTGCAGTTCCCATTCTAACTCATTTTCTTCTTGAATACATTTTCAGTTTTGTGTGGTTGCCAGGACTATTTGCATATTACTTAATCATTTGTATTTCCTGGTCTCTTTCTTCCTTTCTCTGTGATTCCCCCCCCCCCCTTATTTTAATAAGGGAAAATTTATTTCCCATCTTATTGCTGGTATGGAGCAGGGCAGGTGGGTGAGGAAAGATTTTACAGTCATTTGCTAAGATGAACTATCTCTGGCATTCACATAATAAGCTTTGCCTATTTAGGCAGCAAACTTTCTATGTTTATGTTTTAAAAATATCTTTGTGAACATGGTAACTGAGTGTGGCAGGTGGATGTGCTCTCTCATAACTGTTGAAGCGTAGACCGTGGAATGGGCTAAAAATCCATGGGTGGCTCTGGATTCATTTTTATTGCTGCTGTTCTTATTTCTTCTAGAAGTGTGGCATTGGTTTTTAGATTGTCAGCAGTGACTTTACTCTCCACCAGACATTAGTAGCAGTTTGGCATAAATTGCCTGAGAGTCCTTAGATGCTCAATAAATACTTTTTAAATTGCTCTCAATACTTCACTATTCTGTTTGATACTTTCATTGTTATTTTTTATTAGAAACAATGAACCCCAGATGATTACCAAAGAGACATCACATTTTTTCATTTATTTAGAAGGCTGTGTCCCATTGTATAATGTGATTTGCCTTTTTCTTTGTCTAGTTTAAATGTTAATTTTCTTTACAAATAGTCTAGGGACTTCTGCCAACTTAACTCTTTGCTTGATTTTAATAAGTCTGCTTTGACCCCATCTTCCTAATATCTTCCTTTCTATTACCAACATTGTCTCTTAATTTAAAACTCTTTTAACTTTCTAGGCAGTGGCCACTCACCCCCTAGTAGCAGTCTGACTTCTCCAAGCCATGTCAACTTGTCTCCAAACACAGTCCCAGAGTTCTCTTACTCTAGCAGTGAAGATGAATTCTATGATGCAGATGAATTTCATCAGAGTGGCTCATCACCAAAGCGCTTAATAGAGTGAGTAGGTGAACTAACTGTATTGAAATGAGTCTCCTGATTTTTAAAAATGTGATTTGATTTTGAAATGTGTTAAACAAGTTCCTTTAAAAATTATTTGGAAAAAATGGAAAAGACAGCTTATTTTCAGTTGACTTACTGAGCAAGGCTAGTTCTGTGAGAATGTTGATTTTACTCCCGATTTAATTCAAATAGAATAAGTTAGCATCAGTTGTGATAACATGCCAGTATTGCTCATTGAACTTTGGGCCTTATTTCTATAGAACCAACATTAGGAGAGGGTCAAATGAAAGTGAGGATGCTAGGAATTATTCATATAAGAGGAGGTTACTACTACTTGTTTTGTATTAGAGTGAAGGTATTCAGGTACCTATAAGTAAGGCTCTGTACTAGCCAGGTAGAGGAATGATGTGTTCAGGACTTTGGACCCCATGGACTGTAGCCTGCCAGGCTCCTCTGTCCATGGATTTTTCCAGGCAATAATATTGGAGCAGGTTGCCATGTCCTCCTCCAGGGGCTCTTTCAGACCCAGGAATCGAACCCATGTATCTTGTGTCTCCTTCATTGGCAGGTGGATTCTTTATCACTAGCGCCACCTTATACAGAAGTGAAACAAGAGCCAATCCTTCCCCTCAGGAACTTACAGTCTTTTGTGGGGAAAACGGACATTTATAATTCAGTGTGAAATATGCTGTGGAAGAATAAGCCCAGGAAGAATTGGGAGCATTTTGAAGTCCTGAGAAGAAAGGATTCACAGAGGATGGAAGGAATGTGATCCTAAGATGAGACATGGATGAGAGAGAAGGGTCATGGGGATGAGAAGAGGAGGGGGAAATGGAAAATGTTGTTCTCATGGAGCTGGAACCCTAATAAGAAAGGCCTAGGGGCAGCAGGGGCTTGGTTTCTTTGAGAAGCTATAAGCTAGTGAGCGTGGCTGAGTGTGGTTATAAGTTGAGGAGAGTGGTTAAGAAGATACAGGATACAGGAGAGGTTGACAAGGGCCAGGTCATGAAGGGAGTCCTTTTAGCCTTTGATGAATTTTGAACATTTTCTCGCAAGTGATGGCATCTGCTGGTCAGGTCTACCTTTTAGAAAAATAGATAAGAAAAATATGTCTAAATTGTACAGAATTGAGTGCAGTGGGAATGCATTATGTGTAGGAAGACCAGCCAAAACTGGGTAGGAAATTGAGAAATGTTGATAACCTGAGCTAAGGTCATAGCATAGGAATGGAGGGAAGCATGTGGACTCCAGAGATACAAAGTAGGCAGATTTTGGCAGATAGTGATGGTAGATTTTCTTTTATTAGGTGACATTTGACCTATTTTACACTGTCAGATCAAAGCTAGGTATGTTCTATTGTACAGAAAAGGCCTTTCTTTACACATGAAGTCACTTACATAATAGTTAAAGAAAGTGAAAGTCACTCAGTTGTGTTTGACTCTTAGTGACCCCATGAACTATACAATCCGTGAAATTCTCCAGGACAGAATACTGGAGTGGATAACCCTTCCCTTCTCCAGGAGATCTTCCCAACCCAGGGATCAAACTCTAGTTTCCTGCATTGCAGGCGGATTCTTTACCAGCTGAGCCACAAGGGAAGCCCAAGAATACTGGAGTGGGTAGCCTATCCCTTCACCAGGGGATCTTCCTGACCCAGGAATCGAACCGGGGTCTCCTGCAGTGCAGGCGGATTCTTTACCAGTTGAGCTATCAGAGAAGCCCACTTACATGATAGCCAGTCAGCAAAGTCCTTTTTATCCCTGCTAGTATATAGTTGCTGTGATTAGACTTTGGATTCTGGAATCTTAGAAAGAAATAATAGGTTCTAAATCTGTTTTGCTTTAAAGGTGTGTGATCTAGGTTAAGGTATTTAACCTGTGTAATCCTCAGTTCCCTTGTTGGTAAAATGAGGATGATAATAGTTTCAAATTCAAGGAGTCGTCGTGAACATGTAGATGACAGTAATGTCAATCAAGTGCTTACAGTAATGTCTGGCATGTATAATAAGTATGCAGTAAGCGATAGCTGTTATAGAAAGCAAATTAACATTTATTTGCTTTAGTGTTCCTATATTTGTTGTAGATGTAACCGGCTTACTTTTTGTTGGGTATTTTTTCCAACTGTCCTGCATCTCAAAGAGTAAGTGCTATCGTTGCAGTTTTGGGTTTGCTTTGAAATACAATACAGATTTGGAATTTGGTCACAGATTATATGTGAATTTGCAAGCTGAGTACCATCAGCCAAACTTAGACCTTGAACCTTGGTTTCTTTTAATAAGGAATCTTGTGTAGCACTTCAGTTCTCTTAAGTTTGCACATGAACTGAGAAATACAGTATCATATGTAATTGTACCATAACTGTTCAGAATCTCAAAATTTGTGAGGAAAAATGACTATATTAATTCAGGAAGTTTTATTACATAGTAGATCAAATTCAACATTTGAATGTGAGAAACGTAAAATGTATGCCATTAGGTGAATACATAGTTACGAACATGAGAGGAAGAGAGATTTGGGCCCACAATTCAAGAAGACTAGTTTAGCAGAAAGAGTTAGGTTTAGCATGTTGGTTTCTTAATGTTTGTATGTGCGGCAGTAAACTATTACAAGACCATTATTAACAGTTTGCCAGTGGAAATTTCACTTTAATTTTGAAAAATAATTTTTATAATAGGTTAAAAGAAAACAGGCATTTGGGAGCATATTCCAAAATAAAGATTATTATTGATTTTTGAAGTGTTAAATCATTGTTTCCTTAAAAATAATTAAAGAAGGTCTCGTTCATGGGACGTTAGCTATTACTTGAAACATAGAACAAATTAAGTATCAAAATGAATCATCTATCCTCAGGAAACCTAACTATATTTATTGAAAGCTTGATGATGATATGGTTAGCCTCCTTACTACATCACTTATAGTCAGTCTCTGGCCCCAGTTTTAGGGGTACTCCTTAAATTTTAAGTGCTTGCTTACCTGTTGGACCTGTAATAGGCATGTTTACAAAGTTACCTGCAGGCTCATAGGCATTTTTTTTTTCTCCTTAGAAACTTCCTTCTCTGTGCTCTCCCAGTACCCACCTCATAACAAACATATGATCTATGAACCTTCATGCTTTCTTATATGCCTTAATCTAGATTCCAAAACTAGTAGGGACTATAGGTATTTAACTTGGCCAGCACAGTGTTTGTTGACTTTTTTTTTTTTTTTTAGTAATGGGAGTGTAAATCCCTTCAAATTGACTATGCTGGCTCTAGGTCTCCATTGTCTTATGGAATGGGGAGTGTTCAGTCATGTCTGACTCTTTGAGACACCATGGACTATACCCCGCCAGGCTCTGTCAAATTTCCAGGCAAGAATACCAGAGTGGGTTGTCATTTCCTCCTCCAGGGGATCTTCCCAACCCAGGGATTGAACCTGGTCTCCTGCATTGCAGGCAGATTCTTTTACTGCTGGGAAGCCCACCTGACCCTATTCACATATTTAGGCTTCCCTGGTTGGTCAGCGATAAAGAATCTGCCTGCAGTTCAGGAGACCACCTTCAATGTAAGAGACACTGGTTCTATCCCTAGGTCAGAAAGATACCCTTGAGAAGGAAATGGCAGCCCACTCCAGTATTCTTACCTGGGAAATCCCGTGGACAGAGGAGCCTGGGAGGCTACAGTCCATGGGGTCGCAAGAGTCAGACTCAACTTGGCAATTACGCCACCATCACCACCATTCTCACATTGATGCTCTCTGTCTTGTGTCTGTAGGCATTGAGCTTGTGTGCCACCTGCTGGTCATCAGCTGCTATCACTAGCTTTCTAGCTCTCCAGTCAAGTTTCTATCTACTATTTCTCTCCCTGAAGGAAGAGAATTTGAAAGCTTAAGTCCTTCCACCATTCAGTTTCTAAAGACCTGTCGTAATGATAACTTCTCTGTGAACTAATGTTCTAATATAGGCAGAGCACAGAAGATTTTTAGGGTAATGAAACTATCCTCTGCAATAACTACAATGATGGACACTTATCAACATCCTTTTGTCAAAATCCATGGAATGTACAAGACCAAGCATGAACCCTACTGTAAACTGTGGACTTTCAGTGGTAATGCCATGTCATGTAGGTTAATCACTTGCTACAAATGTACTACCAAGTGCAGGATGTTGATAGTGGGGAAGTTGTGCATTTGGGAATTCTGTACTTTCTGCTCAGTTTTGCTCTGAACCTAAAATTGCTCTTTAAAAATATCACGCTTACCATTAAATAAGATATCAAAAGAAAGTAATCAAGGCAAACTATGTTTAAATTAGAATATATAATGTGTTTTGCTGGAGAAGGAAATGATATTTTACTTCAATATTCTTGCCTAGAAAATCCCATGGACAGAGTGGCCTATCTGGTGGGCTGTAGTATATGGAGTTCACAAAAGAGTCGAACATAACTTAGCAACTGAAGAACAGTGGTGTTTTACATCTATAAATTTGCAATAAAAGACTTTAATGTGTGTACCATTTTATAAATAATACCTGCAGTATGAGAAATTTGGTTTCTATTTTTACCCTTAATAAGTAAACTTAGATTATTCTTTTATTAATGTACAAATACTAGTCCTGGGTAGGTTATGATCAGAGCTGTATAACAGAGGGAGCTTTCTTTAGACCCTGTTAATCAGCTCATAATACCACTTACCATAAATTTACTTGTAAAAGTTAATATACTTGTTTATTTTTTTAATTTCAAATATGGTTTTTTATTGACTAGGAAAGATGTTATTACCCGTGTAGGCTTTTTCAAAGGATCTCAAAAATACATCTTTCTGAGACTAATTAATAGATTTATCATTTTTGAGGTTCTGGAAATTGTTGCCAAGAATTTACGACATACTTATATTTATGCAAGGAAACAAATTTGGAAAATGAATTCAAGTTTTAAACTTACATGAAGAGGCAAAATCTTACTAATTTTTCATGGCCTTTCAACATGTGAGCATACACCATGCAAAAAACAGGAAGCTGATGGGGAGAGAATCAAGCATATATATATGTATATAACCAGCTAACTTTAAAGGTCTAGTTTGTTTCTGTCAGTTATCTGCATACACTGGTTTCAAGTAGCTTTATAGGTTAACGTCTTACTGTGATTTTAAATTGCTTCCTTAAAAAGCTTAAGAAGGTGATTAATATTTTTTAGTTCCTCTGGATCTGCCTCAGTCTTGACACACAGCAGTTCGGGAAATAGTCTAAAGCGTCCAGATACCACAGAATCACTTAATTCTTCTATGTCCAATGGAACAAGCGATGCTGGTAAGCAGCCTTTGAGAGTTTTAACTTTTTTTCCTTAAAAATATTTGTTTGAAAAAAATCATTTATAATACTGGTACCAGCACAGATTGGCCCAGTGTAACACCACTCTAAGAAGATGTGTTTTATTTTAGACCTTTTCGATTCACATGATGATAGAGATGACGAAGGGGAGGCAGGGTCGGTGGAAGAGCACAAGAGTGTTATCATGCATCTGTTGTCACAGGTTAGACTTGGAATGGATCTTACGAAGGTAAGACTCACATTTGGTTTTGCTGTTACTGTATATATGTAGATTCGCAATGATCGTATGGTGAGTGTATCTGCACACGTAGTGTAATGACGTAATTTCTGTTTATACTGTTGTTTTTTTATATATGTACCTGAGTAAACTGAGAATTTTATAAAGGATAACATAAGTAAACTAGGGTAATTTCATAGGGATAGTATGTATAGATTATGATTTGGATGTTATTGGGAGAAAGCGTGGAGTAGTATTGGGCTTGGTTAGTAGTTGGACAAAACCCAAAGCAGTGTAGTATATGCATAGAATCAAAATGAGCAGAGTTCTGATCTCGGGGTCAGAGGGTCTGTGCTTACATCCTACTTTTGCTGTTACCAAACTCTGACCTTGAGCAAGTTCCTTCCTCTATAACCTTTGGGTTTTGCATATACAAAATGGATATTGGAACAGGTAATGAGTGGGAAATTATATGATATACATTGAGCCATAAAATTATTATGGTTCTGGATTTGAATTTGAATTTAAACTTGGTGCTCTAAACAGAATGCCTGATTGATACAGGAGACAGGTGGATAGGTGCCTGTGTATATCCCTGCCACTCTGCTAAAAGCCTTCTCCTTTCACCTAATTCTCACCATAGCACTGCAAAGTTGGTGATGGTTGTTCACTTCATTTTATAGATGAGAAATTGAAGCTCACAGAGATTAAGTAATTTGGCTAAGTCCTTCCTATTAAGTGGCAGAACTGAGATTCTAATCTGGTCGTAGATTTCAAAAATCTATAAACTAAACCATAATACTTTCTAGTATGTGTGTATAATAAAAATTTTTACCCCAAATCTAAGAACAGAAGCACAAGGATAGCATTCATTTGTGCAACAAACATACTTGCTGGGAAAGTTCTAGGTAAGAGAATATTTGCAGGAGCTTGCCTCCAGAATTTTTTCATTGATCATTAGATTGATTGCATAATTGCTGGAGCAGAATTGTCACTTCAAATTTGAGAAATACAGCTTCATTTTAGATAATGATGTTTATATTTCTTTTCTACACCTTCTGCCTTGGTTGGGTTTGGTCTCCAATAATGGAAGAGCCACCTAATAGTATCTTGAACAAGACTAGGTTTACTATCTCAGGGGATGAGAAGTCCAGAAGTAGAGCAGTTCCAGGATCCATGAGTTCATAGTGGGTCAACAATGTGAGAAACGATCTAGGTCCCTTCATCTCTCTGCTCTGCTGTCCTCTGCATGCTGACGTTCACACTCAGACCCGTCTTCCCACCATTGCAAAATGACTGCCACACTTCCAGTTAATCACATCCTTACGCAGGTATGTCAAAAGGCAGGAAAAATAATTCTCTTCATGAATTTTATTGTTGATATAGGGAGAACATCCTTTTCCGCAGTGGCCTGTCAGACTTCCAGTTGAATCCCATTGACCCAAGCTCAGCCAGTGTGCAAGCATAAGCCAGTCACTGGCAAAGGAGGTTAATAGATTGGCTTAGATTAATCTACATTCACCCCTTGGGGTGTGGGAGGGCCTTGTGACTCATAGCAACCTATAGCCTATACCTGAACTGAATCAGACTTCTTTCGGTAGGGATATGCATAGGCAGCCGGAAGGATGTGCTGCAGTCAAGTGTGTAGTTCTTGCGTCTCATAGCTTCCTCTGCTGTATGCTCCATGTTTGGGTTTTGTAGCCACTAAAAGTTTGTTAATTTTTGCTAACTTACTCCATATTTTAGAAATCTTCATTGACATACATGGTTGTGGTTGTCAGCAGATTGTGAAATCTTGATTCCCTTGTGCATTTCAAAGTATTATTACAATAATATCTTATGTCACTTTCCTACTTATAATAATGTCTTCTCACCTCAAATATTTTCTAAAAAGAGTTATTCTCCAAATACATCATAGTGTTTGGAAACATTACTACAGTCACATCCGGTTTACCTCACTTGGTCTTCAAAACAGTCCTAAGACTTAGCAGGGCATATAATTATCCTCCTTTTACAGAAACTTTCAGATGTTGAGTACATTTTCTATGGCCTCCTCACACCAAAATAAGTATTTGAACCCAGGTTAAAGACAGCTTAGTCCAGCTCACTTATATCAGTGTTTCAGCAACTTGACATAATGGCATGTACCCAGATAGTGCTAAAAACAATGAAGAAGATCTGTTCAATGAGAGATCTTAAGAAAAATTTTAAATAGGGAGGGAAAAATTTTTTTTTGATTACACATCAAATCAAACTTATGGTCTGTGGCCATGTCTTCTTTTTCAAATTGCATGTTCTGTTCTTTTGTTCATTTTTCTGCTGGCAATAGTAGTCTTTTTCTTGTTGATTTGCAAGAGCTGTTTATATATTGAGATATTTAGCCCTGTCTGTTCTTTGGCAGTCTTACTTACTAATGTACAATCTCCGTGTTCTCCAAGAGTGGTAGAAAATTACAACAAGCTTACTCACCAGTTTAAGCATACGTATACTATGAATATAGGTGTTCTGAGGAACATTTAAACTCAGGAGTCTAATAATAAAATGCTAAGTATTAGAGCCATAGGGGTTCTTTCCAGGTTCTTGCGTTCTGTCATTCCTCTTTATATACAGCAGCAATACCGGTCCACTGGTCAGTCCCTGTCACACTCATTTTCTGCCACCCTCCCTCCCCTTGTCCCCCACCACCATCTCCATGTCTCCATGTTTCCCTCTATTAGAGCCTACTCTCTAAGGCTTTTCTCTAGCACCACCTCAACATGTTGTTTCTCAGCTTTGCCCTCATTCTGGTTTCCCAAACAGAGCATGATCTTTTGCCTCTCCTGAATTTCCAGAGTACATTGAACATCTCCTGGATGCTCCTCTGTTCATGGAATTCTCCAGGCAAGAATATTGGAGTGGATAGCCATTCCCTTCTCCAGGGGATCTTCCCAACCCAGGGATCAAACCCAGACCTCCCACATTGCAGGCAGATTCTTTTCCATCTGAGCTACCAGGGAAGCCTGGTATTTATCACATTCTACCTAAAAGTTAAATGCTGGTATTGTTCTCTCAATTAACCTTTGCTGCTTCCATAGCATTTACCACAGGTGCTTGAATATTGCAGTAATTACTACATTTAAAGGAATCTTTGGTTACTGTGGTGCTCAACTGCCATAATGAATAATGTCTAATCTGATACAGACTTCAAAAACTCTTCCTCTATTTGTAATGAAATTCTTCTTTTCTTAATTGATTAATCTTAATCTTTCTTATTCTTTTTTCCCATATTTCTTCTTCTTTTAAGTTTTTATCTTATATTTATTTTTGGCTGCACTGGATCTTTGATGCTGTGTGCATGGACTCTTCTCTAGTCGCGGCGAGTGGGGCCTACTCTTCAGTTGCGGTGCACAGGCTTCTCATTGCGGCAGCTTCTCTTGTTGAGGAACACAGGCCGTTGAGCACACTGGCTTCAATAGTTGTGGCACATAGGCTTAGTTGCCCTGCAGCATTGTGGAATCTTACCTTCTTGGACCAGGGAGGGAACCCTTGTCTTCTGCATTGGCAAATGGATTCTTAACCACTGTCCCGCCAGGGAAGTCCTCCAACTTCTTTCCTTTACTTTCTCCTCTGCCACTTTCCCAGGCCCTCAGCATTTTTCTTCATGGGCCCAGCCTCCTGAAGAAAGAGTTGGTAGAATCCCATCTTTATTGTCTTCTTCATTTTGTTTATTCCCTCAGTTACTTACTAAAAATTTCTTAGTTTGTAATAGTAGCTGAAATGCAAGTACAAATAAAGTATGGTTCTTGCATTCTAGAAGCTCATTGTTTACTTGAGGACACAGATCCTTAAGTACACAGATCCAGTAGATAAATTTCCTTAGGCACTTAAACGATGATAGAGAAGCAGTGGTAGAGAGGAATGTGTGTAGACCCCACCCCCCAAAGTCAAACAGAGCCAATTTTGGATTCCACTTAACAACAGAGCAGTGAGAAAATTTCTCACCCATTTGAGCTTCATTTTTCTCCACTAGTTCTGAATAGGAAAAGGAGTGCAATCAAGGCGATATATTGTCACCCTGCTTATTTAACTTGGATGCAGAGTACATCATGAGAAATGCTGGGCTGGAGGAAGCACAAGCTGGAATCAAGATTGCAGGGAGAAATATCAAATAACCTTTAACCTCAGATATTCAGATGACACCACCCTTATGGCAGAAAGTGAAAAAGAACTAAATAGCCTCTTGATGAAAGTGAAAGAGGAGAGTGAAAAAGTTGGCTTAAAGCTTAACATTCAGAAAACTAAGATCATGGCATCTGGTCCCATCACTTCATGGCAAATAGATGGGGAAACAGTGGCTGACTTTATTTTTTGGGGCTCCAAAATCACTGCAGATGGTGATTGCAGCCATGAAATTAAAAGATGCTTACTTCTTGAAAGGAAAGTTAGGACCAACCTAGACAGCATATTAAAAAGCAGAGACATTACTTTGCCAACAAAGGTCCATCTAGTCAAGGCTATGGTTTTTCCAGTAGTCATGTATGGATGTGAGAGTTGAACTACTGAAGAATTGATGCTTTTGACCTATGTTGTTGGAGAAGACTCCTGAGCGTCCCTTGGACTACACGGAGATCCAACCAGTCAATCCTAAAGGAAATCAGTCCTGAATATTTATTGGAAGGACTGATGTTGAAACTGAAACTCCAATACTTTGGCCATCTGATGCAAAGAGCTGATTAATTTGAAAAGACCCTGATACTGGGAAAGATCAGTGGGAGGAGAAGGGGATGGCAGAGAAGGAGATGGTTGGATGGCATCACTGATTCAATGGACATGAGTTTGAGTAAACTCCGGGAATTGGTGATGGACAGGGAGGCCTGGCGTGCTGCAGTTCATGGGGTCACAAAGAGTCAGACATGACTGAGCAACTGAACTGAACTTTCTCCAGTGTAAAATGATGATAATTTCTTCTTAATGAGATGGTTGTAAGGTTTAATAAGATAATGTGTGTGTGATGCTCCAGAAAGTCAAAAGATATCAAAGGGTTGCTACTGCATAGTTGTTATTGCTAAAACTTTGATTATTGACTTAGGGAGCCAAAGAGAGGTTGCTCAGAGAAAGTGACATTTGAACATTCAGAATCTCTTGTCTTTCATCCCTTAGGCAGGTTAAGAACAGTTTGAGAAGTAGGTATCAAAAGCATGCCTGGGCAGTACTTGGTGGATGTTACTGTGATTGGAATCAGTTTTTTTTGTTTTCATTTACGTGTTTTTCTTTTTAAATGCAGCTTAGCAGTCTTATATATCTGTAGTGGAATTTGATTCTCAAGGGTCAAATATGTATGTTTTTCAGGTAGTTCTTCCAACATTTATTCTTGAAAGAAGATCTCTTTTAGAAATGTATGCAGACTTTTTTGCTCATCCGGACCTGTTTGTGAGGTATTTGACTTGATACAGTAGCTTCACTTTTTAAAAGATGTTACTCATTACCTTTCTGCCTTTGCAGGATAGATTCCTTTGCCTTTCAAATGTTTCTGAGGAAAAAAGGTGTTGAATATTTTGTTTGTATTAGATGCCTCTGTTGCTGATACTGTTAGGCAACCAAGTTGAACACCTTAAAAAATCTTGAACACCTATTAATAAGGTAGCCAGTATTTAGAGAGCTTTTTTTGATCTAGGAATTGGTAATCACTGTCAAATTATTGATACTACATTCTGATGAAGTTCAGTTATTTGAGTTTAACAAACTTTTCTAAAACACTTGTTTTTTGTCAACACTTTATTATAAGCTGGAAAGGGAAAGAGTTGCAGTGTCTGCATTTGAGGAGTTTATAGTCCAGTGTCCAGATTACAGATTGATTCATAAATTTTAAATACAAAGATTGCAGTATTCAATATATGTATAAAGGACAGGAGTAATCTAAAGGTGAGATTGATTTATGGGGAGGTGAGTGAGTTCACATTGCTTTTCACTGGTAGCAGGAGCATTTTCTTTGTAACAGGATGTTCTAATCCATCCTCTCTGATTGCATTCCTTGGCCTTGGACTGTGATTTACTAGAGCCAGATACAGATCACCGAAGTTTCACAGTGGGTGGGCACATTGGATGACACTGATATGTAACTTCTTAATGAGGATTTTAGAGACTCATTTAACCAGTTCCCAAAGGGCAGAAATTAAATATGGCATTATTTAAATTCATTAAATTCATTAAAAAATACAGAAATACAGCTAAAACACCAATAGATATGATTAAGTGTAATTCTAAAAATTCTCACTCTCCCACAGAGGAGGAAAGGAAATATAATAGAACAAAGAATAAAAGGGCCAAGTAGAAAACAAATGCCATGATGATAGAGTTAAACTCAGCTATATATTCATAGTACATTAAATGTGAATATCATATATACTCCATTTAAGAGAATAGTGATTTTAAGACTGGATTAAAAAAAAAAAGCAAGATTCATCTGTACTCTATTTGCAAGATCTAAGTATGTAAAGACATTGATTGGTTAAAAGTAAAAGGATGGACAAAGACATACCATGCAAAACACTAAGCATAACAAAGCTGGTGCTGCTGTGTTAGTATCAGACAAAAAATACTTTTTAAGGTAAGAAATATTACCAGAGACAAGTAGGGATATTTCATATGATAAGGGTCAATTTATCAAGAATAAATAATCCTAAATA
Source organism: Bos mutus (assembly GCF_027580195.1). NCBI lineage: Eukaryota > Metazoa > Chordata > Mammalia > Artiodactyla > Bovidae > Bos > Bos mutus. Next base: position 92,414,040 of record NC_091619.1, on the reverse strand, counting down.
TGTAAAACAGCTTCAAACTATATGTAGCAAAAATTGACTGAAGGAAGAAATAGACAAATACACAATCATGGTTGGAAATTCCTCCCTCTCCCCACCCCTCTGAGAATCAGTGGGACTATGGAAGATCTAGTTAACCTTTCTAAAACATTACCAAACACTATAACAGTCTTTCTAAGTGCCGTGGAACATTCATCAAGATGTACCATATACTAGGAAGACTTAATAAATTTAAAATAATTGGAACCATATGGAATATATCCACTGATCTTTGAAGAATTAAATTAGATATCAGTAACACAGATAAATCCAGAAAATCTCCAACTGTTTTGCAATTAAACAGTGCACTAACAAGTATGAAGTTATGGAAAAAGCAAAACTAATAGTACTGGAAACCAGAAACAGTGTTTGCCTCAGGGTTAAGGGGTGGGGATTGCTTGGAAAGAATGGGGAAACCTGGGGGTAATGGAAATGTTCTGTATCTTGATTGTATGTCATTATTTAAGTACAATCAAGATATAGAACATTTCCATTACACCCAAGATTAATTAAATGGATATATGCATTTTTCCGATTCATGAAACCAAACAATTAAGGCTGGTATGTTTGATTATGTATATTATACTTCAGTTTTAAAAAGGAGCTGAGGTAGTTACTGGTCCTAGGTCCTCTCAGCCTGGCTTAGGGGGTGGACCATGCTGAGGGGTACTGTCGAAAAACGATGTTAAATTTTGTCTTTCTTCCTTGCAGTATTAGTGACCAGAAGGATGCCAGAGACCGAATGGTTCAGGTTGTGAAATGGTATCTCTCAGCCTTTCACGCAGGAAGGAAAGGATCGGTTGCCAAAAAGCCATACAACCCCATTTTGGGTGAAATCTTTCAGTGTCACTGGACATTACCAAATGATACTGAAGAGAATGTGGTGAGTTCTCCACTGATGTTTTTAATTATCTTAGTACTTAGTTCTTAATGCACTGATTCAAGATTTCATTTTATTTAGGGGCAGATGATAGTGGTAAAGGCACTGATTAAAAGATGTTTACCACCATAGAAGAACAATGTTGTTGGATCAGCATATTTTGAATATAGTGAGCAAGGGAAAAAGAGTGGTGCAAGATGAGGATAGAAATTGAGAAACAATATCATGCAAGTCCTCATGGACCATAAGGATAATTTTATGGCTTATCAAGAACTCATTTTTGTAATGAAAAGGTTATTATGATTATTTTGTGGCAAGTGAATTGAAAAGGGGCAAAAATAGAAGCAAGGAAACCATTGAGGAGATTCTGGCACTATTCCAGGACAATAGTTGATTCAAGTTATATTTTGGAGGCAGAGCTGTTAGATTGGGGGAGGTAAGTTAGAGATGAATCCTTGCATGGTGGGCTGGTGCTATTTACTACAAAGGGAAAGATTGGATTTGGGGAGGGAAAAGTCTACAACTCCAATTCGAAATATAGTGTATGGGGAGTCTCTTAGACATATAAGTGGACTGTCATAATAGGGAGTTAGAATTTTAAGAGTCTGGAGTTCAAGGGATGAAAAAATAAGCCCATAGCCCACAGTGGTTGGCACATAGTGTAACTCGCGAATTTTTCCTTTGCTGAATGATGCATTACATGTAGTCCTGCTTCCCAGGCAGCCTCTGGAGAAGGAAATGGCACCCCACTCCAGTATTCTTCCCTGGGAAATCCCATGGACAGAGGAGCCTGACAGGCTACAATCCATGGGGCCACAAAAAGTCACACACACTAAAGACACAAGCTGTATGTTTCTGTTCTTAATCATATTACAGACCTGGATAAGTACCTGTTCTGTGCCAGGCTTGGCCCTAAGTTCGGGACATGATCCTTGCTTTCATGCATGTCTTAGAGAGACTTACACAAAGCAGTCATTTCAATAGTGTAATTAAGTGCTGTGAGAAAAGTATATATGAGATGCTTTGTGAGTGTAGAGGAGAGAGCATTTAACCACCTTATGAGGCAGAGACTCCAGTTATTAGATTGTCTGCATATTGTTTGTTTCCACATCAAAAGAAAATGATGTTCTGTTTGCTTGCAGGAGCTAGTTTCAGAAGGACCAGTTCCCTGGGTTTCCAAGAATAGTGTAACATTTGTGGCTGAGCAGGTTTCTCATCATCCACCCAGTAAGTGACAGAGTTCCTCAGCTACATCCACTTTCAAACTATTGTCTAAAGAGGGTCATAGAAAGCTCCATAACTGAGGTCTCTGCACTGTCCTCATGTTTAATGGCTACCTGTGTCTTCCCAGTCCTGTGAAGATTGGTTCCTCATATCTGTTCCTGGTATAAGTTCCAAAGACTCTATTAGCTTCACTGATTAATAAATATAAAAATAAGGGATTTGGGAAGGCAATTTTTAATGCTTCTAAAGTCATCTTTCACATCATGAGCTGTGCTGTAGCGATCTCAGCACCTCTGAAGACAGTTCATATAAAACAGATGTAGTTTCAGTATGGTGCGGTTCCTGGCCCAATGGAAAGAATGCATGTCTTCCCCTGTTACTTGCTGGATGCCATGTTAAGACTGATTATACTGTATGGGTTCAGGTTTGGGCTGGGGCAGCAACATGCTTGCTGATCAGAACAGACCGACCCTTTGTTTTTAAGCCCTGGGATTGGCCTCACGGTTCAGGAAGTTCCTCCCCATGTGGTCCTGAACAGTGGCTTGCACTGGGGGAGACAGGGTGTAAAGGGCAGGTGGGTAATTTCTGACCACATTCAAGGATGTTCTTTGAAAGGTAAAGGATTTCCCCCATGCAGCCAGTTGTTTCTCTGGGTTAAGGGAGTTGGGGGTGGGAGGCATGTATGTTTATGGTGTGTGTGTGTTTATAAATAAAATGAGGCTATATAGTGCACTAACTGAAACAGTTTCTCTTCAGTTTCAGCTTTTTATGCTGAGTGTTTTAATAAGAAGATACAATTCAATGCTCATATCTGGACCAAATCAAAATTCCTTGGGATGTCAATTGGGGTGCACAACATAGGGCAGGGTAAGTCTGTGGGCTTTGGGTGGACTACAAGTGTTAATGGGAGAACTCTATGTCATTCTTATATGTGCCGGTCATCTGTCTAGTAAGAGGAAATGACCCCAGAAAGTCAGGCTGGATGTCATTGTGTGCAGGGAAGCAAGTGTGTTGGGGGTGAGAGCCAGGTTGAGATGCAAGAGTGATTATCCCTAAACTGAATGGAGATTCCATCAGCTGCTTATGTGAGATTCCATCCCTTCTCTCCACAGGTTGTGTCTCCTGTCTAGAGCATGACGAACATTACATTCTCACATTCCCCAATGGTTACGGCAGGCAAGTAGAGCTGGTCCATTCCTCTGCTGTGCAGGCAGTAGGCCCTGCTATTCTTTAAGTTGTGCCCCTCCTTTCTTTCCTCTGAACTGTCAGCCTTACTGACACTTTTGATTTTGCAGGTCTATCCTCACAGTGCCCTGGGTGGAACTAGGCGGAGAATGCAATATTAACTGTTCCAAAACTGGCTATAGTGCAAATATCGTCTTCCACACTAAACCTTTCTATGGGGGCAAGAAGCACAGAATTACTGCTGAGATTTTGTAGGTATTTTGTTTTTCTGCTTTGATGCTCCTTCTGCATCTCTAAAAGTTTTCCTTTTGTCTTGAACTATAACTTCCATCAAGAATTGACCATTTTAATGGTCCTGTCTTTGTAAACTTATATTGCTGTGTTTCATGTCTCTTCCTAAAATCCCATCTCAGAAGGAGACCTAAGAACAATCTGAGGTCACTGGTGGGATTTCCTTCCTAGGAACCTGACTTGCAAATAGGAAACTTAAGGAGTCTTCCTGGATCTTGTAGAAATAGGAAACTTAAGGAGTCTTCCTGGATCTTGTAGCCAGCCCAGATTATGTATGCCTAACTCATTATTGCTGGATTGGACCATGAGCTTGTCTATACAGTAGACCCTATGATGCCCACTGTAGTGTCTCAAAGCCCTTATTGTCCTTGTTTTTTTTGTGTGCCTTTGCTGGGGAAAAACAGTAACCATTGTATCTTTGTTTGGTTCTGTTTGACGCTCCAGGATTAGATGAAGACATCTGCTGTCCAAGTCAGTCAGTTGGGTTCAGAGCCTGCCTAGACAAGGAGACCCTGAAGGGATTTCTCTGTCCTCAGAGGCCTCACTGGGAGCAGTGTTGCAGATGGCAGACACAGGATTGGCTAACCAGTTTTTTGTGGAGATAATTTAATTTTGATGATAGAATCAAAATCCAGAAAATTCTTGGAAGGAAGGAAGGAGGAAGGGACCATGAACAAAAGATGAAGTTTACTAAGGAACACTGTAAAATCCAAAATATTACTGCAGTCAGAAAATAGGGGCAGAGCTTAGGGAGCAGCACAAGTCACCACTATAATGTGACTGCCCCCCTCAGACAGGCAGGCGGGGGGAAAAAGGATGTCCAGAACAAAGACATGGGTGGGCCTGCTTCTCAGAGTTTCTTAAAGCAACCAGCACCAATAGGAACTGCTAGTGGATTTTTTGGCCAGTCACAGTAATTTATAATAAACTGCCTTCTGAAAGAGTGCATGGTGGGCTTCTCAGATAACATCTTAATATTATGGCCCAGCCTGAAGATGAAAGTCTGGTCTCCATCATTGTATCCTTAAGCAAAGCCTTCCCTGACCCTCATCGTAGCAGTGTTGCCCTTGATCTCCCGTGGTTGCCTGGACATAAGAGCAGTTGTCACCCAGAATTTCAGTGGTAGTGTCTCCCCACTAGACTGTGAAGAGCTCGAGTTTGTCGTCTGCTGTGGTCCCAGCACCTAACATATCTCATACCCAGTTTCTGGGATCTTGAATCCATTAGAAGCATCTTTAGGGCATTAATTCTTATAGTTGGCTCTGAGAAAACCAGTTTTATTAATCTGCATTCACAAATAAAACCAGTTTTATTAATCTACCTTTACAGTTGCTCTTCTGTGTTTTGCTCTGGGTAGGTAGGCCACAACTGACAAGATTCTTTGGTAGAGAAATATCAATTTGAGACTGACACATACGTGTTTTAATGTTTGTTTTTTGTTTTTAATGTAGTTCTCCAAACGACAAGAAGTCTTTCTGCTCAATTGAAGGGGAGTGGAATGGTGTAATGTATGCAAAATACTCAACAGGGGTAAGAACATCTGTTTTGCCACTTCTTTCAGGCTTCATTGAATCGTAGCTTGTCCCTTACTCTGGCTTTCTTCATCTGGAAATTTTAACCACCAAGATGAGCTCTAATGCCATCTCTTCAAGCCAGGCCTTTTCCTTCTTCCACCTTTCCCCAGCAGTACAGGTAGTAAAATGATTTTTACTTTCCTGTCCCCTTAAAATACTCAAGAATAATATATGGCAAAAAGTGCTCAGAGTACTTAACATTAGGATTCGTTGTTTAGCTAGTCCAAGAGATTACATCCCAGTCATATTACATCCCAACACATAGCCACATTGAAAATATCTATTTTTACCAAGAGCCTTTGCTGCTGCTGCTGCTAAGTCGCTTCAGTCGTGTCCGACTCTGTGTGACCCCATAGACGGCAGCCCACCAGGCTCCCCCATCCCTGGGATTCTCAGGCAAGAACACTGGAGTGGGTTGCCACTTCCTTCTCCAATGCATGAAAGTGAAAAGTCAAAGTGAAGTCGCTGAGTCGTCTCCGACTCTTAGCGACCCCATGGACTGCAGCCTACCAGGCTCCTCCGTCCATGGATTTTCCAGGCAAGAGTATTGGAGTGGGGTGCCATTGCCTTCTCCGACCAAGAGCCTTTACCAAGACTTAAATAATTTAGGCTTTAGATTGCATATGGAATTCATTGTCTACATCACTAACACATTGTGGGATTTCATTATGAAATCTGTTAATGGGAAGAGTTGACTTTTTCTCTTAGAACAATGTGAACAATAAAACATCTACCCACCTTTTCTGTTTTCTAGGAAAATGTAGTTTTTATAGATACCAAGAAGTTGCCTATAATTAAGAAGAAAGTAAGGAAGTTGGAAGATCAGAATGAGTACGAATCCCGCTGGTAAGGAGACAACATAACTATAGAGTTGTTGCAGCAATGCTCTTGCTATTGGCCAGGCATAGGTGCAGGGCCAGGTGGCAGTCTGTATAGCAGGGTGTAACAGAGCACAGGTGGAGTCCGAATGCCTGGGTTCATACGGTGCTCCACCTCCTGCACTGTAACCCTGACTATAAGCTAACCTGTCTTTGCATTCTTTCCTGAAATGGGAACCACCTCAGCTTTGCTATGAGAACTAAATGAGATTATACATGGAGCCTGTGTATGATGCTTGACAAGTGGATGTTGGCTTCTCATCATCTTTGTAGACTCTCTGTATATATGGATATAGATAGATCTCAGAACATCTTTAGGTCTTAACTTAAAAACTTGAAAGAATAAACAGTCTTATTTGCCTGGACTGCCTGTTCATAGTTGTAAGTGGAAATCTATAAACCTTTATGCTCTGCTGCTCACACGAGGGGATCTTAGGATGCCTACTTTTTAATCCCTACGCGTCCTCACTTACAAAGCATTGTTTGGACCAGACTTGTCTAGCTATCATCTTCCAGGCCTTGAGAAGAAGCCAGATCTCCTCCCCCACCCCCAACCTTAAGCCTCTGCAATGCTTCTCTTGACCTTTATTCTCTATAGTCAGACTGCTTCTCCCAGATTCATTAATTCCAGGGGAGTCTTTATGAAATGGAATGTCTCAGCTCCTCTCGTCTCCCATTTAGTTTATTTAATATAAACCGCTGTTCCTTGAGCTTAATATAAGGGACACTGACGCCCTAGAGATGAACTGACAGTCCCAAGGTTATATCACTAGAGGTAGCCTGTCTCAGTTGATCTTTCTCCTCTGTTGTCCCAGCCATATATACAGCTTTCTGCATATGCTTTATTTCCTCCTCTGACAACTAGCGGTGGAATCTTTTGAGTTTGTTTCTGTTTTTCACTCCTGTGCCAGCCTAAGGAGATTTAGTCTGTGAACTACATTTAAAAATTACTTGTATGTAATTTAGTCTGTGAACTACATTAAAAATTACTTGTACTGTAATTATGTTCTAGATGGCTCTAGCCTTTCATTTTTAAATTGCTAACTCCTCTCTCCACCAAGTACTCAGCACCTTCACTTCTTTTCTTTAGCCTTTGGAAGGATGTCACTTTCAACTTAAAAATCAGAGACATTGATGCAGCAACTGAAGCCAAGCATAGACTTGAAGAAAGACAAAGAGCAGAAGCCCGAGAAAGGAAGGAAAAGGAAATTCAATGGGAGACAAGAGTAAGTTTGTTTTGGGGAGCCTGCCTAGATCTGCTAGCTGCTGTTCCCTGAGCTGTCATTCATTCATTTCAAGTGAATACTGAAGTACCAAATAAGCATGGTGATAAATGAGATGAACGTTCATTTCACTGTTGAGGGGGAGCACATCAAATAATTAAAAGTATGATACAGAAGTACAAAACAAGTGTGTAACTGAATTTCCCCCCTTTCTCTAACAGTTGTTTCATGAAGATGGAGAATGCTGGGTTTATGATGAACCATTACTGAAGCGTCTCGGTGCTGCCAAGCATTAGGTTGGGAAACACAAAGTTTGCTCCTGGTTCCAGGGCAGGATGCATAATTAAGCAACAATCTTCCTTTGGGAGAACCTATTCACTCCCTTCTTATTGCAGTGGTTCCTATCTCAGGGATACTGGACTTTCTGATGCAGATGAACAATTAAAGCGAGCAAAGCTCCCCTTTTTCCTGTCTGTGGCAGTTACAACGTTGATTTTGGTCTTGAGAAAAACTTCAGGTTTTGAAAACAAGATGTCTGCTCCTTTTCCAAATCCCACGGTATAAATCCCAGTCTTAAACTCTGCATTCTAGTACTGCTGTTGAGATATACAATACATGTTTACTAGTTCATATAATCTTGGGTTCTATATATACATATATACATATATATAATATAGCTGATGCCAGATTTTTCATAAATACTGCATTTACTGTAAATATCAGTTCCTCTGAGTTGTTTTAGAAAATTTAGTGTAATGTATTAAAATCACGTGTTAGGAAATTTCATGGTCTCACCTACAATAACTTTTACTTTGGAATTGAACTATTATTAAATTGTATCTAACTCTGGACTGTGGTTTAATTATACTCAATGCTTCTTAAGGCTTCATAAAGTAGTTTTTCCAACCTTTTTTTTTAATGTGCTGATTATTTTTATGATTAGACTTGGACCTAGTTACTTAGCAACTTTGAATACAAAGGCTGGCTTTTTATAGGGACTCTTCAAATAATGAAGGGGGTCCATCCATCCTGTCCCTTCCTTATACTCCTCTGTTCTGTCTATAGCCCCCACCATGCTATTCTTGTTTTAACTGAACTCTCAAATAGTACACATAGGGCTACCAACCTTTTATCCAAAAATATTTTATTGCCTTAGAGAATTTGTGAAGAATGCTTATTTTTAGATCCCCACCCCACATTGAAACAAAATATAATAAAAGGAATGTCACAGCAGCAAATGGCTCATTCTGAAGGGCAATACAGAATTATCTTTATTTTTAAATACATTAAAAACAACAACACAGGTATTAGCACCTGGCATTTAGGTACTAAGAAGACACTAGTTACATAGGGCCTCTCAAGGCAGTCATACAGAACTGGATTCTCAATCTGAGAAGACCAGGACAGGCCAGGGCATCTCAAGACTGCTCCGGCAAGCTTTTTGGTTACATTTGGCCCACCCTGCTCGTTTCTCTCTGCAGCTGCTATAGTAACGCTCGGTCTGTTAATCACAACGGAAGGGGAAGGGTAGTAAATCAAATTCTATGATGCCAGTGCAAAAATTCAATGGAAGCCCTAAGGCAGGAGTAGTGTAACTTCATAAAATTCAAACACTTCAATGCACAGTGCTTCAGGCCAAGGAGACTGCAGTTTATTTGACTATTTTATGGTAGGGGAGAAGGTTAAGTCTTGATGTGAAACCCCTGATATCAACAATGGGGACGGTACAGTCTACCAGCAGAGGAGAAGCTGGCAGGTAAGTCAGCTGCATCACGTCACAAGAAGAGTTTGAATCCTCACCAGAAGGGGTACCATCCTCTTCCAGCTCGTACTTCCCAAATCCAACAACCTGAAAAAGGCCAAAGACTTGAGGTGAGAGAGAATGCTGACCATGTTTGGGCAAAGACCTAGTAGGATCTAGGACACCAACCCAAACTCAGTAAATGGGTGAGATGACAAGCCTGCAAAGGACAGAGCTACAGCTTAGGTAACGATACTCACATGAACACTGAGCATTTTACTTCCTGGTCCTCTGTGGGCCTTGAACCAGTTGACTAGGTCTGATTTTGAGAATGACTTCAGTGCTTCAATCTTAATGGGAGAAGGGAAGATATGAAAGAAGGCTATAAAAAACTAGCAATATATTTATGCAAAGATAGTACTTAAAACACAACACCCTAGCCAGACCTCCTTGGTCCTGCTTATTATAAGCACACTGTTTTATTTTAACATGTTTCAGCTGGCTCCCAACCTTCCAGATAAGGATACAAATGAGCCTGATACACCTTCATGTTTCTTCGCACTGACTGGCCGATAATAAGCAGGAGAGGGTAGCAGATGCTGTAACTACAGCTAAGTACCGTACATGGAGTCAAACCCATTACACCTTAGTGTCACCTCTCAGATACATGGTAAGTATTTACCCTCTGGCTTCTAACAGGAAAACTGCAGAACCTCAAGAGTTGGGCTGAATGAAGCCTCTTTGTTAAATACCTGCTCTGCTTCAGCATCCTTTGGTAGGGTTATAGTATCAGAGCACTGGACTGGAGGACCCAGAGCTCCTTTAAATGGGATTTATTACTTGAGGCTAGAAGTTGTCACAAAGACCTACACACAGAATCCTTAAATCTGGAGAAGGAACTTCATAAACATGAACTTCATAAACATAAACCAGAAGTTTGCAATTTTCTTTAAGGAGCGGAACCTGTTTTTCTCCCAAACCTAGTAGTGAATCTGAATATATAATACAAAAACGAAAAGGAAAAAAATTATATATATATAAAAAACTGAATCACTTTGCAACAGAAATTAACACTGTAAATCAACCGTATTTCAATTTTTTAAAAAGTAGATCTGACTGAAATTGGGGGAGCAAGAGTAAGGAGAGTAAGAATACCCAGCATCCTGCTCACTTGGCCACCTGAGACACTACAGTAGCCAGTCTGGAAACAAGATGTAATTTAATAACATCGAGAAATAGGCAAGTAAATAATAACCAACCCAAGATGAGTGCCCCCGGTCTCTCCTCCACACAATATCAATTTGCTTAGAACCGTGTCTCCTGTTAAATCAAGAGTCCCTGTCAGAGCTGTCTTACTCTGAAAACCATGTTACTACCTCATGGGCAAGGCGGTCAAAGAGATACTGCCGAGTCACCACTTCATTCCAGTTCCTGTCCACTTCCTCCCCAAGGTGGGTGTCCTCGCACTCCTTCAGCTTGATCAGAGCTGTGACCTGTTACCGTCAAAGAAACACTCAGGCATGGCATCACCCAAGCATCCTCAGCACACTGAACCCTGTCTGGTCTGATTTGTGATGGACCTGCCAGCATGACGACGAGGGATGGAGCTAGGAAGACGTGGTCAGATTAAGGTGGGCTACAGAGCTCAAGAACCCAGCACACAGTACTCTTAAGACTAGTGTCGAGGGCTTATGCTATGCTGAGTCACTTCAGTCGTGTCTGACTCTGTGCGACCCCATAGACGGCAGCCCAACAGGCTCCCCTGTCCCTGGGATTCTCCAGGCAAGAACATTGGAGTGGGCTGCCATTTCCTTCCCCAGTGCATGAAAGTGAAGTCACTCAGTTGTGTCCGACTCCCAGCGACCCCATGGACTGCAGGCTCCTCCGTCCATGGGATTTCCAAGCAAGAGTACTGGAGTGGGGTGCCACTACCTTCTCCGATCGAGGGCTTGGGTGACCCAACAAAAGACCAAGCCAGCACAATCACCTGGGTGTTGAATGCATCCTCAGTGAGGTTCTCAATCTTCTCCTCAAAGCTTGAAAGGAACTCTTCTATCTTCTTATCAACAACTTCAGAGCTAAAATAAAACATCTTCCATTAAGTCATCACTGACCAGGTCTCAAGCAGAAGGCAAAGGAGAGAACTGGGTCTAAGGCATATTTCCAGGAAAGGCTGAAGTGATCTCCCCTAAGCTGCAGGAGGTAAGTGAACAGTGAAGAACCCCCACCCCTACTCCACTTCTGGCCCAATTCCCTGGTATCCTCGTAGGAAGCAGTAGACAGCCATGCTGACCATTTCAAAGCTGAGGACCAACACGGCCTAGTACCTTGCTTGCAGCCCGAATGCTAGGTCAGGCATCTGCCTTTCTTGTCTTCAGATATGCCTGAAGAGAGGAAGCAGTAGCAAGCCCTGCACAGTCACCATAGGACTTGAGTCAAACCTACAAACCCACTGGTAAGTCCTGGACCAGGCCATGTATGAGCCACCTGCTGCAGCTGTGACTAAATGGGAAGCAAATGGTCAGGGCAAGGATGCAGCCCCTATTCTCTATGCCAAGAAAAACGATAGCTGGGCCCATCATCTCACTTGTTTACTCACTTGTATTTGGTTGCCTGAGTCCCCACGGTGACAGAGAAGCCTAGAATCCCAGATGTGTTCCTACAGGTAGGGTAGACATGGTACCTATGGCCAGAGTGAAAAGTTCTATGAGCTCGGGTACTCACCTGCACCCTGTCCTTGGAGGTACTAGAGAGCAGTGGGAACGGTTTCTGCCCATCCTTACTGGACCCTACAGGTCCTGGAAGAGGATCCATAGATGTTTACTCTTGGGTTAGGGTATCCACCCCTCTTCTGAACTGAGGACCACAAGGCCAGCCTCTTCTCTTGCTAATCTTGAAACTTGACCAAACTGACTGATCATAGTCCAAGATGCAAATTGCAAAAGTTTTGACAGTATGACTCTACCGAGTGTGACTTGGTAGGTATGACTCTTAAGGCCTGGAAGGGCCAAAGAGTGCTGAGACTGTTCAGTCAGTCCAGCTGATCGACTTAAGCCTGCAAAGTAAGCCCCAGATCTTACTTGAGGTCAGTGCTCTTGCCAGCAGACTTACCCAAGGGTCTGCTTGGTTCGAAGGAAGTCAAAACAAGGCTCTTCCATATGCATCTGTAATTCAACATACTACCCATCAGCTCAACTCCTCCCAGCAGAGAAACCTCCATTTCTTCCCCCCAAAGTGTTAACATGTGACCCCCGAGTCCAGCCTCCCTTACTGCCTTCTTAAATAGCCCAGGCCCATTATCCTGGCTAATACTAGGTGAGAAATGCTCAACAACCAGCTCACTTACAAACCACAGATCTCTGACCACTCCCAGGTCCCCAGCCCCCAGGTAGATAGGCCAGTCCTCACAGTTGGCCAGGGGCTCCCGAGTATAGGGACTCTCCTTTATGCAACTTACCACAAGCAGCTCCATAAGAGTGTATTCTTTCAGACTCCTGGCACCTGACTGAGAGGAGAAGCTGATCAGACCAACTGAAAATCCAATGGCTTACAGGGCTTTTTAAAAATATAGCTCTTCTTGACGACCATTTATTCAGGATACTACCCTACTCTTCTCCCCCGCCCCCGCCGCCCCACCCCATACCCTCTACTGTTATACTTCCTGCCTTCCCACAAAACAGGAGGTGTGTGCAGACT